>NC_088385.1:104129000-104774500 GCF_037993035.2 Macaca fascicularis
CTACTAGAGTTTACGAAACCCTGGGTACTAATAAATGCAGAATTTCCATTACACTGTATTTTATCTCCTTAGTGAGATCAATGACTTCTCTAGAAAGTTTCCTTCTTCCAGTCTTTCGCCTTCACAATGCCTGGCAGAGCAATAAGCAATTAGTAAATGTGCAATAAGTACCTGGAAAATTGATTTGAGTTCCTTTATCAACCCAAATATGAGGAATAATTACTGGAGCATTATCCTAATGATAATGATTATTGTTGTTTTTAAAAGATGAACAACATAAATAATTATCCAACAAAAGCGAGGTAAATCTATAGTAAAAGAATAGAATGGATATTAAAAGAAAATCTGTAAGCATCGATGAAACATCTAAGGATAATGATATTGGACATTATGAAATAGGAATTTAAAAAGAGCAAATCATGCCAGACGAACTTGATAGCTTTTTTTTTGATAGAGCTACAAGATCAGTACACAAATGTAATGTGAAATTGTAGATGCAATCTATCTCAATTTTGGTAAAGTGTTTGATAATGTCACATGAAATTTTCCATCTTGAATTAATTGAAATTGGCTTTGGTGTGAACCTCTTATTGTCTGTTAGATGCTAGGAAGACCACTAAGATAAAATAATGATTAATCTGATGACAAGATATTTCAGATGTGAGGACTAGGTTTGCCTTCATTTACCATCTTAGTGTTTGATTTTTGAGGCTCTGTTTAAATAAGTTGATGACATTTTACATTTGTGTTTCATTAAAACTTGTTGAAATCACCAGGGAAAGAGAAATTATACAAAGATGTATTCAGATATCATAAATATTCATATTTTATACCATTGACAACCTTCAAGTTCTTAAATATTCTACAAACGTACACAGTTATGTTCACATATAGCCTTTTCTAGACTTTGTGAATGTACAAGCATATGCCTATTTCAAACATATTTAGAGCTGCCAGATTTATCAAGTAAAAATACAGGCAACCCTAACTATACTCAGAATTAAATCTCAAACACAGATGCATTAGGAGGTTATATGAAAACGTTGTGATAATAATTATATTTAATCTTCTAGGCTTGCTGAGTCAATTCTTTTAGGTCTAACCTGCTTTCATGGACTAATATAAATGATCTGAAAGATGATACAGCTGTCTAAACAGATACGCTTAGGTGTGAATTGGAAACAGCAGATTAAAAAGGATATTGAAATTTTCCTTTTCCTATGATTTTGAGGAAAACATTACCTAAACTATTATATTTTAAAAATAATATTTGTAGAAAATAATAGGATTGTTTAGAGCTAAAGAATTTAATTCATGTAAGTTAGAAATATGAGAAGAAATAAATATGTGCAGTTGATTGGGATGATAACTGAGAGTGTGATGTGCTGAGATAGCTATCTAATAATATCCAAAAGATAGAAACACTGCAGAATTAGTTTCCATGGTACATAGGTATTAATGAATAACATTAAGTAAACGAAAATTGAAACAGTGATACCAAGGTGAACTATTTTAGTTATAAAACTCTCATAAGAAAATGTTGGGTATTTGGCTTATGCCTTTAATCCCAGCACTTTGGGAGGCCAAGGTGGGCAAATTGCTTGAGGCTAGGAGTTTCAGACCAGATTGGCCAATGTGGGAAAGCCCCATCTCTACTAAAAATACAAAAATTAGCTGGGTGTGTTGGCGTGTACTCCAGCTACTCTGGAGGCTGAGGCAGGAGAATCGCTTGAACCCAGGAGGCAGAGGTTGCAGTGAGCAATCATGCTACTGCACTTCAGCCTGGGGGACAGAGAGAAACACCGTCTTCAAAAAAAAAAAAAAAAAAAAAAAAAAAAAAAAGAAAATAAAGAAAGAGAGAGAGAAAAAAAGGAAAATGTTGGGTAGTCTACTTTTAATATATTTAAAATTCAACTAAAACCTGGCATATGCTTGGAAGGAGTTTTATCTCGAAATGACAACTTCTAATTTTTCATTTCCTCTGATTGTGTGACCTTTTAATTTTTCTATATAAGTGTACTAATGATAGTAACTTTAGTACTAAGCATCATATTGTGTGCTATGCACTTTTACCAGGATTAGCTACCAAATCCTCTCAACAACTCAAGAATATGACTCTTTTTAAAAAATACTTTTATTTTAGGTTCAGGGGTACATGTGCAGATTTGTTATATAGGTAAACTGGTGACATGGGGGTGTGAAATATAGATTATTTTATAACCTAGCTACTAAGCCTAGTACTAATAGTTATTGTTTTGTCCTGCTCCTCTCTCTCCTCCCACCCTCCACCCTCTGGTAGGCCCCAGTGTCTGTTGTTCCCAGGAGGGTGACTCTTTTCATCCTCATTTGATAAAAGAACTTGAGGCTCTGATAAATTAAGTGACTTGACCAAGGTCAAATAGTGAAGAAGCTGGGATTTGAACCCAGAACTGCCAGTTTCCAAAGCCTGTGCACTTAGCCACAATGCTACATTGCCTCTCGCAGTAACTAAGGGGGTTTCGATTTAATTCATAAAAATATTAGTATTATTTTAAGCAGTAAGCTTTACTGGTACATTTGAAATTATTCAATTTATTCAAATTTGGCTTAAACCCAACTCTTTAGAAATAAATTTGTTGGGTAAAGTGAGACATCTCTGCATTGCTCCAATTTCTTCATACTGTCAGAGATATTAGTAAGCCCCACCCTAATCATAATCTATGCTGGTGATGATGTGGGTTCATGAACATAAAAAATGCTTCATGCACTTTTCTTGAAATATCTATAGGATGATCTCTTAGGACTAGAAAATGTCAGCATTCCCTCAGGGGAAAATCTGGTAGTTGATCCTAGAGAAAAATATTTAAAAGAGGATTAAACAGGGCCGGGCATGGTGGCTCACACCTGTAATCCCAGCACTTTGGGAGACCGAGACGAGTGGATCATGAGGTCAGGAGATTGAGACCATCTTGGCTAACACGGTGAAACCCCGTCTCTACTAAAAATACAAAAAATTAGCCGGGCGTGGTGGCGGGCACCTGTAATCCCAGCAACTCGGGAGGCTGAGGCAGGAGAATGGTGTGAACCCGGGAGGCAGAGCTTGCAGTGAGCCGAGATCACGCCACTGTACTCCAGCCTAGGAGACAGAGCAAGACTCCATCTCAAACGAAAAAAAAAAAAAAAAAGAGAGAGAGGATTAAATAGAGGACCTGAATGTGTTTCTCTTATCCTCTCCTAATATCATTTTTCAAACAATGATTTTTTGGGGGAAAATATATTAAAAGGAAAGATCTTTGGTATCTTACAGTTGCAACTTAGTAAGTCATTTAACCTTTCTGGTCCTGACTACTTCATAAAAGATAGTGTAGTGATTATAGGCTCAGGTTCCGAAACCTAACTGCTGAGCTTCAGATCTGGACCTGAGGCTATCTGCATCTGGGTTAGACATAGATTTACCTTCCTTTCCAAAACTAGACAACTAGATGATATTGATGCCATTGGAAGTTATAAAGACATCGGACATCAGACCATGAAGGACAGGGATTCCTGAGAGATGGGAAACAAACAAAGTGAGTGCTACAATTGTCCCCCTTGCTGCCGGAAGTGAATTTCCAGGCTGAGGTGCAGGGAAGGGAACCCAGGCCTGGCAAGGCAGTCTGAGTTGAGAAGACAGAGCTGAGTCCAGAGAGACCAAGGCTTGAGTCTACAAGGTAGAGCATTGGAGAGAAGACAGCTACGTCAAGCAACAACCCTGGAGATCTACAGAGGGTCCTCTTGAGTCTTTAGCTGAGAACTGATCAGCACATTCATGGGAAGTAATTATGCAAGAATAGGAAAAGAATTACCTGAAAAGATTAGAGGGACCATAATAGGTGCTCACACAGTGCTGGGACCGGTTCTTGTTCCCACCAGCCAGAAGAGAAAAATCTCATAATTTATGGGGCATCAGGTACTATGTTGTGAGGTATTTTGCTCAGTAGTGAGAAATAATTAGACTTTGAATAATGCTGGTTGTGCCCTGCCCAGAAAACCTTAAAACCAAGACCTAAAAGAACCAAAATTTTGCTAAATATCTTAATTATATTCCAGAATACAAGAAAATAATACAAAAATATCTATATCTAACAACTTAAAATTCACAATGTCTGGTTTCCAATAAAAAAAAATTGCCAAATCTAAACTTAACCACTTACCAGCTGCATCTTGTGTGAGGGCTCAGACTCTCTAATCCTCTATTTCCCTATCTTCAAATGAGGATGATAATAATGCTTTTTATAGAATTAGGAAGAGCAAATGACTGCTCATATGTCAAGTACTTAGCATACTGCATGGCACATAGTAAGCAGTCAACAGATAATACTCATAGATTACTCTCTCTCTTTTTTTTTTTTTTCCCTGAAGCGGAGTCTCGCTCTGTCACCCAAGCTGGAGTACAGTGGCGCGATCTCAGCTCACTGCAAGCTCTGCCTCCCGGGTTCACACCATTCTCCTGCCTCAGCCTCCCAAGTAGCTGGGACTATAGGCGCCCGCTACCACACCTCGCTAATTTTTTTTTTTTTTGCATTTTTAATAGAGAAGGGGTTTCATTGTGTTAGCCAGGATGGTCTCCATCTCCTGACCTTGTGACCCCCCACCTCAGCCTCCCAAAGTGTTGGGATTACAGGCCACGGCACCTGGCCAAATTACTCTTATGGTTGTTATTTGTGAAGAACCACATTTCTTACACAAACCTTTGGGATAGTTGTTGAAGACCTTTCCACCTCTAACATCTACATATCCATGAAATACAGAAGAGCACTGGTCATTGTTTTTTGTTTGTTTGTTTGTTTGTTTGTTTTGAGATGGAGCCTTGCTCTGTCACCAGATTGGAGTACAGTGGCCCAATCTCGGCTCACTGCAACCTCCGCCTCCTGGGTTCAAGCGATTACCCTACCTCAGCCTCCCAAGTAGCTGAAACTACAGGTATACGCCACCACACCTGGCTAATTTTTTGTATTTTAGTAGAGATGGGGTTTCACCACGTTGGCCAGGATGGTCTCGATCTCCTGAACTTGTGATCCACCCACCTCGGCCTCCCAGAGTGTTGGGATAACAGGCATGAGCCACTGTGCTCGGCTGAGCACTGGTCATTGTTACAGTAAAGACATTTCCTCTAAGATACAACCACCACTTTGGTTTTTAGTAGCATCCCCACCACCCCCAATTTTATGCTAAAAAGTGGTTGGGAATGTACAGAGGGTAACAAGAATTTAAATACTCTACAGATAAAAATCTGAGTTTTGTGAGTTGCAGACTTTTAGTCAGTGAAAACAAAGTAAAAAGAAAATGCTGCCATACAAATGTCATTATTTGAGAGCCTTTTCTAACAGGAAAATGTGACACCAGGATTGACTTGAATCTTCTCTTGACTGCCACCATTTGCCAAATCTTTGGTCAGTTGTGTCATAACTGCCTCCCAGGACCCCTTACTCACCTAGTATTATTTTTTGGCCTCCTTTTCGGTTTTCCTGTGTTACCACATAGTCCTTTTGGCCTTCTATATTATCCTAATCCCACCAGAGCCACAGGGACCAAGAATGCAGGGCTACATGATGAAGCTCATGCCATTATCAGCCAGTGATCCCATCTCTGGCTCCAAATGCTGTTATTTTGAACATGTGTGGCTTGAACAAGTGGTCAGCTCTATTAGCTTCTTAATGCAATTTCATATTTAGCAAAACAGAATAGAATCTGTTGTATTGAATTTGATGTTATAGAGCCTAACATAAAAAGGTAAACTAATTGAAGTTACTTTAGATGTGTTTATTTTTGTTCCTACTCATTTTAGCATAAGACTCTGATTTCTGGCATTACCCAGATTTCTGATGCTTTCTTTTTAAATACATATTTCAGGGTTCTACCCCAATATTTCCTTTCATGACCTTTCTTTCCTGGATTACTGTATTCTTCATTTTATTTTATTTGCTTTTTAGATGCTTGCACATGGCACCTCCAAAGGTTGTTAGCATTTGTCAGCTCTCAGAATGACAGTTCTATTCACTATAGGAGACAAGTCATTTTCTTCCTGAAGAAAGGGGAAGCTAATCTCCTCCCACAGTAACATGTTTTGAGAAATATAATACAGTGGGAAAATGTACCAATTATTTTGCTGCAAATTGTCTCCCTTCTGCTAGATAGACAATCATATCAACATTTTCGAACACTTTTTTGTTGTTGTTGCAGTTTTATAACACAACTTGCCTCCTGCAAAGTTAAACTTGATGTTGTAAAAAAAATGAGTGAATGTTCCATAAACTCTATGAGTGATAATATATTGCTATGTGGTTCTGGGCAGCTATCATTTGAGATTTCATTCCTGTTGATAGCTTCCACCCAAGCCCTTTAGCAAGAACATTTGTTTTCCATCATTCAGGATCATTCAGGGGCAGGAGCCAGGAAAATGGCTGGATCGCTTACTTATTCTTCATGAATTTGGCAGGAGAAATTAGATATGGGGTGTTTACTATATATTCATTTTTCTCTGACCTCTTTAATGATTAGAGGGCAGTGGGAAGTGCATAACTTCTTTTTTGAGTCCACATCTAAAATGGTTTGCCCATAACTTTAGATTTAGAGTGACTTGAGTTCAAGTCCTGACTCATGTATACACTGGCTGAGTCACCTTGGGCAAGTTGCCCACCCTCTCCAAGGCTTACTTTATGCATCTGTAAAATGGGAATAATAATAGCATCTTCCCTAGAGGTTGTTTGAGCCAATGCACTCAATGCAGTACCCAATATCAATGAATAGAAGCATGTTGACTACTGTGATCATAACCATGGTCTTCGACACATATTTAAGTTAAGTGACTTTAAAATAATTATAGCCTCTTTTAACATAAAATTAGCACTGCACAAAATCCATTTTTTTTTCTCAATAGAGTAGATATATACTGTAAACATGCTTAGCATATGTGAATGTGGCTCATACAGTTCCTAATACATAGAAAGTGTCTGGTCCATATTATTTCCCTCTGTCTTAGTCCATTTGGCCTGCTATAACAGAATACCATAGACTGAATGGGTTATAAACAACAAAAACTTATTTCTCACAGTTTTGGAGGTTGGGGAGTCCAAGATCAGTAGATTATTTGGGTGCCAGTAGATTCAGGGTCTGGTGCCAGTAGATTCAATGTCTGGTGAGAACTCCCATTCAGGAAGAAGGGTTGAAGGAGCTCTCCAGGGCCTCTTTCATAAGGGTACTAATCCCATTTATGAGGACAATGCCCTCATGACCCAGTCATCTACCAAAGGCCCCACTTTCTAATAACATCATAGTGGGGGATAGAATTTCAACATATGAATTTTGGGGCAACACAAGCATTCAGTCTATACCACCTACTGTATCTGAAGGTAGGTGAAGCTAAATTGATGAAAATTCTTTTTAAAAACAAATGTAGAGGTAATACAATGAATAAAAGATAGTTTTTTCAAGAATGGTGCTGGAAAAACTGGACATCCACATGCAAAAAGAAAAAAAAAAAGAATCTAGACACAGACCACCTTATTGTTTTCAGAAAAATTAACTCGTGGTGGATCACAGACCTAAATGTAAAATGCAAAACTATTAAATTCCTAGAAGATAATATAGGAGAAAATCTAGATGACTTTGGGTTTGATAATGACTTTTTAGGTATAACTTAAAGGCACAATCCATGAAAGAAATAATTGATAAGCTGGACATCATTAAAGTTAAAAATTTATCCTTTGTGAAAGACTTCGTCAAGAGAAAAAAAGATAAGCCATAGACTGGGAGAAAAAATTTACAAAAGACATACCTGATAAAGGACTGTTATCCAAAATAAACAAAAAGTCTTAAAACTGAACAGTAAGAAAACAAACAACCCAATTTAAAAATGAACCAAAGACCTTAGCAAATACCTCACTTAATAAGATATACAGGTGACAAGCATATAAAAAGATGACCCATATCATTTATCATCAGGGAAATGCAAATTAAAATAATATAAGAAGCCACTACACACTCATTATAATGGCACAAATTCAGAACACTGACAATATCAAATGCTGGTGAGGACGTGGAGCCACAGGAACTCTCATTCATTGCCAGTGGGAATTTATTTCATTTTTTATTTCTATATGTTATTGGGGAACAGATGGTGTTTGGTTGCATGAGTAAGTTCTTTAGTGGTGATTTGTGAGATTTTGGTACACCCATCACTGGAGCAGTAGCACGGCTATTTGTGTCTTTTATCTCTTACCCACTTCCTACCCTTTCCCGCTGAATCCCCAGAGTCCATCGTGTCATTCTTATACCTTTGCATCCTCATAACTTAGCTCCCACTTATGAGTGAGAACATATGATGTTTGGTTTTCCATTCCTGAGTTACTTCACTTAGAATAATAATCTCCAATCTCATCCAGGTCGCTGCAAATGCCAATAATTCATTCCTTTTTATGGCTGAGTAGTATTCCATCATATATATATATATACACTACAGTTTGTTTATTCACTTGTTGATTGATGGGGATTTGGGTTGGCTCTATGTTTTTGCAATTGTGAATTGTGCTGTTACAAACATGCGTGTGCAAGTATCTCTTTTGTATAATGACTTCTTTTCCTCTGGGTGTATACCCAGAGGTGTTATTGCTGGATCAAATGGTAGTTCTACTTTTAGTTCTTTAAGGAATTTCCATACTGTTTTCCACAGTGGTTGTACTAGTTTACATCCCCACCAGCAGTGTAGAAGTGTTCCCTGTTCAGTGCATCCACACCAACATCTACTATTTTTTTAATTTTTTTTTATTATGGTCATTCTTGCAGGAATAAGGTGGTATTGCATTTTGGTTGTGATTTGCATTTCCCTGATCATTAGTGATGTTGAGCACTTTTTTCATGTTTGTTGGCTATTTGTATATCTTCTTTTGAAAATTGTCTATTCATATCCTTAGCCCACTTTTTGATGGGATTGTTTGTTCTTATCTTGTTGATTTGTTTGAGTCCATTGTAGATTCCGGATATTAGTCCTTTGTCAGAGGTACAAATTGTGAAGATTTTCTCCCACACTGTGTGTTGTCTGTTTACTCTGCTGACTGTTCTTTTGCCATGCAAAAGCTCTTTAGCTTAATTAAGTCCCAGCTATTTATCTTTGTTTTTATTTCATTTGCTTTTGGGTTCCTGGTCATGAAATGTTTGCCTAAACCAATGTCTAGAAGGATTTTATCCAATGTTATCTTCTAGAATTTTTATAATTTCAGGTATTAGATTTAAGTCTGTAATCCATCTTGAGTTGATTTTTTGTTTAAGGTGAGAGATGAGGATCCAGTTTCATGCTACATGTGGTTAGTCAATTATCCCAGCACCATTTGCTGAAAAGGGTGTTCTTTCCCCACTTTACATTTTTGTTTGCTTTGTCAAAGATCAGTTGGCTGTAAGTATTTGGGTTTATTTCTGGGTTCCCTATTCTGTTCCATTGGTCTATGTGCCTATTTTTATACCAGTACCATGCCGTTTTGGTGACTGTGGCCTTACAGTATAGTTTGAAATCAGGTAATGTGATGCCTCCAGATTTGTTATTTTTGCTTAGTCTTGTTTTGGCTATGCAGGTTCTTTTTTGGTTTCATATGAATTTTAGAATTGTTTTTTCTAATTCTGTGAAGAATGATGGTGGTATTTCAATGAGAATTGCATTGAATTTGTAGATTGCTTTTGGCAGTATGATCACTTTCACAATATTGATTTTGCCTATCCATGAGCATGGGATGTGTTTCCATTTGTTTGTGTCATCTATGATTTCTTTTAGCAGTGTTTTGTAGTTTCCCTTGTAGTCTTTCACCTCCTTGGTTAGGTGTATTCCTAAGTATTTTATTTTATTTTTGCATCTATTATAAAAGGGGTTGAGTTCTTGATTTGATTCTCAGCTTGGTCACTATTGGTGTATAGAAGAGCTACAGATTTGTGTACATTAATTTTGTATCTTGAAACTTTGCTGAATTCTTTTATCAGTTCTAGGAGCTTTCTGGAGGAGCCTTTAGGATTTTCCACGTAAATGATTATATCATCAGCAAACAGTGACAGTTTGACTTCCTCTTTACCAATTTGGATGCCCTTCATTTCTTTCTCTTGTCTAATTGTTCTGGCTAGGACTTCCAGTATTATGTTGAAGAGGAGTGGTGAGAGTGGGCATCCTTGTCTTGTTTTAGGTCTCAGTGGAAATGCTCTCAACTTTTCCCCTTTCAGTATTATGTTGGCTGTGGGTTTGTCATAGATGGCTTTTGTTATATCGAGATATGTCCCTTGTATGCTGATTTTTCTGAGAGTTTTAATCATAAAGGGATGCCAGATTTTGTCAAAAGCTTTTTCTGCATCTATTGAGATGATCATGTGATTTTTGTTTTTTAATTCTCTTTATGTGGTATATCATATTTATTGACTTGCATATGTTAAACCATCTCTGCATTCCTGGTATGAAACCCACTTAATCATGGTGGATTATCTTTTTGATATGTTGTTGGATTTGGTTAGCTAGTATTTTGTTAAGGATTTTTGCATCTATATTCATCAGGGATATTGGTCTGTAGTTTTCTTTTTCAGTTATGTCCTTTCCTGGTTTTGGTATTAGGGTGATACTGGCTTCATAGAATGATTTAGGGAGGATTCCCTCTATATCTATCTTGTGAAATAGTGTTCATAGGATTGGTACCAATTCTTCTTTGAATGGTAGAATTCTGCTGTGAATCTGTCTGGTCCTGAACTATTTTTTGTTGGTAATTTTTAAATTGCCATTTTAATCTTGCTGCTTGTTATTGGTCTGTTCAGTGTATCTAATTCTTCCTGATTTAAGCTGGGAGAGTTTTATCTTTCCAGGAATTTATCCATCTCTTCTAGATTTTCTAGTTAATGCATGTATAGATATTCATAGTAGCCTTGAATGACCTTTTGTATTTCTGTGGTGTCAGTTGTAATATCTCCCATTTCATTTCTTATTGAGCTTATTTGGATTTTCTCTCTTCTTTTCTTGGTTAATCTTGCTAAAGGTCTATCAATTTTATTTATCTTTTCAAATAACTAGATTTTTGTTTCATTTATCTTTTGTATTTTTTTTATTTCAATTTCATTTAGTTCTGCTCTGATCTTGGTTATTTCCTTTCTTCTGCTGGTTTGGGTTTGGTTTGTTCTTGTTTCTCTAGTTCCTTGAGGTGTGACCTTAGATTGTCTGTCTGTGCTCTTTCAGACTTTTTGATGTAGGCGTTTAGGGCTGTAGACTTTCCTCTTAGCACTGCCTTTGCTGTGTCCCAGAGGTTTTGATAGGTTTTGTCACTATTGTCATTCAGTTCAAATAATTTTTTAATTTCCATCTTGATTTCATTTTTGACCCAATGATCACTCAGGAGCAGGTTGTTTAATTTCCATGTATTTGCATGTTCTGAAGGTTCGTTTTGGAGTTTATTTCCAGTTTTATTCCACTGTGGTCTGAGAAAGTGCTTGATACAGCTTCAATTTTCTTAAATTTATTGAGGCTCGTTTTGTGGCCTATCATATGGTCTATCTTGGATAAAGTTCCATGTACTGTTGAATAGAATGTTCAACAGTTGTTGGATGGAATGTTCTGTATGTATCTGTAAAGCCCATTTGTTCCAGGGTATAGTTTAAATTTATTGTTTCTTCGTTGACTCTGTCTTGATGAACTGTCTAGTGCTGTCAGTGGAGTATTGAAGTCCCTCACTATTATTGTGTTGCTGTCTATCTCATTTCTTAGGTTTATTAATAATCATTTTATAAATTCAGGAGCTCCAGTGTTAGGTGCATATATATTTAGGATTGTGGTATTTTCCTGTTGGACAAGACCTTTTATCATTATGTAACATCCCTCTTTGTCTTTTTTAACTGTTGTTGCTTTAAAGTTTGTTTTATCTGACATAGGAATAGCTATTCCTGCTCACTTTTCATGTCTATTTGTCCGAAATGTCTTTTTTCCACCCCTTTACCTTAAGTTTGTGCTAGTCTTTATGTGTTAGGTGAGTCTCTTGAAGGCAGCGGATAGTTGGTTGGTGAATTCTTATCCATTCTGCAATTATGTATCTTTTAAGTGGAGCATTTAGGCCATTTACATTCAATGTTAGTATTGAGATGTGAGGTACCATTCCATTCATCATGCTATTTGTTGCCTGTATACCTTGTTTTTGTTTTGTTTTTTTTAATTGTATTTTTGTTTTATAGGTCCTGTGAGATTTATGCTTTGAAGAGGTTCTGTTTTGATGTGTTTCCAGGATTTGTTTCAAGATTTAGATCTCCTTTTAGCAGTTCTGGTAGTGGTGGCTTGGTAGCAGTGAATTCTCTCAGCATTTGTTTGTCTGAAGAAGACTGTATCTTTCCTTCATATGTGAAACTTAGTTTTGCTGGATATAAAATTCTTGGCTGGTAATTGTTTTGTTTGAGGAGGCTGAAGATAGGGTTCCAAGCCCTTCTAGCTTGTAGGTTTTCTGCTGAGAAATCTGCTGTTAATCTGATAGGTTTTCCCTTATAGGTTATTTGGTGCTTTGTGTCACAGATCTTAAGATTCTTTCCTTCATCTTAACTTCAGATAACCTGATGACAATGTGCCTAGGCTATGATTATTTTGCGATGAATTTCCCAGGTGTTCTTTGTGCTTCTTGCATTCGGATGTCTAGGTCTGTAGCAAGGCTGAGGAAGTTTTCCTCAATTATTCCCCCAAATATGTTTTCCAAACTTTTAGATTTCTCTTCTTCCTCAGGAATATCAATTATTCTTAGGTTTGGTCGTTTAACATAATCCCAGACTTCTTTGAGGCTTTGTTCATATTTTCTTATTCTTTATTCTTTGTCTTCATTGAATTGGGTTAATTTGAAGACCTGTCTTCAAGCTCTGAATTTCTTTATTCTACTTGTTCAGTTCTATTGCAAACTTTCCAGATAATTTTGCATTTCTTTAAGTGTGTCCATTGTTTCCTGAAGTTTTGATTGTTTTTTATTTTTGCTATCTATTTCCTTGAATATTTCTCCCTTCACTTCTTGTATCATTTTTTTTTAATTTCCTTACATTGGGCTTCATCTTTCTCTGGTTCCTCCCTGATTAGCTTAATAACTAACCTCCTAAATTCTTTACCAGGTAGATTAGGGATTTCTTCTTGGTTCGAATCAACTGACGGTGAACTAGTGTGATTTTTTTGGAGGTGTTAAAGAATCGTGTTTTGTCATATTACCAGAGTTGGTTTTCTGATTACTTCTTATTTTGGTAGGCTCTGTCAGAGGGAAAGTCTAGGGTTGAAGACTTTTGTCCCACAGGCTGTTCCATTGATGTAGTACTCTCCCCTTTCTCTATAGATGTGGTTTTCTGAGAGCTGAGGGGTAGTGATTGTTATCTCTCTTCTGGGTCTAGCCACCCAGCAAGTCTATCAGGCTCTGGGCTGGTACTGGGAGCTGTCTAAACAGAGTCCTGTGATGTTAATCATCTGTGGGTCCCTCAGCTGTGGATACCAGCACAGTATTTGGGGTGTATTCTGGGTCCTACAGGAGCAATCTGATTCCTTCAGGAGGCCTGTGGGTCCTCTCTGGTGCAGTCATTTTGGAAGACAGTTTGGAAGTTTCTTACAAAACTAATCATACTCTTATCATATTATCTAGCAATCACACTCCTTAATATCTGCCCAAAGGAATTGAAAACTTATGTTCATACAATAACCTGCACATGTATGTTTATAGTAGCTTTATTTATAATTGCCCAAACTTGGAAGCAATCAGATGTTCTTGAGTAGGTGAATGAATAAATAAACTGTGTTGCATCCAGACAATGGAATATTATTCAGTGTTAAAAAGAAATGACTTATTAAGTCATGAAAAAACATGGAGGAAACTTAAATGCATATTACTAAGTGAAAGAAACCAATCTGAAAAGGCTGCATACAGTTTGATTTCAAGTATATGACATCCTGTAAACTAGAGACAATACAAAAGATTATTGGTAGCCAGGAATTGATAGAGGAGGCAGGGATGAATAAGCAATGCATAGAGGATTTTTTTAAGACACTGAAAATACTTTATATGATGTTATAATGATGGATACATGTCATTATGTAGTTGTCCAAACCCATAGAATATGCAACACCAAAAGTGAATCCTAATGTAAACTATACACTTCCAGCAAAAGGATGTGTCAATGTGGGTTCATCAATTGTAACAAAAGTACTGCTGTGTGGGGGATTTTGATCATAGGGGAAGCTATACTTGCGAAGGGGCAAGAAATATAAGGGAAATCTCTGTACCTTCTGTTTAATTTTACTGTAAAGTTAAAACTGCTCTAAAAAGTTAGGTCTATTGACAAATGTAAAAATTGTTTTCAAATTCAGATTAGTAATTCAACCTGATCACTGAAAAGTATTTAACATGCAGGGCCTGCTTCAATGGTTAGATAACATCTTAAAATTTCTAGAGATTGAAGGTACTTTGTAATTTATCTAATGCAATCATTGAGTTTTATAACTGAGGAAACTAAGATCTAAAGAGTTTCCTTTTTTTCAAGATTTTATGATATAAGCTTTTGTTCACAGAGTCAAGATGTGTTTAGATTTCTTCCAGCCTAATTGAACACTTTTTCTATGATATCTTTCTGACTCTTATTGGCTCTTTGGAAATTTTAGCACAATTTTTATGCAAACAATGTATGTATCTTGGGGTCTCAATGTATATATTCAGGGGCCTCATAAATGTAAGTTACCCATCCTCACTCCACTACTACTTAGAATATTAATTTGTTTTAGAATTCCTTGCTCAGTAAAGTTCCAAACAGTTACAAATTTGGAATTAGTGTTATTCAAATGACTATTAGCGTATTTTAATAGTGCCTGTAATTTCATTGTGCTTTATAAGATTTTTAACAGGATACATTTTGTTTGCATGTGTGTGCATTTTCCCATCTTGAAAAAATAAAAATTAAGCTTTTTAAAGCTAATAACTCAAGGAGAAATCCAGCCAGGTTTTAATTTGACAACGTTAGTCACGTGCATGCCAGAATCACAGCTTGCATTTTCCCCCTTACTATGCAATTATCTGTAAATACTGTATGTGCTTGGCTAAAATGCTAGGAAGTCTACAATTATATTAATGTAGTTCCTTAATTGCATATAATGAGATTTTCAGGCTACTGCAACCTATCACATTTATCATATTCTTAATAAAATTATTCCGTTTTTGTCTAAGGCCTTTTTATTTACTCTTCATTTAATTTAGAGGAACTCTAAAAAATAATTCAATTCTTGAGAAATTAAATCATTTTGGATGAAGGAGGAAAATATGAAATTCAGGTTAAGAACTGAATCTACTTACAAAGCAGTTACCAAAAACTCCAAGTCTCGTTGATGAGACATTTTGTGCCCCAGGTGGCAAACATTAACAAGTGAGTCATGCTAGGACTCTTTGCTTATGAGATTCCCAGCTGTCCTTTGGGGCAAAATATGAATGTTTGTAACCCCTTTGATGTCTAAAACAGGTATCCCTTGGTATATAAAGTAGATGTGTTATCCTCCACAAGTTAGTTACCTTTAAGGCAAATATCTTCTCATTAGTCCCATTTGCACTGACGGCCATTAAGAAATCCAACTGGCATTTCAGGACCAAAGAATCTCAAGCATATACATATATATCTATATTTGAAATCATAATAAAGATAATTGTTTATAAGAAAAGGTTAATAGTATTCAAAAATCATGGGAAAGTACACATGCTGACCTCAAAAATACCAAACTCTGTTTAATCCTGCATTGAAGAGAGAGAGTCAAGCCCTAAGGAATGAGCAACGGAGGGCTATAGGGCCCAGGCAGAATTCATTATGGGTGCCCAGATCCATGAAGGGCAGCTTCCAAAGTGACTAGTTAGGTATTGACTTGCTCACTCTCTCCAGTTCTCACTCATCCTCTTTGTTGACATTGCTCTAGCCTCATCACACCTGTTATTTGCTCAAAGCTTTCATTCTGGTGTCTCCAACTCCAGCATTGAATCCCTCTCTCCACCATTTTTTTTTTTTTTTTTTTGAGATGGAGTCTCGCTGTGTCACCCAGGCTGGAGTGCAATGTCATGATCTTGGCTCACTGCAACCTCCACCTCCTCCGCTTAAGGAATCCATCCACCTCAGCCTCCTCAGTAGCTGGGACCACAGGCACATGCCACCATGCCCAGCTAATTTTTTTGTATGTTTTTGTAGAGACGGGGTTTCACCATGTTGCCCAGGCTGGTCTCAAACACCTGAGCTCAAGTCATCTGCCCACCTTGGCTTCCCAAAGTCCTCTCTCCCTACAGTTGGGCAGAAGACCTTGGATGCATGTGTGGGAGCAGCCAAACTGTTTCTTTTTCCAGCTTCTGGAGAACCTTGGCACAGAAATGAATATGTAGGCCCAGACATGCTGCTTTTGTCTTCCGGTCTCACCACCCCTCACAGAATCTTCTCTCCAGGTTGATAGTAGCCTCTGGCTGCCCCATGGGCTCAGTGAAAACTTCTTCTGAACTGTGGCCCCTGGGTCCTGAGAGTATGAATTCTGTCTTGGACCACATAGTTTCTAGAGAAGTAGTGTATTCCTCCAGTAATGCCAAGTTCCCCAGAGAATCTATGGCCATTGATGCTATGGTCTAAGGGACACTGGAAGAAGTCAGGGTGGGAAGGAGAGGGATAACATGTGTTGAGAGAACAGATAATGACATAGAGACATTTGAAGACAGGAAGTCCCTAGTCAAGGTCTGATTTGCTCAAGTGCATTGGTGACCATCAGAGACAGCACAGCGTGGGGGTTGTAAGCCCAGACAATGGAACTAGGATTCAAATCCCAGTACCACTTGTTGGGTGTGTGACCTTTGGCAAGTTATTTGCTCCTCTGTGCCTAATTTTCTAACAGCCCATATAAGGTTATGGTGAGGCATTTTTAAGAAGCAGAAAGTAAATGTTAAGGCATGTATGCTATTACCAGCAGCCCCAGGGTCAAGTGCATGCTCAGTTCACTCTTCTTATGAAGTGCCTTGCACTAGTTTTGGAGTTAAAATATTGTCTATCTTTGAGTAAAATTATTACACTTGGATTTTTAGGGAATGTAGGTAGCGTCTATTTGTTTCCTGTTATATACATACTGTTACTGTGAAATGCTCTTGTCAGGTTGCTGTCTCGTGAAATATTTGTCCTATGTGCAATACATATTTAACATATATGGGGATCAGGGCCCCACACACTGGAAGCCTTAAATTGTAGCATCTCTAATAACAAAAGGCTTTAAGGCATTTTCCTTTAGAACAACATATGCATATTTTCTATGAACCAAATGCTTTCCTTCATGATTTTCTTTTCTGGTAATATCTGTCTCCTCCGCAACCATCTCCCAAGTCCTTAATCCTAAGTACTAAATACTGTCTTTAGTAGTGCTCCATGAAGGTTGAGAGTCCTTGGTTTTATATTTATTCTACTGAGAACTATCATTCAGGTCTTATTGGTGAACATAAGGATGATGAAGTAGACTTCAGGAGAAATTCTTACTTTCTACTTCCTCTTCCTCTTTGCCTTTTGCAAGGAGTTTTCTTGTTGGTTAGACAAATTTTAAAAAATACCAAAGCCTAGAATAATCTTTTTGTTTGCTTCTTTGCACAGTTTAATGGAATTATAGTTTTGGAAATGTTGAAATTTGGTGTGATGTGTGGAGGACTAACTCTCTGCGGCTGCCTGGAGAGTGTGAGAATGTTTAGGGGCACTGCGTTATTTGCTAGCCTGCCTGCCTGCTTGACCTGACGTGTTGGCATCTGAGAGAAATGAGTCTCAGGAGAGAATTTATTTGGGTCACCATAGCAACAGGAGGGGGTGTGCAGCGATCAGTCTGGAAGCCTATAAAGAATGCACACAAGTCAGTATGACAACTGCAATACCTACACTTAAGCTCTCTGAGTTGAAATGTTTCAGGGAAAGTCTAATATTTAACTTTTCCAGTGGCATTCAAACTTTTCTTTGGCCATTGGTGGTTAATGTGGCATGACTCAGACTTTGATGTCTGATGTCTTTTTAAGAAGTTCGATTCCTACAGGAATTCAGTGACTATTACATTTTGAGTCATAATACTCCTGTGGCAGTCTACCAGGAATAAACTTTTTTTTTTAATTATCTTGTTCTATCTTTTTGGCTTCTGACTAATAAAAAAATATGTTCTTTTTACTGATGTGTACTAACTCTGGGTGTCCTTCTTTATCATTCCATTACTGAGCTGAACATTTTAAATGTCATTTAGAAGTACATTATATTGAGCTGCTCACAAAGAAATGTCTTTCATGTTGGGATTCAATATGGGAATTTAATTCAGTCCCGCACTGAGATACTGGAAAGATTAACAGATTATGGGATGAGAATGGAAATTTAAATGACAGATCAAAGAGAGTTGAGTAGGCTGTCATCTTCTCTTCCTCAACTAAGAGACAGAAAAGTGAAATAAAACACACGTATTTGGAAAAGGATAGATATAAAAGCACATTACACACTTTTGTTTGAAATCTCCACACTAGAACCTGTGTGTTGGAATCTGTAGATATGTGGCAATCTGGAAAATAGAGAGGTACCAGCTGACTGTCCTCTTCCCACCCATGATATGTTCTTACTCTGTCCCAGTCTCAATCTTTTTCTTGCTCTTTTTCCTGCTTCAAATTCTCTAGTTCTCATGTGGAGCCTACTCTTAGTTCCTTCTAGGCACCGAGTAGGGTGGCCAACTGTCCCATTTTGCCTGGGACCATCACAGTTTTAGCACTGAAGGTCTTGTGCAACTCCTCAGTCTCAGGCAAACCAGACAGGTTGGTTCCCCTCATACTAAGTGTTCTTTGCACATTCCTTCTTGCTTTCCGTGTTCTATTCCCCATCACCACTCTGTTCTCTGCCACTTATGATCTGCAAGTGGTCCAGACATGAGCTGTACTATATCTTAGCCACTAGCTACACATGGCTATTTAAATTTGAAATAATTGAAATTAAATAACATTTAAAATGCGGTTCCTTGGTCTCTCTAGCCAAGTGCTCTATAGCCTCATGTGGCTAGTGGCTACACTATTGGACAGTGCAATACAGAGGATTTCTTAGAACATTCTAGCATACAGTGCTGGTCTATGTAATAGCTCCTGAGAGAAGGGGTTGGGCACTGGCAGGAACATGCAGGCAAAGTTTCCCTGCAATTTATGACTTAGATATAATGTTAGCTGGAAACATGAAATGCTGAAGAACCAAGTCATCTTTAGGTTCCATTTTCTTTGAATTTCTCCTTATACTCACTATGGAACATGTAATAAGGCTATCTGTCACCTTTATTGAGCCATTCATCAAACAGGTATTGAACACCTGTGCTGGGGATATTACGATGAATTATGGTGTCTGCCTTCTAGTAACTTACAGTCTAAAGTGGGAAGAAGAGGAGTTGTGATAGTTATCATATAATTACACTCTTCACAATGGGTTGATTAGCAGTTGAGGTTGGTGGTCAGAGAGAGCTTTGTAGAGGGGATAATGATGACGCAAGGAATTGAAGAAGCAGAGAGAGGCAGCGCAATGCATAGGCAAGGGGGTAGACCCTGGAGCAGAACTGCCTGGGTTTGAATCTGGCTTCCTCCCTCCAGCCACCAAGGTACTGACTGTGTGACATTGGCCACGTTTCCTAATTGTTCCGTACCTAGATTTCCTCATCTATAAAAGGAAGAGAATAATAGCACATGTCTCCCAGGGCTGTTGTGATCATTAAATGAGTTAATACTCATAAAGCTCGTCGAATAAGACCTGGCACATGCTAAGAGCTATGTAACTACTTGTAAACTGCAGTGACCAAGAAGGAAGGGTACATGAGATGCAGAATGTGGAAAGCATAGAGATTACAGTTGCATGGTAGGATTAGAGAACCACAGGCTTTCTGGAACTGTAGGAGTTAAAATGGTGGTAGAAGGTGGTGATGCTAGGGGTGTATGGTGAGTGGGGAGTTGAGAAGGAAGAAGTGTCTGAAAGGAAGGCAGATTGACGGGAAAGTTGATGTACTTATGGGTGGTGCCTACCAAAGGGTGGAGACATCATTCTGCAAGTGATGGAAAGTTGTTGAAGTTTTTTAAACAGAAAGGAGGAGACTAGACATGCAGTTTGCAAAAATCCCAAGCCAGTGGCTGGGAGGATGCATTTGAGATTGACAGCATCTGAAATATGAGGAGGCCTGTAAGGAGATAATGAATTCGAGAGATCTTAAGAGGTTTAAAAAGAAAAGGAGAATTTGGTGGCTAGTTAGGTGTGGGAAATGAGAGAAAGGAAGAAGTCCCGTGTGATAATCAACATATTAGTTAACCCAATGTACTTGAAAAAAATATACAGAGTTAAATTTGGGGGTTAATTTTAGACAGTTTTCCCTGCCTCTAGATGTCACAAAAGATATGCCATTATTCTTGATGTCTAATCTGTTGTAAACTCAAATGGAGCTTTAATTTTTGAAAAATAAAATGTTCCTATGATATGGAGAAAGAACAAGGGAAAATTTGAGAGTAGAATATGGTAGAAAGTTTAACATCATTCTGTTATTCTAAGTTATTGCTTTGTCTCTGGAAAAGTAATAAAAGCTTATTTCCTTTATAACTTCATCTGTGTACCCAAGGCTGTCACATTAACCCCACATTAGTATTAGATTTTAATAAAGGACAACACGGCGGGAAGAAAGATGTTTGCTAAATCTAGAGAGTAGGCCATATAATTTAGTTTTTGGAGGATTTCAAATATTGTTTTTATTTTTTCACTGTCTTGAAAATGATATTGGACTTTGTCAAATAACTGCAACAAAAAACAAAGGCTGTGTTCAAATAGTACTTGGAAGATGTTGCTAAACAACATAAGCAGAGATCTTACCGGTTTCTTTACTGTTTTACTTTATTGGTTTACTTACTAGTAGCATTTTGTAACCAAAATAGAGTTGGATTTCCTGATTAGAACAGAATTCCTTGGGGTCATCTCTGGGTTGTCCAAGACATGTCTTCAAGGATCATCTTCTCTGCTGTGCTCTTTTCCTTTCTCACACTCCTTGCTCACTGAGATTAGTGATTGCTTTATGTGACCTCTTGTAATGCTTGAGACTCCAATGACTAATGAGCTTTGGTCCTCAGCCCAGAGCTGTCTTTTGCCACTCATTCATTTGGATGGTGTCTTAGCATCCTTTTTCTTTCCTTTCCTTCCCTCTCCTCTCCTCTCCTCTCCTCTCCTTTCCTTTCCTGTCCTTTCTTTCTTCATTCATTTATTTATTTGAGACGGAGTCTTACTCTGTTGCCCAGGCTGGAGTGCAGTGGCACAATCTCGGTTCACGGCAAGCTTCAGGTCACTGCAAGCTCCGCCTCCTGGCTTCACGCCATTCTCCTGCCTCAGCCTCCCAAGTAGCTGGGACTACGGGTGCCTGTCACCATGACTGGTTAATTTTTTTTTTTTTTGTATTTTTAGTAGAGACGGGGTTTGACCGTGTTAGCCAGGACGGTCTCAATCTCCTGACCTCATGATCTGCCGGCCTCGGCCTCCCAAAGTGCTGGGATTATAGGCGTGAGCCACTAGGCCTGGCCTTAGCATTCTTTTTCTGAGAGCCTCTTCCCTGGCAGCTCCTTCCATAGGGCCCAGGTTTCCCTCCCTAGGCAATTCAAGCCCAGATTTTTCCAAGGATAGAGGAACTCTCTTTTAATATCACCACTTTCTACCTCCCATCCCAGGATGTAAGTATGTCACTCTCAAGACCATTAGTCTTGTTTATTTCATGTGTTCATTTTGCTTCTTGGCTCTGGGAGAAGATTAGAAAAAAATGGAGAGGCATGGAGCTGCATGTTTATAAATTGTACAAGGCTTATTGAAATATGAGAGTGGCCAGGTGCAGTGGCTCATGCCTGTAATCCCAGCACTTTGGGAGGCCGAGGCAGCCAGATCACCTGAGGTCAGGAGTTCGAGCCTGGTCAACACGGCAAAACCCTGTCTCTACTAAAAATACAAAAATTAGCCAGGCGTGGTGGTGAGTGCCTGTAATCCCAACTACTTGGGAGGCTAAGGCACAAGAATCACTTGAACCCAGGAGGTGGAGGTTGCAATGAGTGAAGATTGCACCACTGTAGTCCAGCCTGAGTGACAGAGTGAGACTCCATCTCAAAATAAAATAAAATAAATGGAAAAAAAAAACAAATATGAGAGAGAGGCTCAAAATGTCAGGTGAAATAGAATTAAGCAACGGTCTGTGGGCTTCAGTTGTCTATGCCATGCCTGCCTCCTGGTCGCAATAAGCAACAAGCACTTGCTGGATTTGTTTTGGCATTTTTCCAGGAATGTTTTTTTGACTCCCTGATTTTAAGTAGGTTAGTCCCTCTGTAGCCTGTTTCCCACGGCAGGCTCTTTGGACCTTCATTAGTACTGTAGTATGATATTAACAGCTAACGTTTTGTGTTGCTTCCTGTGTGCCAGGCCCTGTGCTAAGTACTTTACATTCACTATTTCTTTTAGTCTTTAATATAACCTAAGGATCTATGTACAGTTATTACCTATACTTTACAGGTAAGGAAGCTGAAATTCAAAGAGGTTGAGGGATTTTTACAAAGTCACCCAGTAAAAAGTGGAGAAGCTGGGATTCCAATCAAGGGGAGGCCTGGCTCTAGAAACCATGTTCTTAATAACATCGTGCAAGTATTACTTTCCCTGCCAGCCACCAGTTGCTCACATATATACCTTGCTTGGCTAGGAAGCACCACATCTAGTAATAAAGTCTGCAGAGCAGTCATTTAGTACGTAGGATTTTGCAGAAACCAGGCTTTCTGTTCCATGAAACATGACGGACATCCAAATCCCACTATTCATGGTTCCCAAAATGCTCCTCAGAATCTTAGAGAAAACGACCACAACTCAGCACCTAAGTATTGCACTTCTGCCAGAGTAACTTTGTCTTCATAAGACATTGTGGTAGCAGTAGCTCAAACCCTATGAGGAGCAAGGCATCATTTTTATCATTCCCATTTTTGTAGACAGAAAAATGAAACTGAGAAAGTTAAGTGACTTCCCTAAGGTTGAGTTGCAAGTCTTCAGAGGTGACAGAAAAGGTGCTGAGAAGATAAAGAAATCTCAACTTTCTTGTGAAGTTGCCTAAGTCTGCGGCTTATAGGATTCTCCTCGCATCTTCAGCTTACATAAAGCCCCTGCAAAGGTCTGAGATGACCTCTCCTTTTTCCCTGGGAAGGCTAATGCAGCCACAGAAACAAGTTTTTGTGTGGACCCAAGTTTGTCAATTCATTTAATGACTGTCTTTTGTTGTGTTCTTTCCACTCAGGAAGGGCTCTTGCTTTTTCTTTGGTGCTTACTCAATCATACCTCCTGTTTGCTGCTGAGAAAGGCCACAAAGTATTTTTATTCTGGTCATCCTCTCATTACCCTTCTATAAAGTAGCCACAGCACGGTGTAGGTAAGCATTTATAGTGGTTTTAGTAGAGTTGGCATTCCTTTCTGTTTTTCCAAAACACAGCTAAGAAAAATCACCTGGTAGTCAGAGAGAATGGAAGCTGCTCACCCACAGGTCAAATCCTATTACAAAGAATGTTGCTACTGCCGACATCTCTGTATGATGAAAAGGATTTTCAGCCATAGCACCCATCTTTCAGAAAGCAACATGAGACCCATTTACGCCTTCCAGCTGCTGTTTCATCTCCGTCCTTTCATCTTAATCACTTCTGGAGCACTATTCCGTCTCAGCATTCGAAATTCCCAGAGACCCCTTTCAGAATAGCTCTTATTTCTCCAAATTACACAGAGCTCCACAGAGCCCAGCCCCCTTTACCAAGATTGTTGAAGGCTCCCTGACTGTCAGATCCAAAGGCTGCTTCTCAGCCACTGCAGTGCTTTCTGGTGCCACGACCAACACCTTTATCCTTAACTAGCAAACTCTCTGAGGACCCAACACAATGCCTGGTACATAATAGGAGCACAGCGAGATCACCCACTCTGACTTGGGCCTCTGAGGAATGGGCTGCCTATTATTTCTCTGACAACTCCTCTGTACCTCCCCTTTCCTACTTAAATTCTTTGTGCAGCTTTAGCCTGAATTTCTAAACTTTCCATCTCTATTTGTGTTCTTTCTCTCTCCTGATTTATTGTCTACACCCTCTGGCTTACAATTTCATCTCTTTCGGCCTCTACAATTACATACTTACTTCAGCCCCTGTGATGCTCCTCATCCCTAATCCTCTCCACACACAGGAACACCCACAGACTAAATATTCTTGGATACTGCTTCCAACAAAAGACTTAAAAGTTTTCTTCCAGGCCAGGCTCAGTTGCTCATGCCTGTAATCCCAGCACTTTGGGAGGATGAGGTGGGAGAGTCGCTTGAGCCCAGGCGTTTGATAGATTGGGCAACATAGGGAGACCCCATCTTTACAGATAATTAAAAAAAAATTAGCCAGGTGTGGTGGCGCATGCCTGTGGTCCTATCTGCTAGGGAGGCTGAGATGGGAGGATTGCTTCAGTTCAGGAGTTTGAAGCTGCAGTGAACTGTGATTGTGTCACTGTACTCCAGTCTGGGGGATAAAGCAAGACCCTGCTTAAAAAAAAAAAAAAAAAAAAAAAAAAAAAGCAGCGATTTGAACCTCTGTTCACGTATTTTCCTTTCCTGTTTACAGAAACATATAATGGATTGATCAATTCCCAGTGGCTTTGCCCTTCCAACCTTCCAACCACTTATACCGAAGGTTGACAAATTTTTCTAGAAAGGGTCAGATAGTAAATATTTTAGCCTGTACAGGCTGCATGGTCTCTGTAGATACGAAAGCAACTGAGCCAGGCGCAGTGGCTCATGCCTGTAATGCCAGCACTTTGGGAGGCCAAGAAGGGCATATCACCTGAGGTCAGGAGTTCAAGACCATCCTGGCCAACATGGTGAAACCCCCATCTCTACATAAATACAAAAATTAGCTGGGCATGATGGCAGGTGCCTGTAATCCCAGCTACTCAGGAGGCTGAAGCGGGAGAATCGCTTGAACCCAGGAGGTGGAGGTTGCTGTGAGCAGAGATTGTGCCATTGCACTCTGGCCTATGTGACAGAGCAAGACTCCATCTCAAATAAAATAAAATAAAATAAAATAAAATAAAATAAAATAAAAAATTTAAAAAAGAAGCAACTGATATGGTTTTGCTGTGTCCCCACCCAAATCTCATCTTGAATTTCCATGTGGTGTGGGAGGGACCTGGTGGAAAGTAATTGAGTCATGGGAGAAAGTCTTTCTTGTGCTGGTCTCATGATGGTGAAGAAGTCTCACAAGATCTGATGGTTTCAAAAGGGAAGATTCCTGGCACAAGCTCTCTTCTCTTGTCTGTCACCATGTGATACGTACCTTTTACCCTACATCATGATTGTGAAGCCTCTCAAGCCACGTGGAACTGTAAGTCCGATTAAACCTCTTTATTTTGTAAATTGCCCAGTCTTGGGTCTTTATCAGCAGTGTGAAAATGGACTAATACATCAGCTATAGATTATATGCAAATTATGATTATGGCTATGTTCCAATAAAACTGTATTTACAAGAGAGTCCAGTGGGCAAGATTTTATATGTGGGCCAAAGTTTGTCAGTCCCCGATCAAGACTATTTATATAGCTTTAGTCTTTGAGCCAGTAAAGTGAGAGTCACAGTGTAATTTCTGTGATCAAATTCAGGTCAGATTGCTGTGTTTTGCCCACAGCAATGGAGTACCTGAACTCTTCTGAAAAGTATGCCCAGATACTTTTAAACTTTTCTCTTACTCTAGCTGAAACTTGGGTTCCACTTTCTGTTGTTTTTTCAGATCTCTATTGATTTAATTCTTTGCAGCCAGGAGAAACACTCCAAAATAGTAAGGGCTATCTCTAGACAAGACCCTACTACCAACTTTGCCTGCTGCTTATTGCTTCTACAAATTGGACACACAACTTCCTCTACCACTGCCCTCAAAGAACCAAAGGCTCTGTTCTATGCTTGCCAAAGAATCCTGTCTCTCTGCTCACTGCTTTCATCCACCTTCCTAGTCTTGCATGGTTTACCTGCTTGCCAGGACCTAGGCCACTTGCAGAACCAGCATTGCAAAAGAGTCTGAAAACTGTTGCTGTCTACCTTTTATAGTTCAGGAAGGTGCAATGGAATAGCTGAGTGGGTGAATGGCTATACCTGCCATGACCATTTATGGGCCACAACCTTAGGTGAATTCCTTTAAGTTTTCCTGTAGATAACATGGGGACAAAAGGAAATTTCTCATAGTTTTGGTAAGATAATGTTTGTAAAACATCTACCACATAGTAAGTACTCAATAAATAGCCATTATATCATTATGAACAGACACTAAGTTAACTAATGAATTTTAAAATATATAAATACACAATGACCATATTAAGAAAAATTTTCTTATGTTTAAAAGCACACAGAAATAAGAAGCATGGAGGAAGCTTCTCATTTCAATAATTTTAGTGTTCTGACTTGCTGAAATTCTGTCTTTTGGTTAGTTCAAACTAATCCAAAAATAGTCTTAGCCTATGTGTATTTCCTGAATCCAGTGCTTCTAGTCTAACTCCAAACTCTAAGACATTCCCATATCTTTTCATTCATAAAACATGTTTTCTGGTTATAAAAGTTACACATGATCACTCCAGGAAAACTGGAAAATACAGAAACATATAAAGAAGAAGGTAAAAATCATAAGTAGTCTATCATGCTCATTCTTAATTTATGCATGATAAAGAAAAAAGGCATCCATGGTAGCCAATTCAGATGTTCATTGCATAATGTTAATGGAATTGACATTCAAGCTTAGCAAAAATTTGAACACATGTTTCTAATTTGTTTCTCATTAATATCTGGAGAGGCAGTTGTAACTGTCATCCTTTTTTTATAATGGAAGGAACTGACCAGAGGTGACCAGTGTGTGTTTTCACAGCTTGTGACTTGATGCTAGGATTTGAATTTGGGTCTTCAGAACCCAAGTATTGCTCTCTTTTCATTATCTGATACTTATTTTCTTTGTATGAGGTGTGTCACCCTGCAGTCAATCAGCAACACACAGGGAACATTTCCATTGCATACCTCCCAATTATACTCTTGAGGTGGGCCTTTCTTAGCCACTTTCAATAAAAAGGCAAATTCGTATTGTCCACTCAGTTTGGGAAAGACAGTTTACCAAAGATTGTGCCAATTTGTTGCTTAGAAATAACTGGGGGGCCAGGCACAGTGGCTCATGCTTGTAATCCCAGCACTTTGGGAGGCCGAGGTGAGTGGATCACCTGAGGTCATGAGTACAAGACCAGCCTGACCAGCATGGTGAAACCCATCTCTACTAAAAATGCAAAAAATTAGCCAGGCATGGTGTTAGGTGCCTGTAATCCCAGCTACTTGGGAGGCTGAGGCAGGAGAATCGTTTGAACGCAGGAGGCGGAGACTGCAGTGAGCTGAGTTCATGCCACCTCACTCCAGCCTGGACAACAAGAGTGAAACTCCATTTCAAAAAAAATAAAGAAATACAATGAAATAAATAAATAAATAAAAAGAAAGAATTTTGAGATGATGACATCATGAATTTACAGCAAAAGTGGTTTATTGTATTATAAAGATGGGAATTTTGTTTTTCACTATGTATGCTTAGCCCATACTAGGGTGTTAAATATCTCTTGAACTTAATTCACGTTTATAACAAATGTACTTGACGTATGGAGAAACATGTTTCTAAACTACTAGTGATCAGTCTATTCTTAGAAGGAGTTATTCCCTCATTTTTGGTGAAATGGAAGTAAAAGACAACAAATGAGTACCATCTAATTTAAGTTAACTTGACTGATTTTTTTCAGTGCATTAAAGTATACTCTCACATAATGTTTGAGTTTAGAAGTTAAATGAGGTAAGACAAAACCAAACAAACCTGGATACGTGCAAGATGCACCAATATCCTTTTTTGGTCTGTTCTTTGGGGGCTGTACTCCTCTTCCTTTCTGTATTAAACTTCAGGACATTTGATAAATTGCCCCAGCGCTGTTGTTAAACTCAGGTCATGTACTTCACTGTCATACATAGACCTATTCTTAATTGACTCAGTTTCACCAGGGCTAAAAACAAGTATAGGGGAAAAAAATCACCTTGTGTAGCTGACAGAAGAGGATGGGCCCGATTAATTTCTTAGGGACATTTATGTTCCACACTAGGGCTGTGGGAAGTAGAGCTAATTCTACTGGTGTAGAATTGCTCCACAAGATACAGCACTGCTTAGGATAGACTGTGTATCCCCTGATGTCTCCACACACTGGGGATGAATCATGATCAGTAGGTAACCATGGGAGTGATGGAGGCCTGGCCCAGGGCAGCAAGAGCAGCGGATGGGATGTGCCACCATCAAATTATCTCCTGAGAACTAGAGTGACTGTGTGATTCCCTGTGCATTATGTACACAGAGCTAGAATTTCTTCTGGAATGTTACCATATTGTCTTTGTCTATTTGCCTTTCCATTGTTTGCTGTGGGCTTTAATTTCTCTGCTTCTTAGCTAGCTTTTTCCTCATTGCATTTCATATAACTAAAAAGAAATTGTCTCTCACAAGGCAGAAAAGACGGAGAAGGTGAACAGGTGTCAGTTTCTTCCCCTCTCATGATCACCTTCTAGTCAACAGATGTCACCAAAGACAGCCTCAGATGAAGCATTGTCCTAGGATTGCTTGAGCAGAAATATTTCCAGGCTTGGAATAGCTTATTGTGATCTATTTTCAATGCAAGTCAACAGGGATATTTTCTTACTTGACACTGTGCTTTACTTGTATTTTTAATAAAATTAGAACGTGATTACCATTGTGAACATCTTCAAATTTACTTAGTGAGTGGTCAAAATAGCAATTAAAGATGAAAACCTAGGCCGGGTGCAGTGGCTCATTCCTATAATCCCAGCACTTTGAGAGGCCAAGGCGGGTGGATCACCTGAGGTCAGGAGTTTGAGACCAGCCTGGCCAACATGGTGAAACTCCCGTCTCTACTAAAACTGCCAAAACTAGCTGGGCGTGGTGGCAGGTGCCTGTAATCCCAGCTACTCAGGGGGCTGAGGCAGGAGAATCGCTTGAACTCAGGGGACGGAGGTTGCAGTGAGCTTAGATGGCACCATTGCACTCCAGTCTGGGGGAGAAGAGCGAGACTTTGTCTCAAAAAAAAAAGGGGGGGGGGGCGAGGCAGTGAAAACCTAGTTCTAGTTCTTTAATTCTTAGGAAAGTATGAATTCTGGGGTGGAAGTTTAGTTCTTTCTCCAGGGTTAAATTCTGTCTTTAAAAACATGTTACTTGTAAAATACCCTTTGCTTCCTCATTTCCTTAAAGTAGTCAGATGGACATACTTACATTTATCTCTAGAGCAGTGATTCTCAAACATGGCTACACATTAGAATCACCTGGGGGTATTTTAGGACGTACTGTTCAAACCTGCAGTGAGTCTCATTTAATTGCTTTGGGGTATGGTCTAAGCTCTGGGATTTTGAAAACTTCCTGTTGATTCTAACGTGCAACCAAAGTTAAGAACCATTGTTCTAGAACAAGGACATCATAGTGCATCAGTTGGATTCTTGGTGGTTTATAGCTATTAAAATTGACTCTTGCTTACACATACAAAAGACATTTATTGAAAGGATAAAGGGAAAATCATTTGGCTCAAAGGAAGACCTAAATTTCCAGGTTGCAGAGAGAACAGAAACCAAGACAATTATGGCAATCGAGATAACATGGACAAATGGACAAACTCTTCAGGTTATCACTGCTGGGATGAAGCAGCTCCAGCTCTTTTCTGTCCCTGAAGTCTCTGCTTAAATTTCAAATTTCAGGGAGAGAAAGAGGATTGGCTAAGCTGATAGGCCTACCGTTAGCCAGGAGAAGGTGGGATGGGGTAGTTACCCAAAGGGAAATTGATTTGCTCCTCTCAGAAGATGGCACTGTTGATTTTTGGCAGACAATCATAACAGATGTCCCTACACCCTGAAACCATTTTGCTCTGGAGGAGGAGGATGTAAGGAACGTTTCTCTCAAAAGGCAATTGGCTCCGGATCAGACTCCCTTGGTGTCTGCTAATTTGTTCATGGTAGTTACCCATTCATTCAGAAAATGTTTATTGAATATCCATAATATGAAAGTTTCTCTGGGAATTCCCATGTTGAGAAAGTAGTTGATGCTGTCAGGATGCTTACAATTTCATCACGGTAAGAGATATGCAAATACAAACATCACACACCAGGTAATATGTGATTAGTTCCATAGAGGAAAAACAGAAGTAGCCAGAGAACCAGTATTTGAATGCCTACAGTTTGTTCGACTCTCACAGGTTCAGGTGAGTGAAAAGAAGACAGAGACCTTCTGTTGTCCCTGGACAAGTTTGATCCTTGCATCATTTACCCATGGTTAGAATTTCTGATCTTCTGACCGAATCCTTTCCTAGTGTTTCTCAGTGTCTTGGCCTAGCTTATTGATAGTACTTTCCATGTGGTGTACCTGGACTTACAGAACAGCCTTCACTCTCTTCGCTTTAGTTGACTTTTCTGGACATAACCTCATGTTTGCCTAACTTGGAACCCTTACCAGTATTATTATTTTTTTCTGAACCACTGTTCTGACATAGGCTCACATTCTTGCTTTTTTTTTTTTGTCAAACAAGATCCAAGAAGGCAGCCTCTCTCCTTGGTCTTGGGCACAGTCATTCTTTATTTGGCTGGTGGAAGAAAAAGTATTCTTAAAACTATTCTCTGACATCTTAGGCTTATGTTCTAAATACAGAAAAAGTATTCTTAAAACTATCCTCTAACCTCTTAGGCTTATGTTCTAAACTCAAACTTAGTCCAGTGACTCTATGTTAGATGTGTGGCATACTTCAGTCCAATTTCCCTAACTTCATATGGACATTATGGTGGAAACCTGCCAAAGCTAACAATACAGCAATAGTGACAATTGTGGAAATCAGAATTGCTGGGCATACAGGCACTCACCTGTAGTCTCAGCTACTTAGGAGAATGAGGTGGGAGGATCATTTGAGTCCAGGAGTTTGAGGCTAGACTGGGTAACATAGTGAGATCACATCTCTAAAAAAAATAGAAAAATAAGAAATAAGAATATGTTCTGATTTTTAAATTAAAACACAAAACTAAAGGATCCAAGTTAATAATAAAAATAATAGCTAACATTTCTTGAGTGTTTATGATGCTCGGTCCATGGTATGTAATAAGTGCCAAATAAAGATTGGTTGTGGTTTTCTGGTTCTTTGTTGCTGTTATTGTTATATAGCTTGACAGGCATTCTGGTATATTTACAAACTTATTTAGTCCTTCCAACAATCCTATGAGGTCAAGGTACTCCCATTTTCCACACCTTACAGATGAGGACACTTAGTAAGTACACAGGCATTCAAGAACTTGTCCAAGGCCCATAGTTAATAATTAGTGGCATGACCTGGAATCAAACCCAGGCAGCAGGGCTTCATTCTCTTAACTTCAAGATGGTTATTGTTATTTTACTGATGAATGCAGTGCCTACATGTCGTTGCTTCACAAATGTTTGTTGAGTGAGTGAATGAATTAGTCAATAAATGAATGGAGAGTTCTATAGCTGGCTTTTTTTTTTTTTCCAGCATGTTCCCTACCATCATTCTCTGGAACATATGAATTCAAATGTATTTTTCATTTTATCTAAGACATAATTATGATGACATCTTAGCTATTATAAAAATACTCTATGTTCTACAAACGTTATTTGCAGTTTACCCAGATGTTTGGTTAATGTGGTTCCTCATGATTTTATTAGTTTGAATAACTGAGACATGCTTATCTTCAGGAGAATAATGATGTATTGTACCAGTGTAGACAAAGCTTCAGGAAAATACAGCCATAAGCAGAAGAGGCAAGGGGGGTATTTTGTTTTTGTTGTTTTCCTGATTCTGTTTCCTGTGCTTGCTTTCTGTAGGCTGGAAATGACTCTCCCTGAAGTTAATTCCTCAATTGTCCTTGTGCTGTCAGATGCCTTTCTTTCTGAAGGATTTCCTTAATCCACTGTGGTACTTTAAGTGGCTGTCTTGATAACACCAAATGTCATCTGGCAAGCGAATGACCTTACCTGCTATCCACATATATTGTCAGAGGGAACTGTGAACTTTGTTTTGGCTTTAATTTTAAGAGCCTGAATCCCAAGGCAGATATCACAAACATGAAGACCTGTCCTATTCCTGCTTCTGTACATTGCTGGAGAATAGTAGAATTATTGCTCTTTTTATTTGTGTTTATTTTTCTATTTTTGGAAGAACTACTTATTGTTAAGTGATAGAGAAAGAATGCCAATAAACCGATACCTGGGTGAATCACGGACTGAAAGTAACCCTGCTGCGGATGCCACAAAGACACTGCTGTGTCTTTCAAACCAGGAGAGCTTGAAAGTGACTATTTACAGTATCTCTTTATAAAATGTTGCCCTCAGTTAAAGTTGTGCTATGACAAAACAAATGGCTCTGATAAACACTAGAGTCTATTCTTCCTATGCTAGCGACAGCAAAACCTGGACATATTCCTGAGCCTAGTTTACAGAAGATTCTCTGTTTAGAGGCAGAGTTGACATGGCATCTGTGCTGAAGCAAATATCCAAGCAACGGAAGAGCTGGGCTGGTGGGATGGTGGACAGGGGTGGTATTAGGTGAACTCATCCCTATCGCTGCATAAAACAAAAGAAAGAGAAAGTCTCCAGGTATGCGGCTTATCAAACAATTCTATGCATCTGATTCAGACCAGATTGTGTTGGACAAAATTACCTTTGATCCAAATTTTAAAGGAGTAGGAGTTGGCTCAGCAGAGAAGTAAGGGAGAGCATTCCAGGGAAGGAGGAATGAGTAGAGATTTTAAAAGAACAAGAAACTATGACTGGTTGATATAGCTATGTGCAGGATAAGTCAGGAAAAGAATACAAAGACCAGATTACAAAGGCTTTGTTTCCCAACATGAAAGTTTCTGCTTTAACCAGAGGGCTCTGGGGAGAGGGAAAGTAGCAGTGTTAAATTTCCATTTGAGAACCATTATTCTGATTGGCAATGTGAAGGTGGAGCTGGAGGTGACTGAAAGCTAGAGGCAGGAAGACAAGTTTCAAAGGGTGGTTGAAGGATGAAGAAGAGGGGCTTAGAGTTATGAGATATTTTAGGAAGTAAAATCAACAGAATTTGGTGGGTGATGGAACTTGAGTAAAAGCAATTAAGGACTGAGTTCCTCTAGGCTGGGTAGCTGGCTGAATGGTGGCACTGACTTCAAGGGAAAAGAAGGCAGGAGAAGAAGCAGGTCTGGAGAAAAACGTTACATGTGGCGACATCTACAAAAGCAGACCAGATTTATATGCTGGGCTTTGTTATCAGCCCGAGCTTATCTCTTGTCAATATATACTGATATTTAAGTTCTCAGCCTTGGCTCATTCAACTCAGTGGTCCCTGTTAAGGTTGTCACCACGGATTCTCTTGTGAATCATTTCAAGACCATAGAAGATTGAAAGCAGAGGCATTTTATCTCAAAGTGGCTGGAGGTTCATTCTCCCCAGTGCTTGACCCTTAGACAGGAGAACCAAAAACAGTTTGGCTTATCAGCCTCTTGGAGAGTAGACTAGTGGTATAGCAACCAAGCTACACTGGGCAACAATCAAACCACTGGACCTCAAGGGGAAGTTTACACCAAGTCTGCCTCAATCAGGGTCTTGTGTTCTCTCAAATCCTTCACATATATGAAGCCCACATATTTCTACTTCTGTCTTCTTCCACCCTCACAGCCTGCTATGGTTTGAGTGTGTCTCCCAAAAGTTCATGTGTTGGGACCTTTGTTCCTCAATGTGACAGTGTTGAGAGGTGGAACCTTGTGGGAGGTGTTTAAGTTATGGGGGCTTCACCCTCATGAAGGGACTAATGCAGTCCTCTTGGGATTAAATTACTTTGTTCGAGACTAGGTTAGTTCTCATAAGAGTGGGTTGTCATGAAGCAGGCCAGCCTGCTTCATCTGCCCTCTTTTTGCATGACTTGCTTTCCCTTTCAATTTTCCACCAAGCCATAAGGCAGCAAAAGGCCCACACTAGATACAGCTCCTTGATCTTGAACTTCTCAGCCTCCAGAACTGTGAGCCAAAATAAACCTCTTTTCTTTATTAATTACTCAGTCTCAAGTATTCTCTTATAGCAAGAGAAAACAGACTAGTACACAGCCCTTCTGCAAAAAACGGTCCAAATATCTTGTGTTCTTGGTCACCCTTGGGCTGCTTACACAACAAGTGTTTTCCCATTTTCAAAACTCATTCTTTTGAGTTTCAAAGTCTTTCCCTAGGTCAATGGGATCTCAAAGATAATGACAAAAGTATCCCATAGTTCTACCTTCACCTGCTTAATCCTCTCCACCCAAGTATTTTGGGGAGCACCCCGAGGATGTTTCCATGTGCTCAGAGTACTCAAGTTCTTTTGTTCTGACTGGTCACCACAACCAGCCACCTCTGCCGCTCCTACTTTTGTCTTGCCTCTTTGGGGGAAATACTGATGTTTGTACTGTGGGTCATTTAAGAATTATCTGTTCTATGCTGTGATCATTAATTTTAGATGTCAACTTGGCTAGATTAGGGTGCTCGGTTGTTTGGTCAAACACTAGTCTAGATGTCGCTGTGAAAGGATTTTGTAAATGTGATTAACCTTTACAATTAGTTGAATATAAGTAAACCCTCCATAATGTGGGAAGCTCTCAGCCAATCTGTTGAAAATCTTAAGAGCAAAAACTGAGGTTTCCCAGAGAAGAAAGAATTCTGTCTCAAGACTGTAGCAAGAAAATACGAAGTTTCTGAGTTTCCAGCTGCTGGCCTCCCCTGTGGACTTCAGACTTGCCAGTCACCAACAATTGCATTAGACAATTTTTAAAAATAAATCTCTTTCTGTATATGTATCTCCTAATAGTTCTGTCTCTTTGGAGAACTTGGACTGGCACAGATGTTTATGTCAGTGGTACTCTGATACTCTGAGCCTTCTCAATTCTTGACATTCCAAAGCTTATGGGTGTCTTTGCAGGGAGAAGGTCTCTTTCCTTCACCTGTATGGTTAATCACTCAGGCCCAAAGTGACCCTCCCCATCCCTCCCTGAGTCTCGGTCTGCCCAAGACATTCATAAAGACTTCTCTCCTAGCATCCATCTGTAGCAATCACTTCACAGTACTCAATTACAGGTCCTAGAAGGTACAGGGCCAATATTCTTGCCTGAAGCAGCATAAAGGGTTGACACCACATTTACTTTGCTCACTCATGTGCCCCAGTTCCTAGTAAAATGCTGCCATGTAGTATGTACTAAATAAATACTTATAGATTGACACATTGAGACAGATACTTCCTACTGTCTCCTTTACTAGTCACTTTCTCTAGATCCAACAATCCAAGTGTAAATCAACTCCTACCTGTCCTGCCTACCACCAGCATGTTTATCAGACCAAGTCTGAGTACCATTTTAGGCTGTAATTGAAGAAGCAGGGCTAGGCAGTCCCCTTCCTCTCTGACAGGAATTCATCCCCCCACCTGCTCCCTTCCCACAAATCTTTGCCAAGCAGAATCCAGCTCATTTGTCTCACTTTGCGTTTTCATTAATTTTTTCCACTATCTCCTCAACAAGAATGGGTCCCTGGTTTATTTAATCTTCTCAGTGCCTCAAATAGTACCTGGAACATCTTATATTCTTAAATAGTTTTTCATAAAAGAAAGAATGGATGGAAGAAGAAAGGAGAAGAGGAAAGCAGAAACAGTGAGACAAAGAGAAAAAAATGAAAGAGGGAAAGAAAGGGGAATTTGACTTGAGAAACAAATCTCTAGTTTTAAGGCTGCCTCCACCTTTGCTTGGAATTGCATTTAGTTTTGTCATATTCGGGTAACAAAATTTCTCCAAGCTAGTAAATTAATTACTTTGAGAATCCTATTAATTTTAAAACTGTTGATGCAATACATAGAACAGGATGCTTGTGGCTTGAAGGAACAGAACAGAAACTAACTTAAAACCTGAACCTGAAAACTCAATTCACTGGACTAAATTTATTTCCTATACTCACACTCCAGATCAGACACTTAATGCTGTAATGGAGAACAATTATATTGCGTAATATATTTTCACTAATGAGAATGTGGGAAAGTACTTCTGCGACTGCAGTGCACATGGTTTGTAATATGGCAAAGTGGGACTGATGCCTGGTTTGCTGAAATCTAAAATTGTTGTATTTGAAGCCACATCCTAGAGAGACTCAGATGGAAGAATCCTCTACAATTAGAATGTCAAATCACACTTTTTCCTCTTCAAATTGCATTTCTAAAAATAAGATAATGAAAACATGTATTTGTGTGGGAGAGGACTTATTGTGGAAAGCTGCAAATAAGACATATGAAAACGTCTGTGCTCAGAAACCCCATTCAGGAGGAGACTTTCACTGCAGGGAGCTTCTCTGCCATAAAGAAGGCTGCACAATGTGTTCTGTGCACAAAAGGGTAGCAGCCCAGAAAGCTGACTGCATTTCTAAGCCTCTAGAATGAAAAGGTATGCAGACAACATTGTTTTACTGGTTCAGGCTAGTTTTTCCTCTTCCCTGTCGTTTAATCTCAGACATTCCTTGAAGGAGTTGGGGAAAGACTTCTAAAGATTACTAAACCATGCAGCAGCTTTAAACCTTTAAAATGGTTCACTACTTAGTACATTTGGTGGCCACTAGGTAATGTAAGGCATCTAAGGAGGCCTGAAGTAATTCCACAGGATTTCTCCCACACCTTCTTTTCCTCAGCTTCCCAAGTGCAGATAAAACTAGATATAGCAAAAAGGTTTAGGGTTGTCATTAGTGATGAGTGAAAGACTCACCTATCTGTAGTGATGAGTGAAAGACTCAGCTATCTGTGAGGTTCCTTCCTTAAGGAGATTACTTCTCACTGATGTGGGTGACTTGAGGCCACCTATCTTTGGGAATAAAAGAAAATATCAAGTAGAAGGAAAAGTTTGGAGAAAATCATCTCCTTAAGTTTTTTTTTTTTTTTTTTTTTTTTTTTTTGGAGAAGTAGTATTTATAAACCCAGAAACAGGCATTTGGAGTGCCCCTTTCTTTCTTTTCTAAAGTTAATGGATATTTTAGGAATATAAGATTTCTCTTACTCAAGTGAAGATGAGAGTGAGGAAACTTCGTTTGAAGCAAGACAGAAGTAATGTTTTTATTTAACAGTCAATTACTTACTAGGAGGTAATTAGCATGCTAGGAACCGAACCGGCTATAAGTTGTTGAACTATTTATTGCTATGGAGATTACTGGCAGCATTTTGAAAATGTTTGCTTTTCATTGCTTCCTGCATTTCAGTGTTGCTATTTGGGATCTCTTTCCTTCTCTCTGAAAAAAAATCCTTTTAATTTATTTTTTAGTTTGGATCTGCTAGCAATGTATTCTTTCCATTTTGGGCTTTTGAAATATCTTAATTTTTTCTGTATTTTTGAGTGTAGAGATCTTGGTTGTCAGTTACTTTCTTTCAGCACTTTATGATGTGATTCCATTGTCTTATGATTTTCATCATTTCGATGAGAAGTTAGTTGATAATCCTACTGTTGCTGCTTTCATTTCTTTCTCCTTACCACCTCCCTTTACTTTTAACATTTTTTGTTGTTGTCTTTAGAGTTCAATAATTTGATATAATGTGTCTAGATATAGTTTTTCTATATTAACTTTGTGTAGGGTTCTCAAAATTGAAACTGTCAGTTTTTGTCTTCACAAGTTTTAGAAGATTTTTAGTCATTATCTCTTCAAGCATTGCTTCTTTTTTCTCTCCTGTGATGTTAATTACATATATTTAAGACTTTTCTTTTGTCCCACATGTATCTATGCTCTTTTATGTATTTTTATTATTTTCTTCTTTATTCTTCAGTTTGGATATTTTTTATTGACTTGTCTTATATTTTAATAATTTTGTCTTCTGCTTGTCTTTTGATGTATTCAATCCATTCAGTTAGTTCTACATGTACACGTATACACATACATATACATTGTAAAAATATATAAACATAGAATATGTGATATCTTGTATGTAACTGGTTTGATATGCTTCACTATCTTGGTAAGTTTTAGGAATTGTATTATTTTAATTCCAAAATTTTTATTTGATTCTTTTTATATATTTTAATCCTTTTTTAAAGTTATACTTTTATATCTATTTGAAAAATTTTCTGCTTATTTTTCTTGAACTTGTAATTCATAGTTATTTTTAAGGACTTTTTTCTACTAACACTAATATCTGGATCAACTATGCACCTATTTCCATATTTAGTCTTGGGGTGTTTGGACATGTTATTCTCTTTATTGGCATACCTAGCAATTTTTTAAACAATTTGCTACACATTGTATATAAAAATCAATTGTAGTAGCTTTAGCTGAAGTTTGCCCTTTATTCTGCTATGCAGATAGAGTTAAGGCTGTTTCTTAATCCAATAAAGGCTATGTTTCAATTTGGGTAAGTTTCAGTCTACTCCTGGTTCACCTCTACTCCCAGGCCCTAATCTTCCTGAGAGCTTGAGAATTTCATGGAGTCTCTCACCCTGGCAGGCCCCACATTCTTTTGAGATCCTCAAAACTCTGCTTTGCCTTTGAGTTTATCTACTTAGCTTCTAAGCCTGCTTGCCTAGTTTAGGGATTTGGCACATGTTATAAGAGAAAAATTGGTTGTATTATCAGGCTTAGTTCTCTATTTCTTTCTTGTTACCAGTATCTTGGCTCATTAAGTCTCAAATCTTGTCTCACTGGACTTACAAAACAGTAAAAACCCCTATTCACTTATCTGTCTCTAGCAGTGGGCTTCTGCCTGGGCACAACCCACGTTTGCATGCTCTTGCTCTGAGCCCAGAATAATCAAAACACATGCACGATGTGAATGTGCCTTTTTCTAGTTCTTCCCTTGCCAGAATTGTGTCCCCTCCAGTTCTGATTATTTGATAAACTTTCTGATGCCTTTACACCTGCTATTATGAAAAAATCTGAATTTTAAGTTATTCTTGGTGGAAATGTTGGCCTGCATCATACTGGATTTCTTTTGTAGGCAAGAACTGTTCACATCAGCATCTAACATGTATCAAGTACTGTTTAAGGCATGAGGAATATAAAAGCAGATAGAGTTGATAAATTCTTAGGGCAGATTCTGCTTCTTCAAGAATGTATTTCTGTTCTAAGTTTAATTGTGTCCTCCTGAAAAAGATGGGCTGAAATCCTAATCCCCAGTACCTCAGAATGAGATTTTATTTGGAAATAGGCTTATTGGTTAAGATGAGGTTATACGGAAGTAGGGTGGGCTCCTAACCTATTATGAGTGCTGTTATTCTAAGAAGACAGCCACATGAAAACACAGAGACACAGACGAAATATTCACAAGAAGATGGAGACAAATTGGAGTGATGCATCTACAAGCCTACAAATTCCAAGGATTGATGACCACCACCAGAAGCTAGGAGGAGGCAAGGGAGGATGCTCCCCTACAGGTTTCAGCGGGACCTGCGCTCACCTTAATTTTAGACTTCCAGCCTCCAAAACTGTGAGACAATAAATTCTGTTGTTCAAAGCTACCCAGTTTGTTATCCTTTGTTATGGAAGCTGTAGGGAATGAATATAGGTTGTTTGCCTTTAGAAGTTAGAGAAGCTACTCTGCATAAGTGCAACAGAATAATTAGGAACTCCTGTGAGAAAACAGAGAAAGAAGAGGACTTGGAGGAGAAGAGACAACAAGTTAGGAGCAGTAGCTTGACAAAATGCTTTGTGTTTTAATGTTTGCGGTATTCAATGTTTGTGGTACATCCCAGTAACATTAATTTGTTGGTGTGGTTAGGTTTTTTGAAGCAACCAGAGAATGACTTGAGAACATTGGCCAGATAATTGTGGGACAAAACGAAGTTAACATACATAGGTGTCAGAGGGCATAAGATCTATGGAACGTCTAAGTCCTGGCATTCACAGAAATCTTAAGGATTTTCAAATTCCACTGGCTCTGAAAATTTTCTCCAGTGAGAATAAGGAGGGTTATTTTTAAGAAATTGATCTTGAACCCAAGGATCATGACATATAAGTTACTCAAATGTTCATTTACTTGATTTGTAGCATTTAGTTCAATATGAGCTATATTCTTAAGTCATGCTTTAGAAGGTTAGTTACTTTTCCTAGTTATTTTTTCAAACATAATGCCAACTATATTAGTTAGGGCAGGTTAGGTTAGGCTGCAATAATAAATTTGCCCTAAAATATCAGAAGTATAACAAAGGGCTATTTATTTTTCATGCAATATGTCTAATGTGGATAGTAATGGGAGATACTCTGCACCCCATGGTCACTCAGGTACCCAAGATGATGGAGGCTCCACTCCTTGGATCATCAACATTCACAATATCAAAGGACAAGAGAATATGGAGAATCATGTGCCAGTAAATTCTTTGGTGGCCCAGAAGTAACACACATTACTTTTGCTCATAGCCCATTGATCAAAACTAGTCAGATGACTCGCTAAGCTACAAAATAAATGGGAAATGCAAGGGAACACATAGAATACTTTCGTGTGTACTATTGTCTCTGCTATTTCTCCTTAGCCTATAAATTAGTTACTATTACTATCCCCAGTTTACAGATGGAGACATTTGAGGCATAGAGAAGTTAAGTAATTTTCCCGAGGTCACATAGCTGGTGAGCTGCTGAGCCAGGACTCAAATGCAGACAATCTGGATTCACAAGGCTATGCTATACTGCACGGAGAGGAATAAATGGTCAATATGCTTTTGAATCTTGGTCTTCCTAGTGTCCTTCCCTTTCCCCCATAGAGTTGGGATTTCATTACACTTCTACATCCTAGAGTAACATATGAAGAACTGTTGAGTGGAACGTGTCTTTCACTCTTTTCTGGAAAATGAGCAAAACAGATTATTTCCCATGAAATCTTTCTTAACCAGCTAAAACTGGTCTCTCCTTGCACTGAACCCTCTTGTGCTTGAACTGCATTGCAACAAGGAGAAATGGAGGGAAATAATTTTTTTTTCATAATCCTGTAATGCCCATTGGTCTCTCTACCTAACACACACATGTGTCCACATACATATGCATACCTCTTTGTTATGGGCAATTGACATATTCTCAATCTTATATATAGTGCTGGTCAAATATGGCTTTTAACTTCACCTATAAGCAAAACTACTACTTCTATGTAGAATTTCTGGTACTACTGTTTACACATTTGGGGTTTCACTCTTTATTTTGAAGTACATACACAGTTTCGAGTACATACTTTGTGCTTCTATATTGTGGGTGTGGCAGTACAAGATCCACATACTCTCTCTCTGGAGTAAAGGCAGGACCAATAAACACACAAAGAAGTATATAATCACTCACTGTAACCTTCCCCTGGTTGATTCCTCTAACATAGCTGTAAATTTCTAGAAGGCATTAGGCATATTTTATGTTTATTGGGTCTTCCCACCATGCTTTGTTGCACCCTCAGTGACTCTTAGTTGATTATTCATTATTTGGCCATCTGGACAGGAGAAGACATTCTAGGTTTAAGGACTTCTTGGCAGAAGAAGTTCTCTGAAGCTGATACAGATTCCTCCTTGGTTCCAACTTTTTCTATTTTTCCACTTAGGAAGACATTTAAGTTTTTGGGGTTGGCTTATGATGTGGTCAGAGGTTGATTTGTTCTATTAGAGAATTTATGTTCACCCATGAAATTCAAAGTACTAAACTGAAGTCAGAGGTACTATTTTCTGTAGCCAACTGAAGTGAAGCAGGTGAGTAAAACAGTTTCTAATGCAGGTGATCATGCTGAGCTAGCACAATGCTGGCTCCACCTCAGAGGCCCCTGAGCAGTAACTTGTCTCAAATAAGCTAAAGGGCTCTTTTAAACACGTTAAGCTCCCTCCTACTTTCTGACCCCTGAACAGGGCAGATTTCATCTTCCAAGATGACACCACTTGTGTTATCACGCCTGGGACCTGGTTAAAGGAACTTTTATTGAACTACGGCCTCTCATACTGCCTGGAATTCTCTTGTCCTGTTACTTAATAAGGTTAAGAGCTGCATTGATGTTAAAGTGACCACATGACCTGAGCCCAGCAGCCTGCCAAAAATAGTGCTGAAGCCTTGGCAGAAAGAGCTGTGCCTTTTCAGTGAGAGAATGGGCTTATGGTACACCCTAGGAAGGAGGATGCTGGCAGGAAGAAAATAAGGTGACAACCCTAACTCTTCTCCTTTCTATGCCAACCAACTATAGTTCAACAGCCTCTTCCATGAGCAAGGCATTTTCCCCTTCTGTTACGTTACTGAGACAAAGAAACATTTCATCTGTGTTTGAATGGATCAGGTTTTGGCTGCCTTTGCTTCTAAATTAGGGGTAAGTCCAGAGAAAAGGAAGTATGTGCCCCCCGGGATATAGAAAACACTATTGCCAGTGTGTTTTTCCAATGTGAGTAAAGACTAGAACATAACCCCCTTAGAAGTTTATATGTTTAATTTGTAGTTAGGACTGTCCCAGTTATCAAGAATGCAAATGGAAATCTATAATACACTCTTTGTTAGTGTTGTTTGTTCTGTGTAGGCAAATGTCAGTCCATAGGTATGTTGCTAAAATAAAAATCTGGACTACCGGGGAAGTAATTTATTCCCTAACCTACTGTATTAATTTCCTATGACAGCTGTAACAAATTACTACAAATTTAGGAGCTTAAAATAACAAAACTGCAAACTATCTAGTGGTTTGGGTACCCAAAGTCCAAAATGGTTCTCTCTGGGCTAAAATTAAAGTGCTAGCAGGGTATGTTCCTTTCTGGAGACTCCTGGGGAGACCCTGTTTGGCAGCCTTTTTTCCAACTTTTAGAGACCACTTGCATTCCTTGGCTCATGGCCCCTCCTTTCCTCATCAGAGCTAATAACATTGGTCCATGTTTCTCACAATCTCTCTGTTACAATCTCTCATGCCATCTCTCTGTTCTCTTCTGCCTCTCCCCTTTTGAAGGGCCCTTGTGATTACATCAGGCCCACTTAGAAAATATAAGGCAATCTTCCTAATTAAGTTCAGCTGATAGCAACCTTAATTTCACCTGCAACTTTCATTCTCCTTTGCCAAAATAACCTAAAATATGCACAGGTTCTGGAGATTAGGTTTTGGGCATCTATTACGGACTGAATGTTGTGTCTCCCCAGAATTTATTGAAATCCTAAACCTGAAGGTGATGGTATTAAGGCAATTAAGTCATGAAGGTAGAGCCATCATGAACGAGATTAATACCCTTATAATAAAAGAGAGACCCCAGAGAGCTTTCTAGCCCCCTTTCCATCATGTGAGGATACAATGAAAAGATGGCTGTCCATGAACCAGATGAAGGCTCTCACCAGACACTGAATCTGCCACTGCCTTGATCTTGGACTCCTGGGCTCAAAGAACTGTCAGAAATGAAAGGTTATTGTTTAAGCCACCCAGACTATGGCAGTTTGTTGTGGCATCCTGAATTAAGGCAACATCTTTAAGGAGCCATTTTTCTGCCTACCACAGGCATTAGGAGGTCTTTTCAAGTCTTTTAAAATTGGATTTTTTAAAATTCCAGGGCCAACACCCTGTCACGGGTTTTTATCTGTAAAATTTTTAAGAAGGAATCTTTGAAGTTAGCTCTCCACAGAGTCTTCACTGGTCTCAATTCAGTGTCATCACAGTATTCTCAATTTCACAACTTAAGCAGTTAGATACAGGCATTGATTATCAACCAACTATTTCATGAGATGAGGAATTGCTGGTGAATTACTTATTGATTATTTATGGCTGTGACATGATTGTCTTTGCTGTATTGTGGGTCTTTGCACTGACTTTAAGATACGATGAGATCTGAATTTGTTTCCAATGTGACTTATTCCCTCATTCGCAATAGGTTGCTCCTCTGAATTTCTTATCTTTTCCCAGACAGATAGACTGGAAACTTTGGTGTCATCTGTGACATTCCACAGTGTCTGTTCCCAGAGCCCTGACTCCCAGGATGCACCATTTCCCTGATTACTACAATAGCTTCTGATTGCTTGCTCTGATTCTGATCTTTTCATGCTTCTAGTCCATCCTGTATACTCGATCCAAAAGAATTTTTTTCTAAAATATGTTTTCGATATTACTGATTCTTATTTCATTATTTACTAGCTGTGTGCCCTTGCAAAAATTACTTAACCTGTCCATGAGACTGACAAAATAGAGCTAGTCACAATATCTGCCTCTAGGGATGTGATTAGGATAAAATGAAATGTAATACACGTAAGGTACTTAGGCATATATTAAGCACTCAACAAATGTTTGCAGATATCATTGTGATGACTATTTGCATCATTGATGTATTAACCAATGTGAATGCCACCTCTGTTCCTGCCTGTCCCACCCCTCTGGCCCAGTCATCCCATGTGGATATATTGACCTCTTCCCTGCTTCCTTCCCTTTCATCTTCCTGCTACTCACTAACCGTCTGCAGCCCTTAGACCCAGGACATATAATCCGCTCTTGGGCAGGCAGAGGTGGAAAGCCTTCCTTTATCTCATCAAGCTTTCTTGCCTGCACATCCTCTGAGCCTGAGCTTCTGAAAACTAAAAGGCCAGACTTCAAACTTCAAAAAAAGTTTCTTTCCATTTTTATTCTGTTGACCCTTCCTGAGTTTAAAGCTCCACTGTTTGCCTTGAGTCGGGGGAAGTGTCAGAATATAAATAAATAAAAAAAATACTTGTCCCTAAACACACACACACATACACACAATCTAAATTATTGAATTATCTGGTCTAAGAAGTGTTTTTAATAACAATAACAACAACTGACACTTATTAAGCTCCTTTTACGTGCCGAGCACTGTCTTTGACCCACAACCCACCAATTCCATCTTATCTTTGGTCCCTTTTCCATGGAGCTTCTGCCTCGGGTATCTGGTTTACTCCCTGCTTCCGGATTGGCCTTCCCACCTCTGAGTCTTTGCTTCTGCTATTTCCTGTTTTCTTTGTCTGGACTGCCTTCTTTTTTCTTGTTCATTTATCCAAATCCTCCACATTATTTGTTGTTTTTGTTTGTTTGTTTTTTAAAGAGTCAGGGTCTTGCTCTGTCTCCCAGGCTGGACTGCAGTGACACAATCATGGTTCACTGCAGCCTTGAACTCCTGGACACAAGAGATCCTCCCACCCCAGCCTCCCAAGTACCTGGGACTATAGGCATGTGCCACCACGTCCGGCTACCTCCTAATTTTTTTATAGCCCATCTCTAACACTTCCTCTCACCACTCTGAAAGCCATGGTTCCTCTTTTGACCAGGCACTGTGGAAAAATGAAACAAAAGAAAAGGACCTTGCCACTGAAAAGCTAACCAAGGACACAAGACCAATACAAGATACAGCAGAGAAAATTCTACATTACTGTTAAAATCCCAGGTTAAAAAATGATCATTGCTTTTCAGATGAACTCAAGGCATAGTCAAATGACCAATTATAATCCTTAATCAACACATGAATGGAATTGACAAAATCCTTTCAACCTCAAAGCAGAATTCTGTTATGAGTTTATGATCCTGTTCAGGTCCCTATGTATAAATTTGTTCAGGAGCTTCCCATTTGCAGCAAAGCTGATATATACAAAACAGGATTTACTAAACATTTTAGGTCATGATTAGTTCCACCAAAAGACTCACCATAAAATTTCCTCCAAGAAGCAAAGCTTATTTGCTAAATAGATTAAAATGTGATTTGGTTCACAAAATCATTTTGTTTACACAGAATTTCAGGACAGATAGCCATTGCATAAAATTGAGGCAAACTTGTAATTACTTTACCAAATAGCCTGGAGTACCATAAGTTAATACAACTCCCTAATAAGCTTAATTCATACCCAGGGAGTAGCCTGAATTTAAGTTTTGGTAGAAGGTATTAACAGAGCATGTCCAAAAGATAATTAACTGCCCATAGTCATCAATTTGGTTACCCCTGGAAGAGTCTCACTGCCATCTCTACTCATCTGTGGATTTATTTATGAATAATGAGTCACTACAAACAGAATGATTAATTCAACAAAAAGGAGAAATCTTGGTATTTAGATTGGCTCTCTTTCCAGAGTAAGTGTTCTTAAATGAGATTTTCCAATCATGAATGAGCTTTAGGGAATTCTCAAACACTGGAAATTATAAGCTAAACATTGTATGTGTGTATTGTCTTTTGTGTGGAGAAGATTCGTAACTCCAATTGGATTTTTCAGAGGGATCCATGAAAACTTGCCCTTGGCTCCCCAAAAAAGTCATTGCTTATTTTCCCATGAATGACCTTCAGGAAATTCTATGAGCCTCTTTGATTTGTATCACAATCTTGTATGTCACTTATACCCAGAACAAAGCCAACTAAGGTGCCCAAACTCTCAGTCGCCTTCATTGCCCCTCCTTCACTCTCCTCTCTTTGTCATTAACATTTACCCATTTTGGTTCTAAGAATTTGACTTTATACTGAATTTCATTAATGCATTTTATTTAGTATTTCACCCTTTGAGGCATTTCTGCCTATTTTTATGAAGACTAGTTTAGACTGTGCACCTTACAGGCATCTAAGCGCCTTGAGAGAAATGGTCTCAAGGTCAGCTTGCAGTCATCTGCACCTTGTACAAATTCTTCCTTTCAGAGTCTTGGTGGTCATTTAGAGAAATATTAGACAGATATAGAGTGTGACCTTCCTGATGTCTACTAATTCAGTGAGTGTGAGTTCACCTGTATTGTTCTCATTTGTTTAGTTTATCTTGGCTATATTTTATTTCTTTCTGTATTGAAGGTTGAATCACATAACAAAGAGTATCACTGGTCCTGTATATCTTTTTATAAGCATTATCTTAATGCTAAAACAGAAAAGAGCTAAAAAAAAAAAAAAAAAAGAAAAATAGAAACCTAAAATGAGCAGGCAAATAATCATTTAGTGGCCTAATTAATAAAGAGAAATCACTGTGTTAAATTATGTTATGATAATAAACGCTGACTGTTGAGAAAATTGAGCCCATTTTAGTGGGATCTGATGTTGTTTTAACATAAATGCCTATCAGTTTGGAGGTTGAGGACACGAAACTTTTTCTCATTGAAATTGACTGTAATAATATTTTTGACAAATAGCCCTGCAGATTTATTTTCAGGAACAAATTACTCTCCAAAAGATGGTACAAGATGATTTTGTCCTTTTTCTGTCTAGAAGGTCTTGTTTCCAATATTTTCTGACCCATGACTATACTGACCCCTCTATATTTAGGAAAAATTTAGTGTACAGTGTATACAATGGCCTGTTCTTCCTAGTGACAGGCAAGTGACCCTTTATTGTTGTTAATTATGTCTCTAAAAATCTCACACTCTAAACATGAATAACAAAGGGAAAAATGAGGATCAATGATTGTCTTATAGAACTTTAGGTAGATAAGTTCCCTGTTCCTCTAGAATGCCCTAATTTTCATCAGCATCAACTAAAAGTGCCAAAAATACAGGTGTAAATCTATTGGACATGTGTGTGCATATGTGTACGTGTGTGTGTGGGTAGTGTGTGTGTGTAAGATGTGGTTCATTTAGCAGGATTGAGAAGAAGCGGAAACATTGTTATTGGCTCCAAGGTGCTGCAGGAAGATTTTGACACATGCTGTTTACTGTCGTCAGGGATCTGACTCAAGCTTTCCAGAGAAAGGTCATTAGTGACATCCAACAAATCACTTTTATGTTGTGGCCAACGTGAAAGTCAAATGGAAATTTTTTCTAAAAGTCAATCAGAGCCAGGCTCACTGTAAGTCTGGTTAAAATAACTTTTCCCAAACTTATTAGTTTATGTGCTAAAAAGCCATGACCAAGAGTGAAAGAATGAAAGAGGAAAGCTCAGGCTTCAGTAAACACTGTGGAAACAAAGGGCCAGGAAGAGAAATGTTTTTCAGGGCAAGGCAGCCTTTCCCCAGCCAGGCCAGTGCAGCACCCTTCATCTCCATCTCGGCAATGTGGACGCTTAGCACAGAAGGCTGTCTGCTCTGCTGGACACAGCCTGCTAGCCACGGCTGCTAGCTCAAGCATAAAGACTGAAGAGAATTGAGGGCTGTGATTAGGAAATTGAAGACTGGCTGAAAACTTGAGATTTCCTGCACTTAGCTGGGGGCGGGGGGACTCGTGAGAGATTTGATTAGAATGCACACAGAGAGGCCAACTCCTTTGTCTCTCCAGGGCCATATTGGACTGAAGTGGTAGGGTGCATTCCAGCGCCCTGATTGGATTTGTCTCTGAAGCTTTAAAGCATTCAAAAGTAAAATCCCATTGATGTGAAAGGTCAGGAGGGACTGGAGAAAGATTACAGGTTTAATTTCCAGCTCTCGGTGACTTCCTATTCATAGTACTTTATCTCCGTGACAGTACCTCATCTCTAAAAATGGGAAAAATGAATGTTAAAAAAAAAAGAAAACAAAAGAAAAATTCCTCTGAATCAATACTAATGAAAAAAAAAATGGTAAGTATTTCCAAAATAATTTAGTAAAAATGGGAAATTTTTAATATTGTTTCAACCTAAATCCTATAGAAGTTACTACCATAAAGAAGAAGGAAAAGTAAGACAAGAAATTGTATGTGGTAGTACATTCTGATCAGTGTGGACTAACTGTTTTTTAATAAAGGGGAAGGGGAAATCAGGGCTTCACCATAACTTTAGATCCATACAATGAAATTCACATATCTAAAAGGAAAAATAAAATTAAAATGTCTAATTTTTATTGAAAAGGGGAAAAGACCAGGACTAAACAGGACAGATTAAAGAAAATTGGACTAAATTATGTAAATGAAGACTAAATCAGAAACGCCAAGACAGCGTCTACTGCGACTCTGGGTGGCTGGTGACAGGGATGTGGCAAGATGTGAGTGAAGTGTATTAAATGTGGTTTCCCAATCTCTGGGAGCCCCGATGACAGCGAGATGCTTTCCTCTTCACCTCAGTGAACTCCCTCAAAGTTAGCCCTTTGATTAATTCTGCCAATTTAGTGTCCTGCCAGAGTCATTTTGATTTAGTGACATTTTAAATCCATCTCCCGTGTTTTCTTCCTCCTTCAGTCTAAAGTTAGCATAGCCATAACACTTTGATGTAGAGTTGCCCTGAGCTTCTGAGCCTCAGAGCCCCAGTGAAATCCCTAATGTGGCACATCTGATTTTCCTAATATAGAGGAAGGCAGAGCTGAAGCGTGTCTGTAATGGAAAACATTTTACATAGTAAATACGAATGGCCCCATTCTCTCCTAGGTCACATTTCATATTTAACATCAATTTCATATGCTCGCCTTCCTTTCTTTTCTCTCCACTCGGTACTTTCACATCAGGATTCTTTCCAATCATTTCTAGCTAAATCAGTATCCACATTGGTGATGGCACAGTACTGTTTATGTCCTAACAGCCTATTTATAACAGGGTGGTGCATTGCAAAATGCCAGGAAAAAATGAAAAAGCAAGAAAAGAAGGTGTATGCTATTCATAATTATGCCCCCAATGCCTAATGTTCCTGCCTACATTGCCTGTCACTGTGTCTGGACCACCTTAGATGCTGAATACATATTTGTTTCCAATTGTACAATTTCATCTAATGATAGAAGTACCAATGACTAAAATTAATAACAAAACACAAGTTCCCAGAATCATTTTTTAAAATTAGATGTTTCTGAATTTGGGGTGGGGAGGAAGATATTTATAATCTGTGAGTAATAAACACCTACACTGGGAAAAGCTATGCTCTCCAATTTGGGGACCATCTCTGTTCATTCCATGCTTCTTGGGGTAGTTACAAGTGATGGGAAGAATTTCCTGCCTCCATTTGTTCAGTGACATTATCAGCGCTGTCTAATGTTAGATTTCCCTTTCCTGGTATTTCTTTTCATATTTAACAATGCTTTCTGTCTTTCAGCTTCTTATACCAAAGCCGTTAAGTCAATCCTATGCTTATTATTTTTTACTCTCACCCCCATCCACTGCATCAACCCCTCCTATGTTTCTACCTTCAAACTACGCAGAATGCAACTGGTCTCTCACCACCTCCACGGCTACGAATAGTGTTCACCCTCTCTAGTCTGGAAGATCACAGTGGCCTCCTAACGGGTCCCTGTTCTTTTCTCAGCACACATAGCAAGGGTGGTTCCTTAAGACCCTTTTAAGTCAGATCCTGAGACTCTTCTGCTCAAAACAATTTACAGCCCTCCATCTCACGCAGACTAAAAGCCAGTTTTTAGAGTGAACTTGGACCTGGTCCATGTTTCCTGTGGGACTTCATCTTGGACCTCCTCTACCTCGGTACCACACTTTCATTCTCCCTCGTCCCACTCTTCTCCAGCCATATTTGTCCTCGTTGGTCCATGACATGTTTTCCTATTCTGCACCGGTTACTCCTACCTGAATGCTATACCACACCATGGGGCTCCTTTGCCTCCTAGAGGCATTTGCTCAGATATCACCTTCTCCATCCATCCTTCTCTGCTGTATTTAAGATGGTTCCCTCCCGACATTCCTGTCTCTGCTTTTTTATTTTTAATATCACTTATTGCCATGTGACATACTTACATTGTACTTATTTATATGTTAACTGTAGGTCTTCCCCACTAGAAAGTGAACCTCATAAGAGCTGAGGGCTTCGTTTTTCCTGGTCTGTTCCCTGCTGTCTCTCGGGAACTGAGCAGAGAACTGACTCATTAAATATCTGCAGAATGAATGAATGAATGAATGCTTTCCCACTGTTTTGACCAAGCTGTAATGTTTATCTTGATTAATTTACCTTTTAACAAGACAATTGGACTGTTTCCTTCTATAAAATAGCTTAACAGTATGATTTAATATATGTTTAAAAGTATGTGACAGAACTCTACCAGGTCTGTCCTCCTCAAATAAATGCAGTTCTCAGTGTAATTACTTTGAGCTTCATGGGAATCAGAACTATTGATCTAAAATTGCATGCTTCTTTATAAAATTGCCTTAAAAAATTATTGGTACTCTATTTTCTTTTTCTTTTTCTTCTTCTTCTTCTTTCTTTCTTTTTTTTTTTTTTTGAGACGGAGTTTCGCTCTTGTTGCCCAGGCTGGAATGCAACGATACGATCTCGGCTCACTGCAACCTCCGCCTCCCAGCTTCAAGTGATTCTCCTGCCTCAGCCTCCCAAGTAGCTGGGATTACAGGCAACGACCACCACGCCTGGCTAAGTTTTGTATGTTTAGTAGAAACGGGGTTTCACCATGTTGGCCAGGCTGGTCTCAATTTCATGACCTCGGGTGATCTGCCCGCCTCGGCCTCCCAAAGTGCTGGATTACAGGCATGAGCCACCGTGCCTGGCCTCTATTTCTTTCTGAGCCAATGTACTCAGACTTCTCATGCATGGAAGTATAGAGGAAAAATCACATGACCTGGGTATCAGAGAGAAAAGGATGCAAGAGGTTATAAAAGTGATTGAAAATATGATTATGGTAATACCTGTGCAGATGGAGTAAACTAGCTGTAGTTGATCTTTTATTATATCTAAGGTACATCCCAATTAAAAAAAGTTATTACAGTGTATAAGCCCTGAAAGATATTAGTTAAATCATTATGTCAAAGGTGGAATTATTATGCAAAGGACAAGCATAAAGTCTTTTCTGAACATTTGTAGGCATTATTGGCTGACTGTAAAATGTTGCAACAATATTTCTCATAAACAATAGTGATCAAAGAAAAGTAGACCCCTTCAAGAGCTGACGGCTCTTGAAAGCCCATTAAAGAACTTAATGCATACTAAAGTTCACTAGTAAGCTGAATTAATAGCATCCTATTTCAGTATTAATGAGACAACTTTTTGGCATTGTCTTTGGCCTTGTGACAATGGAAAATACAAAGAACAATGAGATGTAAAAATTAAAAATAAATAACGCTTACCCTTATTACTCAGCCCAAGAAACTTTGAAACCACCCAAGTTTTCTAGCTGAAAACAATTTAGTAGAATTAATTACTCATGTGAACAAATTGTCTTTTGCCTTTAAGTTGGTATAATAAATGCTTTCTTATATTTATGCTTATATGGACATTGGAATATACTCAAAGATGATAAATCTAGTAAAATGCTTCATTTGGTATAGAGGTATTATTACATGATCTCCTATAATCAGTTGAGGCAAGGGTATTTTTAATCTTATTTTACTTGTAAATTATTGTTTCGGTATACAGTATTTTTGGAATTCTATTTTAATTTCCTTTATAAAATACTAATTTATTGGGCTTATACCTTGGCAGGCTAGCATATTCCCTTTTATTTAGAATAATGTTAAATTTGCTGTTTTTAGAATGCTATGATTTAAAAAACTGTGATAAGAAGGATTAATTAAAAACAGATATTAGAATAATACTTTTTTTTCACTTTTCTAAGTTTTCCATTCAAATCACCACCAACTAATACAAGTCAGGGTTACACCTGCCCATAATATTTAGAGCAGCTTAGAGTATAAAGGATGTTACAGATCTAGTACTCACACCTAAGTGATTAAATTTATATCGCAAAATACGTGACCACAATGGAGCTCCATGTAGAATATACTGATACCCATTGTAAATCCTGAGAGATAGTGTCACATTTAGAATTTGGCAAGGAGAGAGGGAGGGTTGCTAATAGATAGATATAAAAATATGTAGCCATTTAAAGGCAATCAAAATGGTTTTCTTCAGTCCATTCTCATTTCTGTATAACGCTTTTGATAAACATTGACATGTAGAGCCAGTGCCTTTGCAGAAGTGAGTTCTTCTCTTTGCAAAGAAAAATAATTTAAAAGAGGTTGCTGTTGAGTTAAAAACAAATGGAAGCCAAACAACTGAGGTTCTAACCCCACCTTTGCCACTTACTAGTTATATAAGTTTGGGCAAGTAAATTAATATTTTGGTGTCACGGTTATCTTCTTTATAAAACTGGGATATTAATTGCATCTACCTTAAAGACTTGGTGTAAAGATCAAATGCACAAATGTTTGTAATATGCTCAGAGCAGTACCTGAAATATGATAATCTCTATTAAAAGAATGAATCAGTGGGCTTTAAAGTCAAGCATATCAGGGCTTGAATCTTTATTCTATTTATTAGCAATATGATAAGTTATACAACCTTTCTCAGCCTTGGTTTTCTCATTGGAAAAATTACAGAAATATTTTCTATCTCCTAGAATTTTTGTACAGCATTAAATAACATATTTTTCACCAATAAAGTGTAAAACAATAATACATATAATACTGTATACTTTGGAAAAAATAGGAAAATGATTCATATTCCATTAGTATAGGAGTATAAATTGATACAACAATTTTAAGAAAACAATTTGGCAATGTCTATTATCTTTTTACATGCATATATCTTTGACCATCAGTTTTACTTCTAGAAGTTTATCTCACTGATAATAAAAACATATGTGCCAGAATACTTATTTCAACATTATTTGTTTTGGTAAATAACTGGGGACAACTTAGATGTCTTTCAATAGAGGACTAATTAGATAAATGATAATAAACCTATACAATGGAACTACATGTAGTAATAAAAGGAATGAGATAGATATACAGATAAGGAAGGATGCCCAAGGTATATTATGATATGAAATAGCTAATTGAAGAATAGTATATGATAAATGTCACACACATGCAAGAATATATCTATGTGTATGTGTATACACATACATACAGTAAGCATATATAAACATAAAATATCTGGTATCTTGTATGTAAACAGTTTGCTTTGTTTCACTATTTTGGTACACACATAGTCCATTTCTCTGATTTTTTTTCCCACTAAGTGCTCAAAGGTCCACCGGTCCTAATGAATTATATAAGAGCCCCAGGGTTTACCTTGTTCAAAGCTAGGGTGTCAGCCCAGCTCCCAGCACCAGGGGCAGCCATCATAGCAGAGGCTGCTCAGTCCTGTCCTGATACTGCTTCTCCCTTTCAGTCTATGTTGTACTGACTGTTCCTGGAACCAACAGCCAGGTGACTCTTGCCCACAGCTGCTGGTTTGCCTCATTCCTCCAGGATCCTGGGAAGCTGGGATGGCTCATGTTTGTGCTGTAGAGGTATAGGTATTTTCAGTTTGCACCCACAGGCTCTGCCATTATTCCCTCAATCACAAGTCCAGTGTTAGCTGTGTTCCCTGTTAGAGTGCTTCCATGGAAACCCTTGGGTCCTGGTGATAAGTCAATGTCCTTTTTCTCTTCGACGAGGCCTCAGTATCCTTTCCTGATGGTCCTCCCACCACCCAACCTGTTTCCCTAACTTAAGGCATGGGTTGAACTGTAGGTTCCTTTCTTTCCCAGAAGACAATGAAGATAAGGGTTCTTTTACACATTGATCTACCTCTTCTCCAAACTCTGCATACCAAGGATAGGGGTGGCTTTTGCTAAAGCACAAATGCATGAATTGGTCCTTTTACACTCTCATCCTAGGACACCAAGTGTCTGCTTTCCTTATAACTATGAGCAGCTACTTTTTCTTTGCAGAATGAAGATGTTTCCTTCAAGGCGACTTTCTGGGTCTGCCTATTCAGACTAACAGGTGGCATACTGGGGGAAATGGATACTTATCCTCGCATTGCTAAACACCCCCATTTATCTGAATATTCATATTTCTTATGCACAAAGTTTTATTTGTTTGTTTGCTAGTGATACATAAGTATATAGAAACTTCCTGGAAGAACTCTCAAGAAGTTCTTACTGTTTTTTATCTATGAGGAGTAAGCATGGTGATTAGGAAGAAGTCTCTTGGGTTTTTCTTTAAACTTTACTGTTTTGCTTGGCTTTAAAGAAAACTACTTTGTAATAAAACAAAAGTTAACAAAAAGATAATTTTAAAACAGAGGGAAGATATGTATATTTACCAGCATATGACAAGTATTAAAATATGGTTGGTTCCTTTCTCCAGCTGGTATTGGCATTTTTGTGACCTGTTGTCAAAGAAAGAGAGGATGAGCAGATCTAACATGTCCAATATTGGTGAAAGCGTTTCTCTGTGGCAGAAATACGAGAGAAGGATCAGAAAAGATTTGAACTGTTTCAAAGTGGACTGGTGTCCACTATGCGCATATTTTTACCATAAGCTTTGCCTACAGGGTTGCCACGTAGAGTTATGCAGAATGTGCACTGAATAAGAGTATCCCACCTAAGAGGTATATTCATATTGCTGACACAGTCCATTGGTATATTTATCCATGCCTTTGTCTGAAAGTTACAAAAAGTACCCTGTTCAAATGAAATTATTATATTAGGACAATTTTATAACAGATGGAAGTAAAGCACATTGGCACTGTAAGGAAGGCCACTGCCCACTGCCTGAAATAATCGTCTCTGGCAATGATGGAGAAGGCCATTCATTGCTCTTTTCTGACTTCATTCACCATCAAATTTTCTCCCATGTGTCACTGAATCCCTCTCCTATGGAGGAAGGAGAAAACAATCCATACATTCTCTTCTTCCCCAAACCTTCTCCTTCTACTGCAGAGTTGCCTCAGAATTAGTGTGTGGGTTTATTGTCATTTTCTGTGAACCATGATAGAAGTTCTCCTGTAGTCCTTGTTTATATCTGGGCTCTTAAGTAGGGTGTAACTGAGCTTAAACTAGGTAAAATGTTTGTATCTTCATACAAAAATTCCTCAACCTTCAATTGCTGTAGAGGGAGAACTTAGGATTGAGAATCTTTGTTTGAGGTTTTAGTATATTGCTCAAAACATAAGAACTCTTGTTAAGACACTGCTTAGAACTTTCCAAAGCATTTTGAAAAATGCATTAGTGTGTATTAATATATGTGTATGTTACTTAACTTTAAAACTAATTTATTTGTAATATAAGCATTAATAGTTGTGCTTATGTATCCATTGTGCAAAATTTGGTCCTCAAGCTCTAAAAGGCAAAGCGTTACATAAATCTCTAAAGATTATGAAGTAAAAGGAGTAGTTCCAAGAGTCTGCCTGTACAACCCTGTTTATCTTTTCCGAGTGTTACTGGAAAGGGGTCCCAACCCAGACCTCAAGAGAGGGTTCTCGGATCTCGCACAAGAAAGAATTCGAGGGGAGTCTAAACAGTAAAGTGAAAGCAAGTTTATTAAGGAAGTAAAGGAATAAAGAATGGCTACTCCATAGGCAGACCAGTGACTTGAGCTGCTGCCCTCCTAAGGATACTTATAGTTATTTCTTGATTATATGCTAAACAAGGGGTGAATTATTCATGAGTTTTCTGGGAAAGGGATGGGCAATTCCCAGAGCTGAGAGTTCCTCCCCTTTTCAGACCATGTAGGGTAACTTCTGGACATTGCCATGGCATCTGTAAAATGTCATGGTGTTAGTGGGAGTGTCTTTTAGTATGCTAATGAGCAGTGAGGACGACCATAGGTCACTCTGTGGCCATCTTGGTTTTGGTGGGATTTGGCCAGCCTCACTACTCCAACTTGTTTAATCATCAAGGTCTTTATGATCTTGTGCCAACCTCTTGTCTCATCCTGTGACTAAGAATGCCTAACCTCCTGGGAATGCAGCCCAGTAGGTCTCAGCCTCATTTTCGCAGCCCCTATTCAAGATGGAGCTGCTCTTTTTCAAATGCCTCTGACACAAGTACCATTAAATGAATCCTCTGGTAACAATGACCCTGAGTAGGGTATTACATAGAGAAAAGGTTCTATCAGTTGAAACTCTTTCAATAATAAGGGATAAAAACTTATACTGGCATAACCACAAAAATAATTTGTTGGCTCCTACAACAGTAGGGAAAGTTTTAGGACTGGCTTGACCCAGGGGCTCAAACAACATAAAGAGGGCATAATCTTTCTCCAGGCAAGTTTCTTTCTTTCTTTCTTTCTTTTTTTTTGGCCATATAAAAAACTTTTATTCATTAAAATATAACATTTTAAAAGTTGAAAAGATAAGTCACTACCTGGAAAAAGATCTTTGTAATATGCATAATTAACAAAGAATTATTAACCAGAATATATAAATACATCAAATCAATAAGAAAAAGATAATAACTCAATTTAAAATTGGGCAAAACACATAAACAGGCAATTCACAGAAGAGAACCATAAGTGGCCAATAAGCTTATTTAAAAGGTTCAACTTTACTTCACAATTGGAGAAATTCAAACTAAACACCTAACACCACCATGATATTATATTAACATTTATTGGATTAGCAAAAAAAAGACTATTAATGCCACTTGTTGAAAATGTGAAAAAATGAGCACTCTCTTACGTGTTGGTGAGAGCATATTACAGCAACCATTATAGTAATAATCTGATAGTTAAATATTTGTAGACCTATAATGCAGCAATTCCACCCCTACACAAGAATGTTTTTAGCTGCATCCTTCGTAATAACAAACATGTGGAAACAAATGTAGTGTTCACCAATAGAAAAGTGAATAAATTACCGTATATTCTTACAGTGTAATATTATATAGCAATGAAAATTATTATTATTATTTTTTATTATTATTATACTTTAAGTTCTAGGTGCATAATGACAAAGGGCTAATATCCAGAACCTACAAAGAACTCAAACCAATTTACAAGAAAAAAACAAACAACTCCATCAAAAAGTGGGCAAAGGATATGAACAAACATTTCTCAGAAGAAGACATTCATACAGCCAACAGACACATGAAAAAATGCTCATCATCACTGGCCATCAGAGAAATGCAAATCAAAACCACAATGAGATACCATCTCACACCAGTTAGAATGACAATCATTAAAAAGTCAGGAAACAACAGGTGCTGGAGAGGATGTGAAGAAATAGGAACACTTTTACACCGTTGGTGGGATTGTAAACTAGTTCAACCATTGTGGAAAACAGTATGGCGATTCCTCAAGGATCTAGAACTAGAAGTACCATATGACCCAGCCATCCCATTACTGGGTATATACCCAAAGGATTATAAATCATGCTGCTATAAAGACACATGCACATGTATGTTTATTGCAGCACTATTCTCAATAGCAAAGACTTGGAATCAACCCAAATGTCCATTAGTGACAGACTAGATTAAGAAAATGTGGCATATATTCACCATGGAATACTATGCAGCCATAAAAAAGGATGAATTTGTGTCCTTTGTAGGGACATGGATGCAGCTGGAAACCATCATTCTCAGCAAACTATCAAAAGAACAGAAAACTAAACACCGCATGTTCTCACTCATAGGTGGGAACTGAACAATGAGATCACTTGGACTCGGGAAGGGGAACATCACACACCGGGGCCTATCATGAGGAGGGGGGAGGGGGGAGGGATTGCACTGTGAGTTATACCTGATGTAAATGACGAGTTGATGGGTGCTGACGAGTTGATGGGTGCAGCACACCAACATGGCACAAGTATACATATGTAGCAAGTTTCATTCTTGGGTTTTATATGCCAGCAAAACAACTACAAAAAGCTGTTGACATGTACTTACCCAGCTTAAAGTCCAGCAGAAAAGAGCATGAGCTTTTTCATTCATCTTACTGTGTCGCATTAACTAAGACTAATCACCTGCCTATTCCTGAACCAATTTCTGTAGCCAAGGAATATGATCTTCTGATTGGCCAGCAGTGAGTCACATGCCTACTCTTAGAGGCTACAGTTTACAATTACTCTATTATAAACTCATTTTCTGGTTCTTAAAGGGATGTAGGACTAGTTCTTAAAGGGAATTTGGGATATGGGTAACAGAAGAAAAGACACTTGGAGGCAAAAAGAAAAGGTGCTCACTCTAAAGGTAGAGTCATCTAATCAAAAGAGAGCAGGTAGTTGAGATGTGCAGATGAACAGTCCTCTTTAAGATGCATAAGAACCAAAATAAAGAATAGAAGTTTGACATGTCTTGGGAATGTGCAGTGACAATGGTGGTTATGCAAGTCATTCTGGTGCATTGGTTGCTTATTAGATTCACTGAAATCTTAGTGGCCTTTTAATCTAGAGCTAATAGAAACACTTACATTTTTATTTTTAAGATGCTTTTTAAAATTAACTTCTTAATTTTTTTATGTAGACTTTGCTTTCCTTTTATACCAAATCTCATATCTTTATAGAAAACTTGGAAAATGCCATAACATGAAGAAAAATGAATGAAAATCACTAAAACTCATCACCTAAAAATTTTCACTATTAGCATCTTGGCTTATTTCCTTTCTTCTATTGTTTTTTTTTTTTTTTTGCATCAAAAATTATAAGACAGATTTAGAAGGGTTAATGAAATAGTGGCAATTCTAGGCTAGATGCTCGGAATCTAGACATAAAGATTCAGATATAAAATGTTCTGAGGGCATTTAATGTATGAAAACAAACCTCAGAAGACAACTGCGTTTTCTTATGTTGCATTCTGTCCTGCAGGCAAGACATTATTCTTTCTCAGGATCTGAAAGGTTATTTCAGTGATATTGGCTTAAATCAGAGTCAGGTCAATCTGTCATATGTCCCTGAGTTTTCCAATCAACAGGTTTTACAATATTATTAATCACATTTTTTATGTCATTTTATCAGCTGTAGAAGTCCTGAATAGGGTGCCTATGAGAATATACAGTGTGTCATACATTTTTAATACACTTGATATTAGGCCTTCCACCCAGCTCTTTTCCATTCATATTGGTGTATACTTATATTAAATCATTTTTAGAATAGCATGAAAGTAAAGCAAAGCAGAATGCTGCTTTTACTTCTCTCCCTCCTGTGCACGTGTACACCGTATTTGATGAAATGTTGCCTAAGAGCAGGCCTCCCAGTTATGTTAGCCTTGGACACTCATGGCCCAGTTTCTCAGGGACATGTGAAGGTCCTGGCTCCCTGTATTTAATGAACAAAGTACAGCTCTCATGTTCTTTTCACACAATCTTATACTCATGGAGCTGGGCATGGTGGCATGCACCTGTAATCTCAGCTACTCAAGAGGCTGAGATGGGAGGATCACATGAGCCCAGGAGTTCAAGACCAGGTGGGCAACCTAGAGAGATCTCAACTCAAGGAAAAAAAAAGAAAAACATAAAAATAAAAATAATTTTAAAAAATCAATTCATACTAATGACCCATGGTTCCTTTCAGTTTTGAATCACAATTCTTAGGTTCAGTGACCACTTAAATAGAAGCTATATATCAGAAATATTCAAATTCGGCTGGGTGTGGTGGCTCATGCCTGTAGTCCCAGCACTTTGGGAGGCTGAGGCAGGAGGATCACTTGAGGTCAGGAGTTCAAGACCACCCTGGCCAATATGGGGAAACCCCGTTTCTACTAAAAATACAAAAATTAGCTGGGCATGGTGGTGTGCATCTGTAGTCCCAGCTACTGGGGAGGCTGAGATACAGGAATTGCTTGAACCCTGAGGCAGAGGTTGCAGTGAACCGAGATTGTGCCACTGCACTCCAGCCTGGGTGACAGGGCAAGACTCTGTCTCAAAGAAATAAATAAATAAGTAAAAATAAAAAAAGTAAATATTCAAATTCAACTACAATAAATTTCTCTGGATGCTAGTGATGCCTTGAACATCTCAACCTCATTTCTGCCACTTGATTTTATTGGTCGCCTACTCAAAAGCTATTCCACTCCTTTTTGTTCTTTGAGGCTCCAATAATTTATCCCTAGTACTACAAAATGTTAAGTTGGAAGTATCCTCAAAGGACATTGAATCAGAATTCTTAAGCTGTTAGCCTTTACTTTCTTTTCTCTGCAAATTTCTCAGTATATGGCTTCATCTTCATCCACTTGGCCAATCTATAACGTTCAAAGCCACCTTAGACTTCTTTTCTTCTGTCAGCCCTCTAATGGTCCAGTTGGTGTAAAGTTCTGTCAATCCCATGGCTATAGTGTTTTTAAATCCCTGCCCCCTTTTGTTTTTCAGTTTCACAGCTGGTAACAATACTTTCTGTTCTAGTGGGAACCAGACCACCCTCAGTCTACATCCATGTGGCTCAAAAGGGGAGGACCCACTCACTTCCCACTTTTTAGGTCAAGTCATCCTCAGTCCATGGACTTTGCAGGACTCATGGTAAAGAGTCATTCCTCCTCCATTGAGGGTGCCAAACTGAAGCTGCTTTTGACCACTTTGCCAGCACCTGATTAGAGAATGCCTGAAAGCAGAGCTTAACATGGCAAGAGGGGATTTCTATAAACATGGTGGAGTGCCTAGATTCTGCTGTACCAGCCTCTAGCATGACTCAGCCATTCCAATTCCTTCAGTCAATTTGAATAAGATTTCTGTCATTGCAAGCCAGAGTCCTGACCAATACAGAGCCTACTGCATTAGATATGTGCAACTGTGGTAGAATTCCTTCCTTGATCCTGTCTCTCCTTCAGCTGCTGTCCTTTCTCTCCTGGCTCTCTTCCTATAGCTCTGGCCCACCATTTTTAGTCTCCTTTGTGCATTTGCAAAGTCTGGGATCCTCAGGACTCTCTCTCAGATCGACTTTTTTTTTTTTCTTACTCTATATATTTTCCCTGAGTGATCTTATCTGCTTCTATGGCTTTAATCACCATCCAAATATGAACGGTCTTATATTAGTCAATACTCTTTGGGTTTCAACAGGCAGAAATACAACATAAAGAGTCTTAGGTTTAAAAAAAGATAATCTCTTGGTTTACAGACTGGAGAAGTACAGCGCTTTACTTCCATCAGGTCTCAGTGTGCATCCTTGTACCCAAACACCAGCATCTGAGGTCCACTTCTTCTCGTCATCTCTGGGGCAAAGTCTCTTCAAGTCCACTTAGCAATCCTAGTGAAGAATGAGAGTTTTTCCTCTCATTCCCTGGAAGAATTCTGATTCGTTCATTCCTGAACCAATCCCAGTGGCTAGAGTGGTTAAGTATTCTGATTGGCCAGGTCTAGGTCAGATGTTCACTCCTATGGTAGCAGGAGAAAGGGGATGATGTCAGCTCAGTTTGAACTGTATAAAATACATTCTCTTTAGGAAAGAGTTAGCTTTGTTATTCAAATAGAGACAAGGAAATACTGGGTTGGTAAAGCCTTCAGTGTTCAAAACAATTCCCAAGCTGACGATTTCAGCTTAGATCTCTTTTCCAGGCCAGATTCCTGCCTAACCAATGGCCTTCTTGATACCTCTTCTTGAATGTCTCAGGCTCAGTTTAACTTACCCTTCTTCACAAATCTGCTCTTCCTCCCATGGCCCTTATCTCAGGAAATTTCTCCACTTCTATGAAGTTCTCCAGGTTAGAGATCTATGCCATGCCTGCTTCTTGCTCTCCTTCCCCCCATATCTAAAACCAATTCCTGTCCATCATGCATCATAAATACTTCATGTGACCACAAAAGAGAGGCCTAGGAAATCACAGGAACATCAGCCTTGTCATGCTGGAACCACTACATAAACACCAGAAGCTGCTTATGTCCTGATTTCTAATTCTATGAGAAAAATAACTATTTGTTTAAGTCATCATCAGACTTTCTATTACTTGCAGCTAAAAACATTCCTAATTGACATGGTGCCTTTGCTATGTTCTCTCATTTTTACCTCAACCTCTCCTAATATATCATTTATATATTATTATAATTTATTATTTAATTATCTATCTCCTTAGCTTTTATTGTAAACATTAGTACATATCTATTTTGATTGCCACTATATCTCCCAAATCTAGCAGAATGCCAAGAACCCAGTAGTAAATGATCAACAAATATCTGTTGAAAGAATGTGTGACTTGTACCAGGCCACATTTTCTCAGAAACCACAGCTCCTTAGCATACTAGAATCAACTTAAGGGAGGAAAACACAAGTTGACTCATGGAAATTTTGATGAATCTGGAGTTACTATATCGAGCAATGACAAAAACCTGTATCAGTTCAAATGGCACCTTCTCAGGAAGGCCTACCCTAAACCTCTCCTTTCTTTGGCATTGGACATTTAATTGCAAAGCAGGTAACATAGATGAGCATGGTGAAATGATATAAGCAAATGATTATTGTGGCACTATTCACAATAGCAAAGACTTGGAATCAACCCAAATGTCCATCAGTGACAGACTGGATTAAGAAAATGTGGCACATATACACCATGGAATACTATGCAGCCATAAAAAAGGATGAGTTTGTGTCCTTTGTAGGGACATGGATGCAGCTAGAAACCATCATTCTCAGCAAACTATCAAAAGAACAGAAAACCAAACACCGCATGTTCTCACTCATAGGTGGGAACTGAACAATGAGATCACTTGGACTCGGGAAGGGGAACATCACACACCGGGGCCTATCATGGGGAGGGGGAGGGGGGAGGGATTGCATTAGGAGTTATACCTGATGTAAATGACGAGTTGATGGGTGCTGACGAGTTGATGGGTGCAGCACAGCAACATGGCACAAGTATACATATGTAACAAACCTGCACGTTATGCACATGTACCCTAGAACTTAAAGTATAATAATAATAAAAAATAAAAAAAAAAAGCAAATGAGTATCTTAAGCTATTCTTCCAACACAGACAATGTATTTGTACTAAAACCATGGGACAGTTAATCATTTCTACAATGAAGCATGCTCTCTCCTATTTTTCTTGAAATGAGATGCTCTGTTATCTATCTCTTACTTTCTCACTTTCTCTAGTTATATAGGTACAAAGTGTTCTCTACTGTAAAAATAAGCAGTGGAAGTACACTGACTGTGGTCATTTACACTTGACTTCAACATCAGGGACAAAGTAGAAATGATGGAGACTATGAAAATTGTTATTAATGCCTCTCATTCAGGGGTTCATTTCAATACCCTACTTTGGCTGAAAATGTGGGACCAGTTTTGCCAGATCTAATTTTTCAGTGAAAGGGAACATTTAGGTTTTTATGGAAATCTCTTCATTTTAAACTTTGGATCAAATTAAAACAAACAAACAAAATAAAGCTATGCTAAACATAGCAGAAGTTTAGCTCTGTCCAAGGCTCATGAGTTTGCAGCCTCCATCCTAAAGGAAGAAACACAAGCTGCTATCATTTAATCCTCCACAGAGTATATGGATGGGCATATGGATGGATGAAATATAAGTCCTTCTGATTTCTTCTCCCTTTAATCTGTCTTCTACATAGTTGCTGGAATGATCTTTATAAAATGCAAATTATATGATGTTGTTTCTAAAAACACCAGCACTTGATTTTTCATTCATTAACTTTAAGTACAAACCTGCTAGCATGGCCTAACCTGACTCTACATTGTCCATGAAACTCACGCTCCATGCACATTTGCCTAGTCACCACTCCCTTGGATAGATGAGTCTGTTAAATTCCCTCAGGCTAGAATGCTTTTCTCCTCATCCCTGCCATATTAAATCATGCTTATCCAGCAAGTTCCATATTAGTTGTAACTCCTCTATGAAGCCTTCATGGATGTGTGAGACAGAATTAATGGCTCCCTCCTCTGTTCCCCAGATCACTTTTTTATATCACTGGTATGGCATGGGCTCTGTTCTAATATAGATATGTTTTCAACTGCCTTATTTCTCTAACTATGTTATGAGACACTTCAATGTAGGGCCTGGGTTTGATTCTCTTCTTGAGTAATCTCCTGTGTCTTATTGCTATTTTGCTTTTTTAAACTTAATTTTTCATGGACCTGTAAATGCCTTAGCCTCTCAATTAAATTAGAAACTCATTAAGGTAGAGACTGTATGGCTCATAAGACATCATACTCTGCTGTACCTAGATTAATAAATATCTTTTTAAAATGTCTAAATGATTGCATCAAAGTCAACACCTTTTGGCAAAGAAAATAAAGATATTATGTAAGACCAGCGATGTGCTCTATATTCTCTTTAAATTAATTCTAAGGATCATTAAACTGGGCTTATTGTTCTCAATTGAGGGAAGTCTAGTCCCATTTTTTTAAGTATAAAATCAGAATTACAGGCTTTGTAACGAAATTCTATGTCACGTTCAAGTACATGAAGTGAAAGTACTTTTTGAATCAGTCCATCCACCCTACACAGAATTGTTTTATGAGTATATGAAAGTTTGCTGGCCTTCATGCTAAAGCAGACCAAATTTTACCTTTGTTTGCATTATTCATTTGCTTAACAATGAATACTTTGTCCTGTCTTCTGAGGCAAATATCACTGGGGTGTGATTACTTTACTGCAATGATTACAATTACACTGGAGACTTTTAGAACTATCTGTGGAACCCCTGTTAAACCATTCTATGACAGATTCTTGTGTGGATTCATCTTTTTAAAAAGTTGTATATCACGCCTGTAATCCCAGCACTTTGGGAGGCCGAGGCAGGCAGATCATGAGGTCAGGAGATCGAGACCATCATGGCCAACATGGTGAAACCCCACCTCTACTAAAAAAAAAAAAAAAAAATTAGCTGGGTGTGGTGGCCCGTGCCTGTAGTCCCAGCTACTGAGGAGGCTAGGCAGGAGAATCACTTGAACCAGGGAGTCAGAGGTTGCAGTAAGCCGAGGTCGCGCCACTGCACTCCAACCTGGTGACAGAGTAAGACTTCGTCTCAAAAAAAAAAAAAAGAGTTGTATAGAGTGCCTATTATTTTTGTTTCTTTGGTTGCAAGTGACAGAAATGAACTCTGCTCAATTTTTAATAGGTTTCCAGGCAACTCGGAACCACTAGACTTAGCAGGGAGTGGATGCCTTTAGTGTCCCAACTACTTGGAAGACTGAGGTGGAAAGATTAGTTGAGCCCAGGAGACCGAGGCTGCTGTGAGTTGTGATTGTGCCACTTTACTCCAGTCTGGGTGACAGAGCAAGACCCCGTAGGCTTGATTTTTCCTAATTCTGGCAAGTTCTGATTATAGGTTATTTTTATGTTTCTTTTTTTCTCTCTAGAGAAGTGATTTCATGAGACAGTTTTGCCTTAATTTCCAGCCTAGCAGGTTATCTCATAGTTTCCTTATTTTGAACACCGTAACCCTGTCTACTTCAGCCCTAACTTTATTCCTTTCTACGTTGTTCTCTATGAGAAAAATAAAGTAATATCAGGAAAGAGGACATCTCTACTCTTTTAATAGGTACAATTGCATTCCAGGCTGTAACTGAACTTCCATTCAAGAGGAGTGGAAGGTCAAATTCGGGGTATTAATGAGAACCATATTTTTTCTTCCTTGGTGACTGTTAAAATGACAGAAGCCAATGAAGTGAGCTAGAGGAAACCCACGCAAGACCTTGAATGTTATCATCCATCATTAAATTTCACACATACACGTGACATCATACATGAGCATGGTGTAGCCACACTAAGGCCATGGCAGCTTTTCTGTCCTGTCTGTCACTAGGCCATCAAATTCCAAGCAAACAAAGAAGGTTATCTTATTATTGATTCAGTGTGGAACAGCAAGGGAAAGCCGGAGCCAGATCTTGGTGGATGCATTCCTGAATTGGGTTCAAGCCAGGTCAAAGGGCAGGAATCAGGCAGCAAAACAAATTATCCCATGCAGAACACTGGTCTGAAAGGAAATCTGCAGAGGCAGAGCCCTGTTTACCCAAATGGTCTTGATCTCTAAATCTTACCTTTCTGTCAACCGTTCTTATGTTTTTTGACAGTTTTAAGGGCTGCTGTTTTATGAGACAGTAGTCAGATCTAGTATTTGAAATTAGAGTGGGAGAAGGAAGGAAATGTGGATTGGGAGAGACCAAATGAAAGAGTGGAGAGAAGAGAAGAATTTGGATGGCTGGTTAACCTGCCATTGATCCCTTTTCTCAGTTCATTTGTTCATTCATTTACTCACCCAATTGACCTTTATTGTACACTTGTGTGCCAGATACCATGCTAAATGCTGGATGGGTTGGTGGTCCCCAGGGCTCCCCTCAGATTGGATGATTCACTAGAAGGACTCAAATTCAGAATTCAGAATTCAGAAAAGCTGTTACATGCATGTTTATGGCTTACTATAGCAGAAGAATACAGATGAAAATCAGCAAATGAAAAAGGCACATAGGACAGAATCCAGGAGAGACCAGCTCAAGCTTCCAGTTGTCCTTTCTCAATGGAATCACACAGATAGGGCTTAATTCTCCCAGCAGTGATGTGTGACAACATGTGTGAAGTATTACCAAGGGAGGCTCACCCAAGCCTTGGTGTCCAGGGTTTTGATCAGGGATCAGTTCTGTAGGTGTGGAGAGCCCATATAGCTGACCTTAGATACTCAGTCTCTATCCCTCACATCCTCAGAGGACAAATTAGTACAGGGTGGCCTGGAGCTCAGGACAGCAAAAACAGGTATTCACAAATAGCATTGTTAGCATACACTGTCTGGTAGGATCTGAGGCCTCAGGTACACAACGACACACTTATCAAGCAGGACATACTAAGAGCTTCTCTCCCACAGGCTGGTCTAGGGCCAGGTCTTCCTTTGAAGTGTTTAACCCTCCACGTCTGCTGGATTAACCCTTTACTGCACACTGGGGACAGGGCTCTTTATCCCAAGGCCTGAAACTCTGACTATGCAAACAAATACATGTAACGCAACACAACCAGTACTGTATCCTGGTACCTCGACTTGGCTTTATTTCTTCTTCTTCACAACTTGAGTGTCTACTATGTGCCCATGCCTGTTCTAGGTACTGGGGAGAAAGTGGTGTTTCAACCAATTTTTCTGCCTTCTTGGAGCTTCCACTCTAGTTGGGGGAGGCAGACAATAAATATAAATGTTAATAAATATATTATACATCAGATGTTAGGAGGCAAAATAAAGCAAGTAGGGAGGCAGAAAGAGATGGGGAGATGGAGGTTGGTGTTTCAAATTAGATAATGAGGACAGGTTCCACTGACAAGGTGATACTTGAGCAGAGAGTAGAGGGAATGAGGGGGGAAATCAAGTGGATGTCTTGAGAAAGCATTCCAGTCACAGTAACAATGGGTATAAAGGCCAGAACCGGGGAGCTTGTCTGGTGTTCAAGGAAGAACAAGGAACCCAGTAGGGCTGAAGCAGGGTGAGGAGGGGAGTGAGGAGGGTGTGATATCATGGAAGGAGTAGGGCCGGATGGTTACTCCAGGACACATGGGAAGACTTCGGAGGGTCTTGAGGAGTAACATGATCCAAATTATGTTTTCAAAGGATTTCTCTGGTTTCTGTGAGGAAAATCGACTTTATAGGGCAAGGAGATGAGATGGGAGGCTATTGTAATAATTCTACTCAACTATGTTGGTGGCTCAGACTGGGATTCTGGTGACAGCCATGGAGTGGTTAGAAGGGGTCACAATCTGTATCAATCTCAAAGGTAGAACTGCAGGATTTCCAGATGGAAGGGATATGGAATGTGAAGGGAAGAAGAAAGGAGTGCTAAAGCAAACTAAATATGGCCTGAGAAGGACTCCTTATGGATGAACCATAACCTAGTTTAATAGGCAGACAAGATTGAAAACCTAACTTAGGAGTATGTGCCTGAAACAGTAGCTGAGTCTTGGCCAATCCCAGCAGCCATACTTCAACCACTCATAGATTGCTGAGTGTTCAAACTGTGTTCAATTAAGGAAAACACCAACCTGTAACTAATCCAGCTGTTTCTGTACCTCACTTCTGATTTCTGTACATCACTTCCTTTTTTTTGTCTATAAATTTGTTCTGACCATGAAGCATCCCTGGAATCTCTCTGAATCTGCTGTGATTCTGGGGACTTGCTGATTCATGAATCGTTTATTGTGCAATTAAACTCCCTTACATTTAATTTGGCTGAAGTTTTTCTTTTAACAGGAGTAATTGATGACTTCAGTAAGATAAACCATAGCTTCTCAGTCTCAGTTGCCATACCAGATAGTGTATGCTAACCATGTGATTTATGGTGAAGGCCTAGTTTTGCTGACTTGAGCCCTGAGTCATATTTCATCAATTTGTCCTCTGAGGATGTAGGGGCTGGAGACTGAGTATCTAAGGCTGGTCACATGGGTGCTCCACATATACAGAACTGACCCCCAGAAAAAACCCTGGACACCAAAGCTTGGGTGAGCCTCTCTGATTGGTAATACTTCACACATGTTGTCATACATCATTGCTGGGATATTACATTAAATATTTTAATTTCTAAGATGTTTACCTGGTGCTTCAGGATAAAGTGCTCAAGGATAAAATATAGTGGATGAACAGATATGTGGTGTTTTATGATTAATAGAATTTCATTTAATTGTTAAAATACTACATGGTGTATGAATTAAAATTCCCATGTTATAGATGTCAAATCATGCAGGAGTCAAGGTCTAAGTGAAATTTAGCAGGCATGATTGGTTCAACCCTATGTCTTACTTTTCATGTGTGACATCTTTGTTCTATCAACCCTTATATCTTTAGAATGCTTTTGGCTGCAAGTAAGAGAAACCTGACTCAAACCAGCATAAGCATTACAGACATTTCTTACATTATAGAACTACTACTCCATAGATGGGACTATGCTATGGTCTGGATGTTTTTTTCCCAAAAAATTAATACATTGAAATCCTCACCCCTAAAGGTGATGACTTGAGGAGTTGGGACCTTTGTGAGGTGATTAGGTCATGGGGAGAGCCCTCATGAATGGTGTTATTGTCCTTAAAAAGGAGGATCAGCTGGGGTGGCCCACGCCTATAATCCCAGCACTTTGGGAGGCTGAGGCGGGTGGATCACAAGGTCAGAAGATAGAGACCATCTTGGCCAACATGGTGAAATGCTGTCTCTACTAAAATACAAAAAATTAGCCAGGCATGGTGGTGCATGCCTGTAGTCCCAGCTACTCGGGAGGCTGAGACAAAGGAATCACTTGAACTCAGGAGTCTGAGATTGCAATGAGCCGAGATGATGTCACTGCACTCCAGCCTGGTGAGAGTGAGAGTCTGTCTCAAAAAAAAAAAAAAAAAAAAAAGGAGGATCGGGAGAGACCTCTTTCCCCTTTCACCATATGAGGGTACAGCTAAAAGGTGCCATCTATGAACAGGAAGCAGGCACTTACGTGCCAAATTTTCCAGGAACTTGATCTTGGATTCCCCAGCCTCCAGGACTTAAAATACATGTCTGATGTTTATAAGCTACTCCATATATGGGATTTTGTTATAGCAGCCTAGATGAACTAAGACAGGCTTGTTCTAGTCATAGTATGGTCAGGGCTCAAAGACAATATTGAAAACCTGGTTCTGTCTCTCTAATCTGGGGTCCTTGCTATTGGCTTCCTAGGAAGGAACTGGCTTCCTCTTTGTGGTTGCAAGGTTGCTGCCAGTGGCAATCTGAGCTTAATTGTTCAAGTAAGAGAGAAACCCATCCTCGAAGTGTGGAACAAAAATCCTTCCCTTCAGTCTGACTGCAGCAGCTTACCTCGCTAGGACCAATAACTGTCACCAGGTAAAATAGCATTATCTGATTGGTTTATGTTAGTCAGGATCTACCCCTGTATTTGAGGATAAAGTCTTTGTCCTCCGATTCATGTATGGGACAGAGAGTGGGAATAGTTAAAGTGGGGGTCTCAAAAAACATGCCTGGAACTTTCTAGAAATGACAAGGAAACCAGGGAGGCTGGAGGGAAATAAATTTGGAGGTGAATAGTAGGAGGTGAGGTTAGAGAGTAGCAGGGGTTAGATTGTGTAGGATCCTACCATTTGAACAAAATGGGGAGCTCTTGCAGGGCTTTGAGCAGAAGAATGCCATGATCTGCCTTATATTTGAAAAAGATCCCTCTGTTGTGGTGCAAACAAACTGTAGGGGAGTAAGGGGGCTATTAGGAGGCTAACACAGTTATCCAAGTGAGAGGTACTGGGGATTCATAAGGGTGCTAGCAGTGGAGATTGTGAGAAGTGGTTTGATTCTGGACGTATTTTCAATGTAGAGACTACAGAATTTCTGAAAAGATTGGATGTGGAGTGCGAAAGAAAAGCAGGGTTAAGGGTGTCTCTAATATAAGGATGAAATTGGCATGAACTGTGATGGACAAGACTAGAACAAGTTTTGTGGGCCTTGAAGAAGTTCAGTTTTGTTTAGATATGTTGAGTTTGAGATGTGTTTTAGATGCCAAGGTAGAAGCATTGAATGGGCAGTCTTGTTCAGGGGAGTTAAGGCTAGAGATATCAGTGGGAGAGGTATCAGCATATATATGATTTTTAAATTTTTATTACTTTTAAAGATGGAGTCTTGCTCCATTGCCCAGGCTGAAGTGCAGTGGTGCAATCACAGCTCACTGCAGCCTTAAACTCCTGGGCTCAAGGGATCCTCTTGCCTCAGCCTCCCAAGCAGAGTAGCTAGAACTATGGGTGCACACCACCATGCCCAGCTAATTTTTAAATTTTTCTTTTTCTTTTTTTTTTTTTTTGGTAGAGATGGGGTCTTGCCATGTTGCCCAACCTGATCTCAAACTCCTGGGCTCAAGCGATCCTCCTGTCTCAGCCTGCTGAAGTGCTGGGATTATAGGCATGAGCCACTGCATGCAGTCATACATGATATTTAAATCCATGAGACTGGATGAGATTCTTGGGGAAGTGAGATAGATGAAGAAGAGGACCAAGGATTGAGCCTGTGACACTTTAAATTTTTAAAGATAGGGAAGAGATGGAAAACTAACTAAGATGTGGCCACTGACACAAGAGGGAAGTGAGCAGGATATGGTATGCTGGAGCCAAGAGCAGAGAGGGCAGTATGGAGTGGGGCATGGTGAACGTGCCACATGCTGCCACATGGTGGGCTCTGGTCACCTTGAATTGACAAGGTGGAGGAGAGGGGCAAAGGCCTGGTTAGAGTGGTTTACTTTTATTATTGGTGTTTTGCTCATATAAACAACTTTTCTTAATTTCAGTACTCTTTAGATATTCAGGTCTCTGAATGTTGCTAACTGCTTATAGCTCTCAACCACGAAATAATCAGAAAGGGTAATTCTACATATCGTTTTTCCCTTTTGTTGGAGGATTTTTCTTTTGGTGACAAAGCCTGTATATATATATATATATGTATATATATATATATATATATATATATATATATATATATAGTGGTCAATACAGTATTTGTTATTCAAAATAGGAACAAAATGATAAATAAATAAAAGGTTGCTAATATTGAGGGCTAAAACATATTGAGAAGTTTGATAAACACAGGAACTGTATTCCTTTAATAGTTACAACCTATGAAGTAGATACAACTATCATCACCATTTTTGAGACGATGTAACTGGGATTAGAGAGGTCATGTTTCCTACTGAAGTTTTCACAGCTGTAGATGGTAAGTTGGCAGAGCTATGATTTTCATCAGGTCTGTCTTATTTATATAATTAGTTCTCCTACTATTACAAACTATGGCTTCAATTACAACATTCAGTTTGTATAACATGCATGGTGCCTTATACAATTGTAAGTCCTTCAAAAATCCTGGTTGAATTTTATCGAATTGAGTTACATTATTGAGCATATTGAGATACCCAAGCCATGGCTGGCTTGCGGTTCTTTGGCCAGCTACTAATTTTTTCAGCTGATATTCACCCACCCCACCCCATCCTTTTTCCCTGCTACACCAGGCAGACACGATTTCAGGTTGCCTGGTTTAAAAGCAATTATACCTCTAGAGAATCTTGTTGCCTCTGATTTCTAAGTGCTGGTTGTTTATAGAATTACTGCTCAGATCCCTTTAGTTTCAAAATGAACATGCCAATGAAACTGAAATGAGAATCTGCACTTCTAAATTGGATTATCTGCTTCCCTGGTGTACCAGTTTGCACCATTCTTCCCTCAGCAAAGTTGCCAATGATTCTCAGCAGTTTAGTTTTACGGCTTATGCTGGATGGTTGGGACTAGGTGCATCTAGTTAACTTATTAGTTATGCTGCGTCTTGGGGATGACTGTTGCCACAGTAACAGAACAACAGACTTTCCCTACCTGTTTAAATTGGTTCTACATCTTTTTTTTTAAGCTGTATTGAGAGCAGGGTAAGATCCGACCATCAGTTCTAAACTGGCATGCTCCAAGGCAAAAATTTAAAAAAAAACCAAACCCACAACTGGGAATGAATCCCTTGCTTCTTTCTCTCTTGCTTTCTTCTTGGGAAACCCTTTTCTGCTTTTCTTACTAAAATGGAGTTGAAATCAATATGGCTATTTTGATATAATAGCAATTCATAAAACATGTTTCCACTGCTAACTATGTTTGTTTGGCACTAGCATAATTGACTAATGTCAACAGCACTGGCGGATGGATTAGTGTTTATCAGTTTATCGCTACTGCAGAGCTGTGCAGAGGAGGTAACAAAATGCAGTATTTTCTTTTTTATTTCTTTTCTTTTTGTTTTATTTTTTTGAGATAGAGTCTCACTCTTGTTGCCCAGGCTGGAGTGCAATGGCACGATCTCAGCTCACTGCAACCTCCACCTCCTGGGTTCCAGCGTTTCTCCAGCCTCAGGCTCCCGAGTAGCTGGGACTACAGGTGTACGCTACCATGCACAGCTAATTTGTTGTTTTTTTTTTTAGTAGAGACAGGATTTCGCCATTTTGTCCAGGCTGGTCTCAAACTCCTGACCCCAGATGATCCACCTGCCTTGGCCTGCCAAAGTGCTGGGATTACAGGCGTGAGCCACCGTGCCTGGCCAATGCAGTATTTTCATGAACTTGATGAAAAGAGTGGGTGGGTGGCTTAATTTGCCCCTACATAGAGGGTTGGAAGAGTTAACAGACTTTCTGGAACACAGTGTAACTTTCAGGTAAGTCAGTGAAGACAGGTTTGAGTCTAAATTTAGTCAAGTCAGCTTTTAATTTCTAGAAAAATATTTGACTAAAACATTTGTTGAAGAAGCATTCAAAAAGTACAGTTCCAATGAAGAACTACACATTTATCATTATATAGTATGAAAAACCACTTTGTGTTCCCAGGATTTTGGGGAAAAAAAATTAATTGTGAAAAGACAGGGCAGCCTGATGTCAAAGTTGAAGAAACCAAATGTGGGTATAGATACATGAGCCAGGAGCAGAACTGCTGGACCCCCTGGGTGACAAAAAGAAGGACTCTGAGGGCCCACGTGCTGTCTTTGTCATCCTCTTGATTGGCACATCCTCTTTAGGGAACAATTTGCCTTCTCTGACAAGGGAAATAAAAATATGGCAACACGTTGGCAGCTGTTAATGAGAATGAAGGGGCCAAATGGGAAAAATGAAATGCATTATATTTATTTAGCTGGTTTTGGACATTTAAAAAAGATACCATGTACCAAATGCCACTCATCCTCCCAGACAGAGTAGAAAATGTTTTCACTCCTTAAGAGATTCTTTAAAAATAGGAACTAAGGCTTTCTGCTCACCAGAAAGCTTAGTCTCAACCGTGACTCACCCACCTCTGCTTGCTAGCCTGTTTCCACCTACACACATGATGAAGCCCTGGGCTCAACCTCAACTGCACATTAGAATCACCTGGGTAGCTTTTGAAACTCTTGAAGCCCAGTCTGTACAACAGATCAATTAAGCAGAGGCTCCTGCCTTATTTGTTTTTAAATGCCCCAGGTGATTTGTATCAAGGTTTAGCATCTCCACAGTGTGGAGACTATGAACCCCTGGCTGCCCAGAGTAAGTGGAGGTCTCTGAAAGCATATTTTATGATGAAAGAAACAAGAAGACAATATTTCCCGTGATGGTTATGTACAACTTTTATAATCAGGAAAAATAATTTTAACTGAAATAAATGCTGAGTAGAAGAGGTAATCCTGACAAGTCCCAGTTATTAGCACCTAACATTGTGCAAGAGACGTGGTTGATACTTTTATGTGACATTTATTTAATCTTCATAGCAATTTTTTGAGGTAGCTGGATTTATCCACTTGACATATGAAGAAACAGAGGTTCTGGGATAAATAAATGAGATCACACAGCTGGTGGAGCTAGAGCTACCCTTGGAGTTGAGAGGTTCCAAAGCTGTTTCTATCGTATTCACTGCTGTTCCCCAAGTCGAACTTAAAGAGAAACTTCTGGGCTCTAGGCTTCCTCTATGCATAGTCATCTGTCCGAGTTGTAAACAAGGGTGCTATTCCATATTCTTTATATTATTTGAAATTGCCTCCATTTCCCTCCTTGTTAGTCCCTCTTCCCTTCTATTTTAGTTTCCTCTCTTATTACCTTCCCACTCTTCACTTTCCATGCTAAGGCCAGTGTCAGAATGTTTAAGTTGTTCATTGCAATGGCTATTTTCTGGTATAATGAATACTTTTTTCAGTCATCATTTGCATACATTAACTCATAACACACATTTTACTAAACAGCTGGGGAAACTGAGGGAAAGCAACCTTACTGTTTTTCTAAAACTTGAAATATTTTCTCCAAGGTAAGATTTTGACCACACATCTCCCCTACTGTAAAACTACCCTTACCAAAAGGTGCCTCACTATCAAGGAAAGTGAAAAAGTGAAAGAAAAAAATGCTAAACTAAACATACGATGTTGGTTTCTATCATCGGCAATTTGTGGGTTCTGGGTAAATGCCTGTTATTTGCATGTGTTCGGGGAAGCACCCTAGGATACTAAGGTAAGGCCTGAAGGGGTGATTTGAAGAATAGTGTGAAATTGAGGTGGGTGCTTGTGTAAGTCATGATGAATAATGTCTTTGTCTGCAAATGGATAATTAGCTGCAACTGAGATTCCTATTTTCAATATAGCTCATGAGAAGACCTATTAAAATATCAATAGACTGCATCCATTTATATAGCATTGTGGCGAATATAATTGGTGAGTTTCTCATGTTGCCACGTTCCTCCTCCCTCTGACTTATTTATGAGTGTTACATAGTAATGAAAAAGATAGGCTGTAATGAACTACTGCTAGGCAGAACATTTTCCAATGTTGCTAAGAGTTTCTTTTCTTTCTGACAAAATTGTTTCTTTCTCTCTCCCCATAATCATTAGTCTGTGTTTTGATGATAAAACAGAATTAGAAAGTTGGCTATTCATAATTAATATCTGTTTACTGTGCCAAATGGTTGTTTGCTAGAGAAAATAATGGTAGGAAACAGCACAAGGAGTGCTTCGGTTCTGTGACTCTCAATTAGCAAAGCCACATTAGTTACCTGCGGTAGGAGTGTGGTATCATAACTAGCTGTGATGTGATATGGGACACCATGACAGAGTGTATCTGAATGGCATTTCCCAAGATATGCCAAACAATACTTTTTTCTTGTTTTTTACTTTTTGAAATAAATAAAAGATGGAAACAAAATTGTAATAAAATGTCTGAAACAATAATTATACTAGCTGCAAACTTGTAAAGCCAAACCAAACAAACAGTACAGTTGTCCAATTTGGCAATCCCCAATCCAAAAAAAGGACTGACATGATCATTTTGGAACACTGGCTATTCATAGTTTCTACCCTGAAAGGAGTCCAAATATTTTTGATGAAAATCAGAGGTAATATATGGCTTGTCTCAAGAATGATAGGTTTGTATCTGTTTCTAGAAATCATTAAGCCTCATCTTCTCTCTGCTATATAACCCCATGTTGTGCTGGAGCCATAGAATTTTCTTCCTGCTACTTTTTATTTGTGGTATTTATGTGTTTTATTGATTATGTGACATAATAAAACATAGCAAGTTGGAGCCGTATGTGCTATATATTTTGTTCAACAGCGATGCAGAATGTTAGGGCTCCACTCTCCACTTGAAACATCTTGCTGGGATATAAATAGATTTATAATGACTCCTAGGCTCTGTGCCTGCAAAATACCCTGGTAGGTAGCTCATTACAGAGCTAACATCATTAATAAAATAGCTGAAAAATTTCACAAGTACAGGAATATCTTTTACATCAGTAGCTGTAAGGAAAATACCTAGCGTATGCATAATTTGAGACTCATTTTAAAGCTATCATTTATCATCATTATCTACATATTATAATGGCAAAACAGGTTTAATTGCTTTTGACTGGACTGGCATCATGATGAGGAGAAAAGTTAGTAGCAGATGGCCCCACTGTCAAAACTGCAGTCTCTTAGCCCAAAATAAAGTAACAGACTGAAGAGAATGTTTCTGGTTTCAAGCTCTATCTTATCTTGATAAGTATGAATTAGCATTTTCTGGTATTATAATTGTCTAGAGAAAAGTGGAAATAGTAATTATTTACAGAAGACTAAAATAGCTGTGAAATTCCACTTTAGCAGGTTTAAATTGTCTAACATTTTTGGATTAACAGAAATATTTACTTTTGGTATGACTTAGTGAGTTAAAAAATATTTCCATTTTAGCTTTACAGTATTAAATTGCTGGCATTTGAACACTTTGAATACATCTGTTGTAGGGTTGCATAATATTTGTTTTTTGCTCCTCCTACAAAGTTTTCTACTCTTTTAGTAATGTCAAAGACAGAAATTATTTTATTTGGAAAAACCTGCCTGTATATGAACAAATAATTTATCCAGAGCTCTTAAAGACACACAGCACTTATATCTCGCTGTGTTTGAAATTTCAGTATTGCTGCCTCAGTTACAACATGGTCTGACCTGCTATATTAAACACAACACAGATGGATAATGTGATTTGCTTTAAAAAAAATTACACACCCCTTTCAGTCACAGAGTTCCTCAGCAAATCAAAGAATTTAAGATCAAATAATATAATAAGAATTCAAACTATAAAACTGCAAAAATTAAGTCTTCTTCATCTTTTAAGGCTTTGGTGGCCCAAGAAGAACACAATTATCAGGTGGTAGATTACACTGTTGACTGGTCAATGCAAGTAAATTAACTGCTTCAGCTGATAGAGAAGAAATGCCAGCTATAGCAACTTAAATGAAGGTGACATGCTATCTGCAAAATAACGTGAATTTGAAAGTGCAGTTTAACCCCAAAGTAAAGGAAAGAAAAAAAGAAGAATGAAGCAATCTGCCAGACTAAAATAATGTGCGACAGATAAATTATTCGGAAATGGAACTGGTTATAGAGATACAGATTTATTATTTGGTTGCTGTCATGATAAATTTGCCTCAGCTATGCCCATACATGTTGCAGTATTCATGTCTGAGATGAGTGGAGATGTTGCAAAAGGCTTTACACAATTGAAAATTCTTTCTGAAAATATAAATGGGTAAATATTCTTTCCTAAGAGTGTGTGTGTGTGTGTGTGTGTGTATATATATATATATAATCTTTAAATATATATAAATACAGAGAATTTTAAAATCTGCATGTATATCACACACATACAAATACACATATATTCATATTTTAAAAGAAAACGATCTGTTAGTGAATTGAGATATCCACATACCATAAGGGATTTCAGACTACAAAATGAATTTCTTATTATCACCTATTGATATAAATAGTTTAGAAAGCCATTTCAATGACTATAAAATAGATATTCTGATCTAATACAAAATAGTGACTTTAAGGGCTAGACACTGTATAGATTGATGTTATTGACAAGTATTGTTCATTGAATTTTATAACACATTTAAGCTAAATAATTCAGTTTAATCTCACCAACTTTTTTTAATCTTCACATATAGCAATTTTTGCAATCATATGAGATATTCATCATAAAGTAGGACTTAGCCAAATATTATGAGAAGCAGAAGATCTAGAGGACATGCGAATACTTTTGGTATAGGAGAGGAGTGTCATTTCTCACTTGGGATTCATGAAGCCTCTGAAAGCTTGGAAAGCTATATATTTTTTTTGGCATGTTTGGTATGAAGATTCACAGTTTGTTTGGTAGACTTCCATTAGCAAATTAAACTACAATCCTTCTTTCTACCAGTCGTTTTTCTCCAAGAAATATTAATGCAGATGGCTCTAGTTTGGACAGCTCCCATGATAGAAGGCCAGTCACTCCTCTGAAATTGTCTGTTGAAAGATTATTGTCATTCAATAGTGAAGTTCTGCTTCTAGTCATTTTTAATATTAGAAATTTTTCTGGGGCTGTCTGAGACATCTTTGGCTGCACCATTGTCTCATCTCCTCATCTCTTCCTTCCAATTAGAAAAGTCTCCTAACGCCACTTTCCGCAGCTGACTTCCGTCTCTAACACACGCATTTTATATTCCTCCCACCGAAAACACTCTATGTTTTCAACAAGCGATATAATGACAAAATATATTTTACATGTGCATGTGCTCCGGCTTCTAGTCACTGGTAGATTCAAACATAGTATTTTTGTGGTGCAAAATACTTGGTGTCTATGTCATTGTTATTACCTTCTTCATCACTTCATCCTTACCACGTAAGCTTACTGACAGCTTAATGTGCAGGCACTCTGTCAATGCGCATGATGGTATTTGACAGAACAGCTCAGTGAGGTAGATACTTTTATGATTCCCCACTTTACACATAAGGAAACCAAAGTTTAATGGGTTAAAGTATCCAAGGCCATACAATTAATGAACGTGACTTGAGATTGCAGCCCAGATCTCTTACATTTCAGAATTTCTGCTTTTAATCACTAAATTTGTTGTTGTCTCGAAATTTCAGAATTTGTATTTTTTATAATACAATTGTGTATTGTTGGTCCATAAATGGTTTTCAGTGTCGTCACCCTGGAGCAATGCTTTTATTTTCTTCCTTTTATTTGCAAAACATATGCACATAAAGAATCAGTTCATTTTTACATAGATTCGATATTTACAAAATTTTAAATGACAGATTTTTCTCCCAAAGAGTATCTTTTGTATTTAAACTTATCTTAAAAAGAATTGTTTAGAGTCCTTGAAATGGCTGGTGTTTGAAAGATTACTGAAAAAGACAGAAATGTGAAATAAGGCCAATGGAAATTAAGAATAGTAAGTAACATCCTTTTGTTTTATCAAAGTGGGATTGTTTAATGTTTTGAACAAATTAGAAACAACAATAAAATTAGTATAAAGTAGAAGCTATTAGGGGCAAGGGGAGAAAGTTTTACTATAATACAATCTATATCATCTAATTCCTGTGTGATGATTTATAATATTCTCTTCCAGAAAAGTAAACCCCCCCCCCCACACACACACACTTGGAACTATGCCATTGGAAATGCACATTTCCCTACTGTAATGTATAATTATAGCCTACCGTAGCAGCTTACATTATCCTTTAAATATTTATTCTCTTGAATAATTAGATTTAGGATATTTGAATTCATTTGGTGAATATGCTATTAATTTCTTATATATTTTGATAGTATACCAATTGTTCACTTGTCTAGCATCAAGTAAATGAAATTAAATAGTGTAGAAGTTTACAGGAAAATTATTCATCTTTCTGGATCCTGTTGAATATTTACATCTAAAACTGAATACCCATTACAAACTGGGAAAATACAGTTACTGGCTGACTTCTGGTGGCTAAAAATTAATTCGATTGTAGCCTTCTATTTTACTTCTTTTTGTAGTTGAAAGTAATGGTTAAAAATAAATGAAGACAATATTACATCAAAACCATTCCAGAGCTCAAAGAGGCTTGGAGGCTGTTACCATGGTGCCCACTGTGGCAGCTCACCAGCCGGGTTTGGCATAGCTGCCTTAACAAAATGGGCCTAACTTTTGTTTTCTACAGAAACAGTTAGACTCCAAAGGCCTGTGTTGACAGGTAATGAGATTTAATTCATAAGAGGGGGGGAAAAAAAGGAGAGAAAATATCCATATTCATTGCTTAATCAAATAAAATTCTTTCAGAGGATTCTGGGAATTCTCCCCAGTTGCTTCCAAAGCTTCCCTTTGATAGCTGTAAACAAATTACCTTACGAATAACTTCTTAATCAGGGAAGAGAAGCGCTGTTCAATACTTGATCTCTCCCTTTGGGTGGTCCCAGCCAGAGAGCAGCAGTCTTCCTCCTGATAGCCTGGCTTCTGAAAAGCCATATAGCATTACGCTGACAGCTGTAGACCCCTTTTTTTGTTAGGATAACAAACACCCTGTGTTGAGGACAGCATCAAGCCAGCTTGCAGTATGCCCAATTAGAGAAGCTAAAATCTCATTTGTTTCGCCGTGGGAGCCCCCTGAAAGCACACCGTTTTGGCCTCATTACAGTATTTTTAACTTTACAAAAACAATTTCATTATGGAAATTAAAGAAGCTCATTTGGCCCTAGCATGTATGCTGAAGTTCATAAATTCCAGAAGTATTTCAACTACCACAGCATGTAGTTTTGTCTTCACTTAATCACAGCCAATGTGTAGTGGCTTTTTAAAAAATATAGTGGGTCCATAGAAAATTATCATTTTCATTTGCTGTTTGCTGTGTTTTGATTAAAAAGCAAACAAACCTGCAAGAAAAATATTAACTTCAACTGTGTTGGGAGGGAATAAATTCCTGAAATTGGTGTCTTTGTGTGTATGCTGATTGCCTGAATGCATAAGCTCTGCGTGCTCTGTTTATGTGTAACTCTTTGGAAGGTAACGACAACTCAAAGAATAAAATTGAAATAACATCCTCTGTGCGCTCAATGCCCATGGAATTGATGTTCAATGTTAAAGACAGTGCTAAAAATTTCCATATTTACTGTTATTTGAAAAGGGAGGAATTTTCCTGTTTTGAAGTATAGTCTATGCATTGCTTAACAATGGCAATACATTATGAGATATGTGTTGTTAGGTGATTTTGTCATGGTGCAGACACCATAGAGTATCCTTACACAAACCTAGATGGTATAGCCTACTATGCATCTGGGCTGTATGATATAGCCTATTGCTCCCAGGCAACAAACTGTACAGGATGTTAGTCTACTGAATACCATAGGCAATTTAACACAGTGGTAAGTATTTGTGTGTCTAAACATATGTAAACATAGAAAAGGTACAGTAAAAATATGGTACTATAATATTCTGGGACCACCATTGTATATGTGGTCTGTTAACTGAAATGTCATTACGTAGCGCATGCCTGTAGTTGGCTTTTGTCATACCAACAACAAGAGAAAATAATACAACAGGTAATTAAATGGTGATGGGAGTGTTGGATTGAAAACTCCACACAGCTTTATATGAGCTAACATCCCTGTAACTGCCTGAGTGGTGGATATGCTGTGCTGGTCGCTGTCACAGGGGATCCTGAGCTGGGCTATGTGGAACTCAGTTGCTGTCTAAGAGAAGCTACAGGCCAAAGCACAGCACATCTGTTTTTCCTTTTCTTCTTCAAACGTCAACATTCTAAAGCAATCTCATCCAGATCAAGTTATAATTAACAAATTGATGACATTAAAGATATGATCTCCAAAGTTACAATATTGAAACTCAGCAAATGATTAACTAAGATGTGAATACATACTTTTCTCTTCTCCATCCAAAATAAATGATGCATTAAGTTTTAAAAAATTTGGGGTGAGTAGAGGGAGAAAACAAGGATCTATTTATAAGCTAGAGAAAACAATTGTCAGAAAACATTGCAATAGTTTGGTTTGGCAAAGAGAGCATAATGAGCCGTAATTCCACCTTTCTGGCACATGGAAGTTAATGTATTTGTGTGTGTTTTCTTTTAGTGTTTCTCTCTATAGTTGTTCCAACTCCCTTCCCTCCCTCCCTTCCCTTTTTCTTGTTTCCTTCTTCCCTTCCATCTCTCTCTCTTTGTCTGTCTGTCTTCTATCTATCCGTATCTGTCTGTCTCCTATCTATCCATCTACCTCTTCTATCTGTTGGTCTATCATTTATCTATCTTCTATATTTATCTTTATCTATTTGTTTGTCTTAATCTATTTGTCTTTGTGTAACTTAGCACTTGTTAGTACTTCTTCTATATCTATCTGTCTGTCTATCTCCATCTCTATCTATCATCTTCTCTATCTGGAGAGTAGTTGAGCAGTTATAGATAATTCTCTTTGTAACATAACATCAATCTTGCTGTATTTTGTCAGTGAGTGCTGTTCATTTAATGCTTCTTCCACAGGGAAGAAGTAGAAGAACTGATAGAAGCAACTGTGAATCTAGGTAGGATTAGTTTTACTGTTGGATGGTATCTATCTTCCATGAAGATAACTTTGTTGCCTCATGGTGGAAAGTTATATCTGTGTCTCCAAAAACATTATCAGCAGTTTAAGCTAAATGTTCAGGACCATTCTCTCATCCTCAAAAATACTGAGCAGTAATGTGATATTGTAGAACAATTACTGGACTTGGAACAAGAAGGCCAGAGTTCTGGTCTAGCTATATTGGTTAACTGTTGCTGTATAATATATTAACATATCATACCAAAACTTAGTGGCTTAAAACAACAATAAACATCTGTTATCTTACACAGTCTCTGTGGTCAGGAATTCAGGAGTGGTTTATCTGGATGGCTCGGCCTTGAATTAGTTTGCTAGGGCTGCTATAAGAAAGCATAGTACACAGCGTGGCTAAAACAACAAAAGTTTATTGTCTCATAGTTCTTGAAGCTAGATGTTCAAATTTAAGGTGTTAATAGGGCTGAGATCCTCTAAAACCTATAGGGGAGAGCTTTCTTGCCTCTTTAAACTTCTAGTGGTTGCTGAAAATTTATGGCATTCCAAAGATGCATCACTAATCTCTGCCTCCTTTGTCACATGGCCTCTTCTCCCTGTGTGTCTCTTCCATATCTTCCCTATGGATGTCTGCTTCTGTGTCCAAATTTCCCCTCTTTATAAAGATAACAGTCATTTTGGATTGGGGCCCACCCTAATGACCTCATCTTAACCTAATCACATCTGTAAAGATGCTGTTTTTTCTTTTTTCTTTGAGAAAGAGTCTCACTCTGTCATCCAGGCTGGAGTGCAGTGGTGCAATCTTGGCTTACGGCAAGCTCTGCCTCCTGAGTTCACGCCATTCTCCTGCCTCAGCCTCCTGAGTAGCTGGGACTACAGGTGCCTGCCACCACTCCTGGCTAATTTTTTGTATTTTTAGTAGAGATGGGGTTTCACCATGTTAGCCAGGGTGGTCTTGATCTCCTCTGACCTCGTGATCTGCCTGCCTTGGCCTCCCAAAGTGCTGGGATTACAGGCTTGAGCCACCATGCGTGGCCGAAGATGCTATTTCTAAATGAAGTCACATTCACAGGTACCAAGTGTTAGGACTTCAATATATCTTTCAGGGGGTGGGATACAACTCGACCTGTAACAGGACTCTTTCATGAAGTTGCAGTCAAGACATTGGCGTGACTTCAGTCATCTGAAGCCTTGACTAGGACTAGAAAATCTGCTTTCTAGGTGGCTGATTCACATGGCTGGTATGCTGATGCAGGCTGTGGCAGGAGGCCTCAGTTATTCCCCATGTGGACCTCCCTACTGTGACACATACCATAACTATTATTTATAGCAATGACCTCTGGTGCTTTGCTTCTGTACAAGAAGAAAGGTTTCTTTTTTCACCCATCACTAGGTTCATCTCTGAGTCCACAACAAAGGACAGATCAACAAGAGAAAAGCATATAAGTATATTTAATATAGATTTTCTATGACACAGGATCCTTCAGAAAGATCCAAAGAAGCAGGGAATCTTGTGTATTTTTTATGCAAAGTTTGAAGAAGAAGTGGATAGTTGTGGAGAAGTGTGTTTGGAAAAGGGGGTGTGATCTAATGGTAGTAAACTGGGGGGAACTTAGCAAGACTTATTTGTTTAGATTCTTCTCTGTGTTCTTGTGTCTTCAGAGATAATATGGTTTGGCTCTGTGTCCCCACCCAAATCTCATCTCAAATTGTAATTTCCACGTGTTGAGGGAGGATAGTGATTGGATTATGTGGGCAGTTTCCCTCATGCTGCTCTGGTGAGTGAATTCTCATGAGATCTGATGGTTTTGAAAACAGTAGTTTTTCCTGTGCTATTACACACTCTCTCACCTGCTGCCATGTAAGACATGCCTGCTTCCCCTTCCACCACGACTGTAAGTTTCCTGAGCCCGCCCGAGCCATGGGGAACTGTGAATCAATTAAACCTCTGGTCTTTATAAATTAGCCAGTCTCGGGCAGTTCTTTGTAGCAGTGTGAGAACAGACTAATACAAGAGATAAGAATGTTCCTTTCCTCTGGATGTAGAAAGGGCACCTTTCGAATGAGGTTTTATGATCTGCTTCAGGGGAGAAGCGCTGAAAGAAGTTGAGAGAAACTTTTCTGCTTCTGCTTCTGCAGTGTTTTCAAATGCCAGGGTGCCATTTTGGGGATTAGCTTCCCCTGAACCCCATCACTTCCACTCTCATGCCCCCAATTCTTTCTGGACGGTGTTTACATCCTTTCAGTGGTTGTTAGTGATTATGGGCCCCCACTTCCCACTCACTAACTAGGCTGAAAAATCTTTGAAGGCAAAAACCCTGATATTGTCACCACAGCTCCTCCAGTTCTAACTGAGCATTCTACTTATTAGAAAGTTTAACACACATTTGATGAATAAATGTAGGATTGAGAGTTGCTAGTGACTTTCCAGGCACCTCGGTGTCTTCTTGTTGGTAAGGACAGGGGCTGCAAAGCATTTCTAAGGAACAGAGCTTTCCTCACTAGCAGGACCAATGCAGACATAATTCTGAAGAGTAGTCCTGGGGAGGGCTGTGCAATGAAGAAACCAATTTTCAGCTCTCTCTTCTCAGAATTGCGTGACAATCAACTATCTGGGTCAATTTGGTCGAAGAGTTCTCTTATTGAGTGCCATTATCCCATACTTAGAAATTTCACATGGCCCTGGATTGGTTTTTAAATGGCTCTTGATATCTTTTTTAATGGCATAACCTATTTACCTGTTTTTTTTTTTTTTTTAACATATGCATCCTTTTCACAGTCTTTCTGTGTATCAAAAGATCCTTTGAAGGAGACGAGGGCACATCCAACTTTGTGACCCAGTGTTTCACTGTGAACATCAGTAATTACAATAATGTTATAAAAGTAACCTTTCTGCAAATAAATCCTCCCCAGGGGTATGTGCTTGAAGTGGTCAACAACTTAATTAATGATATTCCCATTTTTACTTCAAGTAAAGACCTTCTTCATCCTTGCTTTACTTCTAGACCCTGTGCCATTTTGCATTTGTGACTTTAGCAACCCAAAGAAAATGTGTTTCTGACTTCATATGTGCCTGTTTTCTTGCTTCTCCCTTATTTAATGTATGCTGTTGTTGAAAGGGCAAAATAAGAATTCTAAAATTAATTCTGAAATGCACGTGATTTACACTTTAGATCATATCAAAATAATTTTTCCCATTTATGCCACATGAGTCAGATCTGTTTTATTTTTCTCTCCTACTTGAAGTTTAGGTATTTGCACTGGTGGAGTTGAGGAGTAGCAGTCTGGCCTATGTTTTTGTGGCTGTATGTGTATGAGGGTGTGGGGTAATGTGTGTACCCACATAGAGGGAACTGCCCAAGAGTCATTTCTTATAAGCTGCATTTAAGTAGCAAGCATACTCCTTTAATTTAGATCGTCTCTTCTGTTTCTGGATTTCTAAGGACAGCTGGTGGAGATTTTGGAAGAAGTTATTCAATGTCCCTCCAAGCCACGTCATAGTTTTTCCATTATGACTTAGACTTCCCACCGCCAGAAAAGCCATGCTGTTGGCGGGAAGAACTGGGCTTTACAACTCTCATATTGATAACAATGTAAATATTAGCATCTTAGGGTATTAGAGGTACACTAGACTTCAAGAGAATTTCCAGTTTTATCGTTTCATTTTATAAATGAGAAAACTGAGGTCCAAAGAGGTTAAGGGATTTTTGATAGAAAAATAAAAAATACAGCTGGAAGAGTTGACCTATATTTTGGACACCAAGGCTAGGCCAGTGAGGGCAGTGTACTTTCTATTATAGCTCTATTTACTTCAATATTAAAAGACAAAGTCTTTCATTGTCTTTTATTGCAACTCGGCAGTGGAAGAATTAACTCAAAAGGCCCAAGATATACTAAACATCAATAGTCTTGGCCCTATGAGTAGTTATATTAACTCATTTAGGAGAGGCAGGCTATTGATAAATAGATTTGGCTTCTGCAGCAAGTGTAAATAGCTCCTTCATTGTCTTAGAAGTCAACGTTTCTTTTTAAACATTAGATGTGCCTCCTGAGAGATACAATTATCACTCCTAGATGTTACTGAAGAATTTGAAGCTTTGAAGTAAGTTTAAATAAAAATCAAAAGGAGAAACTAATATTGTGCAGTAGACAGTCCACCCTGTATGCCATCTGATTCCCAATAGGAACATTGTTTTATAGATCAAGGGTTTCGTGTTCATTCCATATACACCAATAATCTGAAAAATGAAGGTTTTTTTTTTCCCTTTAAACTGAGACTGATTTTTTTTTTTCTTTTGAGACAGAGTTTTGCTCTTGTTGCCCAGGCTGGAGTGCAATGGTGCTATCTCAGCTCACCGCAACCTCTGCCTCCCAGGTTCAAGTGATTCTCCCGCCTCAGCCTCCCAAGTAGCTGGGATTACAGGCACCCGCCACCATGCCCAGCTAATTTTTGTATTTTAGTAGAGACAGGGTTTCACCATGTTGGCAAGGCTGACCTCGAACTCCTGACCACAGGTGATCCACCTTTCAGCCTCCCAAAGTGCTGGGATTACAGGCGAGAGCCACTGTGCCCAGCCAAGACTGATTCGTAAATAGGGACATTCTCATGATTCTAGGTATTTTGAACAAAGTTGTACAAAATATTATACAAAGCAATCATCAGCCAAATGTGGGATTTTGACAAGTCATTTCACTTCCCTAATCTTCCATTTTCACGTTTGTAAAACTAAAGAGTTCTTATCATCTCTAAAGGGGAGGGAATAAATGTGACTTATTCATTCAGTCATTCCATCAACAAATAATTGAGGGTCTAGGATGCCTTTTATTTCTTGTTCTATATCTCACAAAATTCTCATTGTGTAGTAATGGTCTGTTTTCTGCCTGAACCTTACCAACTACCACCAGACTATAAATTCCCTGAGGGCAAGTTCTTTGTCATTCTTATTCACTGATGAATTCTGAGTGCCCAAGAGGCTTCCTGTTACTTAGTAGAGACTTAATGAATAGCAACCATGCATGGAAACATGTCTCTAATGAACCTTCAGTGACCCAGCAGAGATAGAAAATCATACAGATGGCATTAATGGTTTTTGGTATGGGCTGTAAAAGGAATGTACATACAGTTTGAGGAGGCATAAAGGGGAGGCGTTGACTCTAGCTTGGTGGAATTAGGGAAAGGTTCATGGAGAAAGTATTAAGTCTTCGCAAACACTGGGATAAGTGCTACTCTATTCATTTTTATAAATGAGAAAAATGAAGCTCCAGATACTTTTAAGACTCAAAGATCTTGGTCAGAAAGTACAGTGGTCCGTTGGTACGCAGGGGTATTGGTACGCACAGGGTATTGGTTCCAGGACCCACTGCAGACACCAAATTCCACAGATGCTCAAGTTCTGAAGTTGGCCTTGCGGAACCCACAGATACATTAAGTGAGTTCCTCTGGTGTCCACAGGTTCTGCATCCTACAAATAATGAATTTTCAATCTGTGTTTGGTTGAATCTGTGGATGTGGAAACTGTGGATATGGAGGGTCAATTGAACTGAATCTAGGCCTTGTATCCAGGAATCTGCATCCAAACCTTTTCCCCCACAGCCCCTGACTTGGCTCTGTCTCTTCTCCAGAAAGTTCACAGTCAGTCTTCCTTAAGGAAGTGGCCATGAGTTCTGTAAGCATATGAATCATCTAGATGGAAGAGATTTTACCATGTGGTGTCTCAGCTGATAGAATAGTTCCAAGCTTATTATCCTTTGTTCTCAGATGGTTTTCCCGAAGGCAGAGTCTGATAGGCACAGTGTTCTTGTATTTCTATTCCAAATTGTCCACTTAATGGCCAATACTATTTCAATTTTTTTTTCTAAGACAGGGTCTCACTCTGTAACCCAAGCTAGAGTGCAGTGACATGATCACAGTCCACTGCAGCCTCAACCTCCTGAATTCAAGTGATCCTCCCATGTTAGCCTCCCAAGTAGCTGGGACTACAAGAGCATGCCACCATACCCAGATAATTTTCATACTTTTTGTAGAAACAGGGGTCTCATTATGTTGCCCAGGCTGATCTTGTACTCCTGGACTCAAGCAATCCTCCTATCTAGGCCTCCCAAAGTGCTGGGATTATAGGTGTGAGCCACTGCACCCAGCCTTACTATTTCAGTTTTTTACCTTCAGGTGTATATTGATTGATGGATCCATAAAGTACTATGTACTTTTTGTCCTCATTCTTTGATTACAAAATAAAAGTGTTTAAATTCCAAAAACAAGACCAGTGTTCTCACCCTCCTTCTTTTCAGTTGTACCTTCTGTTTTGATCCTTCATGCTCCAAACATCCTATCAGTGGTTTCAAAAGGTAGCTTCAATACCATTGGTTACCAATTTAATGATGGCTTTGCAGTTTTCTACCCACTGGATCAAAATGTTAACCGACCTTTGTCTCTGCCATAAATCCCATCAAAGTGTTTACATCTACCCCAAAATCTCTTTTAAATGCTAATAAACGAGTTCAGCAGAGACACAAACACCACGTGGATCGTTAACTGCAGCCTGCAGACTGTTCTAATCGTTAACTGCAGCTTGCAGAGATTCTTGACAAAAGAGAAAAAAAAGAAGAAGGAGAAGAAGAAAAGAAACAAGAAAAAAAGTGTGGAGGGTCTCTGTAATGAGGCTTTCCTTCTCATTTATCAAAGATGGTATAGCTTTGCCCAGCTGGCCTGGTTTGAACATTGGAAAACAGCTAAATCTGAATCACATACAAGCCCTCTCTAGCAGGTGAAGTACATGCATTAAGGTGTATGTTTCTTTAGTTTATTTATTTTTAAACCATGCTCTTTGGCATCAGCTTAGGGTCTATGACAGAGATGATTAAAGAACACAGAAAAATCTGACCATTTGAGTAATTACTGAGCAGGCAATATTTTTCTTTCTGATCATTTCTTAAATATTCTCCCAGTCAAGGTTGCTGGGCAGGTATTAGACTGGAATTAAAGAGCTGGAAGACCCTTAGAAATCCTCCAATTCAGACCCCTTATTTCATAGGTGGGAATCCTCAGGTACCCATACTGACCCAGTGACTTGACCACTTTCTCACAGATTGTTAAGAGCACTTGTGCAATCAAAAGCAGGCCTTCCCACTCCCAATCACAGCCTTTCTCTACTACTTTTCAATAGTAAGTTAGGCATGGGAAGAATTATGGTATGCTACAGATTGAGTGATTGTGTTACCCCAATACTCATATGCTGAAACCCTAACCCCCAATGTGATGGTATCAAGAGGTGATTAGGTTATAAGGGCAGAGTCCTCATGAATGGGGTTAGTATCCTTGTAAAAGAGAACTGAAAGACCCCTTAACCCTTTTACCATGTAAGGACACAGCTAGAAGGTGCTGTTTATGAGAAAGTGGGCCCTAACCAGATACTTTTTACCAGTGCCTTGATCTTGGACTTCCCAGCCTCTAGAACTATCAGAAATAATTTTGTTGCTTAAAAACTACCCAGTCAGTGGTATTTTGTTATAGTAGCAGACTAAGAATACAGACTAAGACATGGTATTTCCTTCTTTGGAAAGTAAAATATACAATACAGTTTTGAATCTCTTTGGGACAGTCTATTAGGTAGGGATGCACAAAAAGCCCATTCAAATGGACGTAAGTGAGAAAATAGAATTCAGTTGCTCATGTAACTGCAAAATCTAGGGCTTAATGTAGACCTGGTTCTCTCTTAATTTTTAGACTCTGATATTCTTCATTGTGGTTTCATTGATGGCTACATACAACACCAGGACAAAATCTTTCCACATTCAAATTCAAGGCCAAAAAGAATCCCTTTTTTCCGGAGCAATTCGAATTAGCACTTATTGGCTCAGCTGGGTCACATGTTCATTTGCAAACTTATCATCATAGCTCAGGGAAATGTGATGCTTTCCTTGGTTGGGCCCGAATAACATGCCCTCCCTTGGAGCCAAGAACATGATCAATTCTAACAAAGGCACTGAGAGTGGGGTAGAAGGTGGTTCTCTAGAGGAAGACTGGAGCATATTTACCTGACAAAAGTTGAGTGGATGTGGACAGTACAAGCAACAAATAAAAATTACAAATGGCATTTTATGACAGCCTTCTCAGAAGTCAACATCTTCCTTTCCTTTGTTCATTTGTAAATTTCTTTCAGCTTTAGCCCAGCAGAATCATAAATATGCAAAGAATGGTTAAAGTCCTGTGGGAAAGAATATGCTTGAATATGATAATGATCCTTTCATTAAAATGTAAGTTCTCATTATTTTAGAAAAAAAAAAAAGAGTGAAATTTAAAGCAATAACCCAAGTTGACTATCGATAGGCTAGAGAACTTGGGGTACCTTACCTAGGCAGAGGCCTCTGGAGGACAGGGATTTCTCCAAGCTTGACTGAATCTCTTTCCTACATCTCACCCACTGTGTTCCTCAATGAATATTGCCTCAGTGTGGTGGGCTTCTTAGCATTCAATTTTTGCAGAATTTCCTCCTCATTATTCTGATATTCCGACTGCACGTAAAAAACAAGTCACCACTTACTGATTGAGAAATTTTCGGTCTCTCCTTTCTTTTCTCTTTGGTTGGATAGTTAAAAAGAATTTAAATTTAGTTTGACCTCAGAGAAATTGAGCGGGCTTGACGGGAGTCTTAAGTTTCCAAAGCCCTCTTTTGTAGTGTCTTTCAGATTTCCAAGTTTGTTCTGGTGTGCTGAGGTATATTTCAATGTCTTCTCTCCACTGAGGATGACAGAGAGGACTCACATAGCCACATTGACAATGTTCTCTCAGAAGCCCTATTTGGGAACCCCAGAGCCTCTGGAAAATGGACACCATACCATCCATAACGTCAGGATGAAAGTAGCTTCACTTCTCTGGGGTTCATGTCACTGTCCACAGTATCACCTTCAGATGCAAGGCTGAGCATGATTCATTTAAATCCCACCTGGAACTATTCAAACAGGTGGGTGTCTATGCTGATTAGTTCTCATTTCCACACTTACAGAGCCCTCTAGAATTGGAATGGATATAATAGTGGTATTCAGTCCATTCAAATGTCAATTAATTAGCAAGTATTCTGTGCACTTATACTACCACATTCTCATGTGTTAAGAAAGCTTGTACACAGATAATAACCTCCAGCGAAGTTGACCTGTGAAGGAGAGGTTGGTTAGAAACTGAATTCCACAGTAGCAACATGTGCCCAAAGTATCCCTTTTTCTGTAAAATCCCTCATTTGGGCACAGCATGAATATATACTTTTACTATTCAGCCAAAAGTGGGAGATTTGCTTGAAGCCTTTGATTAATGCAAATAATTGCTACACTAAAGCAGCTCTGATGCTTGGGAGGCCATTAGTGATGCACAGCTGCCATCAACTAGGAACAACCTGCGCATACAAAGATGATTCATGGACCAATTCGGTAGCTTAAGCATACCGAGTGTCCTACAATTTAGTCCATATAGCTCTTAGAGTTGAACAGTGTGTATGTGGGGGAAGGGGAATGCAGGTGTCTGGGAGAGAGTGCCAGCAGAGGTGGTAGAGTAGAATGGGTAAATAAAAGAAGGTATCCTCTACAGGGGTGGAAAGGTGTGATACCTTTCTTCACCCACCATAATGGTTACAACTGACACTCCTGTAAAAAAAAAAAACCCACAGGTAATAACAGAAAAGCATAACCACTTTATTTAAACACAGTTTTACATGACATAAAAGGCTTCAGAAATGAAGACCCAAATACCCAGGAAAACTGTGCATTTTTATGCTTAGTTTCAATGTGGAGTGCAGCTATGTAGAAATGTGAATGGACAAAAAGAGTATGACCTAATGATAATAGACTGGCCAGGATACCAAGCAAAGTCTGCCTGTTCAGATTCTTCCTGGTCTCTCTGTGGCATCCCTTTCTCCCATACATAGGGCAGGGCCCCTTCTGAAATGAAGGTCATATGCCCTACTATCAGACAATATAGGTCACAGAATGTCTTTGTGGCCAGCTCCTATACAGAAAGGTAGGGGAATGTTAGAATAATGTCTCTAGGGTTTATGTCTGGGTTTTGGGGAGAGGGGTTCTAGCTTCTATGGCCAATAATGGGGAAAAGGAACTCTAGTTTCTGTGACCTGCCTTCATGGAGAAAGGGGAGCAGGAGAAAGGAGAGCAGGAGAAAGGAGGACAGAAGGTCAGAAACAGACTTTCCTTTTGAGGCCTTTTTAATGTCCTTCGATTCAAAGTACTCAGCATGCCCAAACACCACACTTACCTACTGTCTTCTGAGCCCCAACACCTCAGTAACAGTTTCTGCTATTTCTCTGGCACTGGGAATTTACTGGGATAGCAAAGGACAACCCAGACCCCTGAGAGGAGAAGGTGATCAAGCAGCCCCGGTGACAGCATTCAGCTGATAAATGTGAGTAAAGCCCCAGTACGTGAGAGAGGCAGTCTCCTTCTGGGTCTCATCTTTTTACTAGGGATTTCTGTACCCCAGAACAAGGGCAAGCACTCTATTTCAAGCCCTACAGCTAACTTGGGAGAAACTGAAAGATGGAGAGAGAGAAAGACCCTGGAAAAAGCTGCAGGCACTTTTCCCAGCCCTGGTGCTGAGAGGAGAACATCATTTTAAATCTGGGTTCATGCAAAGTCAGACATTGTTTGGTGACCTGGCAGCCACTGCCACAGCAGGCATTTTAGTCTCAGGTCAGAGATTAAAGTGCTTGCTCTGGAATGGGGAAAGGGTTCCCACAGCCAGAATGAAGTATTAAGTGTGGAGAGTGCCCCAGCAGTTGGTGCTAGAATTAGGCTCTCTCCCATCACAGGGTTGGTATTCCTAAGAGAGAAGAAGAGAAAGTAATCAAATTGGACAACATATTTGAGGGATATAATTTAGGAAAATTTCCTTAATCTTGCTAGAGAGGTCAACATACAGGTAAAAGAAATCCAGAGAACTCCTACAAAATGCTATACAAGATGACCATTCCCAACACAATAGTCATCAGACTATCCAAGGTTGACTTGAATAAAAAAATCCTAAAGGTAGCTATGAATATATTCAACCAGGGAAGTGAAAGGGCTCTAGAAGGAGAAGAACAAAACACTGCTGAAAGAAATCATAGACAATGCAAACAAATGGAAAATCATTCCATGCTCATGGTTCGGAAGAATCAATATCATTAAAATGTCCATACTGCCTACAGAAATCTACAGATTCAATGCTATTCCTATCAAATTATCAACATCATTTTTTCACAGAATTAGACAAAAACTATTTTAACATTCATATGGAACTGAAAAAAGAGCCTGAGTAGCCACAGCAATCTTAAGCAAAAAGAGCAAAGCCAGAGGCATCACATTACCTGACTTCCAACTACACTACAAGCCTACAGTAACCAAAACAGCATGGTGCCATTTCAAAAATAGATACATAGACCAATGGAACAGAATAGCGACTACTGAAATAAAGCCACACACCTGCAATCAACTGATCTTCAATAAAGTTAACAAAAATAAACAATGGGGGAAAGACCCTATTAAATAAATGATGCTGGGAAAACTGGCTGGCCATATGCAGAAGAATGAAGATGGACCCCTATCTCTGATGATATACAAAAATTAACTCAAGATGGATTAAAGACTTAAATGTAAGACCTCAAACTATAAAAATCCTGGAACAAAACTTAGGAAATACTCTTCTAGACATTGGCCTAGGCAAAAACTTTATGACCAAGTCCTCAAAAGCAAATGTAACAAAAACAAAAATTGACAATTGGGACCTGATTAAACTAGAGAGCTTCTATGCAGCAAAAGAAACTATCAACAGGGTAAACAGACAACCTACAGAATGGGAGAAAATATTTGCAAACTCTGCATCTGACAAAAGACATCCAAAAGCTGTAAGGAACTTAAATAAATAAACCAGAATAAAACAAATAACCCTTTTAAAAAGTGGGCAAAGGATGTGAACAGACATGTCTCAAAAGAAGATATACAAGTAGCCAACACACATGTGTGAAAAAATGCTCAACATTCTAATCACTAGACAGGTGCATATCGAGACCACCATGAAATACCATCTCACACCACTCAGAATGGCTATTATTAAAAAGTCAAAATGTAACAGATGTTGGTGAGGTTGCAGAGAAAAGGGAATGCTTATGCACTGTTGGTGGGAATGCAAATTAGTTCAGCCCCTATGAAAAGCAGGTTGGAGACTTCTCAAAGAACTAAAAATAGAATTACCGTTGGACCCAGAAATCCTATTACTTGGTAAATACCCAGAGGAAAATAAATCGTTCTACCAAAAAAAACACCTGTACTTTTCTGTTTATCACAGCACTATTCACAATAGTAAAGACACAGAATCAACCCAGGCACCCATCAATGGTAGAGTCAATAAATAAAATGTACATGTAACCATGGAATACTACACAGCTCTAAAATAGAATGAAATATATCCTTTGCAGCAATGCCATGCAGCTGGAGGCCATTATCCTATGTAAATTAATGCAGAAACAGTAAACCAAGCACCACATGTTCTCACTTATAAGTGGGAGCTAAACATTGGGTATACATGGACACAAAGATAGAAACAATAGACACTGGGAATTTCAAAAGTGGGGAGGTAGGGGGTCAGGGGTTGAAAAACTGCCCACTGGGTACCATGTTGACTATTTGGGCAATGGGGTCATTAAAAGTCCAAACCTCAGCATCATGCAATATGCTTCTGTAACAAATCTGTATGTATACCTCCTGCATATAAAATAAGTAAATAAAAATAAATAAAAATTTAAAAATAAAATGTGGTGACTAAAAATAAAACAAAATAAAGGATTTACTCTGTTTTTACAACCATAGTTCATCCCTTACAGTTGAGAAAAACCTCTTGTTTACCAAAACATCAACAACCAAAACAAACACTGTCCCTATACCACACACAGACAAATAAATGTAGAAAAATGATAGCATTAGAAAATCACCATTCTGCAGCCACCGATGAAATCCTTGATTTAAATAAGGATCATAAATGGATATGAAAACCATTGAGTGAGAAGTTGTTGGCGTGTGGGATATTCAAATGTTGCCAAAGGATCAAGCCACAGGTTAATTGCTAATTGCAAAGGGAGGACATACTTTTATAATCAGGAGCTGTGGCAAGGGTAATAAACACATATCCTGACTACTGGGACAGCCTAACCTTGTGTGTCTTCATGGTGATGCACTATGAAGATCCAACATACCCAATAAGTATTTTTGACCCAAATATTTAACCTTAACCTAATCAAGCATTTAGAGCTAACTTCCAGTTTACAGTAAATAAAGGATTTGGAGAAATCAGTTAAAATTATGAACCAATAGTAAGTCAAGTCTAGAATGTAAAACATTGTACCAAAAAGATGATCAGATCTTTCGAAAGGTCAATGTCATGAGAAAAACATAAAGGTGAGTGAACTATTTTAAAATAAAGAGACTAAAGGGACAGAACAGATGCAATGTGCGAACTTTGATTATATCCTTGTTAAAAAAGAAGAAAGAATAAACAGCTTTAAAAGACGTTTTGGTTATCATAGGTAAATATGCACTGGATGATAGATATTATAATGGAATTATTGTATATTTTTAAAGGAATGATTGTATAATTGTGCAGAATTATAGGATAACTCCTTTTTTTAAAAAAGAGCTGCTTGCTGAAGTATTTAGGGGTAAAGTATTATGTTATCTGCAACTTAATTTATAAAGGCTTAGCAAAAAAGAGACTACATACAGGTGCTCCCTGACTTAACAATGAGGTTACATTCAGATAATTCCATCACCAGTTGAAAATATCCTAAGTTGAAAGTTCATTTTCCATTTAGCAAATTTTCAATTTACGTTGGGTTTATCTAGACTTAACACCATTGTCAGTCGAGGAGGCTGTTGAATATATAATTGCTTTTGCACCATCATAATGTCAAAAAATTGTGTAAGCTGAACCATTTTAAGTTGGAATCATCTGTACATACATGTTTATTTACAGGTAAAGCAGGTGTGGAAGAATATTAAGAATTATTAAATATAGGTAGTGGGTAGATGGATATGCATTATCCTAATTCTTTCAATCATTTGTATGTTTAAAATTTTTTATAATACAAAGTTGGAACAAATAGAAATTCTCATTAGCTGTTTTTAAGGATTGGGAAATATTTATATTATCAACAAGCTCTTCTGTCAGATTTTAGTTAGGTATAAATAGCATTAATGACACCAATGATAATGCAGATTTCTGGATTTTTATGTCTCTATTACAGGATTTGTTTCTATGCCTTTAATTTCTGGGTAGGATGAGCTGTGGGGAAATATGTTTTTTAGTAACACTGGTCTGTGTTTTGTTATTCTGTTTGACACTCATCTTTGAATCCTCAAGAAAGCCTGTGTAGCTTTCGCTTTACCACTGATCAAGTTTGAAAGAATGTCATAGCTCTTCTCTGAGACCTATTTGAATAAGTATATTTCATATAAAAGAAAGCTTGTTTGTAAAACTAATACTACATTTGAGCTATTATGCTCCATTTTGAGGTTTGAGTAAGTGCACCTCCCCCTTTTTTAAAATGGGTTTATTACCAGAGTGATTTGGTTTAGGGTTCCAGTGAGAGGGGAAATATCTTTGAAAATATATCCCAGAAAGAAGGCAGATTAGGATTTAGTTTCATATTGTCTCATAGGCCTTGGTACACATCTGACACTAAGATTCTGCCCTAGCAAATATTTCTGAGCACCATGCGTTAATTAATTTCTTGCATATGATCTGTGTGTGTGTGTACTTGTGTGTGTATCCATATGTATCCTCTTCCAAATGCTTCTCCTCACCACTCCCCCACCCCATTTCAGAACTTTCTCCCTCTCTGTCCACACCCCTCCTTCATCTCTGTGCCGCTTCCCTTCACACAGCTGGACTCCCGCTGTCAGTCATTAAATGCTTAAGCATTTGAGAGTCTGGGCTCCTGTCTTGGCATGGCTTTTCTGTCACTCAGCTTAGCTGGGGGCTGGACTTCTTGTAGAAAATTGAATCTACTGACAATCCAGAGGAGCATGTTTAGCCCTGTTATTGCTGCCCTGCTGCTTTGATCCCCCCAGCAAAGGAAAAACGATTTAGAGAGGTAGAACCTCTGGGGCAGATGAGCAGGAGTTTTCAAGTGAAACCTCACAGTACCTACAAAAGGGGCACTATGAGGAGGAATCAAGAGGTAATTTTCACTTTAAGAAAGCCCCCACTAAAAAAAAAAAGACCAGGTTGTTGATATAATTTTATTTAATTAGTAGTTATTCGCTTATATTTGCAAAAAGAAACACTAAAAGGATAAGCCAAAGACCTCCATCTCTCATTTAACAATTTTGTTTCTGAAGAAGTGAATAGTTATTAAATAAAACACATTTGTGAATAGTTATTAAATAAAACACATTTTCTCATTAATATTAACTGGAAAAAAAACTGATACATTCCACCCAACCCAAAATGTCCAAACAATATTCACAGGTAAAAAAAAATTATCAATTGAGCAATATATATAGACAAGTTCCTATAATTAAAAAACAAGTTGAAATAAATGCCATTTAAATACCTTACATAAAATATGTAATGTAATGAAGCAAGAGAAGAAAGATAGATGGGGAGAGGGAGAAGGTCTTTTGAAGGAGGTAGAGAATCAGGTGGTCAGCTTCTAGGCAAACAACTTTCTGGGACTGCAGTGTATCTTGCTTTCAAGTTGCATGTATAAATGAAGTAAAGACACATAAAAACCTTTAGGGCAAAATCAAACCTGAACATGACAGAGCTTAACACATAGAGATAATACACAACACAATGGCAAGTCATAGAAGATGGAATCTCTTCACCACTTTGTATGAATGCAAAGAAAAGTATTTGGGGTTTATTCAAATGAAATGGGCCCAATAGTCTCATAGACAGTTGTTTTTGGATGAACATAGAAATTGACCCTTCTGGTCTTAAAAAGCTTGAAATCTGTATTTGTTTTATCTGAGATCCTTCCTCAGGAAATGATCTTTAGGCCTCTCACATAAAGTGTCAAATATCTGAAACCAGATCATGGCATCAAATGCCAGACCCCTCATTCACCATGATTGCTTTCCCCCCACCCAAGTTCCTGTTTTCTTACACATTGTTACATTTCCTGCCTGCTATATAAACCCCTGGTTTTAGTCAGTCAGGGAGATGGATTTGAGACTGAGCTCCCATATCCTTGACTGTGACACCCAATTTGAGACTGAGCTCCCATCTCCCTGGCTGTGGCACCCAATTAAAGCCTTCTTCCTTGGCAATACTTGTTGTCTCAGTGATTGGCTTTCTGTGTGGTGAGCAGAAGGACCTAGACCAAACCCCTGGTGTTTTGGTAACACAAACATTGTACATAATATAAATTCACTCCATTTAATATACTCTGATTAGAAAGTACTGTATTGTGTAAATTAGTGGCTGTGTCTTTGCCTGGAACCATAGTGTCAAGATAGCTTTGAGTTGTTCAAAGGTGGTATAGTATTTCATTATCCTTCATAATGAAACTCCTTAACTCAATGGCTATAATGTATATGTATTCTCATGTAACACATAATGACATTTTGGTTAAAGACTGGATATAGAATGGTGGTTCTGTAAGAGGATAATGGAGCTGAAAATTCTATTGTCTAATGACACCTAGATGATCCTGACCTTGTGTAGACCTAGGCTAATGTGTGTGTGTCTTAGTTTTTAACAACAAAGTTGAAAAGTTAAAAAAAATTAAAAACAGAAAAAAGGTTATAGAATAAGGATATAAAGAAAAAAATAGTTTTGAACAGCTATATAGTGTGTTTGTATTTTAAGCTGTTATTTTAAAAGTCCAAAAGTTAATAAAATTAAAACATTTATAAAGTAAAAAAGTTACAATAAGCTAAGGTTAATTTATTATTGAAGAAATAAAATAATTTTAGTAAATAAAGTGTGGCCTAAGTGTACAATGTTTATAGTCTGTAGGCATATACGGTAATGTTCTAGGCTTTCATGTTCACTCACCACTCACTCGCTGACTCACCCAGAACAACTTCCAATCCTGCAAGCTTCACTCACAGAAAGAACCCTGTACAGGTATACCATTTTTTATCTTTTATATCTTGTTGTGTTTTTACTCTACCTTTTCTATGTTTAGATACACAAATACTTAACATTGTGTTATGATTGCCTATAGTGTTCAGTGCGGTAACATGTAATACAGGTCTGTAGCCTGGGAGCAATAGGTTATGCCATATAGCCTAGGTATGTAGTAAGTAGGCTGTACAATTTAGGTTTGTGTAAGTACATTCTGATGTTCACACAATGACAATATCACCTAATGATGCACTTCTCAGAACGTATATTGACACGTAACTGTGTATGTATGTGTGTGTGTGTGTGTCACTCCTGGTAAGAGTATGTTTCTTAGAGTTTGTTCAACCCGTTTTTAATTGACTCTGTAACAGAGAGGAAAAATAATTTTCTCTCTGCCCTCCTAAATTCTTAGTCGAGAGTCTCTGATGCAAAACACAGATTAACAAGAGAAAAATAAAGAGAAGTTTAATAACATGTATACCCCATATACATGGGAGACACACAGGAAAATCTCAAAGAATAAATTCTCCAAGATTAACTATAAAGAGTAGATCTCAAAGAGTTGTATTACTTTTCAGGCTTAAATATGATCATCCCTTGATACAAAGTTAGAAGAGTTTGGGGGAAAGTCCCAGTTATAGGGAGGTGGCCAGGAAAAAACACTGTAAACAAGAGTAAGGTTTGTTATGCAGATTTAAACTGATGGTTTTTCCATTGATGGGTGTTTCTAGTGATTGAGTCATCCTTCTCTTCCTGATGGAGTCAGGGAAACACTCTTACAAATGGAGATTTCCTTTATAGATGTAAATTTCTCTTACAATAGGGTAACTTCTATTCTTCATTTCAGAGTTTTTGTGTGTGTGTCTGCAGTTTCTCTAAATAATCAGCTCAAAATAGTCCTCATGCCAAGGAGGCATATTTTGGGTGGTATAACAGTAAAAGGTTTGTTGCTTGATGCATGTGTCAAGTAAATATGCTGAGACACCAGGCTGCAGCAGAGATTGCAGGGCCATTGAATGAGGGGATGGGAGGAAACCTCGAATCCGTCTCCCTGAGGAGTTTGGGGTTAGGGTTTTTAAGGGTTTTGGAGAGGGCCAAAGTGGGGAGATGGTTATTGGTCAAAGAGCACAAGGTGAAGTCATGAGGTAGGGAGATGAAGAAACTGAATTCTCATGCAGTTTGGTTCTTCTTTTGGAGGTCTTCAAACTGGTTGTCATCAGCTGAAACTTAGAATCTGAGAAATATCTTAAGGAATTTTTAAACAAAAGCCTATTAGAAATCCTGTCCACAGAAACAATGGGGATGCAAGTGGTCAGCAACTAGTGCTCCATGACTTTTGGTTACAAGGAAGCAGGCCAAAGTGCAGCCCAATAAATGCTTAATTATAACATATTTCTGTCCAGAATCCTTGTTAACCTTGTGAGGACAGCTTTAGTAGCATATTCTGGTCTCCTAGTCATGTTTTAAGATGGCATTTCTCAACCTTATCCATTCAGAGGATCATGTTAGTATTTATCATTTCTCTTCATAAGATAAAAATTATATACTCAGCAATATCTCTATCCAGAAGTTTATCTCAACCAGAAGGCCCAAGTTTCCTTTACCTTGGTGTACGTCAACATGAAGGCAACCAGCAGAGTCCCATGACCAGACTGTTAAGTTCCCAGGGCAGACAGTGGATATCAATCATCAGGCTTCTTCACTGGTTACCTGTGTGCCAAAGATACAGCAGCACTTCCTCCCCATTGCCTCCTCTTAGCTTCTTGAATGAATGAATGGGGGTAGGCCACGGTTCTTGCACATACTTGCACATACTCACATGACTGGCTTCTCATCTTCTTTCACTGTCCTTCACCAGCTGGGCCTCCTGTCTGGTGGTGACGTAATAAGAAATATATGTTTAGTCTCTCCTTGGAATTTCCTGAGTGATGGGGTGAGAGGAGCATTCTTTGTTATTCATAATAAGCGTTTTCCAACCACACCTGAGTTTATGTTAATGAGGTGACACTTGGAGGATGGGGACCAGTTGCCAGAGGAACCAACTGTGTGATTAGGGGTTGAAACTTTCTTTCTTTTTTTTTTTTTTTTTTTGTGACGGAGTCTTGCTCTGTCACCCAGGCTGGAGTGCAGTGGCCAGATCTCGGCTCACTGCAAATTCCGCCTCCTGGGTTTACACCATTCTCCTGCCTCAGCCTCCTGAGTAGCTGGGACTACAGGCGCCCGCCACCCCGCCCGGCTAGTTTTTTGTATTTTTTTAGTAGAGACAGGGTTTCACCGTGTTAGCCAGGATAGTCTTGATCTCCTGACCTCGTGATCTGCCCGTCTCAGCCTCCCAAAGTGCTGGGATTACAGGCTTGAGCCACCACGCCTGGCCGGGGTTGAAACTTTCAGCCCCATTTTCTAACCTCCAGGGAGTGGGGAAAAAACCTGAAGATTGAGGTCAATCACTGATGACCAATGATTTAATCAACTACGTAAAGGACCCTCCATAAAAACCCTAAGCAGTGGGGTTTAGAGAGCTTCCAGGTCAGTAAACACAGTGAGGTGCTGGGAGAGTGGCATGCCTAGAGAGGGCATGGAAGCTCTGCACCCCTCCCCCATGCATTGCCTTGTGTATCCTTTCCACTTAGCTGTTCATCTGTATCCTTTGCAATATCCTTTATGTTGTTAAATTGAGTTTAGCCTAAAGCTGCGTCACATATTTTAAGTTCAGCCTAAAGCTTTCTCTGTACATAGTAAACTGTAACCTAATGGGATGTGTAAACTAACTGTGCCACTCTTCTGCCAATCACTGAGTTTTGGCAAATCAGAGGTGACCAACTGTTTAAACCAGGTTCAAATAATGCAAACACTGAGCTCTAGCCCATCTGGCTGTTTCTGCAACTCACTTCCATTTTCTGTATGTCACTTTCCTTTTTCTGTCTATATATCTGCTTCTATCATGTGATACTGCTGGAGCCTCTCTGAACCTTTTCTGGTTTGGGGGCTGCCCAATTCATGAATAGTTCCTTGCTCAATTAAACTCTGTTAAATTTAATTTGTCTAAGGTTTTTATTTTAACAATAATAAATCAGTAAATGTAAGTAAATGTTTCCCTGATGTTTGTGAGCAGTTATAGCAAAGTATTGAACATGAGGAAGGGTTATAGGAATCCCTGATTTATAGCCAGTTGGTCAGAAGTACAGGTGACAACCTGGGACTTGTACTTGATTTCTCAAGTTGGGGACAGTCTTGTGGGACTGAACCATTAATCTGTGAAGTCTGTACCAACCACAGGTAATTAGTGTCAGAATTGAGTTAAATTATAGGACACTTAGTTGGTGTCCTTAGAAAACTGGAGAATTGCTTGGTGTGGAAAGCCCACGTATTTGGGGTCTGAAGTGTTGTGAGTATAGAGAAAGTTTTTCCTTTCCTGGTGCTATGAGTGACTTCGCTACTTTCTGCAACTCAGAGCTGGCTGCAGGGAGCCAGAGTAGCTTTGTTTGAAGTTTCAGCTGCATAGAGAAGACTCTGGAAAAACAAAACAAAAATAAAAATCAGCACTTCCCATTGTCTTTCTAAAACATGAATATCCAACAGACAACTTTTAGATCCAGCCAAATTTCTATCAGACATTTTAAACTCAACATATCAAAATCTGAATCCATCATCTTCTCCCTTTCTTTCCTATTCTACCATGTTCCCTATCTGGGCAAATGTTATTATCATGTAGCTGGCTGCCTTAGCCAGAAACCTGGGAATCATTCTTCCTGAATACTTCCTATCTTCTTAATCTCACTGCAATTCAATTTCTGTTGATTCTACATCCTGAGTATCTCTGGTACCCATTTCCAATTTTCTTCCTCCGTGTCTATTGTCCTTGCTTAAGGCTACCTCAGAATTACAATCGCCTCTTGAAAGGTCTCCCTGCAGCCTCCTTTATTCTATCTTTCCTTAGTTCATCCATTTACTCATTTATTCAAAAATATTTATCGAGGATCTACTATGTGTAGAAATTATTCCAGCCATGGGGCTTATAGAATTGAACAAAGACAAAAATTCTTGCCCTCATGGATCTTATTTTCTAATGGGAGGAGATGATAAAATACATAAGTAAGTAATATAGTATATTAGAAAGTGAGGCTGGGTATGGTGGCTCATGCCTAAAATCCCAGCACTTGGGGAGGCTGAAGCAGGAGGATCCATTGAGCCCAAGAGGTCAAGACCAGATTGAGCAACATAGGGAGACCCTGTCTCTATAAAAAAGAAAAGAAAAGAAAATGATACATATTCATAAAATAGACAAAACAAGGGAGGAAATACGAGTGCTGGGGGAGGGAGATGAAGTTTTAGATAGGGTGGTTTCACTGCAAATGTGGCATTTTGGCAGGGTGTTGATGAAACCACCTTTGCAAAGATTATGACAGCAAGAGGAGTCTATCATAGCTGACTTCATCTTGCTTCTAGCCTCACAGTCTGGCTGTCTTTGTTCATTCCTCATTGTAGGCCAAGCTAACCATGGAAGGAATTTAGGTTATACTTTAAAGCAAGAATGATAGTAGTCCCTCCACAAAACTGATCCCTCCTTGTTTGGCAACTGAAACTACCTTTGTAAGGCTGATAAAAGACCATAAGATTAGAATTATGGAAGCAGCCTGAACTTGCAAAGATATAGATGTAGCTAAATGATAACCAGCCGTTGTCCCCTATCTTGTTTTTCTGTAATCCCTTACTGCTCAGGAGTCATATGGCCAGAGATCCTAAGATTTGTGAATTTCCCAATTGCTCATATAGATAGCGTCACCATTATATTAGGTTGGTGCACAACTAATTGCAGTTTTTGTTATTAAAAGTAATGGCATCTACCTAATAGAACCTAAGATTGGTCTTTGGAGACGCTTTTCAGACTTTTGCATTCTAACAACTGACTGACTCCACCTAGACCCATAACTGTGGCCCCACTCAAAGGCAGGCTCAGCACAAGAGGACTGTTTTCCATACCCCGATGATTTCATCCCCCACCAATCAGCATCACCTATTCCCTAGACCCCTGCCCACCAAATTATTAATAAAAACCTTAGCCTCTGAGTTTATTAGGGAGGCTGATTTGAGCAATAAACTCCCATCCTTTTGCTTGACTGGTCTCATGTTAAGTAAACTGTTTCTTCACTGCAATACTGCCGTGAATTGGCCCTATCTGTGCAGTAGGCAAGATGAACTCATTGGGTGATAACATTTAGAGGACTAAGTAATGAAACATGCAGGATCTGGGTGACAGGTGTTACAAGAAGGAAGAGCAGGCACAAAGTCCTGGAGTATCTGTGCCTTGCATTTTCTGGTGGTTGGAGAGAAGTGGAACAGGCAAAAGGGGGACAGCAGAACCAGAAGAGGTAAGGGAGTGACTGGCAACCAGATCATGTAGAACTTTGCAAGTCATAGCAAATACCTAGGCCTCTGTTTCTCTGACATGGGAAGCCTTTGGAGGTTTTGAGCAGATGTCATTATCTAGGTTACATTTTAACAAGATAAGTCTGGCTACTATGCTGAGACTGGACTGTAGGAGGATAAAGCCAGAAAAGACAAATGGTTAGGAGGCTGTTACCATAATGTCATCCTCCGACGCAAAATTCTCCAATGATTTCCCAACACAGAGAGAATAAATTTAAAATTCTTTTGAACAGCTTTTAAGGTTAGTTATGATTTGGTGCCTTCTGCCATTTTGGCCTCATTTCCTGCTCCTACTGCCACTCGCCTCCCCATCATTTTCTTGTCTGATTGATAGCCTGGGAAATGCTTATTGAGTTTTCAAATCATGGTTCAAATGCTTCCTCCTCCATGAAGATGTCCCTGTTTTCTCCTAAGCTCCCATCTCATATGGAGATGTGAACACTTGTTTCTTTCAATGTTATGTTTTTGGCTCTCTCCCTACTAGAATACGCATTTCCTAAGGTTAAGGACTCTGCTTTGCATCCTGCTACATAGAAACAACAAAAAGGAAAAAAGGTTAAATTAATGACTTTACCATGGAATATGTGTTGGCTTTCTTTCTCTGTACAGTACTGGTTTGGGAGGCAGTGATGGAGGGGAAGTATTCAACTTTGATACCATGTGGATTCTTAAAGCCTTTTCCACCTTCCTCTGAAAAAAATCTAGAAGCCACTGAAGTCCTTTTTTTGGGATGGCAGGGGAAAGAAGGCAAGGTGCAAGGCTTTATGAATGCTGGATCTGCTAATGTTGTCTCCTTTAATAAACAAAACCAAAACCCAGTTAAACCTGCTGGGTACAGTGACTCATGCCTGTAATCTTAGCACTTTGGAAGACTGAGGCAAGAAAATCTCTTGAGGCCAAGAGGAGTTCTAGACCAGCCTGGAAACATAGCATGACCTTGCCTCTAAATTTTTTTTTTTTTTTTTTTTTAATTAGCTAAACATGGTGGTGGACCTATAGACCCAGCTACTCAGGAGGATGAAGTGGAAGGATCACTTGAGCTTGGGAGTTTGAGGTTACAGTGAGCTATGATCACACCACTGCACTCCAGCCTGGGTGACAGAGTTAGACCGTGTTTCTAAAATAAAATTAATTATTTAACTAAATTCCTTTCTATTGTTCTTTGTAGCAATCCTATACCAGAGTTCTGCCACAAACATGTCAAAGGAAAGAGCAAAAGTGGTCGGGTGTGGTGGCTCATGCCTGTAATCCCAGTACTTTTGGAGGCCGAGGTGGGTGGATCACGAGGTCAGGAGTTCAAGACCAGCCTGGCCAAGATGGTGAAACCCTGTCTCTACTAAAACTTTAAAAAAATTAGCCAGGCGTGGTGGCGGGTGCCTGTAATCCCAGCTACTCAGGAGGCTGAGGCAGAGAATTGCTTGAACCCGGGAGGTGGAGACTGTAGTGAGCTGAGATCACGCCACTGTACTCCAGCCTAGGAAACAGAGCAAGACTCCATCAAAAAAAAAAAAAAAAAAAAAAAGAGCAAAAGTGAAAAAGGTAAAAAAAAGTGACTTTAGCTGCTACTTTATAATGCCCAGTGGTTATTTACTTATATATTTGCTTTCTTGGGGGAAATAATTGCCCTGGGCAAATAGGTTAGGCGTAACCTTAATTTCATGGGTGCCATAAATGTTTATTTTATTCAAATCTCCAAGAATTCTATTTTATAAGGCTTAAGAAATGCATTTCCTCAAAATCTTGCAAAGCATTTTCCCCCAAATATCAGTGCCTAAGCTGTTTCTTCCCAGTTGTTTCTGCATATTTATTTTCTCATTGCAAACCTCTCAGTTGAACCTGGAGTTCGCAGCATCTCTCCACAGTTTCTTCAATAACATTCATTAATATACTCTTTTGTTTCATCGTGTAGATCATTAATGAAGCTGTTAACTAACACTAGAGTTTCATTGATTCCTGGGGCAGGGCCATGAGACACCTCTGTAATGTGATACATCGCATCTATCCTTGGTTTCGATGTCACCAGCCCTCAGCTTTCAGCCTGTACAGAATGCTAGAGTCCAAATCTAATTCAATTTGAATTCATTTTGCAAGTAAGACTTTATTAGATACTGTATTAAGTGCTTTACGAAAATTGGGTTATGTTACATCTTCATTTTCTCTCTCTCTTTTATTAACATGCAATTCTCACTCCCTTTTAAAAAAGAAAGAAAGAAAAAAAAAAAGCAATTAGGTTTCCCCAGCTTGGTTCAATCTCAAAATCCAGGCTGCTTATTGCCCCTGGTTCCATTATAATCTAAATGCTTACAGATGCTGTCAGCCTCCCTGTCTCACTTCTCTATGAAATCAGTGCCACATCAGTTTCTATCAAAACTTTACACCTCCTTAGTCCTCAGTTGTTTTAGGCTGAAAGTCCCACCTGATTAATGATGCTTGGAGCTGGAAGTTTCCCCAGAGACACTGAATAATGTGGTTTTCAAAGTGCTTTTCATGAAGTCCTATTTTCCCCAAAGATGCATTAGGGACCACAAGGGAATGATAAGGTGGACGCCCAAAGAACAAGGTTCCTCATCCCTGCTTTAACAGAGCAGTAAATATCATTTTCATCTGATTTATGTATTAGAACTCCATGAGGGGCTACTGCTAGTCCACACGGAGTCTTTGTGCAAGTCAGAAAAAGTCACTCTTCCTCTGGGCAGACAGTCCTTCACCAGGGTTGCTATAGTTTTATGTAACATTTGATTTTGAGAAAGGGACTCTGATAATAAAAATTAAGTTAGAGAACCTCTATCCGAGGCCGGCCTCTTATGTTACCCAAGAGAAAAACCAAAATCAGTAAGATTGACTTTTCACCATTCTACAGTTGAATATTCATATTCAGCTTCTTCCACTTGAGTATGTAAATGTTTTTGATTTTTAGTGGACAGACACTCCTGACTTGACCTTGCATTCATGCTCAAAGATAAATGAGTTCATTCAAAAATATTAAGCGCTCACAAGTTCACACTCTCATAGAGCCTATATTCTCGAGGAAGAAGATAAGTGATAAACAGATAGCACTGCACATAAATGAAATGCCAGATAGTGGAAAATGCTACAAAGAAAAACAAAGCAGGAAGAGAGCACCAGGAATAAAGGAAGAGGAATTCTATTTTAGATATTCCATACAATAGCAATCTCTGAGAGCGTTAGTCTTCTTGTTGTGATGTTTTCTGTTTTAAAGTAAACAAACCAACCAACTAACCAACGTAGTCCCCCTCCATGTTTAGTATTTACAATATACTTAATAAGTCCATTAAAAAAACAAACGTACAACAATGCTGTATTCATTTAGTAAATTTTACTGAATTAGACACTAAGGAATACATGTAAACAAATAAAATGTGTAATAAAATATATTTCCTGCCTTCAAGGGACTTGAAGTCTAGTGAGAGAATAGGATATACATTAATCTAATGATAATACATTTCATAAATAATTATTCAGAGGTCTTTCAGAGCATAATGACAATAAGAGGCTGGTGGGAAGGGGAAGATTTTATTCGATAACATTCAACAAACAGTTGTGTGTTTGTATTTGATAAGTGAAGATGGGTCAGAGATGAGAAGGATTTCAGGAAGAGGCCAGGGAGAGATGGAACAAGCAGAGACATGAAAGCTGGTCTGAAACACAGAGTAGCCTGATGAGACAGAAATGTGGCAGTGTGTGGAAGATGAGACCTTGAATTTCATGCTAAGGAGTTTTGGACTGATTCCATAGGCGATAGAGAAAAATGGAAGAACGCGATGAGAAAAGTGTGTGGCAGTAAAGGAGATTTGCATTGGTTTTGTAGCATATTAGGATTCTCCAGAGAAACAGAATCAATAGGAGATTAGATAGAGACAGAGAGATGGATAGATGATATATAGATATAGATAGACAGATATAAATATGTGATATTATATATGAGACAGAGACAGAGACAGAGATTTATTTTAAGGCATCGTCTCACACATTGTGGAGGCTGGCAAGTCCAACATATGCAGGGTAGGGCAGAAGGCTGGAGACGCAGGGAAGTGTCCATGTTGTAGCTCAACTCCACAGGCTGTCTGCTGGCACAATTTCCTCTTCCTCAAGAGAGGTCAGTCGTTATTCTCTTAATATACTTCAGTGGATTGAATAAGACCCACCCACATCATGGAAGGAAGATAATCTGCTTTACTCAAAATCTACTGACTTAAATGTTAATCTCAACTAAAAAATATCTTCATAACAACATCTAGATTAGTGTTTGACCAAATATCTGGATGATGTGGCCTAGCTAAATGGACACATAAAATTAACCATTGCAGACATCTTCCCGCTATCTTGTCTGTGACCCTCAATAGATGCTCAGTAAATGATTCCACCATTGGCCTCCTCAGTGGCAGGTTTGTGCACCATGTAAGTTGTGTCCTTAGCCAAGCCATGAGAATGGAGGAGGGCTCTGTTGTATTGCAAATGAAGGCACAGTGCTGGAGCTTAGTGCCTCCCCCATACTTACCTGCTTAGGAATCACCGGACAGCTTGTTAAAATGAAGATTCTGGTTTGGTAGATCTAAAGTGAGGCCCAAGATGGGCATTTTTAACAACCACCCAGGAATGTCAATGCTGCTAGTCCATGGTCCACACTCTGAGCAGAAAAGCAGTAGAATTTCCGAAGCTCTGGTTTTAGCAAGAGGGGTGGGAGGTAACTCTATCTCTGTGGAGGGAGAGGTGACCTGACGGGTAGCCAAAATGGCCTCTAGTGTCTACTTGAAAGCAGTGGACTCTAAGGCTTTTTTGTTCCTTACAGTCACCTAGAGAGCTTCTAAACCACAGATGCTCCACCTCTGGGTAGTGGGACTGAGGGAGTTCAAGGCCCAAGACTCCATGTTACTCTTCAGAGTAACAACAATACTCCCAGGTAATTGTGATGCACACCTGAGACAACTCTTTGAGAAACACTGGTTTAAACTTTAAGGCTTAGAAAAACTGCAAGTATATTTTCTAGAAAAAGTTCTGAAGGCACCTGTAACCACATTTTCTTGGGGGAGAAAAATGCTGGGAGGGTAGAAGGCAAATTTTGTTTAATTTAGGGTTTTACTGAGGCTGAGAGGTTACATAGACCTGGGGAATGGTAAGTCTATTACACAGGGAAAAATTATAAATGGAAAAAATATTTTAAAATTCCTAATCAAACCAGACTTGAATGCCTCTTCTGCTCCCTGTTTACCCAGGGGAAGAACAAAGAATGGGCCATATGACCTGTGCATAGATGCAGAAAGTCTCTGACTGTATGGCTGTGATAGTTAGGATTAGGTTGAGCTGTTATGTGAAAAATACCTGGAAGACTATACTTTCAGGGATCATTTCCATAGCTTACTAGAGAAGTTTCTCTCAACATGTGGAGCACCAGCTCTCTGGGTCCCCTAGGAAGCCATTTCTGCCTTGTCTCACAGAGGTCTTTGGGGAGGGCTGCCAGAAGTACTGGGAAAAGGCCACAGGGAGAAGGCAACCTCCAACTGAATTTTGTAACAATTCCAACCGAACAAGAAGTTTCCTGGCCAGAATTCGGGGGAGGACATGAATCCACTAGGCAGACCCCACAGGTGGGGAAACCTGAAAACCCTACTTGCTTTTGCAGCTGGGAGGCTGGTAGCCTGGGGCACGTTCTCAGCCCTGCTCACCCACTGCCTGGAAACAGACTCACTGCTGCTGTAGGGGGAAGCATGGTGGGAGTGAGACTGGCCTTTTGGGTTGCACGGGAGCTGAGTGAGGCCTGTGACTGCGAGTTTTCCCCCGCTTTCCTGACAACCTGCATGACACAGCAGAGGAAGCCATAATCTTCCTAGAAACATAACTCCATTGACCTGGTAACCATAACCCCATCCTCCACAGCAACCGCAGTAAGACCCACCCAAGGAGATTCTGAGCTCAGACACAACTAGCCCTGCTCCCACCTTATGGCCTTTCCCTACCCACCCTAGTAGCTGAAGACCAAGGGAGCATGCTCCTGGGAGTTCTATGGCCCCACCCACCACCTGATCCCATACTCTCAGAGATGATGCTCTCTTGAAAGCACCACCTCCCAGCAGGAGGCCAACCAGCACAAAAGTAGTGCATTAAACAACCACAATTAAGGACCCTCACACAGTCCATTTCACTCCCCTGCCACCTCCACCAGAGGAGGTGCTGGTACCCATGGCTGAGAGACCCACAGATGATTCACATCATAGGGCTTTGGGCAGACAACCACCAGTGTCAGCCTGGAGCCTGGTAGTCCTGCTAGGTGGCTAGATCCAGCAGAGAGATAACAATCACTATAGCTCAGCTGTCAGGAAGCCACATCTATAGAAAACGGGGGAGAATACTACATCAAGGGAACATCCCGGGTGACAAAACAACAGCTTTGAGCCCTAGACCTTCCTTCTGACAGAGACTACCCAAATGAGAAGGAACCAGAAAACCAACTCTGGTAATATGACAAAACAAAGTTTTTTAACACCCCTCAAAAATCACACTAGCTCACCCACAATGGATCCAAACCAAGAAGAAATCCCTCATTTACCTGAAAAAGAATTCAGAAGGTCAGTTATTAAGCTAATCAAGGAGGCACCAGAGAAAGGTGAAGCCCAATTTAAGGAAAAAAAAGAAAATGATATAAGAAATGATGAGAAAAATCTTCAGCAAAATAGATAGCATAAATAAAAAACAATAAACACTTCAGGAAACAATGGAAACACATAGAAATGCAAAGTGCTCTGGAAATTCTCAGCAATAGAATTGAACAAGCAGAAGAAAGAAATTTAGAGCTTGAAAATGAGGTTTTACAATTAACCCAATACAACAAAGACAAAGAAAAAAGAATAAGAGAATATGAACAAAGCCTCAAAGAAGGCTGGGATTATGTTAAATGACCAAACCTGACATTAATCTGCATTCCTGAGGAAGAAGAGAAACACAAAAGTTTGGAAAACATATTTGGAGGAATAACTGAGGAAAACTTCCTGGACCTTGCTAGAGACCTAGACATCCGACTACAAGAAGCTCAACATTTTGGAAAGTCATTGCAAAAAGATCACCACCTAGGCATATTGTCATCAGGTTATCTAAAGTCAAGATGAAGAAAAAAATCAAGAGCTGTGAGGCAAAAGCATCATGTAAACTGTAAAGGAAACCTATCAGATTAACAGCAGATTTATCAGCAGAAATACTATAAGCTAGAAAGGATTGGGGTCCTGTCTTCAGCCTCCTTAAACAAAACAATTATCAGCCAAGAATTTTGTATCCAACAAAACTAAGCTTCATAAATGAAGGAAAGACACAGCCTTTTTCAGACAAACAAATGCTGAGAGAATTTGCCACTACCAAGCCAAGCACTACAAGAACTGCTAAAAGGAGCTCTAAATCTTGAAACAAATCCTGGAAACACATCAAAACAGAACTTCTTTAACGCATAAATTTCACAGAACCTATACAAAAAACACACACAAAAAAAGGTATATAGGCAACAAATAGCATGATGAATGAAATAGTACCTCATATCTCATACTAACATTGATGTAAATGGCCTAAATGCTCCACTTAAAAGATACAGAATTGCAAAATGGAGAAGAATTCACCAACAACTATCTGCTGCTTTCAAGAGACTCCCCTAACTTATAAGAACTTACATAAACTTAAGGTAAAGGGATGGAAAAAGACATTCCATGCAAATGGACACCAAAAGCGAGCAGAAGTAGCTATTCTTATATCAGGCAAAACAAACTTTAAAGCAATAGCAGTTAAAAAAAGACAAAGAGAGACATTATATAATGATAAAAGGCCCTGTCCAACAGGAAAATATCACAATCCTAAATATATATGCACCAAACACTGAAGCTTCCAAAGTTATACAACAATTAGTACTAGACCTAAGAAATGAGATAGACAGCAACACAATAATAGTCCAGGAGCTCAATGTTCCACTGACAGCACTAGACAGGTCATCAAGACAGAGAGTCAACAAAGAAACATTGGATTTAAACTCTACTCTGGAACAAATGGACTTAACAGATATTTACAGAACATTCTACCCAACAATCGCAGAATATATATTCTATTCATCAGCGCATATAACTTTCTCCAAGATACAGCAGATGATAGACCACAAAACGAGCCTTAATAAATTTAAGAAAATTGAAATTATATCAAACACTCACTCAAACAACAGTGGAATAAAACTGGAAATCAACTCCAAAAGGAACCTTCAGAACCATGCAAATACATGAAAATTAAATAACCTTCTCCTGAATGATCATGAGATTAAAAATGAAATCAAGATGGAAATTTAAAAAATTCCTCGAACTAAATGACAATAGTGACACAACCTATCAAAACCTCTGGGATACAGCAAAAGTGGTGCTAAGAGGAAAGTTCATAGCTATAAATGCCTACATCAAAAAGTCTGAAAGAGCACAAATAGACAATCAAAGGTCACACCTCAAGGAACTAGAGAAACAAGAACAAACCAAACCCAAACCCAGCAGAAGAAAGGAAATAACCAGGATCAGAACAGAACTAAATTAAATTGAAACAAAGAAAGAAAGAAACAAACAATATATATATATAAAAGATAAATGATATAAAAAGCTGGTTGTTTGAAAAGATAAATAAAATTGATAGACCATTAGCAAAATTAACCAAGAAGAGAGAAAATCCAAAGAAGCTCAGTAAGAAATGAAACGGGAAATATTACAGTGGATACGATAGATATACAAAAGCTCATTCAAGGATACCATGAACACCTTTATGTGCATTAACTAGAAAACCTAGAAGAGATGGATGTATTGCTGGAAAGACACAACCCTCCTAGCTTAAATCAGGAAGAATTGGATACCCTGAACAGACCAATAACAAGCAGTGAGATTGAAATGATAATAAAAAAAATTACCAAAAAAAAAAAAAAAAAAAAGTCCAGGACTCTGGCTTTATTCTACCAGACATTCAAAAAAGAATTGGTACCAATTCTATTGACACTATTCCACAAGATAGAGAAAGAGGGAATCCTTCCTAAAGCATTCTGTGAAGCTGGTATTACCCTAATACTAAAACCAGAAGAGGATATAACCAAAAAACAGACAAACAAACAAAAAACTGCAGACGAATATCCCTGATGAACATAGATGCAAAAATCCTTAACAAAATACTAGCTAACCAAATTCAACAACATATTAAAAAGATAATCCACCATGATCAAGTGGGTCTCATACCAGGGATGTAGAGATGATTTAACATATGCAAGTCAATAAATGTGATATACCATACAAAAAGAATTAAAAACAAAAAGCACATGATTATCTCAATAGATGCAGAAAAAGCATTCAACAAAATCTGGCATTCCTTTATGATTAAAACTCTCAGCAAAATTGGCATACAAGGAATATGCCTCAAGGTATTAAAAGCCACCTATGGCAAACCCATGGCCAACATAATACTGAATGGGGAAAAGTTGAAAGCATTCCCTCTGAGAACTGAGATAAGGCAAGGATGCCCATCTTACCACTCCTCTTCAACATAGTACTGAGTCCTAGCCAGAGCAATCAGACAAAGAAATAAAAGGCATCCAAATTGGCAAAGAGGAAGCCAAATGGTGCCGTTTGCTGATTATATGATTGTATACCTAGAAAACCCTAAAGACTCATCCAAAAGCTCCTAGAACTGATAAAATAATTCAGCAGTTTCAGGATACAAAATTAATGTACACAAATAAGCAGCTGTCCTATACACCAACAGTGCCCAAGCTAAGAATCAAATCAAGACCTCCACCCCTTTTACAGTAGATACAAAAAAAAAAAATTAAAATAATTAGGAGTATACCTAACCAAGGAGGTGAAGAGGAAAACTACACAACACTGCTGAAAGAAATCGTGATGACCCAAACAAATAGAAACACTCCCTTGCTCATGAATGGGTAGAATCAATATTGTGAAAATGACCATACTACCAAAAGCAATTTACATATTTAATGTAATTCCTGCCAAAATACCACCATCATTCTTCACAGAAATAGAAAAAACAATTCTAAAATTCATACAAAACCAAAAAAGAAAAGAGCCCACATAGCAAAGTAAGGCTAAACAAAAAGAACACATCTGAAAGTATCACATTACCTGATTTCAAACTATACTACGAGACCACAGTCACCCAAACAGCATGGTACTGGTATAAAAAGAGGCACATAGACCAATGGAACAGAGTAGGGAACCCAGAAATGAACTCAAATACTTACAGCCAACTGATCTTTGAAAAATCAAACAAGAAATAAAATGGGGAAGGTCACCCTATTCAACAAATGGTGCTGGGATAATTGGTAAGCCACATGTAGAAGAATGAAACTGGATCTTCATCTCTCACCTTATACAAAAATCATCTCATCATCTCAAGATGGATCAAGGACTTAAATCTAAGACCTGAACCTATAAAAATTCTAGAAGATAACTTTGGAAAAACCCTTGTAGACATTGTCTTAGGCAAGGATTTCATGACCAAGAACCCAAAAGCAAATGCAATAGTAACAAAAATAAATAGCTGGGACTTAACTAAAGAGCTTTGCACAGCAAAAGGAATGGTCAGCAGAGTAAACAGACAACCCAGAGAGTGGGAGAAATTTTTCACACTCTATACATCTGACAACTAATATCCAGAATCTACAATGAATTCAAACAGATCAACAAGAAAATAAACAAACCCATCAAAAAGTGGGTTAAGGACATGAATAGACAGTTCTCAGAAGAAGATATACAATAACCAACAAACATATGAAAAAATGCTCAACATCATTAATGATCAGAGAAACGCAAATCAAAACCACAATGTGATACCACCTTACTCTTACAAGACTGTCTATAATCAAAAATCAAAAAAGAGTAGATGTTGGCATGGATGTGCTGAACAGGGAACATTTCTACACTGCTGGTGGGAATGTAAACTAGTACAACCACTACAGAAAACTGTGTGAAGATTCCTTAAATAACTGAAAGTAGAAGTACCATTTGATCCAGCAATCCCACTACTGGATATCTATCCAGAGGAAAAGAAGTCATTATACAAAAAAGATACTTTCATACACATGTTTACAGCAGCACAATTGGCAACTGCAAAAATGTGCAACCAACACAAATGCCCATCAATCAATCACTGGATAAAGAAACTGTGATTATATATACACACACATATATGTGTATAGATGTATATGTATATATGTGTATATATACATATATATGTATATATGTACATATGTATGTATACATATACATCTATACACATGTGTATATATGTGTGTATGTACGTTTATATATGTGTGTGTATGTATGTATGTACACAAACCATATGTGTACATACATATGTACACATATACATATATCACTATATATGTGTGAATATGTATACACACACACGTGTATATATACACACACACACACAATGGATACTACTCAGCCATAAAAAGGAATGAATTAATGGCATTCGCAGCTACCTGGATGAGATTGGAGACTATTATTCTAAGTGAAATAACTCAGGAATGGAAAACCAAACATTGTATGTTCTTACTCATAAGTAGGTGCTAAGCTATGAGGATGCAAAGGCATAAGAATAACACAGTAGACTTTGGGGACTCAAGGGAAAAGGGTGAGAAGGGGTTGAGGAATAAAAGACTACAAACAGGGTATAGTCTATACTGTTCCGGTGATGGATGCAACAAAATCTCACAAATCACATCTAAAGAATGTACTCATGTAACCAAACACCACTTGTTCCCCAATAACCTACAGAAATAAAGTTTTTTTAAAAAGTGACTGAAATAACAGTGTCTTTACTGAGACCTGTTTGCTTCTCTTTCATATAAAAGAAACCTGGCAGTAAGTCATGGTGTGGTGTAGGTAGTGTAGTGGTTCCAGAAGACTGTTAGCAGTACAGACTTATTCTGTCCTTAGCATATGTCTCCTTGGTCCAAGATGACTGCTAGAGAACCAACCATCACTTCCACATCTTTAGTAGCAAGAAGGAGGAAGGATTCAGAAAGGGCATATATTTTTATTTTAAGAAAACTTCCTAGAAGTTGCATGTAGCATTTACTTTTATATTTTAATGTTTATAATTTATTCAAATGGCCAGTTTAGCTGGAGTATGAGAAATGTTTCCTCAAGCCCACCCTGTATGAGAATTCTCAGCTAAAATTCTTGTTCTTTTATGAGAAAAAAGGGAAGAATGAACATTGGGGCCAAGATGAAAGTCTCTGCCAGAGGAGTTGCTGTGGGTTGATCAGTCCACAGAGGTGCCAGGCTGGCAGGTAGGGGCAAGTAAAGATTGTTAATAGAATGACCTAGGATGGAACAATATACAAAGGGAGGGGTTCCACAGTTAATTTTGCAATCATTCTGGTCTTTATTCATTTATTTTAAAAATGCTGATGGAATTCCTTCTTTGTGCCAAGTTCTGCACTGTTCAGTGATACAACCATGAATGAGATACACTCCTGTCATTTAGAACGTTAATTTCTATGGAGAGTTAGTGATCATTTATAGGCTATTACAATGTTTCAATTACTACATTAGTGCCAAACATAGATGCAGAGATGGCTCATAGGAATGCTATCCAATCCAGTCTTCAGAATTGAGAAAGACGTCCCAGGAGAGATGAGGGGTGCACTGAGAACTGAGGATTAGGGGGGAATTATTAGACGTACGTGTTTGTGTATGTCTCTCTGTGTGTATCTTTGCACAAATGCACATACTGAGATTGGGGGAGGGGGAAGTGTTTCAGATGCAGAGAAATCCCTTGCACTGGAAAAAGATGCAAAAGGGATTCAATATGGCAAGCTGAAGAGAAAGTTAGCTAGGTCCTCAACTGCAATATACATGCACATCCAAGCCAAAAGCTAAGCCAGTGAGTGTGTGTGCACCCACATGCTTGTGTGCTCACTGTGTTTTTTATTGAAAGGTGAGGTTTTGCTGGGAGTCAGGGGAAGAGAAGTAGTTATTTGCAAGACCATGTAGCCAATCATATTTTCAACATTCTTTCCACAAAATAAAATATTTTGCTGATAATTTTTTTTTTCACATATAAGGGGTCATGATACTGTGGTCGTGACAGTACCATAAGGAGTTGGGGAGATGGAACAAAAACCAAACCCTTTAACCCTGTACAGGTTACTTGCATATGTGCAGAAAGGCTGGAGTTATTCTCCTAGGGTTATTTGTTTGAAAAGAGAATTTCAAGTTCTAAAGGGCAGAAAGAGCCATTGAAACCATGGATTCTTTTTTCTTTTCTTTTCTTTCTTCCTTTTTTTTTTTTTTTTGGTTAAAGATACCAAGTTTGAAAATTTGGTAAAAAGTGCTTAGATGATTGAGGTCTCTCTGAGTGGCTCTATCACAAATCCTGGGAAACCAGGATGGAACTTTAACATGCTGATAAAACTTATCCACAACCCCAAAGATGCTGTCATAATTAAGAAGTTTTTGTTTCTCCTAATGGAGTTTGATGGTCTTAGTTTATCAGCAACCTTTGAATTGAATTAACAACACGAAACTAATTAATCCTGGTATACCCCAGCAATCCACTTAGAAGCGGCATGCAAAATTCAATTAAATCCTCTTGCCTTTTATGAAGCATGCACACTCAAGTAGCTTGGGTTTACAGCTGAGAATTAGGTAACAAAAAGAAAGAGCTTGTCATGTTTTTCAAACCCAACTTTTGAAATTAGACAATGGGTTTTAGAATTCTCCCCTGATTGGGAAAGTTGGAATCTAAAAGGACAGAACAAAACCTTCCCTGAGCTAATCAACTCTTTCCTCTCTCACCATTCTTAGATCAGAAAAGAAAGATGGTGGTATGCACCTCTGTCTCACTGGCCCTGGTTGGTCACCCGAACCTTATAGTGCAGGCTTGATTTTTGAATGCTTGTTTTTGCGAACTCTCCTTTTCCTGGCTTCTGGCATGCTCTGTGCTGTCAGTCTTATTGATTAAAACCCTTGGTGGATTTCAAGACCTTCTTGCCCTGTATTGTCACAGATCTACTTAAAATGGATTTTCTGTCTTTGCCAGACCTGCATTCTCAGTCAGTCGAGCAGATGCAAAGCAGGTGGTACTGAGATTTCAAATAGAAGCTGTTTCTAGTTATTGGGGGATAAATGGTGGCATTATAACTTCTTTTTTTTTTTGTCTTTTTACACTTCTTTTATCTAAAAAATATCTTTATACCTCTAAATATATACAGTTAATTCAAACAAGTAGCATTTATTGACATTACTAAAAGAGTATTTGGCAGGGGTAACAATCTGAGGCTTGAGATATCTGAAACACAATGTGAAAAAAATGTGATAATGCACTACAAAGAAGAAAGCGTGTTGTGTGTACTGCTAGCTGCTTGTCCCACAATTATTTCCCTCTTTCCCCTTCCCAACAGCCCTTGACATTGGAAAAAATTCATGGAACTTGGTAAATTTGGCTTCAACTTTTCTCTCTTCAGATTGGGAACCCATGACTTAGGATGTGTCAATCAAAGCATTTCTTCCCCTGGCTACAATGATTAGTTCATAAGCACACAAGGATCTAAGAAGGAATGGATCTCAGGACTCTTTCTTGAAGTGCTGAGATAAAGGCCCTCCCTCTTTTTCAAGATGAAATACATAAAGTGAAGTATGCAGATAGCAGGACCAGAACTTCTGCAGCCATTTTGGCACCAAGAGGGTGGCTTTGTCCCAGGACAAAGCTGACACATGAAAGAGTCCAAAGGCTAGAGGCATGCTGAGAAATTTGTAGTGATATTCAGAGGAAATGCTGAACATTGAACCTCTGGGTACAGCTGTAGCTACAGCTGAAACTATGGCTGGCCTTTTCACTTTGTTAAAGCAATACATTTTAAGAAACGGTTCTGACCATTAGGGTTGTGTTTTATATTACTTAAAATTGAAAATATTATGGCTCTATGAGCTAGCTTTTGTAGCATAATAAAGCAATCCCAAACTCAATGGTTTATTAAAAAATAAATAAAATACTTCATTCACATAGCGCAACTGCCTTTGGGTTAGTTGGGATCAGCTGATCTAGGCTCAGCTTTGTGGGTTGCTCTGCTGATCTTGTCCAGGCTTGTTTATGAGCCCACTGGGGGGTCAGCTGGCTTGTTCAGCTGCCTGAGGATAAACGGGGGCTGTGCTTGAGTCTGAGCTGGGTCAAGGGAGCTTACCTGGGGCAGCTCAGTTGCACATGTCTCTCATTTCCTGAGGACCAGCAGGTGAGCATAGGCATTTCTGTTTTCATGACAGGGTAGAGGCACAAGAGGGTTAGTACCGACATGCATGGCCTCTGGGGGCCTATGCTTGTTCCTGGCACAACATCATTTCTCCCTCATTCTATTGGCCAAAGCAAAGCACATGGCCAAACCCAACACCAGGAGGTCAGGAAACATACGTAACCTCTTTTGGGAGGAAGTGAAAAGTCACACGGTAAAAAGCAGGGAAAGAGGGAGGGATGAAAACTTGAGACGGATAATATAATCTGCCCCGATAACTGATAATGTAATCAAATTCAAGCACCAACACTTACTGTTATATACACAGCTCAATATCATTAGAACACTGGGTTGTGAAACTATATAGAAAGTTGTTTATGCCAGATGTGGCAACCATTTGAAACCTAGTTTTGGTGAGCTAATGTACATACACATTTATGTTTTTTCTTTTTAAGTGAAGAAGCAAAATTTAACTTTGAATTATGCTTTGGTTCCTTTAAAGCTGATCTCTGTTTAGACATGAATTAATCAGACTCTAGATTTAAAATATTTCTCTTCCCTGCATTTAGTATTGAGTTGTTAATTCTAAAAAACAACCATTTCTTTGTAAAAATGACACTTGTGTGTATGCATGGCGCTAACAGTGCCCCTTTATGTATGAACATATTTTACTTATTTTACTGAGAAAATGTGCAGGTATCAAATGCCTGAAACTTTTCACTTTCCTCATTTCATTTAGGCTTAGATATTCTCTTGAGATTATGAGTAATAATGATAATGGTTAATGCATAGGTAGTGCTTAGTATGGGCCAGCTACTGTTCTAAAGTACTCTACATAAATGACTTCATTTAGTCCCACAACAACCTTACTACACATTGTTATCATCCTCATTATGCAGACAGGGAAACTGAGGTACAGAGTCAGATACCTGGTAAATTTCAGATCTGGGATTCAGACACAGTATGGTTTCAGATGTCATGATCTTATATGTTAATATATGTGAAAATTCAGTCATTGTACTATACCACCCTATGATATTTTTTATTCACATTATTGTTCTCCTGGACTTTAGACATGGTTTTATAAATGTTTGTATCCCTAGTGCCTAGCACAGTGTCTGGTACAAGGTAAGTAATCAGTGAAGGTTATTGATACACATTGGGTCTAGAAATACATTTTACACTATGAAAATAAGTAATTATTCCAATCTCCGTTTCATTTATGTTCTTGTTTGCCATGCTACCCTGATATGTGCTTAATCTTGTCTCATACGTTCTGTGCTATTTTTGTGGGTAAATGCGTTCTTTTCCTTCCTTAAAATTACAGTCTTAAATACTTCAGTGGTGTTAGACTGCTATTGACACTGACAGTCAACAAAGCTTCAGGATGCAGATTAGAATGAGAAGTTGGTTAAGTGTGCAGTTTCTTTTCTGTTTTATGTAAGGAAATATAGACATCTATCTAGAAATGAGAATTATTTCATCTAATTAATGAATCATTTTTTGAAAAGTAATTAAACATCAAATCTCTAACTGTGATTAACTCTTCTAAAATATGTGTTATCAACAACAGGATGTTCCTTCCTCCAAGAAGACATTCTGGATTCTAGCAATTAAGTATGGTCTCTCCCTTGAACCTCTATAATATTTTATTTCTTGACTTTAATTTTGATTATTTATGCTTTTACAGCATCTCCATTATTGTTTTGGACAAGAACCTAAGTTGTAGCCCATACATATTCAGTACCATGCTATACTAGCAGTCTTAAACATTCAGAGAGCTGGGAGGGAACCTAGAAATGGCTCATAGTAAACAGGTCGTATGTTTTGGTCTCCTTTAACATTAAGTTCAGTAATTAACACAAATATAACACAATAGAGTTGGCTTCACTTCGTTGATACTATATTTGCATGAATGTTGATGGATTAGAGCTTGAACCACACCCCACTATTAGATTGTAAGTTTCTGGAAGGTAAAGTTTATTTCTTATTTATTGACATACCACCAGAGCCCAATATGGTGGCTGGTACATAATAGTGAGCAATAAAGAGATGGATGACGGGTTGATGGATGGATGGTTTAATGGATGGATGGAAAATTATCAAGGAAGTAAGAGTATAATTTGTATAAGGTATATATTAGTAGCCTCTGATCTCAAGGAGATATTTTTTACTTTATATGCTTATGATAGCTGAAACTCTACTGTTCTTACCCAAATTAGTAACAACAGTCATAACACTGGTTATTGAAAATACAAAGCAAAGCAAAAAAATTGTTTTCAACCATCCAAACCACAAATTATACTTCCAATTGAATTCTGCCTTTCCAACATGAGAAGGCAGGTTCCTTATTTAATCCTACTTTGCTGCCTGTGGTCACAATATTTTTGCAATTTTCTTGAAGAAGATATCACTCTTTTAGCCATATATTCCCGTGTGCATGTTAAAAGTCATTCCCATTATAGTTATATGCTCACATTTCATTAACATAAAAATATGACATCTAGATAAACAAGAGGTTACAGACGTAAAAAAAAAAAAAACTAAACTAAGTTTATTTAACTAATGAGATAATATGGTGATCAGCTGGGCAATTTGATGGCAAAACAAGTGTTTCAAAGTATTCTTAGAGTCCTTTGACACTGAATAATGATGAAATATGTCAATTACAAGACCAGATCTCCTCTACATTTAGCTGTCAAAGACTGCATTTTAAAGGGACTCATTTCTAGCTGTTGCTTCCCTTGATTTATGTTCTACAGCATTTGAGTAGGTGTTAGATGAAAGAGTTGGAAGTGTGCCTCGAACACCTGACTATCATTTTACAGCCTCTTGCATGAACTGTTTTTAAAAACAAGTATCATTATCCTGTGTACCTTCCCGACAAGGACATTTTGACATTTTCCTGATAAATTATTGATAAGTTCATTGAGAGATGGAAAGAGCTATGCAACTGCTATTACCTAACTTTAAGCATCCTGTAAATCATTTTTTATACCAACTATTATCGTATTTCTTTAGATCACTTAAACTGTGAAAATTATGTCTTTATTAGAATTTATATCTAAGGGGATCTTTGATTTTCGTAGGCTTCTGTGGAAAGTATTGATTATCAAGGAGGAATCTAGGGCTTTAAAATTTATGTGAAATTTTTATTTTCCTTCTCATAACTATTTTAGAGAACCCCTGTTCCTCATCCTAGGATAACAGTATCAGAGACCTAAAAATGTAATTTCTCTTTTTGATTGCTTAAATCCTGAGATCATTGTTATTCTGTTATTTATATCACAGTTACACATATCATAGTTATTGTTATAACTGTGACTCTCGCTAGCAACTTCCCTTCTAGGGCCTTCTTTTTTCTCTTGAGCATATTTCAGAATATTTTGGCAGAACAATCCCCCTCTCCTTGTAGGAAACTGTGTTCTATTCTACATTTTAAATGTACTCCATGCAACCTCTATTTTGCTGTGGTAAACTATAACTTTCCAGATTCTTAAGACTGAAGTCACAAATTTGTGTATTTCTTTGTTTATTCTAATTTCCTTGTTTTAATTCCAGGAAACCATTGCCTAAACGTGTCCAATATTGTGTTTCTAGATCTTCTTTTATTACTGATCTGCCTTTTCTTACTTATAAAGATACTCCTTTCTTTTTCTACCAAGATCTTAAGAATTCTAAGAAGATGTGGGAAAAACATAAAACCTTCTGGGGATTCAGTGTAGACAGGAATTTGATCTAACAAATAAATGCAGCTTTAAACATGATGAATAATGTGGGAAAATAAAAAAGGATTATTTTCTATGATAAAATTTTGTCCCCTCCCCTGCCAAATATATGAAAGTGTTATAATAAAACAGAGAAAATAATCATTTTTTTCTAAATACTGTCATCTTGTTATTGCCATTTTAAGTTGTGGGCTTGTCTGTAACACTGGCAAATAGTCATAAAATACGTTGGGTTAGAAAGAGAGTGACAAGAGCCAGTGAAAAGACCTCGGACGCATCAAGGAGAGAAGCTTCTAAAAGCTCTGCTGTTTGCAAAAATAGGCTTTTGTTAAAATGGAAATCTCCAGTCATCTCTAAAATAATTGATTGGCAAATACAATGAGCGACCTAGCTGAACCAGAAAGAATTTATACAGTATCAACAACACAATCCTAGCGTTTTAGCCAAATATGTTTTCTTTTCATTGAAATATGATTGACTCATAATAATGCTAATTATGCCTAATTATCATCTCAATTATTTTACCCTAGCAAGAACATTTCATCATCATGATGTTTATTCGTTGTCTAATAATAATTTATATTGTTTCCACTTTTTTCAAAAGAAAAGTTTCACTCATTTAAACATATTACTATGGTTTGGTGAGATAGATAATTATTATTATACTGTATTGGCTTTTATTTGATTGTTGACCTTTGATGAATTGAATAAACTTCTCTAATCTCTTCTGTAATAAGTTCTACCAGGAGACTAAGTGGCATAATTATAACTGGACCTCTGTGGGAAGGTCACCTGTGGCTTTACTGATTAATTGGGGGAATTGAATTACATTATCTTTTTGTGGGGCAAATGTGGCCAAGGACCTAATACAGAAGCGATAAGAAAAAGTTTAGCCTACTACTATAGCCTCAGAGTTGTTTAAAACAAAACAAAACAGAACAAAACACTGAAATTTACAGACCATTAAATGGGAGAATTCCCTTTTTACATTGCAATCATGTCTTCGGCTTGTCAGCCTTTGAACATACCCAGATTTGACGAAGTCAGTTCACCAAACAGCCAGCCTCTTCCATCTGTGGACAGTCCTTCTCCACTTTGAACAGAAATGCTGTAGCTCTTAGTTTCCTCTACCTCCTGGGGCCACACAAAATGCATCTGAAACCTCTTCTGCATGACAGGCCTTCAATTTTAATAACGATGTCTTGCATTTGTAGAGAATTTGCTAGTACATTATCACTTTTAATCCTGTCAACTGCCCTGTGAAATAGGCATCGTTATCCTCCATTTCACAGAACATTTTCCTCATAGCATCGTCTCACCTGTACCTTTCTCCAAACCTGTGTTGCTCAACCTTCCCATCTTGAAATACCCTCCTGTTCTGGCTGCTGTCCTCTGAATTCTGTCTCTTTTTTCTGTTTTTCTTTGTTCTAAAAATGTAGCTCTGGGAACTGGATGTGCTACTTCAGGCCTGGTGGTCACCAACTATGGTTTAACCTATTGTAAAGACATTCTTGTCAGGAGATAAGAGATTGCATTCCTGTTTTTGGCAATGCCATCCTCTGGTGAATTAACCTGTGCTTGTCCTCAACTTTAATTAATCATGCAGATGCTAAATCATCTTCCTAAGTCACTTTTTCCCATCTTGTACTTGTGAAGGTTTTAAAATGTATATATCATGTGTTTGTAGTGTGTTTCCTATTATTAATTGTTTCTCAAGGGTAAGTGCTTTGTCTATTTTCTTCACCAATGAATCTTCAGAGTGAAGAGCTTGACACGTGGGAGAAGGCAGGAAATACGTGTTGGATGAATGAATGGGTGATCAATCTAGGCTGGCTTAGATTTGATTGATGGTGCATTTCCTGGCTTTTGCTCAGAAATGGGTAGAATGGCTTGGTCTCCAGAGGCCCTGGTCTACACAGGTGGTGAGGCTGCGTTCTGCTGAAGGTACCAGGTTTGGAGCACTGGCTTCCCAAGTGGATGATCACCTGGGGTCTGCATGAGATCATTTGACAGTCTCCTGGACCATCCCCTTGACCCATGAAGGACTCAGATGTCCTTGGCCAGCCCAATCATAGGAATGCAGGCTGTTCCCCTTGCCCAGCATCATAGAAGAGTCCAGCCAGTCTTCTACCTTGTGAAGGTTTTACTTTTAGAGCAGCACCAATTTACTCCTGCAGGATCTGGAGACAATGGTACTGACTACTAGGCAAGGGTGCATGTAACCTGAGTTCAAATTCCTGCTGTACCACGAATTCATTGTCTGCATCTCAGTAAGTGGCAACCCCATCCTTCCAGTGGTTTAGCCCAGAACCTTGAAGTCAATCCTGACTCCTCTCTTTAAATCCCTGCCAGTTTCACCTTCAAACCCTCTAGAAGTTGATCATTTCTCCCCACCTCCATCATCACTTCTCAGGTTCAAGCACCACCAAACTCTTGCCTGGACTATTGCCACGGCCCCCTCCTGGGTCTCTTCACTTCTGCCTGTGCCCCACTATGGCCCATTCTCAATATGCCAGCCAGAGAGATCCTTTAAAATCACGTTAGACTGTGTTTTTCCTCTGCTTAAAATTTTCCAGTGTCTTCTCGTTTAACTCAGTGCAAAAGGTAAAATACTTAGCAATGCCTATGGGGCTCTATACAATCACTTTTTCCCCTCCCCGTTCCATGGTTCTCCCCTTGTCTCCCACTATTTTCCCCTGGTTCATTCCATTCTGGCCACCCTGGACTCCTTGTGCTCCTCAGACTAAGTCACCTCCCTCTTTAGGTCCTACCCACTAACTGCCTCCACATGAAACCCTCTTCTACCAGATTTCTGTCTGCCCCATTTCCTCAGTGTTTTCAGGTTTCTGGCCAAATGTTCCCTCATCCCTTTCCATAACTTGCCTTACCTAGTTATGGAAAATATGATGCCCAGTTCTCCTTAGCCTACTGCCTTTCCTCTGTAGCACTTGCCACCATCTGCCATGTCACTTATTCATTTGGTTTCATTACTTATTGTGTCTCCCTTTATTAGAACAGAAGCTCCTTAGGGTCAGGTCTGATTTGTTTACTACAGAATCCCAGCATCTAGAATAATGCCTGGTACATGGTAGGCACACAACAAAGACTTGTCAAATAAAAGAATTTTTGGAAAACTGCCACATTTCTGACTTTGGTTCCTTGTTTGTGAAAAAAAAAAAGTGTTTGTATTAGTTCTCTAGGAATTCATCTCTCAGTAAAGTAACAAGGTGCCACAAGCTTGGTAACTTAAAACAACAGAAATATATTCTCTGAGAGTGAGTACAAAGTCAAGGTGTTGGCGAGGTTGACTCCTTCAGGAGGCGCCCAGGGAGAATATGGTCCACATCTTTCCTTGCTTCTCAGGCTTCCGCCAATACCTCATGTTCCTTGGCTTGTCAATAGATCACTCCAGTCTCTGTCTCATAGGCACTTCACCTTCTTTGTGTCTTACCTGCTTCACTTCTCTTACTTACAGAAACTACTTTTTTTTTTTTTTTTTTTCCCCAGACAGAGTCTTACACTGTTGCCCAGGCTGGAGTACAGTCGTGTGATCTTGGCTCACTGCAACCTCCACCTCCCGGCTTCAAGCAGTTCTCTTGCCTCAGCCTCCCCAGTAGCTGGGATTACAGGTGTGTGCCACCATGCCTTGCTATATTTGTATTTTTGGTAGAGACGAGGTTTTACCATGTTGGCCAGGCTGGTCTCGAACTCCTGACCTAAAGTGATATGCCCACCTCGGCCTCCCAAAGTGCTGGGATTACATGTGTGAGCTACCATGCGTGGCCTTGTAGAAACTCTTGTCATTGGATTTAGGGCCCACTTCATCTAGGATGATCTCATTTTGAGATCCAAAACTTAATTACATCTGCAAAGACCTTTTTTTCTAAATAAAGTCACATTCACAAGTTCTGGGTGAACATATCTTTTGGGGGGCACCATTCAACTAACTGTAGTGCTATTGTGAGGACTACACAAAATAAGGTTTATGGAACCTCTTCATATAATTTAATGTATTATTCAGATATGAGCCATTATGCTAAAACACTTCGTCCTTGCCAATCTGGTCTACTGTTTCAACCTATTGAAATATGTTTAGATACAAATTCTAATTTACAGTGTATTCATTGGCCTTCCTAACTCCAGGTCATTAGTAAAATTGCTGAATTTGTCTTCTATGTCTTCATCCCAGACATATTGACATATTGAGTAGAGCAGAGCCGTGGAGAAATCAGTGAGCCTGAAGCCAGTTGCTTGTCTAATTGGCATGAATCAGTTAATCATGACCCTTTGGGTACAGGGCTTCCTCCAGTTATTAATCTCCCTCAGGCAACTTCTAGCTTTCTATTTTGCTATATTATCTACAGGGATATTATAATATTCTGTTGAATGTCTTATAAGAATATAGATCCAGCTGGCCTATTCTATTTCATGTATTTATTAGTTGACTTATTTATGTAGTCATTCAATCAGGCATCTATGTGTACCTACTATGTGACAGGCACTGAGGAGTTGGCAGTGAACAAACAAGATGCTGTCTCTACCTAATGGAGCTCATTGTCACTTATGTTCTCGTCTAGAAACTTGATTTCGAATTTTTTTTTTTTTTTTTTTTTTTTGGACAGAGTCTCGCACTGTTGCCTGGGCTGGAATGCAGTGGTACGACCTCGGCTCACTGCAACCTCCGTTTCCTGGGTTGAAGCAATTCTCCTGCCTCAGCCTCCTGAGTCGCTGGGATTACAGGAGTCTGCCACCACACCCAGCTAATTTTTTTGTATTTTTAGTAGAGATGGGGTTTCACCATGTTGGCCAGGCTGGTCTCAAACTCCTGACCTCGTGATTCACCCACCTCAGCCTCCCAAAGTGCTGGGATTACAGGTGTGAGCTACGGTGCCCGGCCAATTTAGAATTTTAAAAATGTGTGTGCATTGGGGAAGGGGGCTAGAAATGAAGTCAGACAGTAATGACTTTTTGGTCTGACCATCACCATTCCTTTTCTAGGAACCATCCAGTTAGCTGCTGTGTTCATGAACTCCACTTTTCTCCTATTCTTGCTTGATAATTAGAAGCGCATTTGCTGGTCTTCTGTTTTAGGATGTGTGTTTAGGTTTCTATGATTCTTTAGATTCTGTCCATAGAGCTTGAGCAATCCCTTTGGAAATTTCTCTTGGTTCTGTGGGGTAAAATTCATGGAAGACATCAGACCTGAACCCCTTCAGAGAACCCAGATCCCCTTATTATAACACTATCATAAATATTAGTCCTTTTAATGACAACAACCACTACTATAATTTATTCAGCAACTCCACTTACTAGTTTTTTAAATCCTCACAATTTCTGTCATGTTGAAAGCATTTTACCTTCATTTTGCAGGTCTAGAGGTTGTGGCAGTGAGGGTTTATGTGACTTGCCCAGTCACACAGCTCTTTCAAACCCAAGTCTCAAATTCTTTTACCACTAGGCTATGCTGCACCCATTCTTTGCCTTTGATCTCAGAGCTGATGAACTCCCTTAGGCTAGTGTTCTTTCTTGCTGATCTGTACTCCATCTCCCGTTTGGTCTGGAAATCCCCGACTTTTTATAGCCATGTTCTTCTTTCTCCCAATTATCCATTGAATTAGACCACCACTTGGAGGCACAAACCTGCTTATTCTTGTCAACTTCATGTTCTGAACAAAACTGTAAGAGCCTCTTCCGTTGTTGCCCATCATTTTTTTTTTTTTCTCCTCAAGCCTCAGTTCCCTTGTGGCTTTGCCTTACTAACACAGTTCTTACATGCCCAAGCCTCTTTCATCTGCTTAAGAGTCCTTCTTACCATCTTTAGAATATTTCCACTTTAAAACTTAAGCTTTTCTAAGAATTGCCTTCTTTAGGTGCTGCTTTTCTTCATGAAGGGATTTATTTGCAATTGTATGTAAGAATTACTTTTTTTTTTTTTGACAACCTCCCATTTTTAAAAAGTAATTTCTTTTTTAGCATGTTATAGTCTCAGCATCACCAACCAAAAAGTTTTACGTACACACCATGTGTCAATCACTGTGTTCAGTGAAGAAGTCTAAGAAAGTAGTTCCTCAATTTTGAGGGAGATCTTATGATATAATATGCATGGCAGCATGCATGTGAAGTGTCAGATATATAGTTACTCTTTAAACAGTACAGAATGGGTTGGGGAAATAGCTGTGGGCCAGAGCAATAGAAGGCTTCACCAGAATAGAAGGTATCTGAAGGATAATGATAGGATGTGTACAATATTACAAACCTACTTAATTATTTCTACAACCCAACGAGTTAAGCTCTTAGAACATTCTCATGTTTAAGATAAGATAATTGAGGCACAGATAGGCTAAGCAAGTTGTCAAAGGACAACTTTGCTTGGCTAAAGTAGGATTTGAACTTTGTGAATATGAACTTTGTGAATAATTCACAGAATCATTCTGTGAATTAAGATAAAAAAAATTGGAGTGGCAAATAACAGCAAGCAGTATCAATAGATGCTCTTTACAACTAATCAAATACATTCAATGTGAAAAATCTTTAGAGTACATTTTGACATCCTGGACCGTTCTCACACTCAGAGATAGCTGTATTGTTAACAATATTGTCATTGAAAAGGAAGAGAAATGATACACGTAACAGGTAAAAATAAAACCATGTGAAAGGTGTGGAACTTCTCAGAAAAACAAAATGAAGATCAGTTGAGGAAATTTCAGGACTTGTTGGTGGCAAAATTGAGAAGAGTTTTGCTGAATAATCTTTTTTTAATTGCTTTAAATTTTAAAATTATATACACACACACACACACACACGCACACACACACACACACACACATATATATTAAATATAGAGTCAAGGTCTTGCTATGTTGACCAGGCTGGCCTTGAACTCCTGGTCTCAAGTGTTCCTCCCACCTTGGCCTCACTAAAGTGCTGGGATTACAGGCATGAGCCACTGTACCCAGCTGGATCTCGACTTTTATTTAGAAGAAAAGGATGAGGGTTATGACAGCACAATGCCTTAATAATAGAACTGAAAGCCAACTGAACCACAATGTGCTCAGAGGAAACATTACCAGCTTTCACTGTAGCCTAGTTCCAACAGCATGACCAGTGTAAAAAGAGGAGAGAATCATTCTGTGAATTAAAATAAAAAAAAAAAAAATTGGAGTGGCAAATAACAGCAAGCAGTATCAATAGATGCTCTTTACAACTAATCAAATACATTCAATGTGAAAAATCTTTAGAGTACATTTTGACATCCTGGACCGTTCTCACACTCAGAGATAGCTGTATTGTTAACAATATTGTCATTGAAAAGGAAGAGAAATGATACACGTAACAGGTAAAAATAAAACCATGTGAAAGGTGTGGAACTTCTCAGAAAAACAAAATGAACTTAGAGAAAAATAAAAGAAATGCACATCTGCCTTTCCAGCATTCAATTTTTAAATACATTGAATGCAAAAACAGATGACTTTGAATACCAGCAGGCTATATTGCCAGCTGCTGGGACCTACCCCTAGTGGGTTGCTCTATGGAGATACTACTCCTCTTGTGATCTGCCACAGATTTTTTTATGGAGCATTAAGTCACTTTCTAAAGATTTCTAAATACCAGGATGCTGAGTGGTGTGATTATTAACAACCAAATCTTCCTGTTCACAAGTGTAAGGGTTGCAGTCCTGGGAATCTGGCTAACTTCCAATTGGGTAATTACATACGGAAAACCTTGTTGAATCCCCCTTGGAGTTCTAGTTATGAAAGCAATTTATAGGGTGATTTGTAATTGCGCCTGTGGCTGGAAAAATAGTGCAATGCACCAAAAATAAAATAAGCAATAGTCTTCCCTGGAAGGATAGAAAGCAAACCACCATGCCTGCCATAGAAAGCTAATGGTTACCTTCTAATCTATAGACTTAAAACAAGGAAAAAAAAGTGAAAATGATTACCAACACGACCAAAATATAATGTAGATGAATCCTTTTTTTCTCTTAGTTGTGCAGAATATAGTTAACTACCAAGTTAGAGCAATAGCATAACAGAATGCTTTGGGGATGACAAAGTGTTTGCTTTTGCCTCGTCTTTCCTGAAGATACTGTTTCTTAGGAGACAAATGAGCTCGAAGCTCTCTTAATTATTTTTTAATAAAATAAAGCAAAAGGCTTTTTCTTTTTAAAAATTATACGATCATAAGCTTTGCATCCAGCAGATAAGAATGCAAATAACTTTTTTCTTATTAAAAGACGTGATAATCTGCATTTGCATGTTGTGAATCACCTGGGAAACTTAAAGGCAAAAATAATAAATTCAGGTTCCCAGGCAGAATATGTGACCTACTTAATCAATGGTTGGAGGTAGGATTTGGCACTCTGTATTTTTCAAATCCCCTGCTGGTAGCTGTGATGTGCAGTTAGGTTTGAGAACATCTGATAAACTCCATTCGGCTTTTATAGAACTGCTTTCCTAATTAACTAGATGTTTTTAATTTTTAAAGCAATCCTTAGTGGTGACCAGGATAACTTCCCACTCTAAGGAGAACCAGGAGCTCTGGGGATTAGTAGATGCTGGGGGCAAGGACATCTGAAACCATAATCTCTTTTGACGTGGCCTCAAAGTTGGCGATGAAGGTATACATTTTTTAAAATTTTTGACTAGTGTCTCATTATTATTAGACAAAGATCACCAACCACTGAGGAATTCTTGTTTAAATGCATTTCACAGTAGCTCCTTGAAAATGTGCCAGTCATCTTCAAAAATAATTTCTTTTTAAAAAGAGTCAGTAGGGAATTACAACATTTTCTGTTAAAGTCTCAAAGGGAAACCAAATAAAAGTTCATCTATTTCTCTTTCAGAGTGCAGTTTTGCTCTGATATTGATAGGGTATTCATAGAACTGACAAAAGCCACCTAACTTAAATTGACTTTGTTTATGAAAAAAGTTTATTTTTTGTGATGTGGAGAAACTCCAGTGTCTTAGGTTGAACCATGGCCGTCTCAATTCATCAGACCACCTATAACTCAAAAGAGTTGTATTTCTCACATTTCACCAGTTTATTGGCAATGGAAAAGAAAAGTTTATTCATCTTGTTGGATTAGATGATCTCTAAGGTCCTTTCCATCTCTGAAATTCTATTATTGTTTTCCATCCCAACAATAGACAAAGTATAGAAATTCATCACATCTCTCTGGTGTGATAGAAACTAGTAGGATCCACAAATATTTTAACCCTAAAGTGTTGTTCTTCTCTTGTATTTCACTGGTGAAGCACCTCATACAATTTTTTTTAATCATTCAAAAGTAGAAATTCATCAGTATTCGTGGTTACAATCAATATAAAGGTGCTGACTGGTTGCCTTAGTCCCTGTTCTCCTGCTTTTACCAAATTACCTGAAACTGGGTAACTTATAAAGAAAAGGAAGTTATTTCTTATAGTTGTGGAAGGAGAGAAGTTCAAGGTCAAGTGGCCATATCTGGGGATGGACTTCTTGATGGTGGGGACTCTGTGGAGGCAGCACAAGGCATCATGTGGTGAGAGGCCTGAGTGTCCTAAGTCAGGTCTCTCTTCCTCTTCTTCTAAAGCCACCAGTTCCACTCCAAAGATTACCCACTAATCCATTAAACCATAATTGGATTAATACATTTATGAGGGCAGAGCCCTCAGGACTCAATTACCTCCCAAAGGCCCTACATCTCAATACTGCCACAGTGGGCACTAAATTTCAACATGAGTTTCGAATGCGACAAATATTCAGACCACAGCAATGGTGAGTGTAAATAGTATACTCATTACTATTCTCTTGGATCTTACTCCTAGCTGACGATGAATAATCTTTAAGATATATAAGATTCTCTAGGATATTAAATTATATGAAACCTATAGAATATTCAGTAGTTATGACTCTGTCTTTGGTACTCCTATAGTTTTTATACATCTGTTAACATTTATGTCACTATTTTGTAATGCTTTCATTATAAGTCTATCTCACCTCTTCTTTGAGGGCAAGAACAATTTACATTCCCAGGACCTAGTACAGTGCCTAGTGTATTTTTAGTTGATATTTGATTGGATATCTCTAGAATATTAAATGAGTTCAACTACTTTCAAATAACTGCTTAATTTTTTGAAATAAAGCTCCAAAAATGAAAAAAAAATCTTCTGCAAAGTCTATGATGGAGCTTAGAGGACAAGCCAGAAGAAACTCAGGTACCTAGAAAATGATAGATCAAGAGAAGGCTGACACGTTTACTTATCAGATTAGCTTTTTCTCACTTCTGTTTCCAGTGGCAATTGGTAGATCAATTCAACAATTATTATATTTTCCTTCAGTTTAGAGTCTTTTAGTGTTCAAGTGACACTATATGTACCATCTATTTCATGGGGGAAATTCTCCTTAAGTCAGCATAACTATTTAGATAGATAGTGGGTAGCCCTGGAAAAATATTTAACCAGTCTGAACCTCAGTACATTGTTTTGAAGTGAAAAGGTTGAAATACATCAATAATTTATAATATTATTAATAGAGGAAGACTTTTTTTTTCTTTAAACACATACTTATGTTAACCCTTTATGTAAAAACGATACCATGCTGTTTAGCTTGAAAGGGGAATGTATGAGTTAAGATATTAACACTAATACTGTAACAAAAAACCTTGAATCATAGCAGTATAGAAAAACAGTGAGGTTCTTACTCATATAGTCAGTCTATTGCCAAGAGTTGGGGTTGGAGTTAGACCTTCCTCCAGATAATCATTCAGAGATCCTAGAAGACAGAGTCTCTGCCACCTTCAACATGGGACCTCCAAGACAGCTCTAAGTTTTGACCCCAACTAGAAAATGGTGTGTGAGAAAGAGGACTACCTAAGTTAGGGTTTTATGACTTAGGTCCAGAAGTGAGTACATCAGTGCCATCATCCCTAACTGCAAGGGAGGCTGAGAAGTGGACTTTATACCCAGCACAAACAAAACATTGGGTTTAATAGGAAGATAGCTGGGCCTTGCCACAAGGAATGGGGTCTGATGGGGTTTGGCACCCAGGAAGGCTTACCTAGGACTCTGAGGAGCACAGTTTGCAACCCCTGAAGAAGGTGATTCCCCCAAAGCCCCTTCATCTTAAATGTTCAGTAATTGTACCACCTACCATGCTTGACATACAACAAGAGTTCATTAACTGCTTCAACTCCTTCATGTCATTGAAAGAAAGTCTTTAATTCCTACTGGATCATTTAACTTAGAGCAGCTTTACATGAGCCATGTTTTGGTACCTCCCTTCTACTGCTGTGATCCTGCAACATGGTAACACTCCATGTAATTTCAATTGGCCTTCGAATTTGGGTGCATGCACAGAGCATGTGCCTGTAGAACTCTCTTAATTCTGACGTGAACTTGTGCAATGGGCCTAGCTAGCTTACATTCAAATTAAGAAGGCCTCCTAAGATGTAAATGTAGAATTTGACTCACCTATATCAGATAAGGATTGAAATTTATGTGATTCCTGAGATACCAGTTGCTCTTTCCATGTTTAATCACCATTACAAAGTATTGGCAACATCTTCTCACCCTCCCTATGGCTGGCTGTTGTCCCCTAATGGATCAATTATTGCATCATCCTCCCACCATCCCATCTCTTCGCTGTATGTATCACCATCTGTGCTTTCCTTAAGCAGGTTAACCACAATCAGGGTTTTGATTATTCTTTAATAAACTGTTTACTCAATCCAGACTGCCTATTTCTGCAGATCTGTATTTCCCCATTTGGTTTCAGTGTCATCTCAACTTCAAAATGTCCATGACCAAAATCATATCCTTTCCCTTTCTCATAACTCTTCCTCTGGAATCTCACTCAGTCTTGGAGGATGGCACCATCGTGGACCAGTTCATCCCATTCAGAGGACAGGGAGCCAAGCAAGATCTGTTCTTGCTCTTTTTTATACTCATTTGAATCAAAATATTCACAAAGTTAGCATAATATGTCTCTGAAAATTTTTTTTGAAATTGTCCCCCTTCCCCTTTATTTAAATCACCGTGGGAACCAAACTCCCATCTTCTCTTACCTGGACTATTTCCTTCGCCTCTTAACTGGCCTCTCAGCCTCCAGTCTCTCGCCTCTCCACTCTGTCCTCTGTGGTACATCCAATTACCTAACACCTGCTCCCTGTGTAAACCCTTTTCATGGCCTATGAGGCCCTTCATCACCTGGCTCCTGCTAACTGGCTTTAGTTACTGTCCCTCTTCCACATGAACAGTTTACCGCAAATTGGGTAGCAGTAGTTTGCTATCTCTCATTCTCTTCACTGTGCTTCTGGTGCCTCTATGCCAGGGGTTTGAAACAACACTAGACGACGAGTAAACAAGTGGATATGGCTGTGTTCCAATGAAACTTCATTTATGAAAATAGTCAAGGGCTGGGTTTGAGCCAGGAGCTGTAGTTTGTTGGCCCCTGCTCTGTGTCTTTGTATCTGTTGTTTTGTCCGCCTGGAATACCCTTCCCTCCTCATTGCTCATCTCATTGTCTGCATCCCCACTCCCATTTTGAACTTCTAATTTTTCAAATGTTTGCTTAAGCATATTTTCCTTTTTGAACTGCTTTATTAAAATAATCTAATAATCTAATAATATTCCCAGATCACATTATACATACAGTCTTGTCTCTCTCTCTCTCTTTTTTTTTTTTTTTTTTTTTTTTTTTTTTGTGGTAATCATTGTCTAGAGAGGCACAGGGACCACTACAGGGTTCCTAGGAGAAATGTGGTGTTAGGTGCCTGCAAGCCTATGCTCACACACTTTTGCCAACTGATCAATATATAACCCTATTTTGTGTGTATTTCTGACTACAGACACCTTATTTACTATATATTGTTTACTCGTTAGCATTAAACTCGCAACCAACAGCACTGTAACTCACGCCTGAAGGAAGCTTATCAAACGCACATATTTTTTTCATAAGGTACATCACAGCCCTTCTGTGCTTAAGAACATCAGACAGCATTTCAGCACTACACTTGGGGCCCATTTTAAACATCAAAATCAACAACAAAAACACAAAAATGCAAAAAAAAAAAACCCCAAAAGGCACTAAATAATCTGCAAAAGGATGCTTGTTTATAGTATGAGAACTGAGACAAGAAGGCAAAGTTCACCTTAGCTGAGAATGTGAGCATCAGGCAACTTTTCAAATTTTCCACTGCTCTGCACACGTCTATGATTGCATTGTGAGTATTAGTTTTGGGTTTACAGATAAAGTTTAGTAAATAGGGGAATTTACAAACACAGAATTGGTGAATAATGAGGATCGACTATATTGCGTAACAACAAAGTCAACACATTGGACAGCTAGGTCCTTGTGAACTGGTTAATTTATCTTCTTTTTTATCTCCATGACCTTTGAGCTTAAATGAAGGTTTTGAATATTCGTATGCATGAATGAATTGAATGAAGTATATATAGCTTAAGATTTTTCAGTGTAGGTTGTATATATTGCAGAAAAAAACGTGTTTAAAACACTTTCTTCAGCATTTGCTAAGTGATTAGTAATCCAACTGCAAAGGACGTTGCTTTCTTCTTATTTAACATCTTCATTAATAATCTACAACAGGCAGTAAACAACAAATTAATGAAATCTGCAGATGATACTAAATTAAGGGGTGTTGAAAACACCAGTGAGAGTACTGCTGTAGCAGAGAAGCACTTAGAAAAGTTAAAAATATGAAGGAAATCAGGAATGATGGAACTAGAAAAATACAAGCTAAAAATCCAGCTATGAAAATTTTAAATGCCTGGGAAACCTGGGCACTAACACTGTTTTTAAGTTGCCTGTCTATTTGTTTATTTAGCAGGTATTTATTGAGTGCCTACTATGTGCCTGGTTTGATGCTCTGTCCTGGGGATGTCAAAGTGAACAGGACAATCAAGGTCCCTGACTGACTGAGTCTACGTTCCAGTGGACGAGATAGAAAAGAGGACTGAATAATCAAGAATCTCTAAGGTAACTTGGGAGATGACATTGGAGTTGAAACATGACGGATGAGTGGAAGAAACAGCAAGGGGTGAGACTGCTCAAGAGGGAGCAATCTCAAAGGCAAAGGTCTGGAGAAAAAAATGTTGTGTTAGGCACAAGGAGCAGAATAGGAGAATGGCTGGAGCTTAAGGCAGGGTGGCCCAGGGGATGGGGATGCCCTGTGACAGGTGAAAGAGCAGGCTGGGGACAAATAATGTGGTGCTCTGAAGGCATTGCAAAGGAATTTGGATTTTATTCTGGGTCCGTGGGAAACCAATGAAGAGTCTGGAGAAGAACAAGAAATATGATTTGGCTTTCATTATTGAATTGAAGTGAGGTGAATATATGTGTTGCAAGGAGATCAATTAGGAGTTTATTGCAGTACTTCTGGCAGGAGAAGATGGTGGCTTGGACCAAGATCTGGAGAAGGAAAGTTATAGAAGGATCGGGACATAGTTTGGAGGTAAAACCAGCAGGACTTGCTAATGGATTGGCTGAGAAAGGTGAAAGGCTGAAAGAATAGTGAGGAATCACAGGTGACTCTTTAAGTATTAGGCATATTCATATAAAGACAGGTCAGTTAATAGAACATAAGCAGAATGTAACATCAATGAACCTCAACGCAACTGGCATCTTGTAAGTGTAAAAAAATGGCAGATTATCTTGGTAGATGTGATGTGAAAACAAAAATACTGTATTCATATGTGAAATAAACATTTATGAGATGTCTACCAAATGCCATATGTATCATGTATATGACAACACTGAGATTACAACTATTAAATAAGATAAATCTTTGCCTTAGGTGTGGAGATGGGGGATGTCCAAATCTGATAGACAATGGAGGCCAGCTTGCTAAGGGAAGTGAGCCCTGATTTTAGACTTTGAAGATGAATAGGAGTGTCCCAAGTAGACAAAGGACACCAGAGCATTTTAAGCCGAATCACCAATACCAGTATTTTAGTAGCATCTAGTAAGTGGTAAAATATTTTGGACTAACTCTTTCCAATGGACAGAAACTCAGGAGCACTTTCAAAAATTGAGTTGTAATTTACAGACAGTAAAATTCTCAGATCTTATGACTACAGTTAAATAACTTCTGACAAACTCATACACCTCTGTAACCCACACCCATATCACGATAAACATTTCCACCACTCCAGAAAGATCCCTTAGATCCCTTTCCAGTCAATGCCCCTCCCTACCCAAAGGCAACTATTGTTCTGATTTACTTCACCGATAGATTAGGCTTCCCTGGTCTAAAAAATCATATGAACGAAATTATACAACCTATACCCTTTGTGTCTGTCTGCTTTTTTTCACTCAGAATAATGTTTCTGAAGTTCAACAATTTTGTGGTACCTGTATTGGTGTTTTTTAATTATTTAAATAAAAATAGAGATTGGGGTCTCCCTATGTTGCCCAGACTAGTCTCAAACTCCTGGGCTCAAGCCATCCTCCTGCCTTGGACTCCCAAAGCGCTGGGGTTACAGGCGTGTGCTGCAGTGCCCAGACTGTATTGGTCTTCTGTTCCTTTTTATTCTGGAGTAGTAGTCTGTGATTTGAATATAATCTCACTTGCTTATCCATTCTTATGTTGTTGGATTTTGGGTTATTTCAGTTTGGGGCTATTTTGAATAACACGGCCATGGGCATTTTTGTACAGTCCTTTGTGTGTACATATATTTTTATTTTTCTTGAGTAAAGACCTAGGAGTGGAATTGCTGGGTGATAAGGTAGATAGATATTAAACTCTGTAAGAAACTGCCAGGACAGTTTCCAAAGTGGTTGTGCCATTTTACACTTCCACCAGCAATGCATGAGAGCTTCGCTTGTTCCACAGACTCTAATATTTGGGGTATTCAATAATTTCAATGTAGTTATATTAGTGAATGTGTACTGGTATTTCACTGTGATTTTAGTTTGTATTTTCCTGATGGCTAATGATGTTGAATACTTTTTCGTGGGCTCATTGCTCATTCATATACTTTCTTTTACAAGGTTCCTGTTTAAGACTTTTGCCCATTTTTATTAGGTTATATGTTTGCTAGTATTTATTAATGATTTTTGCTTCTGTGGTCATGAGAGGTTGGTCTGCAGTCTCTTTTTATTTGTCTTTGTCCAGTTTTGGTGTCATGGCAATGCTGGCTTGTGATTTGCTTATTAGTTTTCATAATGTACCCTTGATGAGTAGAGGTCATTAATTTTGATAATGTCCATTATATATTTTTTAATTTTTTAAGTTTATGATTAGAATTTTTTGTTTCTGTTTTAGAAATCTTCGCCTATTTCAATGTCACAAAGATATTCACCTATCTCTTTTGGAAGCTTTACATCTTTAGCTTTGACATTCATTCAAATGTATACTTGTAGATGGTTTAAGGTATGAGTCAGGATTTTTTTTTTTCGATATTGACAGCCAGTTTTTCCAGCACAATTTGTTGAAAAGACTGTTTTTTCCATTAAATTGTTTTATTGCCTTGATTGAAAATCAGTTGAACATACAATGTTGGTATACTTCTGGATTCTATATTCTGTTCTATTGATCTATTCAACCATCTGTACCCTCAAATCCCATTGTCTAGATTATCATAGCTTTAGAGTTAGTCTTAAAATCAAGGAGTGTAAGTCTTTCAACTTTGTTCTTCTAAAAGACTGTTTTGACTATGCTAGATCCTTTGTATTTCCACATAAATTTTAGAATCAGCTGTCAATATCTGCAGAGAAGCCTGCTGGGATTTTAATTGGAGTTGTGTTGAATTTAAACGTGTCATTTAATATATTGAGTCTTCTAATCATGAATATGGTAAATCTCTCTTTTATCTTGGTCTTCTTTAATTTTTCTCAGCAATATTTTGTAGTGTCTTGCACTGATTTTGTTAAATTTTTTCTTAAGGGTTTCACATTGTGTTGATGCTATCGTAATTGGTACTTAAACATTTATTTTTAATTGCTAGTTACTTATATATATTACATGGCCTTATATCATGAAACCTTGCTAAATTCACTTATTAATTCTAATAGTTTTTTTTAAGATTCCTTGGAATTTGCTACATAGTCATGCTAACTGTAAACTGCATATATATTTATTTACTTTTCAGTCTAGATGACTTTTTTGGAAGGCGAGGTTATATTGACAGTACAATATTGAATAGAAGTGCTGAGCTTTACTTTGTTCTTGATAATAGGTTAAAATCATTCAGTGTCTCATTGTTCAATATGATCTTCTTAGTTGTAGATTTTCTGTATATCATCTTTATTGGGTTGGCAGAGTTTCATTTTATTCCTAATGTACTGACAACTTTTAACATGAATATGTGCCAAATTTTATTCAATGTTTTTCTTTATTCAGGTGATTGTACAATTTTTTTTATTGTTAATCTGGTGAATTTTATTGATTCATTTTCTAATCAAAACCAATCTTTTCTGGTGAAAATTTGTCTTTGATCCTTCTGTGTTAAGCTTTTAATTACTTCATTGTAATTAATTTTTACTTTAAAATTTAATTTATTACTGTATTAAAATTGCTAATATTTTATTTATGATTTTTCCATCTGTATTCAAGAGGGAAGTTGGTTTGTAGTGCTCTTTTCTTAAAATGTCTTTGATTTGGGGATCAGGAAATGTTGGCCTCAAATTGAGTTAGGATGGGGTCCCTTAATTGGCATTACTTCTTCCTTAAACATTTCATAGAATTCACCCAGCAAATTCATCTGGGTTTAGATTTTACTTTGAGAAAATATTTTTAATTACAAATTTGGCTTCTTTAATTGATGTAGGGCTGTATTATTCTATTCTTGCACTGCTATAAAGAAATACTTGAGACTGGGTAATGGTTAAAGCTTTAATTGGTTCACAGTTCTGCAGGCTGTATAGGAAGCATGATGCTGGCATCTGCTCAGCTTCTGGGGAGGCCTCAGGAAACTTACAATTATGGTGGAAGGTGAAGGAGAAGCGAGCACCTCACGTGACTGGAGCAGGAGGAAGAGAGAGAGGGGGAGGTGCCACAAATTTTTAAACAACCAGATCTTTTGAGAACTCGCTCACGATCACAAGAACAGCACCAATGGGGAAATCCACCCCCAGGATCCAATCGCCTCCCACCAGGCCCTACCTCCAACACTGGGGATTACAATTCAATATGAGATTCGAGCAGAGATATAGATCCAAACCATATCAGGGGCTACAGGGCACTTGCTCTTTCCCTACTAGGTACTCTGTGCCCAGCTCCCTGGAGTCTTCCTGTGCAGATGCACAGCTTTGCATTCAGCCAAGACTCACGGGGCTCTCGATGCAAACTCGTAGAGCTTCTTCACAGCACGGGTCTAAGTCTCTCCACTAAGCTGCCTGGTAAATACAGCTGCCTCAGCAGCTCTGGACTAAGAGATCTGTTTCGTTAGCTGAGCAAGACCACTGTACTTTTGTTTGAGCTCCCTCACTCTGCATTACAGAATGGGAAGTGCCCCAAGGCAGGTATGCTGCTGCTGGTGGGGCTCCTCTTTGTTTTCTTTTGCTCCAGGATTACACACCTGATGTTCAATGCCTGAAAACTGTTTCTCTCTCTGTCTCTCTCCATCTGTCTGTGTGCGCCCGCGCGCACACACACACACCACAGATACACTCCCACACACAATAGTACTAGAAAATAAATGTAATATACATATTCTAGTATATGTATGTTTATATATGTGTGTGTGTATATATATACATATATATTAATGTTCTAGTATTAAAGTTGTTTATGGTAAGAGGGCTAGTTGGTACCAGCTACTCTATCACTAATGAAAGTAGACATCTTGGGAGCATTTTAGCTGAACGGACTGCAGTAAGGAGTCGAAAATCCCACAGAGACTAGGAAAAGTGTTCATATCAGAGTCTAAAGCCCATTTTCATGAACAAATTGTGCCACCCCGATACCTCCTATTTTCGTCCTTATATTTGCTTTAGTATCCTTTAATAAAAATGGCAAATGGAATCTGATTGCAGTCTGCCTTTTAATGGTCCTTTAAATTGTACATGAGTCATATGTTAATTCTCTTAAAGTATTGCTGAGAATATATCCAGTTTTTTAGACGTGTTATTGTTCTTCAGCAAACCTATGTGTTCAAAAATATTTATCAAATAAGTAGTAAAAAATTGAATGAGGCAATCAAGGAACATTGAATGGGTATTTATTGCTATCAGAGACTTGTTATTTTTTTAGGTGAGATAATGTTATTTTTTAAAACTAGTTCTTCTATTTTAGTATTACATTCTGAAATATTTACAGAAGCCATAAAATGCTTTCTGGGATTTGTTTAAAAATTATCTGGGGACAGGGGAGAAAGTGGTTAAGTATTTAGATAAAACAAGATGGCCGTGAATAATTATAACTGTTTAAGCTATTGCAATTATTAATAACTTTTGTTGTTACTGGGTATACACACACATATACCATAAACTTATAGTGCTAGGAAGTATATTCATTGGTAAACAGAGGCTGATATATTCCCTGACCACTGAGCTTATTTTGCCTAGTTGGAAAAGTTAAAATATATAAAGTAAAGTTATTGATAATGAATTTATTGTAATTTGATAACTTGAGAAGTGTGAGGTGCTGCAACAGTTGAGTAGACAGTGATCAGGGAAAAGCATAATGACTCAATTTATGAGCAGGAAGGCAGTATAGGGTAATTGGTAGGGTTGCCAGATTTAGCAAATAAAAATACAGGAGTTCATGTTAAATTTGAATTTCAAAAACAAAGAATAACTTTTTTAGTATAAGTATGCCCCATGCAATATTTAGGATTTACTTATATTAAAACATTCATGATTTATCTGAAATTCAAATTTTAACTGGGCACCTGTATTTTATTTGGTAACCCTAGGTAGCGGTTTTGAACATTGTCTTTGAGACCAGAAACCTGGGTTCCATTTCTGTGTCTTCCACCTCTTACCAATAAATTAGTTTCTGAGTCTATTAGGCAATGACAGGGGAGTCTGGGGAAAAAGGCCGACTAGTATCCACAGAATGGGTCATTCCATCTAGTTAATTATCAAATTATTATTAAAGCCCTCCTCTGCTGAGGCCGCCCTTGGTTGACCATTGCTTGGGACACAGATACTTTCACAAATATCTTCACCGCATTCAGAGAGATATATTCACATACATCTTCTCCAAATGTTCTTGTCATTAATTTTCCAATCTTCTTCCTTTTAAGTCCCTGACCATTCCCCAAAACCACTGGCCATGGCACATGTATAGGTATATAATTGAACATCTGGCCATTTCTCCTTTCAAGCAAAATAAGCAGCCAGGTGCACTGCTTGAAGTTCTGCTCACTGGGAAATTTTCCTTTCATCACTGTTCTTCAGGGATGTCCCAGAAGGAGGCTTTGGCGCTATAGCTGTTCACTTCCAGGTGGTGCCTGAACATCACACGACCATCAGTAAGCCAGACCTAAGTTTTCTCTTCTTCTGTCAACTGATTGTAGGAAACTCCCCATGAGGCTGTCGTGCAGGCGGGAGAGAGAAGGCAGTATAGATGAAGCAGAGATCATGGGCTTTTGGGCCCCTCTTTATGTAATTTACTAGGGCTGTAGGGCCTATTCAAGTCCAGTCTGGTATATACCACTTCCGTTTGATGATGGAGTGCTGCTGTGCACACACAGCCTCATGGCTTGGTGGGTCAGGTATCACCCAGCTCATGACGGGTTTACTTTCCCTGTGGCTCATTCCTACAGTATAGAATGGAGAAAATGACACCTATTTTAGGGGGTTTCATTTGATACTAGCATCTCGTACATTCTGTGGCACAGAGAAGGACTTATGGGTTGACAATAATGATGATAAACTAAAATAATTTTAAGTATTATAAAATGATTATAGGACTGAGCAACGTACAAATGTAAGACGAATAATTGCCTAATGATTTATCTACTTGGTTGTTGCTGCTTAATCAGTATTGACTAGAGATGCACATATAGGCTGTGAAACTCTAAAGACAAGACAGAAAAGTGACTACCTTTAATGGGGCAGGAGGGGGCTGTAATAGTTAAGACACACAGAAGGTGCTTCTAGGGCAATGGCACTATTCTTTTTCAGGATATAGGTGGCGTAACATTGGTGTTTGTTTTATAATTATTTATAATTACTTGTTAAACTCTACATTTATGTTTTAAATGTGTGTGTGTGTACATATGTGTGTGTGTGCGTGTGCACATTCATGTCACAAAATATGTTAAAGTATGCTCACCCAAGTTCCTGCTATTGTGTCAGGCACTGAGCTTGGCCCTGGCAATAAAGCCATTAATAAGACAGAGACAGTCTGTGACCTCAAGGATCTTATGTGTTGTTGGAGGTATACTGGCATTGAAAAATAATTGCACAATTAATTTCTTACCATTGCATACATCCTACAAAGGACAATATATAGGGGGATGAGACTCAATGACATGGTTGAGATTAAAGTCAGACTTTATGCTCTAATTAAATATCTAAATCTGGAACTGACAAAAAAAAATAGCTTAAATGTTCATCTCTCTCCATGACTTTACTTGATGTACACTTACATATAATTTTTTGACATATCACTATTTCTCTTTATGAAAAAAATACATTATGGAGCCATTTAAATGTTCAGAAATAGACCACAATGGATAAGCCAATAACAATAACTTTTCTTAGAAACAAATAATATGATCCTGTTTAATACTCTATTTTATCATGGGAACAGACACTTTATATTTTCCCTAGGGCTGGATTATAGATATTAGAGATGGAAAAAACCAGAGCCACAAAATGTCAATTCTCTCTACTTAAGGAAATGTTTCAATCTCCAGGAGCCTTCCTGACCTCCTCATTTTGGTCCAGCATTTTAGAATGATTGCATCAGATCTCTAATTGTGTTGGGCAGAGATAAGCACTCCTAAACGTACATGACAGTAGGTAGCTGTGGTGGCAGAGGCTCTTTCCCAAAGCCGCGTGATTGTCTGGAGTACTTTGGGCTACCCAGCCACGACTGCTCTGATTACTTCCTTCTCCACATTTTTTTATCTTGAGTTCTTTTAGCTAAAAGTTAGCTTTATTTTTTTAAAGTCTCTGAACTCTTGATTCCTTAAATGAATGTAAGCGGCTTCAATATCTACAAACTCATTATATGCCGTACCAAATCTATTAATAAATTAACCATAATTCAGCTTGCTTCTGTATAATGGAGTTTTTGCTGGAGGTGCTGTAATTGGAAGAACACCACCAATTGCTTGTTATTTAATCTAGTGATTTATACAGATTTGTTAAATGCATATAATAGGAAACCAATTAGCATTAGTTGGGAGATTTATTTCTCAACTTATTTTTGGACTCAAATAATTAAACACAGCTACCTGAAATAACTGGTAATGAGCTGAAACTAGATGAAGCTGTAAGTTGTTAATTGACTCGTCAACTCATATGACACAAACTGTTCAGTTGATATTTTTAGGGATTAAACAAATTTCTTTGGGGCACGAGGATAGACAGTGGTCCTAACCATAGGCAAGAGACTTTAATTTTCTCTTTCAATATAAATTTTGTGAATAGTTTTAAGCTCAAAATATCTAAAATTCAAAAGTAGACTTCGATAAGGGTAGCAAATGCTGGAAGCCTGTGCTGTAACAATGCAGGGAGATTTTGTCAAGCCATGCGATTTTATCACAAAAGCCCATGTCTTGCAAAGGAGGGCAGGTTTCCATGTTTGTCTTTTGGTCAGCTCTTTGCATTGTTGATTGATTCCCTGTAATGCTGTTGTCAGTATTTTATCAAAAGTCAGATAGATCCCATGACTGGCATTTTGCCTTTTTAAAACCATCCCCTTTGCCATTACAGAGAATTGAAACCTCGAAGCCAGCTGGGAATGGCTGGGAGCCTTTTAATTATTATTTATGAATTCATGAGAAAGAAATATTGACTTCTAATTAAAGCCAGAAAATTACTCCTGGAATAAATTGATAAAGGTCAGTTTCTTTGCGAAGAACTTCTCTATGTGTCTTTATGTGTCTTGTGTTATCACTATTATAAATAAGGCAGCATTCAATCTGTCTGTAAGAATAGGTGAAGATAACTAATTGTTATATTAGTTCTTGCTTTTGGTATTGAGTTTCAATTAAACTTTTCTATTGTTTTTGCTCCTCTTGGTATTTTTCTCTTCTGAGGCTGAGAAAAACTGCTCTGTTTTAAAATAAATTAGAATTGTACCTTTTTATCCTTGAGAAAAATAATTTCTGTGGTTTTGGTCTAAGAGAATTAAAATGGTAAAAATACTTTAGAATCCTACTTCCTAACAAAAGAGAAAGTCTTTCACCAATTATAGAAAGTTCTAGGAAAAGCGCTGGTCTATTTTGGATTAGGAAACTCAAAGTAAATCAAAATACTGCAATAATCAAAAGAAATAATCAAAGAAATAGCCTCATTTGAGATTTTGGCACAGTGAATAGATATTTAAATATTTAACAACTCTTTTTATCTCTACCTGTTCACAAGCCATACACAGGGAGTTGGAATGAAATAAAAAAGCTGCCTGTTGACTTTGAAATTAAAGTAGGTATTATGCGCAGGTTTTGAATAATTTCCCTTCTGTCTGTCCGTAGGCTCTGCTCTCAGTTTTCCTGGGGTTAAATTAATTGTTTGCCTAAGGCAGTGTTTATTATGTTGTATTGATGCTATATATACTCGTTCATATTTTTAGATTATTGATCAAGTTTTGAAATCTATCAACCTTGAAAAAATATCTTGGCGGTGATTTCTGGGAGTATGTTTATCAAATTTAATGAGAAATTTAAAAATCAAAATCTTTCTAAATGAAGCATTTAGAGTAGAGGTTTGCAAATGGGGGTGATTTTAGCAATGGCTGAAGATGTTTTTGTTGTCACAGATGTGGGGGTGGGTGCTACTGACATCTCGTAGGCACAGGATACTACTAAACATCTTAAAACCTGCAAGTGCACCCTCAACAAGAATGAGTAATCTACCCTCAAATACTAGTAATACAGGAGTCAGGAAACCCTAATTTAGAGAAATATGATAAAGTGTTGTTCAATGATAATGGTGACTCAACCCTAAAACTTCACACTGGGAAAAAGAAGTTTAAATAACAGTGAGATGCCTTTTTCTCTCAGAGTAGCAAAAATGAAAGGAAGTGATAGCATCCAGTACTGGCTAAGATGGGAGGAAACAAACATCCTCACTGGTGGAAGTAATCTGGCAATCTTTATTAACCATGTAACTTTCCTTTGACTCAATGGTCTCCCATTTGAAAACATCAGTATAAAAAGATAGAGCTTTTTTGTTGTGTTTTAAAAAATACTGAATGGCTGGGCAGTAGCTCATGCCTATAATCTCAGTCCCTTTGGGAGACCCAGGCAGGAGGATTCTCAAGCCCAGGAGTTCAAGACCAACCTGGGCAGCATAGCAAGGCCCCATCTCTACAAAAATTTTAAAAAATTAGCCGAGTGTGGTAGCATGTGCCTGTAGACCCAGCTACCTGGGAGGCTGAGGTGGGAGAATTGCCTGAGTCCAGGAGGTTGAGGCTGTACTGAGCCATGATTGTGCCATTGTACTCCAGCATAGGTGATAGAGAAAGACCCAGTCTCTAAAATATATATATGTATAATCCAACACACACACACACACACACACACACACACCCCTATACATATATATGGGGAACAAACCTCAATTTTAATAAATAAGGGAATAGTTTGTGGGGCTTGTATAATATAGATTATTATGCAATTATTAAAGTGAGTTTGATCTATATCTAATGACTGTGAAGGATATCTATGATGTTTTACTGGGTGAGAAGAATCAGTTTCACAGTAACATGGATATTTTAAGCTCACTTTTATAAAACAAACAGCAAACATTTCTGTATGTATGTGTATATACTATTGCGTGTTTTTTTTTTTTTTGAGACGGAGTCTAGCTCTGTTGCCCAGGCTGGAGTGCAATGGCCGGATCTCAGCTCACTGCAGGCCCCGCCTCCCGGGTTCACGCCATTCTCCTGCCTCAGCCTCCCGAGTAGCTGGGAGTACAGGCGCCTGCCACCTCGCCCGGCTAATTTTTTTGTATTTTAGTAGAGCCGGGGTTTCACCGTGTTAGCCAGGATGGTCTCGATCTCCTGAACTCGTGATCCGCCCGTCTCGGCCTCCCAAAGTGCTGGGATTACAGGCTTGAGCCACCGCGCCCGGCCACTATTGCGTGTTTTTAATGAGCATGCAGAAGATAACTTGGCCGGTGTTTAATTTGGTTATCTCATTGGAAGACAGAAGAATGAAGATCACTGGGAGTTAATCATTAACTTTTCTCTTTTTTGATTTCCTTTTCCATTTCCAATTTTACTTTTCTATACTACCTTTGTATGTACAAACAATGTAACAAAGAAAAGCTTAAGAAAAGTTCTTATCGCCCTTCTGCAACAATTTTATGTTTAGTATTATTGTCTTATGAACCTCATGGAAATTTATACCGTGCTTAGTGTAATTACAAGAAGGGTAGTTAGGTTTATTTTGGGATTTGTTTTTCTCTTTGTTGATGGATAAAGCTGAAACTTAAGGTATTGAAAAATGTGTATCTATATGTACTTTTTAATACACATGGTACCTACTTTGGATATAATATACAAAATAGACTTCATATGATAAAAATAGCTACAATGATGGCGTATAACAAAGAGGTGCAATCAGACCTGCAGAGCCACTTCCCGGCATGTACTCATGACCATCCACTGAGAACTGCCCAGGGACCTGTTGAGGAAAGGGCATTGTTGTTTTCCTTGATATCAACCTCAAAGGTTAGGAACCTTTCCTGAATCTTTTATTATGTCTATGCTTTGGATAGTTTTGATACCTCAATAATGTAGAAATTGTTGAAATTTTGAGAATAGTGATGAAATTATTTTCTTATCTTGCAAATTACATGTAAACGCTTTGGTGCATAAATTAGAGTTAAAATATGCCATAGGCTATTGTCAGCAGAGGAAAAGAACAGCGAGAAAACTTAAGGGTCAGCAGTCTTTTCAGACCTTGATTAGACTGGATACAGAAACCACAAGAGGAAAGTGTTAACTGATCCTGTTATCCTGGCCCCAACCTACCCCACAAAATTAGCCAGCATTGCCGAGTCCATATTATGTCTCTGATCTTATTCTGCTCAGATCATGCATCTTGATTATTTTATTCTTAATGACAATGAGAACGTGCTATCTTCATCCTTATTTTCTATAAGAGAAAACAGACACAGAGAGGTTAGGCAACTTGCCCAAAGTCACATAATTATCATGGGACAGCCAGAGCCAGAGCTCCAGCCAAGGAAGCTTGACTCCAGAAATGGTATAAGTAGAGTGGAAATGTAAGACTATGGAAATTGAAGTATCTTATTATTTTCTTCCATGCATGGTTTTTAAAAACAAACAAAAAATCAGTGCATTCTAATTCAACAAATTCTTAGCCTTAGTAATAGGTGAATTTGGTTAAGAGGACCCTTATGGATTAATTTAAGAATTGATATCACCTACTATGTTATTAACATTTGATATTTACCTAGAAAATGCTCATAATTTTAAATAATGTTGTTTATTTGGGCCCAGTAAATAAATAATATAATTTTTTTCAGCTTCTCCTCTTCTTTCAAATGAGTATGTGCATATGCATATGTTTGTGTAATTGATTTGAGATTATAGGCAATACAATCTCCTATAAATAAAAATATTGAAAGTTTAAACCATTTGGGTTATAGACCAGCTTTACTGACCTGGTGAGAGTAATGAATACAGTTCTATTACCATTTAATATCTCCTTCAACTGAATTGTGACACCAATACATCACAGAATGTAGGTTATTAGATGAATAAAAATAAATAGTTTGAGAGTGCTTTCTCACATTTGAAGTTTAATTCTCTCTCTGCTGGGAGTGTTATATTGAGAAGGACATATTTTGCAGATCTTTCAGCCTTTGCAATTTCAGTCCTTTATAATTTCCACGTTCCTATGCAATTCTTCAGTTGTAAAGCCTACCACTAGATTACTGGCTTTGGGGGGTCGATTTTGTGTCTAAGTTTTCTTGTCACTAGCAAGTATTTTTTCCCTTCTCCTTTTATTGCATAGATTTTTCACATAGCACATAAAGCACATGTCGTAAAGTGAAAACACTGGGTATAGTCCATTTTTAAGAGTCTGACCCTCCCCTGCCCCCTGCTTTTTTGCCCCAAGGAAGAGAAAACTCAAGACATGAAAAAATTATAACAACTTATCCACTGGTTTTGATGAACAAACATTTGTCCTGACAAGGTGAAACAATATATAAGTGTGAAGATCTTTGACAAGAAGATTTCTGACAGTTGAGGTTATCTGAGCTGGGAATGAACAAAGAGGTGGGTGAGAGGGTGGGGAGAAAGAGAAGTGGCGGTGTCTCACATTCCTAGAGAGGACAGTGACACGGCCGACTGCTCTAAGGTCAGGCTCTCTAAGGGATAATTCTTCATCGTGGCATCTAGCATGATGGAGGATGGGTGGAGTGGTATCTGCTATTCCTTCTTCATGCTTTCCTAGAAATAAAATCAAATAATGTAACTACCCTGAGGAAGAATCAACACAACTATTAATTAACATATCATGGGGTTCTCTTTAAATGAGGGTGATAATTTTGGGAATAATGTATCCTATTGAACTAGTGTACTTCCCTTTTGTTCATCATAACCATCTCTTAGCCACTAGATATGGTCTTTTGTAGAGAGTGAACAAAGTCAAATAAGACATGGTCCCTGACCCCTAGGGGTACACGATCAATCTATTATGTAGACAAGCATTCCCAGAACTTATCTAGAACAAGTCAGATTGAAGTAAGAGCTATTATAAAGTACATGAGTTATGTAAGATTGAAAGACAGAGAATGAGAGATTAATTATAATCAGGGATGAGAAATCTAGGAAGACTTCCTGGAGGAGGTAGTATGTGAGCAGGGCTCTACAGAAAGATTAGGACTTCGGCAGGAACAAAGTGAGAGATATGTGGGAGGAACAAAGTCAGAAGAATGCAAATTATGCCACGTGACTACTTCAAGATGGTTGAAGCAGAGGCTGTCACAGAGGCAGTAGTGAGATAAATTGGGGATCCGGTTAAAGGGCTCTTAGCACTACTTTATAGATAACATGGAGCTGCTGAAGATTCTTCAGGAAGGAAATGGCATGATTGTATTGTGCTTTAGAATATAATTTTGTTTGCTCTCTAGAATAGAGCATCAGAATCCAGATATAATCTGTTCACTTTGAAATACAGCAACTATCATTTCTCTTAATTAACCCCTTGGTCAATAGTCATTTCTTCGTAGCCCCCTTCATGAACTTCCTTTGCTCTGTTGGTGTCTTAAATGTTTGTTTCTGAGGCTCTGTCCTCAGCCCTCTTCTTTTCACTGTTTTCTCTGGGTCAGTAAATGTATGATAATATGCAATGGCTTCAGCTACTGCAACATGGCTTCAGCTACCACAATATGCTGATGATTTCCCAAAACACATTTGCATGTCTCTTGCCTTTGAAATGCCCCAAACCAGTATTTCCAGTTAACTCTATATGACCTGGTATTTTCAGCCATGTCCCCAAATGTAACTTTTTATCTTTTTCCCAATATTTGTTCTTCATTTGTGCATCTATACAAGTGGCATCATTGCCACTACCCAACTGTCCAGTGAAAATGTTGAAATGTCCTCAATTTTGTTCCCATCTATAGCTGACAATTGCATCCAATTAATCACCAGTCATCAAGTCTACCTGCTAAACATCTCTATATCTCTTCATACACCCAAAACCATGTCTGTAGTCTAGACCAGTGCTTCTCTGCCTTTAGCATGCATAGTGATCACCTGGAAAGTTTGTTACAATGCACATCATGATTGATTTTGTAAGTCTAGGGTGGGGCCTGAGAGCAAGTGTGCATGCCTCCCTCCCTCTTTTCCTTCCTTCCTTCCTTCCTTCCTTCCTTCCTTCCTTCCTTCCTTCCTTCCTTCCTTCCTTCCTTCCTTCCTTTATTTTTTTTGTCCCCCCTACCCTAAGAATATACTTTTCTAACAAGCTCCCAGGTGGTGTTGTTACTTGTATTAGTCCATTCTCACACTGCTATAAAGAACTGCCTGAGACTGGATAATTTAAAAAGAAAAGAGATTTAATTGACTCACAGTTCCACATGGCTGGGGAGGCCTCAGGAAACTTACAATCATGGCAGAAGGGGAAACAAGCATGTCTTACATGGCAGCAGGTGAGACAGAGCAAGTGAATGGGGAAGAGCCCCTTATAAAACCATCAGACCTCATGAGAACTCACTATCATGAGAGGAGCATGGGGGAAACTGCCTCTATGACCCAATCACCTCCAACCAGGTCCCGTCCTTGACATGTGGAAATTATGGGAATGACAATTTGAGATGAGATTTGGATGGGGACACAGAGCCAAACCTCATCAGTACTACTGTTCCCAGGATCATTCTTTGAGTTGCAGGGGTTTAGATAACATACATCTTTTGCCTGGGCTACTGAAGTAGTTTCTAGTCTTTTTGGCTTCTAGGTCATTTCTCCACATTGACAGATTCCCTCATTTTAATGGTTTGTTGTTGTTGTTGTTTTCTAGAGCAGGTGTTGACAAACTTTTTCTGTGAGGGGTCAGATAATTAATACTTTAAACTTCGTAGGCTATATGGTCTTTGTAGCAACTGTGCAGCACTGCTATTGTAGGAACTAAGGAGATATAAATGAATGAACTGGATTTTGCCCATTTGTCATAGTTTGCCTATCTTTTGCCCAGATGAGGTTTAAATTTCCTAATGTGACTTACAAGGTCCTTTAATTGGCCCTAACCTACAATTCAGCCTAATTGTCTCTCTTCCCCATGCAACTGTTGTTCTTTGCACAAAAAACACCCTATGATGGGTCACACTTCCATGCCTTTGCAGATGCTGTCCCATCTGCCTGGGATGCAACCTCAGAGTTTAAGCTCTAGCTTGACCATCACCTCCAACCTGACAGCTTCCTTAATTAATGGAGTCTCTTTCTCCTTTGTGATCTTGAAGTATTCAGTGCATATCATTATTTTGACACTTGGTGCATTTCAATCACTTGCTTTCATTCTTACTTGAGTCCGAGGCCTCCTTAAGGGAAGAAACATCTTTGCATAATGCATTGCCCAGCACTCAAGAGATGGCCAATATATGTTTTTGAATAAATGATCAGTTCTCAGTAACCTAAAGAGCTAATTTAAATCTGGTATGTGCTTAAGTTTCTTTTGGCAATAGTAACTTTCATCCATTGTCGATGTGAATTTCCATCATGAATCCAGTTCTAGGCAGTATGGGTTCTGATTTTAAATCTTATGCAAAATGAAACATTGCTTTGTGACACAGCATTATGCACATAGTTGTAAATACAGAATGAGTGGCACTTGACTGCAATGGGATTAACGCAGTCCCTCCATTTGTTTGGCCAGTTTGAAGAAGACAAAACACTTCTGCATCCAGCAGCACTACCCCCAAACACTATAACTCTTGGCATTAAAAAAACTGATTATAGAAGCCTTGGCTACTCCATCTTTTTCATCTTTTCCATTTTGGACATTGGATTGAAGGGGAGGCAGCCTCTGAATAAGGTGAAACAAATCATGTCAGAGTGATTGATGGAGACTGCTTGGCACACCCCAGGTGATTGTGTTGGGTGGAAGAGTCATCAATTTGCTCCCCCAAAAGGATATATGGCGGAGTCATAAATATTTCACAAAATGTGGGGTGACATCTGCTTTCTTGTTTGCTGAGAACAATGCCTGCTAGAATGTTCCTCCTCCAGACAGTTGTTCCCAGCTCTGATCTAGCAAAGACTGATTTACCTGCTGATGGGAAGTGTTGCTATTTCTTACATTTTCCTTTGAGTTTTCATTTGGATTTTTGATAACTGTATGTTCTCCAGAGGCTGAACTATTTTTTTTATCATACATTTTGCAGGAGGCAAAGGAAAATATACACTCTTGGTTACAGGTTTGAAATAGCAGCAGTTTCTAAAGGGCAGGGTCATTTTTCACGTATTGGTATTTTGTGATTTGAGAAAAAGAAGCTGAGTTCTTGTAACATCACAATTGAGAGAGAGATCAGGATGCACTTTGGAATTTTGGTTGGACTTCTGTTACCGCTTGTACGTATTCATAACAGTTTGTATTTTTCAAGGTACTTTCATATACACGACTTCTTGTGATCGTCACGAAAGCCCTGGAATCAGGGAAGAAAGAAAAAAATAAAAGAAAAAAATTTCAGAGAGGAGCAAACCAAACCTCAGATAGGTTAAGACACTCACCTGAGTCTGTACAGCTAGTTAGTGGCAGACCTAGGATTGGAATAATGACTCTTTCAATAAAATTCTTATGTATACATAAAAGGGAGTCTTTAAAATGGTGTGTCTTTTTGGCCTATGAATTATGGTATATATAGACCATTCAAGAGTCAGTAAAGGTTTAAAATCATAGTTGAAAATAGATTTTATTTATGTTATTTTGCCCTCTTTGCTGTTGGGAGAAATTGGGCCAAGAGCAGGTGGATGTGAGTGATTTGTTGTGGTCATGAAGCAGGTCACTACGGTCACTATGGGGAAGTGACAAGACTCCATGATTTTGTAAGTTCAGCTCAGTCTGGCCATGTTGCCACTGAAGTCTCTTCCTCTTCATCCAGATAAACTGCAGAGGTGACAGTGCATGTGTGATCCCGCGGCGGGTATATATGAGAACTGTGGTGTCCTTTCCCCCTGCTGTCATTGTTGTGTCCTGGAAATGCATCGCCCCTGCTTAGTGAAGGATTCCAGCCTTTGTTAAAAGCACTATAACCCTGAGCTACTGAGAGGCCAGGCTGCACTCAGTGTTGTTTCCAGTAGAGGTGAGTTCCTATCAGGTTCCTGATTGTAAGCAGTAGCAATTTGATTTTTGTTTTAAAAAGTTCAGAATAAACACTGGAAATGGTTCTGAAATGTAACTTAATGGGATTTCTGTGGTAGCTAAGTATCAAAATGGGCACAAATCTGAGGTTGGTTTGATTGTAATATTGCCCCTACTCTTGGGGCAATATTAGAAGTACTTTCGTATATATAAACAAAATGCAGCTTATGGGTTTTTTAAAAAAATAAAAAATTGAGAGGGGCATAATGCTGAGAGGAGATAGATAATGTAAAACATGATTTATGAAGTATAGATATTAATTTTCTCTGCCTTTGTGGTTATAGGCGTGTATCTGTCACCATTTAAACTTTGAGAAGGTATTGAATCATGTCAGTGTTTATTTCTGGTTGGATTGTTTTTGTCTATGGTATTAATGGGAATGTATTCCAAGTCATAAATGGGACTTGGAGGATGAAGAAACAGTGCCAACCAGAGAGGCTTATTCTTGAGGGCAGCAAGGAAAAGTAAGCCTAGACTAGGTTTGGATGACTTATCCATCCCTGCCCTCACCGTTCACCATTATAAAAATAAACCAGTGCACAGACCAAGGTGTTGATGCCCTGAGGGACACTGCAGAGCTGAACAAAGAAACCAAGGCAAGTGGGTCCCAGTGCCAATTTTTCCATTAAGTCACACCTGAAGACAGAACTATCCCTTGTTTCTAGTCCAAAGAAGGAATAAGCTGTTGGCATAACTTTCCCCTTTTTAAAATCCATTGGGGATATATTTTATTACTTTGTGCTTGCTGATACATTGATGACCAGAGTTCTTCGTGTATCTGTCTGTAATTGTGAAACTTATTAAGTGGTAAGATTTCCCTGTCTATAATTGCAAAACTTATTAGGTGGTAAGAAAAAGAGGACATCTTTTTCTTTTTCCAGCTCTGTATTTCTGATGCAATGGAGAGCACATGGAGGTTGATGACTTGGTTGTTGACAGCTCTTGATGAATACTCTCCCCAAGATATGATTCATTTCTCTGGGTTAATTTTACAGTTTGCATTTGAGTTAGTCAAGAAAAATAGTATTCTCCCAACTGCTACCCTCTTATCTCTTCCTTTTCTCTTAAAAGGAAGCAATTTTCCTCAAGAGGACTAGGTTTTGTGCTTCAGGATGTTGTAAACTCTTCTGAAAATACTTACCGCCACCCCTCACCCCAACACACTTTCGTCTTCCTCTCTAACAACCCATTCTTTGACCTTTGTCAAAAACTACTTCTTACAATAAGTTTGCTTGGTCCTACCTTCTGTAATTCCTCTTTTCTTCTAACTATTTTATATAGCATTGGTATGATAATAACATGTGCCTGTACATTGTTTTATAAATTGGCTTAATTTTTTGAACTTAGTGAAATATCCTTAAGATTGATACCTTTATTTTGTATTTACTTTGTACTCTCCTTTCCTTCCATGCCTGGTAAAATCTTGACCTCAATTCAATAACAGCATTGATCACTTGAAAATGTAAATAAAAGTGTATTTGTATAGTGGTTATGAGTACAGACTCTGGAACACTCCAGATAGCCTGAGTTCAAATTCTGGCTACTTATTGGCTCTGTGACCCAAGACATATTATTTTACCTCTCTGGGCCTCAGTGTTCTCACCTATATAATGGAATAATTTTAATATCTATATCAGAAGGTCATAATAGGGGTGAAAGAAGTAAAAAGAGCAAAAGTATAAGAGTTCTACCTTATACCAACATATAAGGTAAAACAATGCCTTATACATAATAGTTGCTGAAGAAACATAGACTACTGTTAATGTTCTGTGACTGATTGACTTTCAACGAACTTTAAAGATTGTCAGAGGGCCTTTTAAATTTCTACTTCTTCAGTGATTGCTAACCCTTGAAAAACAGAAATATTCCAAATAAATGTTGAATTCTTCCTGTTTCAAGGACACCTCTTATCTCATATTCTTTACACATTTATGTATCTATGTGCAATGCATCTACATACACAAATTCTCTTTGTAGATCAAAGCTAAAAGACAACCATCATATAGACTTTGTTCAATAAATTAATGGCCATATACCATTCTCATACAAAAAAATGAGTTTGGAATGCATAATGTTGAAAGCCAGGGAATGAGAATTACCTATATTTTTGATATTTTATTATGTTTAAAAATTATACTTTACACTTTCATCACTTATTAAGCATATTTACTGTTTTGTTTTTTGGGGTTTTTTTTGTTTTTTGTTTTTTGTTTTTTTTTTTTTTTTTTTTTTTTTTTTTTTTACCAGTGAAGAAACTGACGGATGAAAAACTGACATTGGGAAGAACTTGCCTAAGGTCTACTGAAAACAGCTGGCCTGGACAACTCCTATTCACTCTCCTTGTTCACAGTCACTTTGTGATTCTTACTTAGTTGGGCATTCTTGTTCACAATGCTTTCGTAGTATGGTTGGCCAAGTTTTCTAACATCTCCATAAAATCTAAACCAATTGGGACAATTCCAGGATTGGGACTGACTAAAATTTTGAGGGAAAGAGAGGGCTCATCATATAGGAAATGCCTATGAACCAGGCACTGTGTGGGACACACATTGTTTCTAATGTGCACAGCACCCATGTGAGGTAGGCATCATTCTCCCTGTTTTATGAAGAAATGAAGAAACTGCAGTGCAATATTATAAAATAATCTATTCAAGGTTCAACAGCAGAGCTGGGATTTGAACCCAGTATTTTGTCAATATCAAGCCCACCCCCTTTCTCTTGCACAATTCTGCTTCCAATGCTTATTAAAAGGCTCATTTAATACCTATTCTGAGCATTCCCATACACTTCTAAGGGATTAGGAGAGATTACGTGGAGAGGTTATATAAAGAGATTTGGCAGTTGGTAAAATCTGACCCTACCCCATAGAGAAAAAAAAAAAAAAACACCACCACAGAAACTATTTCTACTGCTTTTTAACCTGTATGCTATTTTAAAAATATAGTGGGCAAAAAAAGAGAGAAACTTTTCTAATATTTCTTTGAAATCTACATATTCAGCAAATTCTCTTTTAAGTAGAATATGATTAATTTAGCTTCTCATTCTGAGGCATTAAAAAGTGCCATTTCTCTTGCTTATTCAATACTTGTGAATAACCAAGAGCCAGTATGTTAAGGGTGGAAAAAAGTGTGACTGTGATCAGCCAGGTTCCTATTAAGGAGCAAGGAGCTTCCTTGGATGATGGCATTTGTTCTGATGACTTATTTGGGCATATGCCCCAATTTTTAAAATCTCTTCGTTATAGACACTATTGCAGTCTATTGACTTAGGAAGCAAACGTGACTCTAAAATTTGTTGTGTGACTGTGAACAAGTCATTTCTAGCCTCTCAGGCCTTGTTTCTGCCTCTGAAATTACACATAATTATGCTCACAAAGGGCTTGGGGGAAGATTCATTAAGGAAATTACCACTTATTTAGAAAATTGCTGTTCAAGTTCATAGAATGTTTCCCTGGTGGGCTTAATGAGCACATGGCCCTCCTCAAGGTGAATGAATCACTTCTGTTTCTCTGGGGAGGGGCTTTTCTTCTAACTCCACTTCTTGACTCAGGGTGTCCAGGGCTAACAGTCTGGTTTTCTTAGAAAGAACACTGACCTATTTAGCCAATCTTTAAAAAGAGCGTGTTTCTTTAGAGCCATCTGGTTTGTCGTGAATATTTTCTTCCAGTTAATTCTAGAGTTATGAACATGGGGGATTTAGAAAATGGCCCCCACAAAGCGGCATTAAGACAAGCCCCCTTGATGTTTCCATAATCAGGAGTGATTATTCACTCTTGTAATTTTCAGATATGATTAGTCAGGATAAACACCATTTTGTGCCTAATGGATTTATAAAGGCATGTAAGAGTGGCACACGAGACAGTTCAACAATCTTACCCACTGTTAAGAATTTTATAACCTCCTGTTCTCAAGTCATCAGTGATGACTCGGAACAAAGTGCCAAAGACAGCCTGACTTGTTCAGTAATCAGGCGGGTAGTTGAAGATGCCTGGTCAAAATCCTCTATGAGTATTTGACTGTATGAGCAAAATGATGATGTAGACATTGCTATTATATTGGAACTGATGGACGGAAAGACCAGAACATTTGCAACTTGTCTTTTTTTTTTTTTTTTTTCCTGTTCACTGATAACTTCAGGCTTCAACCATACTCCATTCCACATCTTCTTCTTGAAAGAGAAAACACATAAATTATTCTGATTGACTGGGAACATTGGCTGATAGAATATTGTTCTTCTCGTCTATTTCTAGCCCTGCTTGTCCATTACATAATGATCACTGAAATCAAGGGCTGGGCTGGCAAACACTGTAAGCAGAGGCTCCTCTGGTGAAGCCTCTGTGTGAAAAAAAAGTTTTGCTTCATCTTTTCATTGATTTGGGAGCCCTCCTGTAGTTGGCTGGAGGCTCTCAGTAGGGACTACAAAACCGAACCCCAGGTGGCTTTGCACACTTGCAGAGTCAGCTTCTTAGGTATATTTTTCCTAATTTTAGCATTTTTTATGTTATATAAAATTTATAGGAGGCCATTGGTTTGGACTGAGCTCCTGCACTAGGCCCAACAGACTAAACCAAAATCGAGCTACACATGCTAAGGTTCTATATCATGAAGCTGAAACTAAGTTATTTATCTGATCTTCCAAGAAATCAAGGGTGGGAGGAGTGGTGGGGGAGGGGGGTAGAGAGAGAGAGAGAGAGAGAGAGAGAGAGAATGAGAATAGCTAAATCCCCAATTTAGTCAGCTTGAAAAGGAAGTTCTCTACTTTAACCTTTACAAGGAAAGCCACTTTGAAACAACCAATCCACTTACTGTTTTTTGTTCCTGCTTTCCTCAGTCCTTCTCTGTTTCTCAAACCAAACTCCTCTGCTCAGCTTATTATGCTCATTTGTTCTATTTTATAGGTGAGGTTTTGTCCAATTCTGGAACACAAAAGCCAATTAAGATCTTTAAATTTCTTGTAATGTTGTCTTTTGACACTTGGTATTTCTCTTATATTCCAAACTCAAGTGTGAGGAAATATGAGTCCATTTATTCATGCATCAAATGAGGGTTTCATTGAGAGTTTCTATATGATGATATCTGTATGATCCTGTCTATATGATAAATATCTGTATTGATCTAGGGGAAAGAAAAAGATGTGGTTTATGAGACTCAGTTCTTTTACTTCACTAAGAAGCAGAGTTACAGAGAGGCGGGGGTGTGTGTGTGTGTGTGTGTTGGGAATGGGGGAGGAGGGATGGAGACCAAAGCCTTATAGAGACATTGGCTAGTTTGTCTTTTCATTGAATAAATATTTGTTTTAAGTATTGAAGAAATGATGGTGACAGGGTCTCTGCTGTCATTCTGATTTCATTGAGTTGATAGTGTGAAAGGATAATAAATCTTGGGACCCCAAAATCACTAAGCTAAGGGCAAAAGTCAAGCTGGGACTGCTTAGGGCAAATTTCCATTCTATTCAGTTATCCCTCTGCTCATTGAGGTAAATGCATATCTGATTGCTTCCTTTGGAAAAGCTAATCAGAAACTCAGAAGAATGCCATTGTTTGTCTTTTATCTACCTATGACCTGGAAGCCCCCTCCCCACTTCGAGTTGTCCCCCCTTTCCAGTCGGAACCATTGTACAAATTACATACATTGATTGATGTCTCACGTCTCCCTAAAATGTATAAAACCAAGCTATGCCCCTACCACTTTAGGCACATGTTATCAGGACCTCCTGAGTCTGTGTCACGGGCACATCCTTAACTTTGGCAAAATAAATTTCCTAAATTGACTGAGACCTGTCTCATATGTTTTGAGTTCACAATAGATAGTAGAATAGAAATTCTACTTTAGAAAATTGATTTAGGTTCTTTCAGTGATACTCCCCTACTTGATAAGTAATGGAGGTTCTTGCAGGTCTTGGATGTCTCAGGGACCAGGGAAGAGGGGAGAAAGAAGTAAAGGCTAATTTATCCTATGCCTCCTGTATGCCAGGACCCTGCCAGGTGCCTTCACTGCTGTCATCTGAGGGCTTCCACAACCATGCAGGTTAGGCTGGATTCTTCATGTTTTAGTGACAAGACATCCTCAGAGAAGTAGTTTAGCTTCTATGAATGAGGAATAAAAAGAAAGAGGAACTACCCACATCCCAAAAGATATGTTGTAATTAACAAGTGCTTCTGGATCTTGGCTGCACGTTAGAATCACATGGGGAAACTTCAAAAATCCTTGATGTCCAGCTGCACCCAGATCAATTAATTCAGACTCAGGGTGGAGCCCACCGTCAGTAGTTTCTAAAGCTTCCCAGATTATTGCAATTGCAGCTAATGTTAAGAATGACGGAATTAGTAATATTTAAGGTATATTACAGTGTATATGCTTGCTTCAAGATTCAGAGTCAAGGAATGCTAGGGCAGGAAAGAACCCTAAAGTCACCTAATCTAACTGCTTAATTATACGAAGGAAGATACCATAGGTGAGATAAATAAGGTGACTGACAAAATTCATATAGGCTAATCAGGACCAGAGCTGGGTGTCCTCCTTTAAATTTGACTTGTTTGACTCCTCAAGAAAGGCTTGAGTATAAGAACATCCATAGAGTTAATGTAAGTGGTTGTTCTTGGAGCTTTATTACAAATTGCTCTTGAATTTTCTTTCTTACTTGTGGGAACTATTTCTAAACACACCCCTATGTACTAATACCGTATTTTAGTATTTTAGTATCTGTTTTGATAGGATTTTGGGGGGTCGTTATTTTTATTGTGATCTTTTCCACCCAAACAAAGAATATCCAGAAGGCTGTGGCTAGAAAAGTAATTTAAATTTTATCAAGTTTTTGCATAACTGGTGTATCTTTGCTGTCTCAGAAAAGGTCTAGGGAATCAGAGGTCAACTTGAAGCTCCTCATTTATATGATAATTACCAGTAAGCGGTGGCCACTGATTCATGATACAAATCATTTGTACCTCTGGGACTTGTATGTTTACTGGGCAGGAAGTATGTGATTATGTCGTACTAATTAGTTTCTAGGTGACAGAGAGAATGTAGCACAATTGAGACTAAGTTTGGTAATTGTGTGCTGCTTAGTTTCTTTATTTACTTGTTATGGCAGGGTTTTTAATTTAATTTTTAATCCACAGGAAGTCTCACAGTGAATACACACCTGAATGACTGGATACTAACCTTCGTATTATCACTTTCATAGTTTATAACATGCTTTAATATGCTAATCTTATGTATTCTTAGCACCAGTCCTCTGAGGCACGTATGATTATTGTTATAAAACTCCCTTTACATGCTAACAAACTGAAGGCAGAGATGTTGCAAAAATACTTGAAGATCCTACAGCTAGAAATGTTGCACCTAACTTGAAATTCACATCTCCTATGATTAATAATGATAACGAATGGTAATGAACCACTAGAAATGATCAAGGTTTAGCTTGATTTTCCTGATTTTCTCAACAACTAAGAAAAAGGCTGTGAAGATGGAAGATAGTGGGAGACTGTTGTTTTAGGGGTGGGAAATAAAAATAATGTAGATTTTGGTGGGAGGAGAATAAATTCAGAGAGGTTATGTTTTCACAACAAAGAAAAAGCCTTGGTGGAGGAAAAGCTGAATGAAAAACAATAGAATGTTATTTGTAGTCTGGCAGAAAAGAGGTCTGAGGAAAAGGAGGAGGAGGTGGTAAGAGCAGGCTTCAGAACAAAGCCCCACAAAGAACAATCACAGGGAATAGACAAGGAAGGACAGAAGAAAGTGAAAAATATCAAACAAATGTGGTGAAAAAGAAGTCTGTTGTTAAACCAAGGCAAGATGGGAAATTAGAATTAGATGAATTGTAAGTTTGATTTTTAGTGATTTTTTAAATGCTCCAGCAGTCCAGAAACACTCATTTAAAGAGTAGACAGAAACTTGTTATGATCTGAAATGAAACAAGGAGAATGGATAGGAAACACTTCTACCTACAGCATACTGTTCACTGCATTTGTCTTCCAGGCAAATGTTTCCTGAATATGTATGACAGAGCCTTTCTGACAATAATACAGAGAGTTATATTACCTGAAATATGGCAGAAACACTAGGTAGCATGGAATCGAAAGGCCCTCAGATATGGGTGATGTCGAAAGAGTATTATCTCTGAGACAGCATATTTCACTATGCTTATAAAAAGCCTTGGGCAAAATGTAGAAATTACAAGAACCCAATACTATCGTTCCATAGGTGAAGCATTCCATGATCTGATAGGCAGAATGTTGCTGCTGTAGAAGAATAAAATTCACAAACTCTAAGAGCATCAAGTTTGATATAATGCCTTTTTAAATCTCCAAATACTTTTCTGAAGAACATTTTCATAAATTTGCAGTCAAAAAAGAATTTGGGCTGGTATGCTATGTATTGCTACCTGCTAGGTCTCTATTAAATAACGTTCCATCATCTTAGGCCCTCAGGTGGCCCATCATGAGAAACTCAGAAATAACTAGTGCATTAGTCAGGACTTTCCAGAGAAGCAGAACCAATGGCAAGTGCGTGTGTGTATATATAATAGATACACATATATACACATATATATAGAGAGAGAGAGAGAAAGAGAGATAGTGACACATATATATGTCACTATATATAATATATATATGTATATTATATACACAGAGAGAGAGAGAAAGAGAGGGGGAGAGAGAGAGATTTGTTTTAAGGAATTGGCTCATGCAGTTATGGAGGCTGGAAGCTCCCACATCTGCAGGGTGAGCTAGCAGGCTGGAGGCTCAGGAAGAGCCAGTGTTGCAATGAAATGTGAGGGCTGTCCAATAGCAGAATTCCCTCTTTCTCAGAAGAGGCCAGTCTTTTGTACTATTCAGGTCTCTACCTGATTAAATGAGGCCCACTCACATTGTGACTCATCCAATCCCCTTTATTGAAAGTTTACCAGTTGTCATGTAAATCTCATCTAAAACACCCTCAAAGAAATATTCAGAATAATATTTGATCAAATATCTGGGCACTGTGGCCCAGTCAAGCTGACACAAAAAATTAACCATCACAACTACATTAGTGAGATTTTATATTCACTGACTCTTCCACTACCTGAATTCTCTTAGATTAGCTCTAAAAGGGGTGTGTGTGTGTGTGTGTGTGTGTGTGTGTGTGTGTGAACACTTTATTCCCAACAGAAAGAGAGACATTGACAAGATAAATCAAAACTAGAGTTTGACTTTTCACTGCTGTGTCTGGGAGCCCTAAAATGAATATGTAGGGTACGACACAACTTTTGACGACAGATTCCAGTAGCTTTGGATGATGTTATCTATAGAAATTACTATATAAATATGTAGCATAAAGATGTACATTTCCATTTCAATAGAACAATCTTTAGGTATGCATAATTATGGAGAGTTATAAAACTCAAAAGATGTCCCAAAGAATGGGACTTGAGTCAAAAGAAAGGTACATTATCACCATTGGTTTATGAAGTAATAATAATATGATAATGGCTAAGTGCTTTACATGCATGCTTTTTATCTAACCCTCAAACAGCCATTCTTACAGAAGAGGAAACTGAGACACAGAAAAGCTGACTAATTTGCCCAAGGTCAAACATCAGCAAGTATTGGGAAAGTATTTGGGTAAGGAGGGACTTTATCAGCGGTGGGTTGCTCTTGAACCCAGTGGCCAAGTCCCTTTAACAGACCTGGTATATGGCCAACCTGCTTTTGCCCAACATCTACAGAGACTAGTTACTGTTTATATCATTTTTGTAAATCAAGAAAGAACCGCACTGAGATGCTTGTTTGTGAGTGATTACCTACATTTCTAAGTCCTCCAGCTACAGTTAGGCTCACCATGCTGCTTGACCACCATGTTTCTCATCTCTGGCTGACGGCTTTCCCCATTCCCTCAATGGCTATTTTGAACCTTCACTGTGCTCCTCAAGGCACCTTACCATCCCTGGTCAATGAAGGATAATGATTACACTGACTGCCTCACTGATAATCTAGGGGCCAGTGGACATGCCCTCTCAAAACTTACCTCCTCTTCATCCCAAAATCATCCCCAATTTTACCCATCATCCTTCTTTTCATCTCTTAGTCACCTAGGACCTTTACTCCAAGCTGATTAGTTCAGGGCAATCCAGGATGCAGTTAGGTATTTCATATGGAGGTGAGAGGAGAAATTCTCAGTGAATACTTTCTGTTAAGCTAATTCTTTATTTTTATTTTTATATTTTATTATTTTGTTGATAATACAAAGGCCTTGGCCTCCCAAAGTGTTGAGATTACAGGTGTGAGCCATAGTGCCCTGCCAAAGTCTTGAACTTTTCAATATAATCTTTTCAAACTTTACTTTTGAATTTCTTGATTTAAGACTATTTATCCTATTTTATACTCATCCTTCAGATTTGATGCACAGGTTTTCATTTTATTATAATTTTGGCTTCTTTCCCAATCATAGTGATGACTTGCCTTCCAGAAATTCTTGTTAGAATATCTAGAATAGAATGTTGGCTACATAATAATAATAGTTAACACTTACTAAATGTTTACCATATGGCAGATACTATTTTAAGTGCTTTACAGGATCCTCCTCATATAAACATACTTAAGCTATTTTCTGTCACTAACTCCTTTGAGAATCTGGATCTTTCCCCCCAACCCCCCAAAAAATTTGCACTCAGAAGCACCTACATACCCTCCATTTTGTTATCGCTTACTGTGAAACAAACCATCAGCTCCAAATGCAAAACAACAACAGTGTTTTGTTTTGCTTTTTCTTAATTTCCCATGATTTTGTGGGTTGACAGGTGATTCTTCTGCTTCATCTGGTTTCAGCGGGGACACTGGAGCAGCTGGAAATTCCAAAATGCCCTCACTTGCATGGCTGGCAGTTGGTGCTGGCTGCTGGCTCTTGGCCAAGGGCTTCAGCTGTCTTCCTCGTGGGCCTCTCCATGTGGCTGCTTGGACTTCCTAACAGTCTAGTGGTCTCAGAGTAGTTGGAATTTTTACATGGCAGCTGGCTTCCCTCAGTGTAGAAAATCTTAAGACTTGAGCCAGAACTGGCACAGAGTCACTTTCTCTGAATTCAGATTCACAGGGAGGAATCTACACAAGGGCATGACTATTGGGAGGCATGGTTCATTGCAGGCCACCAAAGTTACAGCCTACCAAATACACAAGCAATTTTTTATAACTTCAAGAGGTACACACACCCCATCAATCCATCTGAGGATTTTAAGAAGGATATAAACTTTAGGTTAAAAACTCATGACTGAGGATGAAGCTGGGGGAACCCTTTAGCTCAACAGGCCTAGTGTAGAGAAGAACGGGGACCACTCTCGCTGTAAAGGGAATTGCACACACATAAGTACATCGATGGGGCTGTGCATGGCATGTTCCAGGGACAAAGAGATATCAGTTATCTACAAGACTAGGAATGAGGACTGGAATCGGATTATGTAATATTTTAAAAGGCAGCCTGTGGAGCTTGAACTTCATTCAGTAGGCACTGGGGAGCAATTGCAAGTTTTCTTTTAAAACAGGAGTAACAAATACAAATGCTGAAATAATTCAGGAGAATTACAGGAATTAAGAAATAAGGAGAATGGTGTAGAGGGAATTACGTTAGGGAGCTTTATGAGGTTGTGAAGTTTTAGCTCAGACATCAGTTTTAAAGTCAGGACTAACAAAACCACCTTAGTAAAGAATGAAAGCATAAAAAATTACTGTAGAAAAGGGTGTTGTAGTGCATCATGCAACAAATATATAACAATATAGGAAGCATTATATGCTAGTATCATTTTGTTTGATTGGAGTAACAAAGAGCTCAGTCAGCCTTTATGGCTTTAGTGGATATGAAAAAAGAATCAAGCAGGGAATTTTTGGAATTACTTTCTAACCAGAGTTAATAGAGTTCTTGAATATGGCTATAAAAGATAATGAGTCTAGAACTAAGACATTCTCATTTGGGTCTCTAAGACTAAACAAGAAGCCTATAAGGTCAGAGCCATTCCTGGATGTTAGCAGGTTACTTCGCATTGAGAGAGAGTATAAAAACTACAGCAGAAATCCTCGAGGGTAGAAAACCATAGTAGTTGTCCAATTTCTGTTTGTTGTCCCACTTGCCCTAAAATGACAGCTGCAATGGTATTTAGAGGATATATATCAGGGCTTGGGTAGGGGGCACATAAAAGCTCATGTTTATTTCAGGGTGAATCTGCCTCTTGCTTTCTGAAGCCAACTCTGTTGGTTTTCTTTTGCATTAGGCTTTCGACTCCCTTGGAACTTGGAATGGCTCTGCCAAGTAAAGGGATAAATCATTGCTGATCTGTGCACCTTGACATTGGAGCTTCATTAGGTCTAGTGGCCAATATTTGAGGGATTGAACAGGATGGAGCTGGGAGTGCCATCTAGGGGTATGGAACTAATCAAAGTCAATGAGGCCACAGGGATTTCTCAATACCAGTGGTTTCTCAAACTTGAGAGAAAAAAAAAAAGTACGTGCAATCTTACCCCCAGAAGTGTTCATTTAATTTACCTGGGATGCAGCCTTGGAATGAAAAATTTTAAAAACCTGACCAGGTGATTCTAATGGGCAGCTGCTATGAAGAACCACTGCTTGATGCCCTTTGCTTGTTAATATTAGGTTCTTACCTATGGTACTAACCAGCCATGGTTTTTGATTTTATAAGTATTAAAATCACTTGGGATAAACTGTTCTCAAGCACCTATTAGGAAATGAAGGATGGCAATAATAAGTACTGTATCTATGACATCCAAAGTTATGGACATGGGAAATGCACATAATACTGGAATATTGTCTTTGAGGATTTTTAGCTTTCTGCTTTCCTAACAGGTTTCTGTGGTGAATGCCGCACACAAACCAACCTGGGAAATTCAGTGACAATAACACTTGATCCAAGAATGAAAGAAAACAAGAAAAAACAAAAACCCCACAGTTGTCTGATTTTATACTTAATGTGCCCTAGTGTTGGTGGAGTTTACGTCTTGTCCTCTTGTGCATGCATGATTCAGGGAGTTCCAGCTTCCCTTCTCAGTGGTACATTATCACCTCTGGATTTTCATCCTCTCCTTCGCTGTTTATAATTATCACTTCCTTATTGCAATGCATAGTTTCTGACCCTCAATCTGCTAATTGTACTTTTAAGCTCTGATTCCATTTTGGCTGTTCTGCACTGAATCTGACCTTTCACCTCTCAAAATCTGTGTTTTCAACATCCCTCAGCTAGCATTGTAATCAACCAATTTATCTCTCTCTCAATCCCCACCCCTTGATAATCCCATTTCATCTCTTCCAGCAACCTAGATACAGCCTCTCAGGCAAAAGTCACATTCAATAACTTTATGTTTCTATTTCCTATATTAGGGAACATATTTTTTTTCTCATCTCAACAGCAATAGTCTCTATGCTGACATAGCAAAAATTTGTTCTCAGTATAGGAGGAGCCACAGATAAATGTGTATGTCTGTATACATAGACATACTGGGAGAGGGAAAGAGAGAAAGGATTTATCAGCTGAAATATGGACAAAGAGAACAGTCTATGCTGGACTTGAAAACTAGGTGGACAATCTGTCTTGACTTTGGTTGAAAACTTTTTGTGTTGAATTGCCCTCTTGGGGTTTGAATCTATTCAAATTGATCTTTTCTATGAGTAGGCACATCATTTTAGAAATGTTTCTGTGAAGATGTGCTGTTTTCATGCTTAGGGAAGCACACTGCGTGCTGAGTGAGACCGAAGGAAATGCCAAATTAATTCATTCTTTCCGTGGCAATGTTCTTTTCCCAGGAAAGGACTGCTTTAATAAAGCATGTGGCTGTGTGTACCATGGCGTGCCTGCCTCTGTAGGAAGCTTGGTAATCCTCTCCCCGGAAAACACAGTCCTGGTGTTTGTTGTGTGAGGCTCTTGAATATAATATTAGTTTACAGTCCCACTCCTGGCTATATTATATAAACAGTGGGAGAAAAATGACAATGGAAATTATGGCAGAGAATGCTTTATTTAAGCCTTTCAAAATGGACATTGTTGCGCATGGCTGTGGGTCTGTTGTCAGCGCACTGCCTGAATGAGTGAATGGCTGCTGTTTGCAGCCAAATGCAGGCAACGGTGGGGCCTCTTCAAACCATCAGTGCCACAATGTTATCAAGCGGCTGAGTCCCTGCTTCTCGTCAGTAAGCCATCATTATTCCTCATGAGCCAACGGCAGGAGAGGGCCACTGTGACAAATACGCTATTATGTTGCATTTTAATGTGTGCCAATCAGCTTAATTCTAGCTCTGACATTCCTCTCAGGTACTGCTCTTTTCCACCACAGTTGCCTGCATGCATCCTTCAGTTACAGTTCCGGAAGTTTCTGTAAGTGTGAATAGGCACTGTGAGCGGCCACGTCCAAATAAACAAAAAGGAGCTCAGCCCGTGGGATGGTTGTGCTTTTTCCAATTAAGCTTCACGATATATTTCAAAGTACTGTAAACATTGGTGTCTGAACAATCCTCACGTTCACTGATATATTTGGAGATCCAATACTGAGACATCTATCCAGCCATAATGAAATTCCATTGTCAGAGTTCGCCAAAGAGTCTATTGGTGTTTGGAGAATTTCAGGTCCTGTGAAGGTTTAATTTTGTTCTTTAAGGGGGGATGTAAAATGTCGTTGTGATATTTGCCATCACTTGACATTTTAGGCTTGGGTTTGGAGCCTTCAGAGATTGATTATTTCCTCAGAGGCCTCATAACCTAATCTAAGATGGCCACTGCATAGTGGTGTGATCCCTCTGGGTCCCAGCAACCTGCCTTCCTGGGAGAAGATATGTCTGGGTCAGTGATCATAGCAACATTTCTGTCCAAACCATGACTGTTCTATGGGGGAATGGAGAAGAATTTCATTAAAATGTCTGAGCCTGATAGTCACTATATTTTAAAAAGTCTGAATGTATACTTCAAAACAAGGCTGAAAGAGACACACCGACTCTGGTAATAGACTCTTATCTTCAGCTAGTGTCACTGATACATCTGGACTTTATAGAGAAACAATTCACCTTGAATTTCCTAAATGAGATAGGGCTTCCTTGGGATATTCTAGGCAGTCTTACGTCAAAAGACTTTTAGCTCGTGCTCTACTGGGATGTCCCTTTAGCCCAGGGTTTTCAAATGGTGTGATGAACTACAAAGAAGAGAGAATAATACAGACAACATAGTGAATATTTCTTAAGAATAACTTTATTGAAATTAAAGTTATGTTTTTAAATTTTGAAATTATTATTTTTCTGTTGAGATTGAATTGTTCTTTCTCTATAAAATAATGATGATAGCATACAGTGATTTTTTTTGTTTGTTTTAATGTCCTAACTTGACAAAACAAAGTTTACTGTCTGTGGCAGTATATTCAATCACCTATTCATTCAACTACCTATTTTTGTTTTTGAATTTTCATTTTTCCTGGTTCTTAAAATCCAGAAGTCTAGCAGCTACTGTTTCACCAAATGAATCACAAATTCTTAAGAGATTTAAAGTGTTTACAGGCTCTTTCAACTGCCAAATAAAAGCAAAACAAAACAGTAAGCCAATTAGGTAGTAATACAAGATGTAAACCTGTAAAAGAGTCAGATTTTTTTTCTTAATTAGTAATCTCTATTCACTGGTTTCTCAATCCCTTCAGTCTTCTCTCTTATTAAGTATCTAGCTAATAGATTTTATCAATTAATATGCATCAAATACAATTCTCATACTTAGGCATGAAATGCTCACCATAGTGTTGTATGTAGCTTTAGTAACTCTTAAAATATGTGGGCTTTGACAGAGATATCTGACATAGACCTTAAGAAGTGACCAAATTCCAAGCCTATTTTAGATTTTGATCTTTGAATACTGGGACCAAGGTTTTAAATAAAGTTATAATGAGTTTTTTAATGATGGCTGTCTATACTTTTAAACTTCTACTGGATGTCACATAAGACATTTTTAATTTCTCTGGCATTATTGCATGAGCTTCCATGGTGAGTGAGAGCCCACAATGAACATTTGAATTACAAAGTTAATTCTTTTGACAGTTACATCTTAATGTCAGCTATTGAAAGTCTCATAAAAATACTTCTTTAACATCCTGTGTTTATTATCCATTGCCGTGTAACAAATAACTACAACTTAGTGGCTGGAGACAACATACATCATCTCACTGTTTCTTTGGGTCAGAAGGTTTGCTGGCTTTGCTAGGTCCTCTGCTTCAGGATCTCTCATAGGGCTGCCATCCAGGTGGTCAGTCAGGGCTGGGTCTCATCCGAAGGCTCAACAGGAGAAGGATCTGCTTCCAAGTTCATTTGTTTGTTGGCAGAACTCCATGTCTGCAGGGCTATGGGACTGAGGGCCTCAGCTCCTAGCTTACTGTTGGCTGAAGGCCACACCAGTTCTTTGCCATGTGGGTCTCTTCAAAATGGCCACTTGCTTTTTCAAAGCATGCAAGGTGAGAAGACAAAGAAGAGTCAGGAAGGAAGACAGAGTTCCAATTATATGCAACATAATGATGGAAGTGACATCCCATCCCTGTGCCTTAGTCTACTGGTCAGAGGCAGATCACCAGTCCTGTCAACATTCAAGGGACCAGGAGTAAACAAAGGCATGGATATCAAAAAGCAGGGATAATTGGGGGCAGCCTTAGAGTCTGTGTGCTACACATACCCCTAGACTTTGGGAATCCAAAATCTCAAAGTCAAGCTTAGCTCTTCACTTCCATCCCTTCTTAGAGAAAAGAAACCTTTAAGATCATTTGAGGAAAGGTAGTCTGAAATGGTGAAAGATTGGAATTGTAGAATAGTATAAAGATATAATTATGCTGATTATTATAGAGAATATCTTAAAACTATTGCAAATAAAGTATTATCAAGGAAAGGTCCTATGTGGCTTTAGTAACTGCATTATATCCATTTATAATCATCATTTTGTTTTCATTCTAGGCAATAATTGAGGAAGCATGTCTTATGTTTCCAGTACATGATAAATATGGTAGGGAATGTAAATTAAGACTAAGACAAGGTTTGCTCTCTTAAGAGGTTTATATTTAGAAGCAAGGGTGATGAGAGAAGTACAAAACATACACAGTTGTAACAGGGAACAAAATAAAATTATACAATGAAATGCTAAATACATTTAACAACACCCTCAACTGGTACAGGAAAGAGAAAGAGAGATCAATGTTCGGTGAAGTTACTAAAAGCCTCAGGGGAAGTAGAACTTGAAAGATGAGTGAGGGTAGGATGAGAAGTGAAAAAGAGAGGAGAATATAAACAGAAAATAAAAGAAGAGGAAGAACCTGGAACTCATAGAGAAGACTGAAGAGTCTGTCTTCAGTGAAGGGAATAGAGAGCAATAAAAAGTAACATTACAGGCTAGACAGCACAGTGGCTCATGCCTGTAATCCCAGCACTTTTGGAGGCCAAGGCAGGCAGATCACTTGAGGTCAGGAGTTCAAGACCAGCCTAGCCAACATGGTGAAACCCTGTCTCTACTAAAAATACAAAAAATTATCCAGGTGTTGTAATGTGTGTCTGTAGTCCTAGCTACTTGGGGGGCTGATGCAGGAGAATTGCTTGAACCTGGGAGGTGGAGAATGCAGTGAGCTGAGATCATACCACTGCACTCCAGCCTGGGAGACAGAGTGAGACTCTGTCTTGAAAACAAACAAACAAACAAAAAATAACATTAGATGGATATGGTTTTTGGAGGGTATTGAATGCTGGGCTGAAGATAGTGACTTGATGGGCAATGGAGAACCATTCTAGATTCTTCAGCAGAGGATAAATGTATTTGGGAAGATCTATCTGGTGGGTATGTGCATGTTAGATGATAAAATGAGGGCTTAGAAGAGAGTGGCTTGGAGTGACAAAAATCTAGGCTAGGCTGGTAGTAGTGGAAATGATACATTGGAAAATATTTATGATGAAGAATCAACAGTGTGGAGAAACTGACTGGATATACTAATAGCAGCAGAGTGTAGGCTCACCCCTTTCTCTCTATTTGAAATGGACAGCAACAAGGTGCCTATTGGTCTAGGTGAGATTCCCGTCGATCAGTTGGCTGCACTACCTAGTTGGTATCTCTTGGCTTTAAATATTTAATTCTTGGAATATTTGTTTGTTAATAAAGGCCTCAAAAGTTTAACAGCCTCTAAGAGCTGTTGAGATTTTAGGTATTACAAAAGGGGTCAGAAGGGACCTTTATATAGCCCTCAAATCAGCCAGATATGTGATCATATGAAGCTGTAACTATGCTTTCTAAGGTGCTCCACAAGAGTTCCATAATATTCAACAGAGTTTTTGAAAACAAAACAAAAAAACAAAATTGTATGTATGCTGTGAAAAGGTCCATGGTCAAATAAGTTTGGAAAAACCTTGGGTTAAAAATTTAAAAACACAAGTTCCAATGTTAGTGAACCACCAAGTGGAGTGTGGGAGAAGCTATAATCAAAAGTGTTTCTCAAACTCTTTTACTCTTTTGATGATGAAACGGGGTGTGTGTGTGTGTGTGTGTGTGTGTGTGTGTGTGTGTGTGTGTGTTGTGCATGCACACCATCTTTAGAACTAGTGTCCTCCCCAACACACTTGGGCAAATACCATGTTAACAAGTAACACGTTTTCAATAAAGGTCATAGCATATCAGGAACTCATGTTTTGGCTTGTGGATCATCAGTTTTCTTGTCATAACTTTATTTGATATTTTATAAAACTGCATTTTAAAGCTATTTCCTTTCCAGCAGTACCTGTGTCAGACATTGGGCAAGAAAAAATTGAGAAACACAAATTAGCTCTCTTGCTTGATGTTTCCTGTTTTTTAAGAAAAGGGCATAGGAAGGGAATAATCCAAACTAAGGCTGCTACCCACCTGGGATATCAAACTATCCAACTTGCAAAGTATCCTTGCTTTCTTCCACCTTCCCATACTCAATGGGCAGACCTGGGATTAAATATTGCTTTGATTATTCTCCACTTGTGGGTTCCTGGATAAGTAACTTAACCTCTCAACTCCTATCTTTTTCTGTTTTTTTCTCTTTTTCTCTCCATTAATGTATACTTTTCTACTTTGTGAACTTTGCTTTTTAGAAGACAGGTTCCTTAGAAAGAGCAAATAACCCTGTAAGCTCATAATTTGGAATAATTAGCTATTTATAGCCTTACTAAATTTGGATTCCAGGTTATGTTATTAGTTCTATGATGCTGTCTATGAGAAACAGTTGTAAGAAGGGGTGGTTGGTAAATAGATTGATATTAGCCTAAAGTGCTCAATGGACCTGCTTTAAACATATTTTCATCTGCTTTTGTCATTCAAAATGTACTATTTTGTTTTGCAAGGTCAGTGTCATAGTAAAACACGCTTTTTATGCCTGCATCATGTCATGTTTGTGCTTCATTGCAAGATTTGCAAGGTTTCTAACGTGACTTAGGTCATTTAACATTTTTGTATATGTCTAGTTACATACACGTACAGAGAGAGAGAGAGAGAAAGAGAGAGAGGAGAAACTGCTATTGGTAGAATACTAAAATATTTGTGACTTACGGTTCTAATTTCTGTGTCCTAAACAAAAACTCAGTGAATGCTGTATAACAAAATATATAGCAAAATATTGCTAAAAATTTTCTACAAAATTCTCCCTGCAAAGCTTACATAATGTGTGTTACCATAGTCCTTGGAATTAATTTATTTTCATCATTTGGATGTTCCATAAATCTTAAAAAAAAATAGAGCTCATAAGTTGTGTTCCTATAATAGTTTTGCTTGGGATGTAAGCATTTGAAGGTCATCTACATATATATTGTAGTTAAAACCATGATGAGAACAAAGTTGCCCAAGGAGAGTGTGTACTTGCATGTTGAATATAAGTTCTAGGAATATAAGTTTTCTATGACATTCCTAGTTCAAGATTTTTTACTTAGCCAGATTTGTTAATATCCATGAGAGAGCAAACCTGACAAAATGAAATCTGAGCTCAAGAGATGATAGCTTTCATTATCATAATTTATTGAACACCTTCTATAAGCAAGGTGATGAGAATGCAACTGAGAACAAAGGCATTAAATACAATAGCACTGGTCTAGGTCAGAGAACAAGACAGGAATGCTGTTTCCTCAAAGACACACACACACCAGATTCTTACTCATCTTTAAAATGTTGACTTTCAAGGCATCTAGCTGCCCCAGAAACTAAGGTTGCCTCTACAGAGCTATGTCTTGCCATGTTAGAAATTCTTTAATTATAAACCACCGAAAGGACAGTGTACCTTATCCATTTCTTTTTGAGTGCCCTTTCCTCTCCCAATTCCTCATGATTGTGGCATTAGCTGCTAATAAGAATTAGCTGCCTATTAAAATTCTCTAGTTTAAGGTTTCTCTGTCCATCCCATTCCGAGCCTTTTAATACTGGTTAAAATGCACCTTAACTTTTACATTTCCAATTGATGGAGTTCAAATTCTGTCATTTTATCATACTGCCTGGGTGAAATCTTCACTGACCTCGCACCCACCACAGATGGAGCCAGCCACTCTCTCCACTGTTCTCTGCCTCTATTAAACCCCTATCACACAAATGGCATTTCATTGTTTAGATGTTGAACTCACAGAACACAGAAGGTATACATGAATCATCTCTGTGTTACTATCACCTAGCACAGAGTCTAGATCATAAATATTAGTTGAATCGAACTGAACAGGCACCAAAAAATAACACTGCCACGGATCACAGATAGGAATGTGTTTCTGGTCAGCCTTTACCTTGTCTCCAGGGAACCATATTCACAGCTGGGGAGGGAACCAGGTAAGTAAAGCCACATTCAAGAAATTCCAGTGAGTGTAGTCATGACTATTAGAAGAGAGAACATTCTTTTCTTGCTTCTTTTGGTAAACACTTATGAGAAAACCTTAACAGCAACAGTTTCCAAGGGTTCAACAAAGATAGAACATTTTAAATATATTTAGTGGCTTGTAAATATTTATTTTTAAAGGACATGAAGACAAAAGTGGAATCTGAATGTGTATGCTAAGGAAGAGAAGAATTTGCCATTCTGACAACCTGCTATAGATTGTAACAATATTTGACATACCTTGTTGTTAATTAACCAATTTGATATTTGGCTGCTGCCTTAGGGATTTTACAATGACCTGTCAACAATTTAACACTAGGCCAATTAGGTAAAGACTTCAGTTTCCTGGAAATGCCTAAGTATGGGATAGAAGGAAAAAATGACATCATACTTAGGTAATTAGATGTTAACCAATCCCACAGAAGGGATCTTGAATAAGCTTCCTAAGGACTGCAGTTCCACGGCTCAGTGTGCATTTATATCCTTCCCCATCTTGCTGGGGGTGACGGTGGAAGAAGGGGAGGAGAGGGGAATCGAAGGGGTGGGCTTAGTTCTTTCTGCAAGAAAGAAAGAAGAACTCTTTCTTCTTCCCCCTACCCACTCCCACAGCCACTCATGCTGCCATTCCAAACTGCATGCAGCCCAATTTCTTCCTTGGCTTCTCAAAAAGTCAACTTATACTTGAGTTTAGTAACTTTATCAAAGAGTCAGGGAATGGGATAGGGAATAAATAAAAGGTTCAGTCATAGGGGATGTGTCTTAATCTGTTCAGAAAACTATAACAAAATGCCATAATCTGGGTGGCTTATAAACAACAAAAATTTATTTCTCACAGTTATGGAGACTGGGAAGTCCAAGAACAAGACACCAATAAATATAGCATCTGCTAGAGGCCCCTTTCCTGGTTCACAGATGGAGCCTTCTTGCTGGGTCCTCAGGTGGTGGCTCTCTGGAACTTCTTTGATAAGGGTACTAATCTCTTTCATGAGGGTTCCACCTCCATGATCTAATCACCTACAGAAGCCCCATCTCCTAATCCCATCACCTTGGGGGTTAGGATTTCCAAATACAAATTTTGGGTCACATGAACATTCAGATCACAGCAAAATGTGAATATCTGCCTTCTTGTTACCACCCTCCGCCACTTGTCGCCCTCTGTTACATCTCCAGTACCACTGAGTATTTTCCTTTCCCTCATAAAGAAAAGTTCTATCAACATTCAGAACTCATACATACTCTAAGGCTGCTCATCAAAGTCTCTTCCCAACAAAGATAAGGGTTTTCTGGAAATGAGTTCTAGAACCAGCAGCTATATTTTTTCCCATATTGTTATTCCTATAATATTTTTTAAATAAGTTTGTGTTGGTCTACTTTAAAAGTTATACCTTGGATTTTCTTGCACTTGTAGGTGGTTTGGCGGAGGTTGAGGCAAGGGGAGCCTGGATTACAAAAGTTCTGCAATCAGCATTGCTGTGAGCTCCATATTATCCAATGAAGTATTTTTTTTTCATATTCTTGACAAACCATTTATGAGTACCACTGGATGGTGTGGGTCATCAGGGCTCAACCAGAGTAGCAGAACCAGTGTGTGTGTGTGTATGTATATATATACACATATATATACACACACCTTATATGTATTTAATAAATCTCCTCATATATATATTAAGAGATTTATTTTAAGGAATTGGCTTACATGAATGTGGGGGCTGGCTAAGCAATCTGAAATCTGTGAAGCTGAAACTCACAGGTATGGGCCAAAGCTTTTATCCACAGACAGACTGTCTTCTCTTTTTGGGACAAGCTTCAGCCCTGCTTTTTAAGTCTTCCCACTGATTGAATCAGTCCTACCCATAATATTCAAATATAAATCCTGATTTTTTTTTAGACTCAGCAAATTTGACTGGTTGTGGACTGAATTACATCTGCAAAATGTCATCACAGAAACACCTGGATTATCATTTTATTGAGTAACTGGGGGCTATAGCCTAGCCAAGTTAACACATCGAAGTCATTGCAGATGGGTGAGTTGAATGAAATTTTTACCAAGGATGATACTCAGAATGCATTCCAACAAAATGTTTAATATTTAATGACAAAAAAAGGAAATATTATGCATACCTAAAAACTTCCTCCCTACTGTATTAAACTCTCCACCAAAGCATTTTTCTGAAGGAAACACTTAAAGGTACTGATGACAAGTGTATAAATAAAAGGGTTACTCTGATTAGTATTGAGAGAGATAATGCTCATTTTATTTATTACATTTGGAGAGCTCTAAATAAGTTTGTAATTATAGCCTGAAAAAAAAAGTGTTAATTTCCTTTTAAATGGACCACTAAGATTTTTTCATAATATTGAACTCATTAGGCCAAAACATGCATTCATTTTGGGATTATTTAAATGAATTCATTCATTCAACAGATATATAATTGAAACATAGTATACAGAAAACATTGTGCTAGATTCTGGGGATAAAATGGTGAATAAAACCAAGACAGCTGCTCCCTTCAAGAATTTTATGATTTAGTCATGGAAAAAATACATTAATCAAATATTGACATGAAAAAATTATCACAAACTAAGATAGTTTCAATAAGTCTATGTTCAATGATTCTTGACTTTTTCTGTGTGTTAGAAAGCTTACCTGAGGAGCTGGGATTTAAAGAATGAGCAGAAGATACTTGAATAAATAAGAAGACGAAGAGATTTCCAGGCAATGGAAGACACTGACCAAGGCCGGGGAGGCTGGAACACAGAAAGTGACAGGGAACATGGCAAAAGACTATGCTAAAGCAGTTGGCAGGAGCTAGCACTCTGAAAACCACATTAAGAAACCTCTTTGGTCTTTATCCTAAGAGCAATGGAAGGTATTAAAGGATTTTAAGGTTTTGAGCAAAGGAGTGACACAATCAATAGATAGCTTCTAGTAGGATTTTGCAAGATAGTTCTACTTTAGCCACTAAGGCAGAGATAGCAAAAATTCAGCACCCGAGTCAGTAAGTCTTTGGGTCTTGTCCGTGGCAGACATCACTAATCAATCATGGTCATTTTTTTTTTCCCTGACTGAACCAGACTTGACAGTCTCAGAGTGTTTCTGACAGCCAATACCTATCTGATTTGGCAATTAAGACAAACTCTGTATCACCATTTTTTTTTTTTACTTTTCTCAATAAAATACAACATTGCTTGAAATGTAGTTGCCAGGTAGAATTCAGGACACCCAATTAAATATTAATTCAAATGAACAAATAATTTTTTAGTATTATTCATGTAATATTTGAAACATACATTAAAATTAAAAACTGTTTGTTGTCTAGATAACTTCCTATTTAACTGGCTATTTTCTAGACCTTGCAACACTAGTTTGGGGGAATTTATTGAAGTACCAAAGGTCAAAAAAGCCCACAGCACAGCATCATGATAAAGACGTGTCAGTGTATAAGAAGAACCAAACAACTCACAACAAACTACCTTGATAAAGGTAAAAATAAACTAATAGTAATTTTAAATTCAAAAGGAATAATAGTAGCTATTCAAATCATGACCAACTCAAGAAAATTTCTGATATGATGAAAATAAATCACCCATCCAGAATTTTGTGGGATTTCCAGTGATCTGCAAGTGCTCATATGCAATAGAAGTTTTTCATCCCTGCCAAGCACCGTGAGGTAGACTTCATAGAAGAATATTCAATTATATTTCTCAGTAAGTTCTAGGAGCTGCTTTGTTTTAGTTCATGAATGCCAAATTTTAGTAACCATTAACAATTGGTTCAGGAATTTACTAGAAAGTAAATCTTGGCTGTTTATATAAACTTAAGCCTACGGATTTATGGATAATTCACCCAAAAGAACCAAAGCAGGGAGTTGCAATTATAGATCAGTCCAAGGGTCGTTATGTGGCCCCATGTAGCCCACACTTTGAAAATCACTCATCTGGGCAGAGGCAGTATCTTTTTTCCGACATTTGAATGCTGAAGTCGGTGGTAGATATTACAATGTCTTGATTTATAAATTTATGTAAACCTTATGTAACAGAAACAATAACTTAAGCCTTCTAATTTTATCACCAGGCCTTGGGAAAAAATATGGGTTGGTAAAATATTCCAAGGCACTTGAACCTATTGGGTCCGAAATCTAAAGGCACATTATCTGTTGTATCTCTAAGTCTAATATCTCGGCGCCTTGTAGCTGGCTAGAATCAGCATTGCCTTTCTTCTGAAAGAATTTATATTACAAGCTTAACTACCATCTTTCTTCATGGGATTTGTCCTGGGTTGACCATATTCATATTATATTCAAGATGGATGTTCTTCTAGCTCCTTTGTGGGCTTGCCCAGATCCTTTGCAATAAGGGTCCTGTAATTAAGGTTGGGAGGCGTGGTTGTTGACTGAGCACCCTGCAGATTGCTCATTAACGTGCCATCTGAACAATTTAATAACCTTTTTAATTAATCTAAAATTGGCATGTCCCTCTTCAGGCTACAGTGCAGCTTTTGCAAATGTTGGTCTCTTGGTAGTTCTCAATTTAGCTTATTATTTGAAACCTAAATCTGCCCAGGCTAATAAGCATGACCAATTCCTCTTACCAAAACCACGTAGGAATCTCCATCTGCACTTCACTAAAGGATGAGAGGAACAGATGTCTTCGGGTGGTATTCTTGTTCTTGGCTTTTAAAAGAAGTTCCTCTCAGTCTAGAAATGAAAGAAAATAATTTACAGAGTGACTGAAAGCTTACTTTTTGCTTTCACCTTCTTTTTTAAAAAATTATTATCATTTACTTTCAAGTTTGATGCTTTAGAACCTTTATTCTCAATTTGTTGTTGACACTTTGGTGCTAGACATAATTTGAAAAAATTTAATAGGTTTTAGTAATTTGATATCGTGTACCTTAGTATTCCTAAAGAAAATGGCTATCCTCATGGATTTAAAATCTATTATATTTTGGGCAAGGTTGAGCTTGTACTTACTTATTTACTTATTTAACTTGTAAAGATAGGACTAAGGAACAATTACTCTTTAAAGCTTGAAAAAGATGTGTGCGTGTATGTGTGCATGTGTGTGTATGTGAGTGTGTGTGTATTTCACCTGGCCACAGTCTTCAATGCTTGAACAACTTTCCCCAGTACACACAGATTGCCCATAGTTGTTTCTAGAGACCCAAAAAGGAATGCTTCCCAAAGGTCTCCTCTCTGGCCTGTCAGATGCATTCATTATGCTCTATGCACTTTCTTTTTCTCCACTTTCAGACTTACTTGCTTCTTCCTGAGACAAAAGCTCCCAGCTGCCATTGCTGAGAATCCTAACCATTCATTCTTACAACAAACATTAGTTGAGTACTAATATATGCAGGCACTATGCTAGGAATTCATGAAAATCCAGTGTCTTTGCCTAGCCTGTTATCTCCATACATTAGCCAAAAGGCTCTTCTTAGGGTAGGGTAGTGGAGCTTCAGTCCATACAGGGTGGTAGAATGCCCTCTTTCCAATGTGATGGTCCCCATTGATACCAGAACTTTAAAGCAGGTTGGCACTTGCTGTCAAACTTGTAAAAATCTCTTAAAAATAGCCCCCACTCTTTGCAAAACAAAGGAAGTTTTGAAATACATGTTTTCCAAGTTATACTCCCTCCATCCAGGGCTCTGAGATTATAGCCTGACAGTTGCTTCCCTTTAAGCTTTGGGCATCCTCCTGGGCAGCCACCTACATGAGAAGAAAACTTATCTCAAGAGCATTGCCTGGAAATGGAAGCTTAACCCTGTGATATGGAAGTGGGAGGTCTGCTTCTCTGACCCATATCAATTAACTTGAATATAAAATATTTTGCATGTGAAAGTGCCAAGTTCTATCAGAGTTTGCCCTGGCCTAGTCATGCACTATTACATTTCACTCAACAGGATCAACAATTGAGAAGGTAGCTGTGATGATTTGCTTGGAACCTTCCACCATCTCCTACAGACCTTGAAAAGCAAGTCAGGTGATACCCCAATGGTATACCCCATTGCAGCACTGGGACCTCCATGTGCTAAAAGAGTGAAATGGCCAATCCAGTCCTGACTCTCTGGTGGTTGGCCATTTCACTCTTTCAGCACATGGAGGTCCCAGCCACCATAATGCCCTGGGTTCTTGCTCCCAAGTACAAATGTGGATGCACTTCACAGAAGGTGAATGAAGACCAAGTTCAGCTGTTGGTGGACCGGGTGGTGGAGCTTACCGCTACTTAGAAACGGAAGGTTGGAGCCTGATTCCACTTCAACCCTACTGAAGCCTGGATTATCTGTTTTATATTATGTGAGATTATTTTCTTGGTGCTTGAAAACTCTGAAGAAGAAACTGCCACTCTTAAAAATATATCAAGTGGACTCACAGGCCAACAGATTGCCTGTGTTTCACATCAGCTCCAAGTGAAGAACCACATTTCTTTTAGCCACACTCCACATGCTCATTGCCACTTCCATGCATGTCTCATTAATATGAATGAGGGGCTCCATCCCACCATCAGGCTTCTTGTAAAACGTTGCTGTGAAGTGGTTCTCCTTTCCGGTGAATTCCTCTATTCTGTCTGTGAATGGAGAGTGAGCTATGTAACTGACAGCAGAAAGCGCTAAAGGGTGTGTTCTGTGAAAAAGATGAATAGAAGAGATCCTTTTGGCATATCTTTTTAATTGGAAGGAAAGGTAGGATTTTGAGTGCCCATATTTGCTAGCTATTTCTAAATACAGTAGCTTTAAAAAGCCAGAGAGGCAACAGGTATATGGAAAAACACATGGGTGTTGAATCTTCAGTACGTAAGATGTGTCCTTGGATGAAATATTTCACCTCTCTGATTCACAGCAGCTCCATCTATAACAATAAGAGCATTGGTCTGTTGAAGAATTAATTATGATAAAGCACATGATTCATAAGAAATATAGTTCTCTTCTTCCTTCATCCTTTAAAGGCTAGAAAGAGAATGAAAGAAAACCCACTACAAAGGGCTTACCATTGATCTCCATGACTCCTGCACAAGAATTTGTGCATAGACATGTTTTCTAAATTGTGCACGGTGAGAAGATCTGTGCTTTTTCTCCTTCAATCCCTTCCTCACTGCCCCCTCTCAGAAACTTATTGATTAAAGTCTACTTCTTGGTGTAGAGGAGGAGACAGGAGGGGCCGCACTTGGCAGAATGTCAAGCTGACTTCTGTGCCCCTGTTTTTGTCGGCAGAAGCTCCGCTTGGGCAAGCTCCACTCTGCGGAGTGTTTTTCTGTCATTTTTAAAAGGAGAACAGCAAAGATGCAAATTGCCGAGCCTGCTCCAGGAGACGAGCACACAAAGAGGCAATTCAGGCAGACAAGCGTGCAGGGAGGGCGGGTGGCGGAGGAGCGGGGAGCATGCGGAGGCGGCATGACTCTGGACACTGGCCTGCAAGGAGGGGTCAGAGGCAGGGCGCATTCTTCAGGTCCTTTCTTCCACTCTTTGTTAGCAGATTTATTGGACTTGTTAAGAACTAAGGAAACGCTGTGAGGCTCGGTGGCCTCTGAGCCTGGGAGGTCGTTCGCAATTCTAGACTCCAGGCATCTTGGGGCTCTTCTCCTCCTGGGATCCCCTGAGAATGCTGGAGATGGGCTCCATAGAAATGCAGAGACAAATAACATCTTTGCATAAGGTGGCAGGAATATGACACTGTACATTACACAGGCAGGTGAAAGTCACAGCCTCCTGGTGGCTGAGACAGCCACTCCCCAACCCTGCTATCCCCTCCTCTGTCCCTCCCCACTGCCACCCCAGATTTCTGTTTCAGCTGTTGGCATCCTCCTGAACATGGACTGTGCCTCCTGAAAGAAATTCCCACCCAAGCTGCTCAGCGTAAAAACACAGTTCCTCCCCCGGCCTATTTTTCCTCTTCAACTGACCTCAAGTGCAAGCCCTCTGGTGGGTGGGTTTTGATTCTAGCAGAGGCAGAGCACTGTGGTGACTGGAGATCTGGGTTCTAGTCCCAGCCCTAATTGGCATTGTCTCTCTGGGCTCTCCCCCTCTGGGCCTCAGTTGCCTCTTCTGTAAAATGAGGGGGTTGGGCGAGGGGGGTCTTCAAAGCCCCGTCCTACTCTTACAGTCTCAAACTCAGTGACTCTAATTGCCTCATTAGAACACCAGGGAATGCCTTTCTAGTAATTGTCTTCCTGGCTCCTGTCTCACCCACTCCCTACTGGGCTCTGCCTCCAAGGAAACAAAAGCAGCTGCTCTCTCCTCTGGGCTTTCCTCGGCATCCGTGAGCCCTTCTTGACAGCATATGTGCACAGGCATTCTCTGTCTGTCTTCCCCACTTGATCTGAGGCCTATGTCTGAGGGCCAGGGAGGGCAGGTGGTGCCTCTTTTAAGCCTGACTCCTTTCTTTTCTGATTCTTTTGCGAGCGTAGCTGGCCTCTATCCCAGGTGAGATTAAAGCTTCATTGGTGGCTCGCCACCCGACTCCTGGATTGGGCGAGAGCGCTTTACAGGCAACCATGTGTGTTGTGGCTGTGATCAAGGCGCTCAGAATCCAGGGGAAGGCTGAGATGGCTCCGGAGCAAATGGCAGTGAGTGGAGGGAGAAGGTTAATCTCACAAAACTGTTCCTGAAGAAATACACATTCAAGGATTCAACAGCTGCCCTTTAGAGATGGCCTCTTTGCTATGAGCCAGGAGATTTCATTTCCTGTGTATTAAGAAGCAGGCACAAATAGAGTTGATAATGCAGTTTAAAAATTAGCCAAATGAGCTGTCTCTTACGAAACTCTTAATATGTTTAGGAGTCTGCTGTGCTTCTCAGGAGTCAGGAAACAATTTCTCTGCACTCATCCAAGCATGCACAATGCTGGCCAGACAAGAGATCAGACATGTGGAGTGAGCCTGGTAGAAAACTCAGGTCTAGTTAGAAACCAAAGAAATAAAGTCTGGAAGAATCCAGAATATCAGAGGTCTAAACACAGAGACACTGAGTCTAGGGAGACAGCCACAGAGGGAAGGGGCAAGCACAATTGGGGAGGTTTGTCAGGTGGCGAATAGTGACCAGCAAGGCAGAGACTGTGGCCCCAGCATACAGGAGACACTACAGGGATCTCTGATCCTGGAGAAGAACAACTGCTGTCTACTCTTCTCAACTTCCCTGTGGCAGGTGGGTGGTCATGGTTGTTGGGTTTGTATTCAGAGCCAGAGCTTTGTGGGTAATAGCTGTTCCTGATTTATTCAATAGCCTTTGTTCAGTCCTGTCATGTGAGGTTGAAGCACATGGGTTCTGGCATTAGATGGAAGGGTTCAAATCCCAGATCTACCAATTTACTAGCTGTTACCCTGTTCCTCAGTTTCCTCATCTGGGAATAATAATAGCAACTGCCTCTGATGGTGATTGAGAGGATTAAAAGTGCCTGGAGTATTCCTAATAGATTGGAAGATTCAATAATTGTCAAACACCATTAATTTATTTGACATTTATTTATTGATATGTGGAATAAAAGCCAGAGGACAGAAAGATTCCTGACATACTTTAGCAGGCCTGAGAATCGCCTGGAGGACTTGTTCAAATACTGATTGCTTGGGCCCAGCCCCAGAGCTTCTAGTATACTGGATGTGGGATGAGGTCTGTGGAACATACTTTGAGAAACACTGCTGTATATCCTACACACAAGACCTGTGCACAAAAGAGGTCATTATTTATTTAACAAACACCTAACTAGCAAGTACCATGTGCCAAACTTTGTACATCTACACAACATATAGTGACAGGAATATTGACTCATTTACTTCTTAGAGCAACCCTGTGAGGCAGTTCCTATTATGCTTACTTTATAGAAGAGAAAACTGAGGCACAGAGAGATAAACAATTTGCCCAGACACTCTCAGGTGGTAAGTGACTGTGTTATAAAACTAAGTAAGTGCCACAAGAGATGCAAAGATGCAAACCCTTTGATGGGAAGCACAGAGATTTCAGGGTTTCCAGGCAGTGTCAGTCTCCCAGGGTTTGGATTTGAACAGCTAACCTCTGCACATTGGCTTAGGCCCTAGTCAGAACCCCCTGTTGTAGGTTCAGTGAAGGGAGCAAAGACTGGAACCAAAGCAGATTAGCGTCCCAGTGCTGCCCTGTGTGAGCTGTGTGCCTTAAGCAGGAGGTTTTGGCTTTCTGTGCCACGTCCTTCAACTAAAAGAAGAAGAAGAAAAGATGAAAATAGTAACCTCTCAATACCAGGGGTTTTGCCACGGACAAAATGAGGAAGCTCAGATTAAGTCCTTGAAAGAAAACAGGCCGGGCACGGTGGCTCAAGCCTGTAATCCCAGCACTTTGGGAGGCCGAGACGGGCGGATCACTAGGTCAGGAGATCGAGACCATCCTGGCTAACACGGTGAAACCCCGTCTCTACTAAAAAATACAAAAAACTAGCCGGGCGAGGTGGCGGGCGCCTGTAGTCCCAGCTACTCAGGAGGCTGAGACAGGAGAATGGCCCGAACCCGGGAGGCGGAGCTTGCAGTGAGCTGAGATCCGGCCACTGCACTCCAGCCTGGGCGACAGAGCGAGACTCCGTCTCAAAAAAAAAAAAAAAAAAAAAAAAAAAAAGAAAGAAAACAGATGCTTATGGAAGAAAGATCAGTCTTTTTCATGTTTTTCTCAACTCACTGGCCCCTCATCTTCTGTACCATCAATGAAGGCTTTTGGTCGATGGTGATAAGTATTAATTTCACCCAGATTATCTTCTCCTCCACCTGATTTCAGTGTCTCTATATCAATTTAAAGCATCTTAGGATGTTGGAATTCAAAAATACCTTAGATAATTTATTCCTGGCTGTGTATCCAAGTCACCAGGGATTAAAAAAAATGACTTTTTTTTTTTTGGCATCCTGTGGTAGATTGGATTATTCTTCAAAAATATTCACTCCTTTCCACTAACTTTCTTGGGAAGAACACACTTCCTCCCTCTAATATTAGCCTAGGCATTGTTTTGGCCAACTGGATATTAACAGACATGATGTCGTAGAGGCATGCAATGAGCTCGTGAATTAAAGCTGGCTCTTTTGCACCTCTGCTGTTGCCACGAGAAGATGTGCCCAATCTAGCATGTTGGTGCCTGCAGTAGGATAAGATACATATGTATTCAAGCTGAGCTACTCCAGCAGAACCTGGCTCTCATCAGACAACTTCCAGCTGATCCCTAGATGTGGCTGAGCCAACCAAGACCAGCAGAGCTATCTGGCCCAGGCAAGGTGAGTGGATGTCTGTAAGTCCACAGACTTCTGACCTAAATACTTGTGGATGTATGTCACTAAGTTGTTGTGGCTTTTCATTAAGGACTTGATGTTGGCTCCATCCCTGGATATTCTAAGTAACAGTTGGAAACCCAGGAATCTGTGTCTCTAAAAGTTCCCCCAGGCACTTCTAATATTCAGGTAGATTTGGAAACCACTGATCTCACTGAATGCCCTCCTTTTTTAGAGGGAGAATCTTAGCTCCAGAGAAGGAAATTAACTTGCCCAAAGTCTACAATACCTGGCAGGGTTAGTATCAGAATCCTTGATTTTTAGATTAGTTCTCTTTCTACTATATCACACTGTTCCCATTAAAAAAAATTAACATGGAAGAAGAACTTTTTCATGTTCCCATAACTTAGATGCTTTGGGTAGGAGCATTTCAACCCCATACTGACACCAACCCTTTGAAACCCATTGATGAAAGGAAATGTGTGACAGAAAAAGTATATTGACTTTGGTTGTAATTGTATTTACTGTGCCAAATGATTCAACTCAAGTGAAAATGCGGTCACTAGATCATGTGCTTTAGAGGGAATTTAAAGTATAGTATTCTTTTTCAACTTGGGAAAGTTTATGCTATTTCTGGGCAATTATTTCCTATAGGAATGAAAATATGTGTTACTCTTTCATCCTCTTCCTCTTGCCACGGTTTCTCCTCATTAGTGGTCTCCTTTCTCTGGAGCTGCAGTAATACCCTCAAAGTACTGAATCTATTATAGCTGAAGTTCGTTTTATAGACCTGACAGAAATACAGATCAGGAAGCTGAAATGTCTATCTCGATTCAGACTCAGATTCAGACTAATATTTGTTGAGCACCTGCTATGTGCCCAGCTCTATGCAAACTGCTTTCACATACATTATTTTATTAAATGTCCAGAAATCGCAAGGAGTGGGTGGTTATATGCAGACTGTGCAGAAGGAAAAGACAAGAAAAGAGACACCAATGGCTTGAGGCTGTTATTGCAGACTCCTTTTGTGACATTTCTCTATTTGCCAACACTCTCTTGTTTAATCTCCCCCATCTGTTAAGTAGTGAAGACTCGGCTCTTTCCCGTATCAGCCCTCTAGCCTAAACATCACCTTTTTCCACTCTGTTTACTATCCCAGAGACTACTTAAGTAAATAAAGCCAGACAAGGTGTTAAATATTTCTTGGCTGAACCAGGCAGAAACAGGGACTCTTTCTTGGTCTAAGGCTCTTACTGCATTCTCTGTGGGTCATTACCCTGTCCTCCCAACTCTTCTTGCTACCTGTTTCTCCCCTGGATAATCTCTCTTACCCAATTCAATTTAAAAATGCCATACCCCCAGGACCACAGCTCTTCAGGGGAGTCATTCACTGTCCATCCTTTATTAAATTTCCAGACTCCCACCAAACTCCCCCACTGTGCTCTGAACAATACCTCAGTCACTTCTGTCTTATTTTTCTTTCCTGACTGGGACTACACACACACACACACACACACACACACACACACACACGTGTGTGTGTGTGTGCACACAGCCCCACACACCCACACATGCCATGGTAATCTCTGCTTTCATGCCTTTCCTCATGCTTTCTTCCCTACTCCACATTTAGATGAGTGTGAGCAATAGGGAATGGTGGGGAGCATGACAAACTGGAGATGGCACACCAGGTCTAAAGGGTATGGCCACCTCAAGGCCCTTGTGATTGGACACTGCCATGGCATTTTTCTAGCATTTTTAGATGCTAGAAATCCAGATTTTATATAAACTCTCTAGGTTTTCAAGGATGTGGAAGAAAAAAAAAAGCCAAGAAAAACTTTGTGCATCAAATAAGACAAATCCTGCTGTGTACCTTTTCTATTCAAATCCTACCAAACCTTAGAGCCCAGCTTAGGCCTGTGTCTCCCTGAAGCCTTCCTTGATTAACCCGACTGCTGTGCTCTTCCCTAATTCCTCCAAAAAGAGATCGCTGGATGGTTATAAGCACAGGGTCTGGAAGCAGAGCACCTGGAAGCAAAACCACCTACTTGCTGTGTGGTCTTAGGCAAGATAATTAATCTCTCTGAGCTCAGTATCCTTGTCTCCAAAAGAGTGAATAGCTATAATATCTGTTTCACAGACGTGTATTAAAGATTAAAAGAGATTAGGGATATAAAATACTCAGCATGATGTCTGACACATAGTAAGCTCCCCAGTGAAAGTTAGCTATATTTATTTATGTTCTGTAACCACAGGCATCATCACAAAATGGTTAAAAGAGAGGGTTCTAGAGTCTGTATTCCAAGGTTAAAAACCCAGCTTCACCATTTTACAGCTTTTGATTTAGGGCAAGTTACTTAACCTCTCTGTGCCTTAGTTATATCATCTGTAAAATGTGGACAATGAGACCTACTGAGTTATTATGAGGACTAAGTAAATATTTGTAAGTCCTAGAATAGTGTCTCGCACCTTGTATTAAAGTAAACAAAATGTATTTGGTTGGTGCAAAAGTTATTGCAGTTTTTGCCATTAAAAATGCTAATTATGACATCATATATTGCTCTGAAATTATTTCCTGTGTATCAGTTTTGTATATACCGGTGGCCCATACAACTTTCAGAGCAAATTTGGCCCTTTGCTTGTTTTTGTAAATAAAGTTTTATTGAGACACAGATACACCTATTTGTTTAGGTATTGTCTATGACTGCTTTTGCGCTTCAGTGCTAGAGCAGTGTGACAAAGACTGGCCTGCAAAGCCTAAAAATGTCCTGTGTGGCCCATAACAGAAAAGGTTTGCTGACCCCTAGTCCGTATTACTAGAGTGTGAGCTTTTCAGAGGTAGAGATGTGAAATAGTCTGTTTATATTCCTCAAGGTACCTATGAGATGGATGAATAAAAATTAAAATTATAAAATGTTATAGTTGGTAATAACCTTGAAGTCATATGGTCAACATTTCTTCCCAAAGCAAGAGTATGTTCAGCAGTATCTCTCACAGGTTAGTAGATGTATAGGTTTGCTATTGTCAAACTGGCCAAAACTCAGTGGTTTAAGCAATATTCTCATGTGTGAGTTTGGAGGTTGACTAGGTGGCTTTGGTTCACACATCTCTTATGCTCTTATTGGGACATGTGGGCTAATCAAAGCTTTTTCTTCCCATGGAGATGACAGAAATACAAGAGGGCACATCCAGCCATGCAAGCACAATTCAATTCCAAGCAGAAGTTGCATTACATCTACCAGATTCCAACTGGCCAAAGAAAGTCACATAATTAGGCCCAATTTCAAGAAGCAGGGAAGTAAATGTTCACTATGAGGTCATGGCTGGAAGCCAAATGCAATGTTGGGAAAACAACTGGGGTCAGTTATGCATTCTGCCATGTTAGGTCATAGCAGAATGACCTAGTTAGTTAGGTCAATCATGGAGGACACCATCTTGGCTTTATTTCTAGCATTTCAGCTGCATGCATGCTTCTTGTAGAGCATAGCAGCATGTTTTCTTGGAATGTCAGGGACACATCTTAGCTCAAATATTTTTTTTCATCATTTGCTCTACCTGACAGCCACATGTGATAGCTACCATTCATGGAGCACCTGCTAATTTTCAGGTACTGTACTTGGTGTTTTATATAATATATTACTTTTAAAGCTTGCAACAAGCCTTCAAGGTAGGTATTATTAATCCTACTTCTACCTGAGAAAAGTGAGAATCAGAGAGGCGAAGTTACTTATCCAAAGTTTCACCATTTAAAAGTGGCAGAGCCTGAATTCTAAGTCTGTTCAACTCTAAAGCCATAATACCATGTTGCCAATGTCACAGATTGGTGAGGATTTTATAAAGGGAAGGATGGTTGTATGTGGAATATGGAAAGACAAGCTATAGTTTATCAAGACAAGAAAACTGTCATGTGTTCCCCTGTGTGGTCTCAGAGACTGAGTTCCCTACCCTGTGCCCAGTAGATGCTTAATTAAAAGTTCAGACCTCTGAAGGATTACTTCTGTTTTGGAAAATGCCATGCCTCTTGAGTCATATTTATTCAGCTCAAGTTGCCTTTTTTTTTTTTTTTTTTTTTTTTTGAGACAGTCTCACTCTGTCACCCAGGCTGGAGTGCAGCAGTGTACTCTTGGCTCACTGCAACCTCCACCTCCTTGGTTCAAGCGATTCTCCTGCCTTAGCCTCCTGAGTAGCTGGGATTACAGGCAGGCACCACCCCCGCCCCCCGGTTAATTTTTGTACTTTTAGTAGAGATGGGGTTTCACAATGTTGGCCAGGCTGGTCTCAAACTCCTGGCCTCAAGCGATCTGCCCTCCTCAGCCTCCCAAAGTGCTGGGATTACAGGCGTGAGCCACTGTGCCTGGCCGAGTTGCAATTCTGTTCTTTCTAACCTTGTGCCAGTTATCAATGTATTGGCTGTCAGCTCCAAATTCAGCCTTCTATTCCTCTTCTGACATCATGGACTGAGGCGCTATTTCTCCTTTCCAGAGAGCATGATGTTAACCTTAGCCAGTAGAGGGCGCTGGAGGGACCCTGCAGGAGGTGGGGGCTTCTGGTTCTGGTGCGCCTCCTTTTCCTTCTTGCTGTTTGCTGATGCATGGCCCATCAGCAGTGGCATGGGAGTGGGAGCAGGGTTTGGGGGTGGGGGTACATATGTAGTTCAGCTCTGTCCCACCCATGTATGCCCAGAGTGTGCAGTTCATTGGCCACCTTGCAGCCCTGGCCTGAGCCTGGTAACCACGTTGCTGTGGCCCTCCCGATGTAACTTTGTCTACTTAAGGCTCATGTTGGGATACCCCACCTACCTCTGTGTGCCTGCCCCCAGCATCAACTCACCTGCTCCCTGGAGGCTTGTATCCCGCTTGCTCCACAACTGTGAGCCAACTCTGGCCCTGGGAATCCAGCAAACTTCTCGACCATTTGTGTTCTCTAGTGAGGTCCAATCCTGCCGTGAGTACCCTCCCTCAGCCCTAGGGTACCCTTCAGAGTGCTCCTTACATCTTTGTATTTACTCTTTTAGCATTAGTTTAATAATTTTTATATTAAACTTTCTCTGTTTAAAGTACCGTGAATTTCTGCCTCCTAGTTAAACCCAGGCTATTACATACCTTGAGTCAAAACCTCCTCTTTGGTAACTCAGATATTCTGGTTATGTTGTTTTCTCTAGATCTATGTACATTATATTTGTTTCCTTTACTATTAACATGCTATTTGGTGTTTAAGAAGTACTTATTGAGTTGACTTGAGATCACATATAACCTGGATTGATGTGTTTGCAAAGCCTTTTTACTTAAAGAAATTATGTGGGTTGTGAACTAGACTGTTGCTTCTCAACATGCAATATGTGCTAGAGGATCCTTTTTAAAATCTAATTTCTAAATTTGTCATAACCACTGACTTTGTAATCATAATAAAGTGCTAGAAAATTGAATTTTAAAATGATGTAGAACAGCAGCTCATTTTTTGTTTAGTATTAGACTCCACAAACATATAATTACTCTATCAAACTGCTATAAAAGTTCCTAAATGTTTACCCTCAGTTTCTGTGCTTGCGTTGCCGTGGACTGGTAACACAGTCTGTGGACCACACTTTCAGTAGCACTCATCAGGGCTGTTCCACCAATGCCAGGAGTCATACTGTGTTTCTACTCCCTGACTCTCAAATCTAATCCTCTTGTTGCACCTTGCTTGCCTATGGAGGGGTTGCTTTACAACTTCAGGGTGACAGTGACAGGAGTCTCATCCATCCTCGGGTCTGTCCACACACTTTCTCCATCCAGCGCATGCTCCTACTCAGCATTACTTCCATGAGTCCATCCTAACCTATTGTAATGTGGGTTTCTCTCTCATACCCACAGTCCCTCTTCCATAGATCATATAGTAGCGGTGGCAATGAAGTGTCCCCATATTTCCCTGGGCTGCAGGCCACTGAATTCAAAAACAGACACAGGACTACTCTCTCTCCCTGCTCCCCACCCACTATGTTTGCAGCTGATAAGAGCTAGAAGCTGAGGGTTATTTGCATATGTAACTTGTCTTGATAGCATGGATTGCACCTACCGGTAGAGCCAAAAGCCATGTGTCAAAGCTTGAATTCAGCCAATCAGGCAGGAAAATACAAATGAACTAGCTGTGAGGTCCAGCAAAAACACCATAATTGTAGCTTTGAATGTTGAAATCGAGGTGAGCTGTAGTTCCTAATCTCTCTGTCCTTTTATTCTGATGTGGGCATAGCATCCTCCTGTCTCTTAATTATTATCATTATACCAGTCTATCTAAAATTGTATTTGTAAAATCCATGGTAATTCCACCGAGTTTATTTCCTCATCTTTTCTCTGGGTTTGCGTCCTGCCTTCCCAGCTCAGTTTGTCAGCCAAAGATTTATTCTGTATTCAGTAGAGCTTCCATCCCATTGTTGGTGTTCACTAGATTGTAATAGAAATGCCATGCCACTGAATTGTGAAGTGAAGGTGTATTACATTGATACTGCCCCAATTTTACAGATGCTGCTCAGTGCCAAAGAGCTTTAATAAAATGCCCAAGGTCACAGAGCAAATCCATTGTAGAATCAGGGGCGGAACCAGCTGTTGTGAATTTTGAGCCCACATCTCTTTTCAGGGTATCTGACTGCCTCTCAGAGCCACAAGAGATACTCTTATCAATGTTGTTTGGTGGGTGTCCAGTTTACTGCAGTCGATACTGCCAAATGAAATCTTCAAATGCCAGAAGTATGCTGTCAGACACTCTTCACCTTTTATGAACTTCAGCGTTATAAGCAGCAGCAGCACAGACACAGCCAGGAAATCTATAACCACAGTTAATGCCGATTGTTAAAAGTGTGTCTGCTTGGAAGTTGTTTTTGCCTGACAATGATTGATGCTAACAGTCATTAAAACAACGGTGACAAAAATAACAAAAAACCACAACCCACCTGAAACAAAATCTAAGCTACCAGAAAGGTGGTGCATGGCTTCTATAGGGAACCTGGAAATCATGTCCCAAATAACCCAAATAATCTAATACGAAATGATAGTTGTGTTGAATATGCTGTTTCCAAACACTTCTTCCTTCTTCCTTCCTTTTTTCTTCCTCTTTCCCCCAAAATATTATGATCACTTGCCCCTCACTCTACTCTCCAGTCTATGGTGTTGGGTCAAGGCCTGTTGAAGTAGGGGTATGGAGACCTGGATGAAAAATAATTTAATGTAAATTGCCAGCATGCATTCTAACATTTAAAATATACTAACTACTCAGGGCAAATACTGTGATGGATGTTTTAGCTACCTTCACCCTAATTCTTACACCACTCTTGCAAGGTAAATTTTATTCTCTCCATTTTATAGATGAGGAAACCAAATCTCAGAGAAGGTAACTTGCTCATCATCTAGATGGTAAGTGACTGGGTTTCAAACTTGGGTCTTTCTGGCTCTAAATCTTATCCTTTATCTGCCCTACTCCTCACTTTCCCTTTAAGAAATGGTAAGTTATATTAATTAGTAGTAGTGGCTTATTTATTTATCTTTAACACCAATTATTGGTGTTTGGTTGGGGTTGCAATAACAGTCAATGTGAATTGGCCAAAATGTGAGCAAACTCTGGATACTGAAAGCAGAAAAAGTTAACATAGTTAAAAGTCAGTATTCTGACTCTGCTGTATAGGTTTTGTTTTTAGATTACCAATTGCTAATCATAAAGTCAAAGGAAAATGATAAGAAAGGAATCCTAACTTTCCTGGCATTTTAAGTCATGAGTTCTTCAATGACTTTAAAGCGTGACTGTTAAGGACATGAGAAGGAATTTGAGCTGGGGATGCTTTCTTAGTGAGATTGAGAAGCTTTTCTTGTTCTGCCCTCATCCCCTGCTTGCCCCTCAATTCCATGGTGCGTAAAATCCCAGATCTGTTCACATTTTTGACTAAATTAGACTGAGCAAAACAGACTTGGGAATTCATCTTGTTCACAGGCTTAGTGGATATCTTTGTCTGGGGATAATTTAATATAATGTAGAAACAGTAATAATTATAAGGATATCTTAAATATGTTTGATTTCTTTATTTCTGTGAGATCATGGCATTACAACGGCTTACTTGTAGAATATATCAACACTTAATTCTTTTAGAATCAGTAGGCAGCAGTTAATGACTTCATTTTGCAGATGGCAAGACTGAGGCATATAGCCACATTGAAAGACCTGCCTGGCGAAATGCCGTCAATGATGGGGAACATAAGCCAAGATCTTGAACTTCTTAATTCTTCATTTGATGTCAACTTAACAATACATTAGACTTGCAGATATTGCTGGCATTCTCTTCATTGCAACCATTTTAATTTCATAACAAATTTCTGGCTGAAATCTATGGAAGTATCATTGAAACAATGTTTCTATAGTGGAATTCTAATAGTGAGTAAGGTATATTCTGCTCCATCAGCAATGATGTGTGAGAAAGAATATTCTAAATGATGCCAATTAGAGTTTTAGCTTCTGTGAGGACACTAGGGAAATATGAGACATAATCCTACCTTAAAAATAATTCAGGGTCTGATTTGAGAAAATAATTGCACTCTCATGAAGTAATCACAGCACAAAATATGTGGTGCTGACAAAAATAGCAAGAGGGATCAAGGGAACATAGAGATTGCCTAGGAGGTGGAGGGTCCATGGAAACAACAGTTGTTGAATCTTAAAGGGTGGAAATGTTTCAACAAGGACAAAAAGAGAAAGGAAGAACATCCCATTCAACATTTGTGTTGTACTTTTTAGTTGGCAAAGTACCTTCATGTTCGTCATGGGACGGATCCTTAACTCTGTAGGAGATATGATTATTCTGCATTTACTGATGAGGTGTCTGAAGCTCAGAGAGGTTAAGTAGGCTTTCTAAGATGACACGGCTTGTAAGGGGTAGTGCTGAGAGTCAGACCTGAATCTGATGTAGTCTACTTAACAATCTCCTTGGTGCCAGATTCTTGGAGGGTCATAAAGCCAGGCAGAGGGGAATTAGTGTCTGCTTTGACCAGGAGTAAAATATGATGACAATGAAATCCAGGAAGATTGAAGACACAGGAGATAGAGATGAGCCAGGGATTTCCCCCAGCCACCAAAGCACCTGTTCTACTTCTGTCATGTATGCATTATACTTGTTTGTTCTAACCTGTCCATTCTGGTCTGTCTGTCCTCTGACTCTGAGCTCCTGGCAGAACTTCACCTTTGATGTCAGTCAGGTCCAACATAATGCTCATCTTACAGGAGGTGCTAATAATATTTTGAATGAATGAATGAAGAAGCCATGGTTTTGATCTTGGCATGGAGTAATGATAATCTGGTGACAACAATGGAATCAGAGCAGTAAAGGTGAACCCAAGGGAACCAGTAAAGAAGTAATAGGATTATAAAGAAGCAACCCATAGGGACATTTAAAGAACTCCTAATATTCTATTTCTTAACCTGGATGGGTAGATATATCATTATTCTTTAAACAGGGCCTACACATTCATACATTTAATATTTCAAAAATGGAAAAAACTCAAAATAGAAAATATAAGCAATATTTGGTGAGAAGTTTGATATGAAAGCTAAGGGAAAACAAAATAACAAAAAACCTCAAGTTTATTAGTTTGTGTATTAGTCCATTTTCATGCTGCTGATAAAGACAAACCTGAAACTGAGAAGAAAATGAGGTTTAATTGGACTTCTAATTCTGCATGGCTGGGGAGGCCTCAGAATCATGGCGAGAGGTGAAAGGCACCTCTTACGTCGCGGCAGGCAAGAGAAAATGAGGAAGAAGCAAAAGTGGAAACTCCTGATAAACGTATCAGATCTCATGAGACATAATCACCATCATGAGAATAGCATGGGAAACACTGGCTCCCGCTGCGTCCCTCCCACAACACATAGGAAGGCTCCTTGCTACTTACGCAAATTTCTGCAGCCGGCTGGAATTTCTCCCCAGAAAATGGATCTTTCTTTTCTATCAAATAGTCAGGCTGCATATTTTCCAAACTTTTATGCTCTGCTTCCCTTATAAAACTGAATGCCTTTAACAGTAACCAAGTCACCTCTTGAATGCTTTGCTGCTTAGAAATTTCTTCCACCAGATATCCTAAATCATCTTTCTCAAGTTCAAAGTTCCACAAATCTCTAAGGCAGGGGCAAAATGCCTCCAGTCTCTTTGCTAAAACATAACAAGAGTCACCTTTACTCCAGCTCGCCACAAGTTCCTCATCTCCATCTGAGACCACCTCAGCCTGGACCTTATTGTCCATATCACTGTCATCGATTTGGGCAAAGCCATTCAACAAGTCTCTAGGAAGTTCCAAACTTTCCCACATTTTTCTGTCTTCTTCTGAGCCCTCCAAACTGTTTCAACCTCTGCCTGATACCCAGTTCCAAAGTCTCTTCCACATTTTTGGGTATCTTTTCAGTAGCAACTCACTCTACTGATACCAATTTACTATATTAGTCTGTTTTCAATGCTGTTGATAAATACGTACCTGAAACCAGGAACGAAAAGAGTTTTAATTGGACTTATAGTTCCACATGGCTGGGGAGGCCTCAGAATGATGGCAGGCAGCAAAAGGCACTTCTTTCTTTCTTTCTTTCTTTTTTTTTCTTTTTGAGCTGAAGTCCAGCTCTGTTGCCCATGCTGGAGTGCAATGGCGCAATCTCGGCTCACTGCAACCTCCACCTCCTGGCTTCAAGCTGTTCTCGTGCCTCAGCCTTCTGAGTAGCTGTGACTAGCATGCCTGTAGTCACACCTGGCTAATTTTTTTATTTTTAGTAGAGATGGGATTTCACCATGTTGACTAGGCTGGTCTTAAACTCCTGTCCTCAAGTGATCCGCCAGCCTGGGCCTCCCAAAGTGTTGGAATTACAGGCGTGAGCCACAGCGCCCAGCCAAGGCACTTCTTACTCACGAAAGCAAGAGAAAATTAGGAAGAAGCAAAAGTGGAAACCCCTGATAAACACATCATCAGGTCTCGTGACACTTAATCACCATCACAAGAATAGCATGGGAAAGACCATCCCCATGATTCTATTACCTCCCCCTGGGTCCCCTCCCACAACATGTGGGAGTTCTGGGAGATACAATTCAAGTTGAGATTCGGATGGGGACATAGCCAAACCATATCAGCTTCACACACTTAAAGAATACTGCCCTGCCAGAAATGGTGTACTCGGAGGCAGAGGCAACAAGGTCAGTTTTAGGCATTTTTAGGGAGCTGTGCACCTGCAAGTCAAATGTTGGAGTCACTTCTTCATCCTGGGAATTCTTTTATTCCCTTTGCTTCTAGGCCCTACTTGCTGAGGATTTGACTGTCTTAGGTATTAGCATCTGCTTGTTGTTAGAAGGGTTGCTTCTCTCTCAGGACAGATTTGGTAGTTGAATGATCTTTTTAGACCCTCTCTTCATTAATGTTCCCCCAAATTAACTTACAGAGACTTTCATTTAGAAATTTTATTGCTGACATCTGTGGAAGTATAGATAAGGGTGAGCAAGATAAGTGCTTGAGGGGTTAAATGTTTGCAGAAATCTTACAAACCTCTGTGAGTAACAGTCCCAAAGCAGAGTTTCTGTCTCCTCTTCCTAGATAGTTCTCAAAAGTTTCTCTTAGTTGGTCCTTGGAGACTTTCTTAGATTATTCTAAGTGATAGTCTAAGCTCTTCCTATATACAACTAATTCTGGTTATGTGCTTATGATGTGCCAAGCAGTATTCTAAACACATTACCCGTATTATCTCATTTACACCTCAACAACCAGCCCTAGAGGTATGTACTAGTATTATCCCCATTTTACAGATAAGGATATTGAGGCATAGAAAATGTAAACACTGAGCTCCTCGTAACACAGCTAATTGGTGGCAAAGTTGAGATTTGAGGCCAGGTAGCCTGATTTCAGAGCCTGTGCCTCCTTGTCTTTTAGTGCGTACACTGGTTGCACGTAGCCCATGAAAGGCTGAGGCAAGAAGCTTGTAGAAGTTTGCTGGAATCTGCGGCTCCTTTCTGAGTCTTTCATTGCAAGACAGACAACTTGGGCTCAGGTTGTCATTCCTACCCTTACACATTCCTCTCCTAGGCTGTTGTGCAGCAGTATCCAAGATGCTTCCCTGACCTCTCCTATAGCTGGCCCCTAGAAATCCAGCTCTTGTCCCAGGCTCGCTCTCTCTCTCCCATGGAAAATCCCTTCAATATTCAGTTTCCCCAGATTTTTCCCCTGGGTTTTAAAATCATTCTGCATAGGCTTGCAATTATCTCTCCTTCGTCCTTCATTCACTTATTCATTCAACAAAATGTTCAACAAGTTATTATGTGCCAGGTAAGATGCTGAGACTCCAGAGAATACATAGATAAATAATTCATCCCCCACATCCTCCAAGGTATTCATAGTCTTACAGGATATATGGGCATAAAAACAAATTCAATTCACTGTAGTAAATCCTAGGGAGGAGGTTTGTGCAAACAGTGATGGGAATGTATTTGGAGGTTAACCATGTTACGGAGTCAGTGAAGGTTTGCAGTAGTTTACTTTGGATGGGTGGAACATTTCTGGACTCATCAGGATTAAGGCAGGTCATTCCAAAGAGAGAAAAGAGCACATGCATAATATACAATGGCAGATAACCATGAATGTAAAGATTTAACTCAGTGATTCATTTACTCATCCACAAATATTTATTGTCTACTTTGTGCAAAGCCTCATGCTAGGTGCTCATGAGGCCACATAAATGTAGAGCTCCTTACCCCCATGGAACTTTCTATCAAGTAATTATTCTCAATGAGGGAAGGCACTGCCATCCTATTAGGCATTTGGAAATGTGAGGGTGGTTGTCACAATAACAATAGACATTTAGTATCTACTTATTAGGGATGCTAAACATCCTGCAAGAAACTTGGAATTTCCACACATTCAAGAACTACCCTTTCCCAAATGCTAAGAGTATCCCTGTTGAGGAATGCTGTTGAGGAATGCTGTGACTAGCAGAAATTGCACACACATACATGCACATACAAGCATATGCAGACACACATGTGTATACATGCACATACAGGCATATATGTCCACATACATGTACAAATACAGATGTGCCCACAGGGTGAACTGGGATTCCCAATTTAGTCAGCCAAGGATAGAGAACATACCAGAAGCAGATGCAACAAATCTTGAGTTGGTTTTGGTTTCCCCTTTGTCCACTATAATGTGTGTTGCTGGAAAGACACAGTTTGCATGGGTATGAACACATTTTCTAGTGACATAAATTACCACTCTGTGACACCTGATGGCAATACATTGCCACCTTCCTTTAAAAAAAAATTATAAAAATTGGTTCTCCCGTGTCTTGAAGAAATCCCTCAGCTTCTGCAAGGCCACATGCTAATGAAGGAGAAAGCAGATATAATACCCACATTTCCCTGCAATCTGTCTCTCCCTTGAGCTATTCTGTATCCTGAAAAACCCATTTTCCTGCACAACCCTGGGAGAAACTAGAAAGGCAGGTTGGGCAAAATGTTGAAGCTCCTTGGATTCAATGCTGAGGATTTCAAACTTTACCTTGAGAGCAGTGGGGAGCCATTGAAGGCTTCTAATTAGAGGAGAAAGGTTTTCAAAACTAAAAAGTGGGTACCTTAGAGAAGACTTTTGGGATTTGTATGTTTAGAAAAGCGAATCATTCTGGCTGGGTTGAAGAGGGGGGATGAGAGAAAGGGAAAGACTACAAGCAGGGAGACTAGCGAGAAGACTATTACATTCTTCTGGGCATGAGATGATGAGGGCTTGAATTTTTGTTTAAGCAGTAGTTATGAGAATGGATTTGAAAGAAACGTAGGAGAAAAGGGAAGTAGACTCAGCTGATTATCAGCAGGTGTGAGAGAGAGAGAGGAGTCGAAGTTCATGGGGAAGTGAAAGTTGTGCCAGGCTCTGTTTATAAATTAATTCAATTCTCACAACACTAGGACGTACATCTTATCCCCATTTGTAGACGAGGAAACAAACTCAGAGTAATTAAATAACTGACAGTCTAGCTCAGTAATATGTGTAATGTGTCTCACTTCTGCAGGTGTTGAGCTTACAAAGACGGGGGAAAAAGTGGGGGTCATCCCACATTTATTTCTTATTTTCATTACTTGGTTCCTGGACTCATATATTCTACTTATTAAAGCCACAGAACCATATAATGGCCATTGATTTAGAATGTTGTGTTAGTTCCCTATTGCTGCTGTAAGCAATTATCACAACGTAAGTGTGGCTTAGAACACAATTTTATTATATTGCTGTTCTGGAGATGAAAAGTTTGAAATGAGTCTCCCTGGGATAAAATCAAGGTGTCAGCAGGGGTTTGTTCATTTCAAGGCACTAGGGAAGATCGATTTCTTTTACTTTCCAGCATCTACAGGCCACCTCTTTGTCTTGGCTTTTAGCCCCTTCCTCCATATTCAAAACCAGCAGTGTAGCATCTTGCAGTGTAGCATCTTTCAGTCTCTCTCTGACTCTCCTCCCTGCTCTGTCATTCATTTCTTTATCTGCCTCTCCTACCTCTCCCTGCTTCACTCATAAGGACCCTGTGATTACATTGAGCACACCTGGATAATCCAGAGTAATTTTCCCTTCCCAAAGTCCCTTTTGTCATATAAGGTAAATTATTCATAGGTTCTTTGGATTTGGATATAGACATCTTGGGGGTAGGAAGGTCCTGATTCTGTCTACAAGAGATGTATCCTATGTTCTGGAGAATAGCCCACATCCTTGCAGGATGACATGCTAAGCTGTTTTCTTAGCTGTGCCTTCCAAGGGTCTTTCCATACCTTTATCAGATTGGCAGCTTCTCGTGGGTGGGATGTAATAGGGAAATGGATCCCATGGTTTCATGCTGACTGATGAGAGGCCAGCTCATGTCAATTGGTCAAGTTGGTTGTTTGATAAATGCCTTTTACATCGTGGATGTTCCCATAGGTCTATTTACATGAATTCTTCCAATAACTTCTTGTCCCTGATTTTCAGATCTTTGTACTTCCAAGGCCATGATCAACCAGCCAAGCTATTCACAACTGTCCAAGAGTCTATACATTCTTTTACCTTGAACCACTTCTTAGTCCTCACAAAGCAGATGGCCAGGTATACCATTCAAAGTTTCATCCGACGAGAGGATTTTCCCTTATTGCTGTTTTTCAGGGCTGCCGAAGTCCATTTTGGTTTGCATTTACACACTGAACCAATACATTTGAAATTGAGCTTAGTCTTTTTTGCTCTGTCATCAGCTGAATATAAGGGACCCCACCCTGGGACCATAGCTGTGAGCTGAGGGGGAGGTGATGGTGCAACAGTGGTGACATGGGGCTCTGGGTCATGTGCTTGTGTAGCATACTTGTGCCCTATAACCCTGCTTGTGCCTCACCGCAGATGTACTATTTCAATCTTATGATGAGTTGTTACTGGGCTTGTCCAACCTTATTATTCAGGGTATGTATGCCAGTGCCAGCTCCTGATGGGGAGTTCTTGCTTCCTGGTCACATGATTCCTATGCTCAGACACTCAGTCTCCAAGGCCTAGTAGCATGCTAGGAATTGTTTTCTGAATAGTATATGAAATAGTTCGGCTGTATCCCCATCCAAATCTCACCTTGAATTGTAATAATCCTGACATGTCAAGGGTGGGGCTAGGTGGAGAGAATTGAATCATGGGGCAATTTCCCCCATATTGTTCTCATGATAGTGAATAATTCTCATGAGATCTGATAGTTTTATAAACGGGGGTTCCCCTGCACAAGCTCTGTCTTGCCTGCTGCTATGTAAGACATGTCTTGCTTCCTCTTCACTTTCTGCCATGATTGTGAGGCCTCCCCAGCCATGTGGAACTGTGAGTCAATTAAACCTCTTTCCTTTATAAATTATCCAGTCCCAGGTATGTCTTAATTAGCAGCATGAGAAAAAGACGAATACAGTATATAATTGTCCAATGCAGATGGCATGGCTTTGCTTAAGAATCCTAAGGCCTCTATACTGTAGATCTCTTATTGGGCCTTCTGCCCAATAGCTCCATGTGAAGAGTTTAAGCCAACTAAAAAGTTAGAGCAAATAGTTTCCACAAGACTGTTCTCACTTTTGACACCCAACTGGATGTTTGGGGGGTTTCCAAAACTACCCTCAGTTTTGGTAATTCAGTCGAGGAACTCACAGAACATACTGAAAGTGATTACACTCATAGTTATGGTTCATTATAGGGAAAGAACACAGATTAAAATCAGCCAAGGAAAAAAGTACAAAAGGCAGAATCTGGGGAAGTACCAAATGTGGACCTTCTGTCAGTACGCATTGCTTTCCTGGCACTGGTGTGTGACCATGCCCACAGACCATTGCCAATCAAGGAGGCTCACCCAACCTCAATGTTCAGAGTTTTTATTGGGCTCCACTATTTTTGGTATGATTGATTGATCTTAGTCTCCAGGCCGACTGATACCATACAACTCAAAGTCCCCATTCTAATTCACATTGTTAGTCTTCCTGGCATAGTCAGCCTGGACCCTAAAGTATCAGTAGCCCCATCTGAAATCATATTGTTACTGTCTGGCCAGCCCAAAATCTCCATACAATCAGAGATTATCTCTCAGGAGCCATGGACAAAGGCCAGAGCTTATTTTGTGCAAGGTTAAATTCTTTGCTGCATACTACACATATTGATTTTTTTCATTTCACAAATATCTCTATTACCACAGGAAATGGTAGATTGTAAGGCCCAAAATTGTAAGGCAGGACTGCTTCCACTGCAACCGGGACCTGCTCTGGCAACTTGCTGTATCACTTAGTGAATGGACTGGAACGAATACCCAAGTGTAGAATATGCTGCCTCTAGAATCCAAAGATGTATATGAGATGTTTTGCTCCCTTCTTCATGCTGGAGGCATGAGATGCCTTGATTCTCCCTTTATTCTGGAGAGAGATGTTCTGGTATGTCTCAGGCTACTGGGCCCCTAAAATCTTCACTAAGGCAGGGGGCCCTTGAATCCTCATGGAGTTACTAATGCCTCTAGTCAACTTGCCACATACTGCTCGTCATATCTGATTAACAAAATGTCATTGATATAGCTGCCCAATGATGTTCTGAAGAAGGTCTAGGTGGTCTAGGTCCTTTCATGTGATATCATAACAAAGGGATGGGGAATTTATATAAATCTGAGATAAATTATAAATGTATGCTTTTTTTGTCCTGTGTGAATTCAAATGCATTGATCCAGATGTCCCCATCCTAGGTTTTAGGTTCCACACCTTCCCAATTAAAGGTCTTGACCTTGGCATAGCAGACTTGCTGAGATTGAGAATTTAACCTTCACTGGAGCATTTGTATCCTTATACTTAAGTCCTGGTCTGATTCTCAGCTTTTTCTGACCTCTGGCTTTTTGTGCTGCCAAGCAGGCCTTCTGGCTTTCATAATTTACCTTAAATTGGAGATAAACCATCCTTAGACCTTCATTGTCTTTCTCCGTTGCATTGATGTCACCTGATAGTAGCCACCCAATTCCATAGTCCTTCTAATGGCCATTTCCCCAACACCTCTCAAGCTCTTTAGATGTTACATCTGCCAGTGAATTTTCTTTCACTACTATCCCACCATGTTTCACCAAAAATTAAAAGTTTAAAAATTACACTACTGAAGCTTCCATTGAATATCTGTACTTAACCTACCAGAAGTGTTGATATTTTTCTTGCCAGACTGACACTCAGGTGGTCCATCTTCAGAATCCCATTTTGGAATTGGCTTCCTAGGCCAACTGCTAATACAGCTTTCTGAGGTCTGATTCCCCAAGAAACAGACTGGGAGGCAAAAAATGTCTTGCTAGCATTTTATTGATAAGAACTCTCAGGAATACTACCTGTAAAGGAGTGAGGGAAACAGGACTGGAGAAAGGGAGATGAACTGCGGTAAGGTTGTGCTACAACAGAAGCATTGGCCAATCTTTTATGGAGCTCTGGTGTTGGATGGCCCTTCTGAATTGTTCTCATTTGAGGCAAGAGATCTGACCCTTTGTAGCTCACACCAGCCTGTTATTAGATGCAGGCTTCCCTGGGCTTGGGACATACCCTTGTGGGTGGCACCTCTCTTTGGCTGAGGGCAATAAAGGGTTTCAGCTATAAGTTGTCAGCAGTCTACTTCTTGGCTTCTGGGAGAATGAGCACCTCAGTCCTTAATGAGAAGTCTTTGAGGTGAACCACAGCATCCTCTCTACTCAGCTATATGATCAGTAACATTCTAGATGTGAAGTTTCTATCTGGGTCTCGGAGTGACCATGTGTAGCTGACCGATGTTAGACAGGTTTCTCTGTAAGAGAGAAATCTTTGCTTTGTCAAGCCCTTTAGATTTTGGCATTCATTTATGATCTTAGTATATTCCGGCCTTTTCGAGGCAATATATCATATATGGTAGCTCTTATTATTAACATTTTTATTATTATTTCTAAGCATTATATTCTATAGGATAGTTATTGTGATTTTCAAATGGCACACAGAGAAGTTAAGTGACTTGATTAGCCTTACAAAATAACTGACAAAACCAGGATTCAAGCCTAGGTCTACCTGACTGGAGAGCTCTGCATTCTTTTTTGCAATATCACATACTCTAATGTATTGGAGTACTTCATTAAAATGTACTCTGTGAAAATTGAAGATGTCCTTGAGATGGGTTATGCACTTTATCTTATCAGCCAGTAATACCTATAAACGTGTTTATCCATACTTTTCTGAAAACAATTGAGAACAGATATTGATAGAGTACAAGGAATAAGACATGCCAAGGCCTAATAATCAAGGGAAATGGAAAATAATCCCGTTGTGGAGCATAAAAGGACAACAAGAGGAGAGGAGAGGAGCAGTCAGAGCCTGACATAGCAGAGGAGAGTCATCTACTCTTTCTTTGGTCCTGGACTTGTGATCAAGTAGAGGGGGGTTTTTGTGATCTCAGGGAAGGCAAGGAATTCCTAAACAAAACCCCTAATCACAAACCCTAATACTGATGTATTTGATGATATAAAAATCAAAGATTTCTGTTCAATGCAGGGCATATAGACATGTTAATAGTGGAAATAGAAATCTGTATGTCCATTATCAATAAGAGGTTATTATCTGGAGTTAAAGAAGATCATTGTAAATCAGCAATAAAAGAATATAGGAAAAACAGGAAATAGAGATAAATAGGAAAAAGAGTAAATCTTGTTGTTTAATAAACAAATAACAGAAATACTCAGTCTCGGTAATCAGAAAAACACAAATTAAAACAGCATTGAGATATCACTTTATATGCAACAGATGGACAAAAATTAGAAAGTCAAATCATATCAACTGTTGGCAAAGACGTGGGAATGAAGGCATCCTTCATGCGCTGCAGAGTGAAGTATAATCAGAACAGCTGTTCTGGAAGGAATATGGCTGTGTGTAATACAATTAAGCGTGTGCACATCTCATAACCTAGAAATCCAGCTCCTGAGAATAGACCTCTGACAAGCTGGCTCAGACCCATATGCCGACACTTATGAAGATATTCATTGCAACGGTGTTTCTGGAATACTAAGAACAGGGTCAACCCTGTGATGTGTTTGTTGTCAGGGTAATCAATACGTAAAACCAAGGCAAACACAACCGAAAACCTGAATGTTCCTACCTCTCTCTGTGTGTCTCTCTACACATGAGTGTGTGCACTCACAGACACACAGCCGCGGAAGGTGAAATGGAAGAATATACATTGAATTCTTTAGAAGTGAAGGAAGATGTGGGTGATTAACTAACTTTATGCATTTGAGGTCTTTAAAAAGAGAAAAAAAAGAAGCTAATAAAAGATTAGCTATAAAACTGGTTTATATCAGTGGCCTTTGTTATTAATCCATGAACTAAGAATTCTTATTATTTAGCATTACATAGGGAATTTCTTCTGATTCCCACTTTTATTAGTCAGGATTCTCTAGAGGGACAGAACTAATAAGATATATGTATATATGAAAGGGAGTTTATTAAGGAGAATTTTCTCACACAATCACAAGGTAAAGTCCCACGACAGGCCGTCTACAAGTTGAAAGAAAGGAAGCCAGTGGTGGATCAGCCCGAGTCTCAAAGCCTCAAAAGTAGGGAAGCCAACAGTGCAGCCTTCAGTCTGTGGCCAAAGGCCTGAGAGCCCCTGGCCAACCCCAGTATAAGTCCAAGAGTCCAAAAGCTGAAGAACTTGGAGTCTGATGTTCGAGGGCAGGAAGCATTCAGCACAGGAGAAAGATGGAAGCTAGAAGACTCAGCAAGTCTGCTCTTCCATCTTCTCCTGCCTGTTTTGTTCTAGTTGTGCTGGCAACTGATTAGATGGTACCTACCAGATTGAGGGTGGGTCTGCCTCTCCCAGTCCACTTACACAAATGTTAATCTCCTTTGGCAACACCCTCACAGACACACTCAGTAATAATACTTTTCAAACCAATCAAGTTGACACTCAGTATTAACCATCACACCACTCATAATTCCATCCAGCCTTTGGGGACTCTCTTTGACCAAGACTTTAATTAGCACTTTCTTAAGTGTTTTACTCACATGATGACCCTCATGGCAGACCTATGAGGAATAGACTTCATTTTGTAGTTGAAAGGAAGAGGCTCAGAGAGGTTGAGCTATGGCAGAGTGTCAGTGGATTTGGAATTAAGGTGGATCCAGCTCCAACAATTGCCTTCTTTCCTCATCACCCGGTTTACCTCAAGTCTCTGCAGAATGTTGCACAAAAGCAGTTGTAATTCTTAGAGCTTTAGAGTGCTTATGTTGCTGATAGAAAAAAAAAGCTGAAATTTTTATTTATTTATTTTTATTTTAGATAAATTTCAACCTTCCATTGAGACTGGAGTCTTTTCAAGGCTCAAATATCCAATGAACTACATCTGGCCAAGTTCAAACTTGATGTGAGGAAAATGATTTTCTCTTTGAAAAGTGCTATGGTTGGCCTCTCAGCTTCCTTAGCTGATTTCCCTTCTCAGGAGCTCTCTATTAAGAATTAACTTGCTGGCATAGAGAAATATGATGTGTATAATCTCCTCAGCATCTAGTGCTGTTGTGTGTGTCTCCTTTTTATGTCCTTTGTACTTTCCTCAAAACACAGATAGAATCAAACTTAACTAGTGATTATCTGATACTGTTACAGGGACAACAGTGATCTGTCTAGTGCTTTACAGTTTGCAAAACTTTCCACTCACATTATGTTACTGCATCCTTGAAACAGTCCCAGAAGTTTCATTCTCTCCATTATGCAGAAGAAGAAATGAGAATTCTAAGACATCACTTGTTTCACCTGAAGAGTGCAGCATGAAAATTGAATCTCATTCTAAATCCCATGCTCTTTTCTTTAACCATGTCTCCTCTCATAAAAGCCCCAACATAGTCTTTATCATTTCCAAAGCCCATTCCCATACTTTCACTCATATCAATGCTTGTACAGTTGACCCTTAAACAACACAGGTTTGAACTGCTTGGATCCAAGTATATGCACATGTTTTTCAACCAAACGCAGTGTTCGCAGGATGCAAACCCTGCATATATGGAGGGCTGAACTTTTGTACATGCAGGTTGACCGTGGAACTTGAGTATGTACAGATTTTGTTGTGGGAGTTGAGGGTATGCATCCTGGAACCAATCTCCTGCGTATGTTGAGGATGACTGCACAGATTGGATGATATGCCCAGCATTAGATCATTAACTGGGGTGGAAGGGTGGGATCTGAAGCTGGGGGCTGTGTCTTCATGTCCCCACCACTACAGAAAATTATACTCCTCCAGTTTCATGCGTGGTCTCTCTAATGTGAATCAGAGATTGTGCCAATAAAATAATGCTTCAAGGTGATGAAGGGCACCACCGCTTCTGTGAGATTCTGAGGGTGAAGCAGACTTTTCAAAAGAGAAAATAACCTGTTGTAAGTTACTCAGTAGAGCCACAGTTGCCAGGCTCAGCCTTTTTCTCAGTGACCCTTAAGCTGAAGAGGAAGAGTCCACCAGGGAATAAGTCATGGGCTCTAAGATAGAGGAGCCTTAATGAAGGTTCTCACAGAGCCTGATAAGACAAGTGACATGTGAAAGATGGTCCAAGGGATCTGAATGAGTCAGGAGAGGATTAGTCAGTGGTGCTCCTATCGGCTGCCCTTAGTTCTACACCTCCCTCTGGGCCTGCCTGCCTGCCTTCCCTTCCACATTTTTGTGGTCCATTAGTGCTTCCAAGGAGGGTGCTGGAGGAAATGAATACCAGAGCAGCTGATTCACTGCTTGAATGAGTGTAGATTTGGGGGTGTCTAGGAGTTCTTCCTCGGGCCTCTCAAGTCAATACCCCCATATCCCCAGAATAGCTCTCCAGACCCTGGGGAAGAGTATGTTGCAAATGAGTCTCTGATTAGTGAGTTAAAACTGGGTCTTCCCAGAAAAGATCCGGCCTTTAAAGTGAGCGACCAAGAGTTGGTCTTTCTTGGAATCAGAGGTAGGATGGAAAGTTATGTAGAAAAAGCATTAGTCACCAATGATCCCCTAATGATAGCCTGCGTGGTCTGAAAGGCAAAACACAGAGAAACAGTTTTTCACCTGTTCATGCTGTTCCTAACCCTGGTCTCTTATTTTATTTATAAATGCATATAGGTCACAGGGCGACTTGGTAGATGGAGTTATGATAACTCGGGGACTCTGCTGTCAACCCTGGTGGCTAAACAACACTGAGCTCATATTCTGCTCACACTCTCATGGCATTATCTCTGTAAGTTACAAGACAACTCTGCCATATCACTACAGTATAAACCAATTAGCAGATCAGTCTCACAGATGGAACCACTGCAGTGTCCCTGGAATTTGTCCTCTCCTCCCTGTTTCAACAGCTGCCACACTAATTCAGATCCTTCTAACCAGGCTACACGCACCAGCTCTTACATGTCCCCCTGCCCCCTTCCTCTTTCCCTTGCAACCACCCAGTCCAAGGCATTGAGATTCTCTTTCTAAGGTATGGCTTTCTATGTGCCACTTATGGGCAATGACTCTTTCAGGAATCCAAATAGCTGCATCCCTGCCTCCTCTGGGCTTTCAGAATATTTTATTTTTACTGTGTTACATAAAGACTTTCATCTTGCATCCTTTTCAAGCTGTTTTATAAAAATAAGTGAGCATGTGGATCTCTCCCCTTAGATAATAAGTTGCACCTTGGACAAGTCCAGCCTTCTGAATCTTGTGTGCTTCACAACCCTAGCTGGGTGCATGGCCCATAGGAGGGACCCAACATATGGTTGCTGAATCCAAATATTTTGTTTGAATGCAAATTTTATATATATCTAAACACATGTCCTGTAACTTCTCCTAGAGTAGAGTGTGGCAAACTACAGCCAACCAGCAACCAACTGTAACCAAAAACAACTGCCTGTCTTTGTAAATAAAGTTTTATTGTAACACAGCCATGTTCGTTCATTTACCTATTGCCCATGGCTTCTTTTGTACTATACCAGTGGTCACCAACCTTTTTGGCACTGGGGCTGGGTTTCGTGGAAGAGAATTTTTCCATGGACTGGGGTGGGGTAAGGGGATGGGGGATGGCTCGGGGATGAAACTGTTCCACCTCAGATCATCAGGCATTAGATGCTCATATGGAGTCGGCAACCTAGATCCCTCACATGTGCAGTTCACAATAGGGTTTGTGCTCCTATGAGAATCTAATGCAGCCACTGATCTGACAGGAGCCAGAACTCAGACAGTAATGCTCACTCACTTGCCACTCACCTCCTGCTGTGCTGCCTGGTTCCTAACAGGCCATGGGCCAATAGCAGTCCATGGCCCAGGGGTTGAGGACCCCTGTACTACACAATAGAATTGAGTAGTTTCAAGAGATTGGCCTGCAAAATTGAAAATTTTTACTATCTGTAACTTTACAGAATCTAAAGTATAAGCACTCTGAGGGCAGGGATTGTGCTTTGTTTATTTTTCTAGTTGACTTCAGAAGCCCAGTATACACTTGTTGAATAAATTACCTGGTGAATTAATATTTGGTGAAGAACTATAATTCAAAAATTTGGTCTTGTTTTCGATAAACTATGCTGGTTAACTACCTGATAAGGTATCTATTCTTTTCATCCATTCATTCAATGATTATTTATTGAGCATCTACTGTGCATCAGATACTATCATTGGTGTTGAGACAAATGGTGAGCAAAACTGACATGGTCCCTACTCTTATGGAGTTTAAGTCTTTGATGGGGACATACATCATTCAAATGTCAAGTGCATAGTATTCATTGTAGTAGGGGGAGAGAGGTATATGGGCTGCTGAGAGCCTGTCCCGTTGGGATTAGCTCCAGTAGGGAGGTCAGAGAAGGTTTCTCTGGGAAAGTGGCTTTGGAGGGATATGTATGGGTTTATTTGGCCAAGAATCAAGGGAAGAGTGTTTCCTGATGAAGGAGTAGCATGTGGAAGGTCCTGTGGCCTGGTAAATATGAGGAATGGCAGAGCAGGGTGGTAAAAGCCCAGAGAAAAGGTACGTGATATGGCTGGAGGAGAAGACAGTAGTCTGGTTGAGAGCCTTCAAGGAATTCTCTCTTTACCACTGGAACAAAGGAGGACCACTGAAGGGTGAGCAGAGAAGTGCTGTTAGTGGAAGGGGTGTGGGAAGAGGTGGATTTTAGACAATTGTATTTTACAAAGATTATACTTTCTTTGGAGGCAGATTTTTGGGTGACAGCTGCTTTCAACGATTGATTGCATATTTCTTAATAAATCAAACTCAGGAAAATAACAGTTATGTTCGTCGTAATATTGTGATAGTAATACCTTGCATTTGTTTAGCTTTAAAAAAATAACCTCTGTTTTCACATTTAATGCTGTCTTTTAGTATTAAGTATTGCACATATGGTACCACAAGCTAGAACATTTTAGCACAGTCTATGGTGTCACCCTCCTGGTGAGCTGCACACAAGAGCACGTTAATGGAAACTTTTGGGCATTGGTTTTAGTTCCGAGGCTGATGTTTCTGGATCTTTTCAGACTGAAATCTCCCAGCCCAGGCTAGCTGCTTAAAGAAAGAATGGGCTTAAAGACCTTGGCACCAAACCCTCCAGAGCTCGGAAGAGTCCCAATAATGGCAACTTGCTGCTGCATTTTGTTCTCAGAGTTAGAAAAGTAATGATTTTTTCCTAGCTCTAGTAATTTCCTTTTTGCTAATTGTTCTGTATATAGGCACTCTTTTCCCTCCCTGGCCTTTGTTTTTTCTTTATTGCCTTTTACGTTTACTTAGTCATTAAAATTTCTTTCTGCTGTCTTGCCATTCTTTTTCCTAAACATTTTCCTTTACTTCTCAACTGCAGGAGATGCCTGCCTTGCTTTTCTGGGAAAGGCTGGGAGATGGCTCATGAGACACAAGGTTGGGGCACAGCTGCTAAAAGCACAGGATAAGCCAGGACAGAAAATTAGGACAGAGACCCCAGTCCTTGTTTGTTTTGTTTGTTTTCCCTTTAATTGAACTGGGGTGGCTAGATACTTGGGCATGTTATATAAAACCACGAGAAACTACATTGGTAAACTGGGTCTCCTGAGAGTCAACAGTAGGAGATCTGCGAGTGCTGCTGGAATCAGGAAACCACTTGGCCAATGTGTGCCTTTTTGAAGCAGCTGGATAATTATGAAGAATGTCATGGTTTTCTCTTTGGTGTCATCCTATTTCCCATCATTTATTTTTTATTTGATTAAGACATTTGAATGAAACTGTAGCCATTACTCAGAAATAGAGGGGTGTCATTCATTTCTGAATCCAAATACTCACTTCAACTCAGACTTAAGCTGAGTCTAACTTAGAATCTGTTTTAACATTTTAATTGCAATTAAATATGAAACTTGAAAATGATGTCAATAAAGTGCTGTAAAAACATACTTTCTGTTTGAAAGATTCCCTTTGGGATTAAACTATCTCTCTGGAGGTTTTTTTTTTTTTAAATTGTTATTTATAAGTGTATTTGATGCTGAAATTTGATCACCAGATCTATACTTCTATTCATCTTTCTTCTTAGGCATATTTTTGTCTCATTATATTTTTTCTTTGAGATTTATTTACTCATTTATCATTCTTTGGTTCACTAGGTTCTTTTTCACTCTAACCACGATTTCATTAATCTTTTGGTCCAGAATGAAATAGTTGGCTGTACAGGGAAAAAGGAGAGAAAAACAGATTCAATTTGGAAGCTACCCTGATGATCAAAGAAGAGATGAGATCTGTGAACCATGAAAGATAAGAACTCAAAGAAGTCTGATATTCATGACTTTGCTCTATGCTAAGTGTCCAGAATGTCGTAGTTAGTAAAATTACAGTAGACATTGTCCTGTTCTGATCAAAACAAAACAAAAAATAGACTGAAGGAAATGCTATTCTGTAAATTGGATTACAAGATTTTGACTAAGTCTAAAACTATTTAAGAGACTCAGATTTTTCTGTCTTTCTCTAAGCAGAGCCAATCTTGAATTGATTACATTTCCAGTGTTTCTCAGTGTTAGTGAAATAAAAACAAATTTGCAATTTATTTTCATTTAAGATCCCATCTAATAAAAGAAAATTTTGGGTTACATAAAAATATAACTCTACCTGTTTGGTTCTGGAATGCCCTGTGGACGGAATACATTGTTCCATTCTTTATTTCAGGAATGGTAATGCCGATTAGCTATGTACTATTAAGTAAACCACGGATGAAATGCTGCAACCCTACCCCAGCCAGTGGGATAGAAAGTGAGACAAAGAGCTTTTCCCACCTTCAAGTTGGTTGGGATCAGCTGTTTGAATTATCTCACAGAGGAGTTAGAGTAACCGACTGATTCACAAGGTAAAAAAAAAAATAGTAGCAAATCCTTGGAGGATGCCATATGCTCTGTGCGTTGTGGCAAGCTGCTGACAGCATACAATTACAGACCTGAGATGAGGCACCACCCCCAAATCCAGTGGACAGGAATCTCTCCAGGCTTTTTAATCACTAATGGGGGCACACTCCTTCATTTCTGATATTTATCAGAAAGTGAATTAGTTAAAATGCAAATTCTTTCTGCCTGAAGAAGTCTGCATGTGGACTGAATTAATAAAACATGATTTAAAAAACACTGTGTTGAAGTTATAGTTAGAATCCTTCTTTCCTCTCTGCCATCATGGCCTGGAGATTCTAACCTCATTCTAAAGTCTGGGTCCTTTAAACCTAACCTATCTGACTGCAGCCCAAGTTTGAAATGAAGTTGTTGTTCCGGAAACTTCTTTATAAATATTCATCTCAAAAGGCAAGGGTGACAGTGTTGTAACAGGACATTTTTGCATACAAATCAGGTGTATGAGGCCTGTATTGTTAAAGGCACTTTCACGTCCTTTTCTGTGTGCAGGAAATCCTCACGCCTGTAATTACTGGCTAGTAACATTGCTCCTGCAACGTGGAGCAGTTGGCCTATTGTACGTGCAATGATGGATGTGTACCATGTGCCGGCAGAAGAAGCATCTCCTTTAACAGCCATGGTTTGCTGCATATTTATTATCTATTATTATAGTCTTCATTGTAAGCTAGCCCAGAGTGAAGACTGCAGTGTGATTTCCATTGTAATTTCTTATTTTCATTCACTTTCAGCTTTGGGAAATGAGGTGAATTTGTTCATGAGGGCATTAAAGAACCCTTTTGTTGTACTGTGGCTATTCACCTGTCTCTATCTGACCCATGGAGCATAACTAGAAAGGTGCTAATAGGTATTTCTGAAAAATTGGGAGACAAATTCATGAGTCAATGATATTTTGTCATGGCTTTTGCATTTTATTCACTCTCACTTTTTTTTTTCTGCCGATAGTTCTCTCTGTTAGCATGGAAATTTGTAGCACAACACAGCATCTCACTGAATACTCACTCACTCAGGATCTGGCCTGCCTGCTAGTGATTGGACAAAACAACAAGATAAAGAAAGGAGAACTTAGAAAGGCCAGGCCGAAGTGGGTGAGGACTTTTCTGGTCATTCATAACAAAACTCTTCTTATTTGATCATTGCTTCAGTTAGTCTCTTTATCTCTTTAGGATTTTTGTCCATTGCTATTATTTCCATGTTTCAAAAAATTTAACTTGGTTATAAGGCTGTTGAACCTGAGATGAAGAATGCACAGCAAACAGCGAGGTGATGGATGGATGGATAGAAAGTGGTAACATAACCAGGAAAACATTTAATAACACTCAGATGGCCAGGCACTATGGCTCATGCCTGTAATCCCAGCACTTTGGGAGGCTGAGGCGGGTGGATCACCTGAAGTCAGGAGTTTAAGACCAGCCTGGCCAACATGGTGAAACTCTGACTCTACTAAAAATACAAAAATTAGCTGGGCTTGGTGGTATGTGCCTGTAATACCAGCTACTCAAGAGGCCAAAGCAGGAGAATTGCTTGAACCCGGGAGGCAGAGGTTGCAGTGAGCTGAGATTGTGCTATTGCACTCCAGCCTGGGCAACAGAGTGAGACTCCATCTCAAAACAAACAAACAAACAAACAAACACACTCAGATAAGGGCAGACAAAATATAATGAGATGACAGCAGACATGATTAAAATATGAACAGGATAACAACATTATTAGTTTGAGCTCTAGCCAATTGGAATGTGGCTTTTTGAGCTCTTAGATGAGGTTTTGGTCCTTTATATCTGACCATGGTGCAGTGTTGCTGGGCTTCTGGAATTCAGGCTTTGGTGGACAGTAGTGGTTCTCAAAGTGTGATTTCTAGACCACTGACAGCAGCATCCCCTGAGAACCAGTTAGAACTACAAATTATTATTAAATTAAATTATTAAATAATTACAAATTATTAGACCCTACTTCAAGTTTCCTGAATCAGAAACTCTGGGGGTGGAACCTGCAATCTGTGTTTTAACAAGTTTTCCAAGCGAATTTGATACAGAACGATTGCTTCCAAAAAGCTTGAGAACCACTGGCCTAGGGACTAGACACTAACATTTCAATCTTTTTTTTTTTTTTTTTTTTTGAGACGGAGTCTCGCTGTGTCACCCAGGCTGGAGTGCAGTGGCCCATCTCAGCTCACTGTAAGCTCCACCTCCCAGGTTCACGCCATTTCTCCTGCCTCAACCTCCCCAGTATCTGGGACTACAGGAGCCCGCCACCACACCTGGCTAATTTTTTGTATTTTTGGTAGAGATGGGGTTTCACCATCTTAGCCAGGATGGTCTCTTGACCTCCTGATCCTCCCGCCTCAGCCTCCCAAAGTGCTGGGATTAAAAGTGTGAGCCACCGTGCCCGGTCAACGTTTCAATCTTAAGATGTTAAGAGCTACTTAGAATTTAGTGCCCTTGACTTGAATTCTCGTTTATGGTTTAAATGTTTTGTTACTAGCAATTGGTCAAACCAAAGGTGAAGAACCTGAAATACCAGTGTTCTTTTGGTTGTACTATCAGGCAAATGGTTGACTGATTTCTAGATCAACAGCCAGATGACTATTACCTAATATGATTGTGCTTTTGATGACTGTATTATCACTAGAAGAACATGACAATTTTTTCCCCTAGTTTTCTAGGGGAATCATCTGTTGGTTACTCAAGTGTTGTTAACTAGACAACCAGTACACTCTTCCTGAGGATACCAGTTTCCTTTTGTCTTGCTTTGTCACCCAGGCTGGAGTGCAGTGGCACCATCATGGTTCAATGCAGCCTCAACCTCTCAGGATCAAGTGATCCTCCCACCTCAGCCTCCTGAGTAGCTGGGACTACAGGTGCACACCACCACACCTGGCTAATTTTTTTAAAAAAGTTTGTAGAGACAAGGTCTCACTATGTTGCCCAGGCTGTTCTCAAACTCCTGGCCTCAGGCGATGGCCTCCCAAAATGCTGGGATTACAGGCAGGAGCCACCATGCCTGGTAATTTCCTTTTCTGTGTGTGTATGCAAGTGGAATACCAATAAACACTGACTCTCTGATTTTTTTTTTTTTTTTTACCCAGTATGTGTGTGTAGAGAGCAAGTATGTGATGTCTCAAAGAATACATGGTATTATTGGTTATTTTGTACAATTACCACAGAGCACAAAATTTAGGTAAAACTGCTTCTGCCTTTAGTTATTTTGCATTTATTAAAATTTGGTAATCTAGTATACCTATTAGTAGTGACCTCTGCTGTCCGGAAGCAGTACTACAACCATACAAATAAGTACGGGAATTTGATATTGTCCTACTTTGCGAGGAGTGGATTTACTGAAGTTACATAGAAAGAAAAGTGGCATGGCTTACTGCAACATTATTTGGCTCTATGCAAAGAAAAATTCATTGCAGTGATGCCTGATCTGTCTTGAGAAAAATTATATTGTTTTTCTTCCATTGTCAAGTTACCAAATGTCACCTTTGATGGCACTCCTCAATAGGCTAGAGAATTTTTTAGAATTAGGAAGTCAGCATGATATTCTAGCTACCAGGATAATTCTCAGTCTTTAACATGTGACATTATTACCTATCACTAGTTTGTCTCTGATCATCTGAAATTAATGCCTTATAGCTCTCAAAATAAAGTAAAAAAAAATTTATCTACCTTTAAGTATCTTACCATGAATGGTGATATAGGGGGAACAAAGGATCCTGATATCCACTAGATGATCAGTATTTGTTCAGTGAATATCTAAGTATTACAAAGTTAGGATGCTATATCGTAGAATCTAAGACAATCTTGATTGTTTCTCTAAAATGCAGGATCTGACTGGGAATTAAAGGACTGTCATTCAAATAATGGTATTTCCTTTTTTCTTGATGTGTAAGCTTTGCCATGAGTTAAGAACTTTAGAGACAAGTATTAACTATTATATGTTCCTTGGCTAATATTTTATAAACTAAGCCATGGGATGCTACTGCTATGCTAATAAATTTAGAAATATTTATTGAATACCTTTAAGGTACCTAACTGCATACTATAGTAGGACAAAGGTGAGCTTTGGAATCAAGCAAACCTTAGCACTTATACATGGCTCTTTTACTTACTTGCAGTCACAGGCAAGGAACTTCACTACTCTGAACCTCAGCTTCCACATCTGTAAAATGGAATAAATAATACCTACTGTTACAGAAAACTTCCAAAACAGGAAATAAGGCAGAAAGAAGATAAAGTTATCTTTTAATGCTGTGCTAATAAAATTTTCAACAATGCCCACTTCAAAGTCATCTGACCATTTAGGGAAATGTAAATTTGCATAATTGATTAGGTTCCAGATATTTTACGATTCTGTAAAACCGCTAAGATGTGATAATACACATTTCTGTCCGGTGGAGAAAATAGCCCCTGTTAAATAAAATTTATAAAAGGCCATTCATTGGTTTGGGCTGAGCTCTGTACTAGGCCCAACAAATCAAACCAAAATGGTGTCACTCATGCTGGAGTTCCCTGCTGACATGCTGAAACTAAGACCCTTATCTGACCTTCCCAGAAATCAGGAGCGAGAGACAGAGAGAAAAAAAGAGAGAGTGCGCGCATGCGCAAGATAGATAATAGCCAAATCTCCCAACAAGCCTGTTTTAGCCAACATGATAAGGAAATCTCCTCTACTTTAACCTTTACAGGAAAAATAACTTTGAAATGACCTATCTGATTATTTTTTCCTGTTTCTGCTTTCCTCAGCCCTTTTCTGTCTATTAAACCAGCCTTCTCTGCTGGGCTCACTGGAATACTTACTCTATTTTATAGAATGAGGTGTTGCCTGACTCTAGAATTGTAAATAAAAGCCAATTCAGATCTTCAGGATAAATTTGTTTTAATTATTGTCTTTTGATTTCCCCCAGATTATGGGTTTATTGCCTTGTAGGACATTAACTGATTTTGCAACTAACTTAGCAATGATCTCTCAGCATTCTTTCTCCCCCTCTGCCCTACCTGGTGCCCTATTGTTCTTGTTTTTCCTAATTGTTTCGAACTGAGTTTTTCATCCTGCTAGTCTTCTTAATAATGAGTTATATAAAATTCAATACATATTCACCATATATCTGTATAAGAAGAATGTTTTGAACATTTTGAAAATTATGCTTTGACATACTACCTTCAAGAATTTTTGTCCAAAGTGAATGAGAACACATCTGGGAAGCCTCTTAGCTCTGTGGCTGGCACAGAATATGTTTATTTATTTTGCTATTTCCTAAGTGAAAGATGTTTACACATGGTTTTTGCCCATGAGGAAGTAAAGCTCTAGCTAGGAAAACACGATGATAACCTGATGGGGTTCAGATCATCCTACCCCAAAATATGGCACCTTGGCATTTGAGAAAATGGTAGAAGTCGGAAGGTCACTCTCCTGTTCCCCTGCTCTTTCCCCTCTGAAGAAGGTCATAAGACCCTCATTCAAGAGGTACTCTTTCTACTACAGAGGAAAAGAATATCCTTATCCTCAAAGACACAGAGATGCTTCACAGAATCTGAATAAAAAGGCCGGGTGCAATGGCTCATGCCTGTAATCCCAACACTTTCGGAGGCCGAAGCAGGCAGATCACTTGAGTTCAGGAGTTCGAGATGAGCCTGCCCAACATGGTGAAACCCTGTCTCTACAAAAGTACAAAAATTAGCTGGGTGTGAGGCAGGAGAATCACTTGAATATGCAAGGCGGAGGCTGCAGTGAGGCGAGATTACACCACTGCACTCCAGCCTGGACGACAGAATGAGACTGTCTCAGAGAGAGAGAGAGAGAAAGAAAAATGCATCTCAATAAAAAGTCCTTGCTAAGTCTTCCCCAGTTTATTGCCATGTCATACCTACTTTGTCCAATCATACTTCCCCAAGACTGTTCACTCTTCATGAAACCTTGCATAGAAATATACAGGTTTCCCTGTTTTGGGAGGTCTTTATTTCTGAAAGCTCCCATGTTATGTAAACTTACATTAAATACATTTGTATGATTTTTCTGCTGTTAATCTGTCTTTTGTTATTGGTGTCTCAGCCATGAACATAACATTGGGTGATGTTAAAATAAAAACTTTAGGAATTAGATACAACAGAGTTTTAAGTGAGCAAAGAAAAATTTGAGAATTGGGCAGTCCCAGACCAGAATAGGTTCAGAGTGACTCCAGGGCTGCCACATGGTCAGATCACATTTATGGACAGAAAAAGGAAAGTGATGTACAGAACACAGAAGTGAGGTGCAGAAACAGCTGGATGGGTTACAGCTAGGTGTTTGCCTTATTTGAACCTGGCTTGAATAGGTGGCTGCCTGTGGTTGACTGAAGTTTGGCCGCTGTGATTGGCTGGGACTCGGTGTTACAAGAATAGGTTACAGGCTGTTTGTATGTCATGGTAGGTCACAGTTCACTATGTATAGATAAACCTTCAGTCTGAACTTAACATATGTGTGGAAGCAACTTTAAGACAAACTTAATTTAATGGTGAGAAAATAAATCTTTTCTTCCCTACACACCCACAAGGTAATGGGAGAATATTTATAGACCGGGCTAAGAAGGGCCCACTCTGAAGGCAGAGTTCAGAGAACAGAGAGATCAGGGCTGCAGAAAGTTATTAGAGAAGAAGACTGCATGCCCTCGGACTTGCTGAGGCTGATTCCTAGGGGCTCAGGGACACGCATTTAAAATAAATATCCCTGGTGACGTGGATTACAATAGTTTAGGGGCAAGATAACATGGCAGAGAATAGAGAGGCTAAGGTGCCCCACAAGCTAACATTTCAAAACTGAGGATACTTGGTGACAGACGGGATATTAGGGTTGAAGGAGAACGAATCCTGGAGTCAAACAGACTCCAGCTGTTTGAATACGGAGGACGAATACGAGGTATGAATCTTGGGTCAAAATGTCCAGTGTGCATGAAACTTACTTTTTTTTTTTTTCTGTAAGTAAACGTATTTTTTATTTAAAGTTGTCTGTCTGCCAGAATGCAGAAGCCTAATCTCTGACAATAAGAGAGCTCCTAGGGCTGTCTTAGGCTACTCATGTAGCTACAACTGGTTGTGTGTTTGTTCTGGGCGTACTCACTAAGGTCCAAGGAGCCTACAGAGACCCAAAGCATTAGTGGGAGGAGGTGGCTGGACTTTTGACTGGTGCCATTATCTGCCAGGACTGGCATATGCTGAGTTGATGAAAACCTACTAGAAAGGTGGTTTTCATTTTGGGTCTCTTTAACCATTAGGGGTCTACAAACATCTCAGAGGCTAGTGAGCGATTTTCAATATTTCACAAGGTTTCCTTAGCAGGTGTCAATCTCCCATCCTTTTCTGCCAACTGAACCCTTTTCTTCCAATAATCCAGACTCTATCCTACAGTTCTTAACTCAGGTCTTCCTACAAAGACTCAGGGAGTCTGAGTTTGGTTTTCTTTTGAAATGTAGATGTATCTTCCGGCAGTCCTTTGAGAGCTCAAACACCTAAGATCAGCATCTCTGAGTGGCTTTGTTTTTCTTTTCTGCATTTAAAAGTGAAGGCTTCACCTGGGGCTGGTGTAAATGGCTTAGGCAGGGGTAGAGTGTGCTTTAGTGGATGCAGAGTTTTTCTTTCCTTTTCACTTTCCCTGCCCTCCAAGGTAAAAGATTAAAAAAAAAAAAAATCATTAGAAGTAAGTGGAATAGAATGGGGAAAGTAAAACAAAATGCCTTACCCTGGGGCCAGGAGAATTCTTGGGGGGAAGAACAGGTTCTAGTAACATTTTGAATAAAAAGGATCCTGGCTACTAGTACCTTTTCCCCTATCACTCCTTCCTAACCCTTATCTCCATAAGTGTCTACCTTTGCTGTACAATTTAATATCGGAGGTTCTGTTCCTACTTTGTTTCTAGTCCTTGTCCAGCTGGAAGAGGAGGCATTTTTCTTTATCCAGAGCCTATTAATACAGAGCACTGTGCAGGAAAGTGGGCCCCCTGAGGTTCTCATAGCTGGGGTAAGTGGGAAGATGGAGGGACCTCCTGCCCCTGTCAACTGAAGAATCACGAGGTTCGTAAATATGGACAGGAGCGCTTTATTTCTTATAAAGGGTTTGAGATTGCAGGATGACTGGGCTGGGAAGTGTAGCCTCAGGCAGAAACCAGAAGGAGGTATTTCAAGGGAGAAAACAGGGAGACAGGAATTTATGCTGAATGGATTGACAAAGGAGACACATCCAACAGGTTATAGGAGGAGCTATTAATAGTCACAAAAAATGCACACGTACATGTATAGTAAGCAAACATGTATGTTACATATGTCCCATGTTCACTTTGTGGTGTAAACTTAACATTTAAATGCATTAAAATTAGAATAGATATAAAGTGAAGCAGAGGACATAGAGGCATCCTATGTCCGGCCTCTGTAATGAGTCCAGAATGAGTCCATGGTGGGTGGTCTCTTATCAAAAAGGAATGCTAGTCAGTTGTTTTGAAACCACAAAAAGGAAGGGTAGGCTGGCTGGATTGGTTGCTGTTTAACTCTTAGGAAAGAAAGTTCAATATCAGTTAGCAAGTAAGCTGGTATAACAAATAAGATACATCTAATCTCCCATCTCATCATGCCTGGGAACTCAGTTTGTAAGATTTCTCCAGAGTCCCCTTGGCCATGAGAACTGATTAGTTGATTGGGATGCCTAAGATTTTATTTTTATTCCTCACCCCACCTTTGATGGACTTCTCTGACTTGATTGTGATAAGACGATACCTGCTCCAATTTTATGTAAAGAGAAATGTTGCAAGCCTCCCAAGCTGGGATTCCGGATGTATTTTTCTGTGGCAACTTTGAAGCTTTGCAGATGTAACTTCCCCCTGAAATGCCCTTTCCCACCTTAATTATCTGGAATATTCTTAAGGCCCTTCTGTGAGCCTTCTCTGCTTGTATCAGGGTGTCTACCTACCCCTTCTCAGTAGAGACCATCCCTACTGACTTTACATCTTCACACCTTGAGAACACTCTGATCAAGGCTTTATTTCTCTTTTTGCAAATCTTCATTTATTTCAAGATATGTTTATTGAGTCCCCGTAGAGAGATAGTGAAAGTATTAGAGGGTTCTGGCTTCGCAGTCAGACTCCCTGAGTTTGGGTCTCAGTTTTGCCTCTTATTACTTGTATGATCTCAAGCAAGTTGCTTAATTTGTCTGTTTCATCCTCTGTAAAATGGATTTAACCCAGAGGATTAATATGTATTAAATTATTTAATACGTGTAAAGTGTGTGTGTGAAGTTCTTAACATGCAATGCTATTTAATAAATGCTATTTATTATCCTGTGTCAAATATTTTGTTTGAAACTGTGTACTTTTTGAAAAACTATGTCTTACTCTTTGTTCATGCCACCAATTCCTAATACAGCTATCTATCTATCTATCTATCTATCTATCTATCTATCTATCTATCTCTAGTGAATAAATGAATCAGTGACAAACATTTACATGTTATAAGTAAAGTTTCAGTGCCACAAAAGAAATAGCACTCGAATATAAAATTTTCTTTTTAATTCTCGGCAAGGCAGTGTACTTCTATAGAAGGGTGAGCCCTTACCAATGGAGCAATGGTGAGCATACACTTGGACAAGGGAGGGGAAGGGGTTCTTATCCCTGATGCACGTGGCCCCTGCTGCTGTGTCATTCCCCTGTTGGCTAGGGTTAGACTGCAAAGGCTAAGCTAATTCTGATTGGCTAATTTAAAGAGAGTGACGAGGTGAGTGGTCTGGGGGGAAAAATGGTTATGGCAGAGTAGGAAATTGGTATGAGTCAGGGTGGAGAATGAGCAGGTAATCAAAATGAGTCAGGGTGGAGCAGGTAATCGGAATGAGTCAGGGTGGAGCAGGTAATTGAAAAAGGTTGCTTTACGAGGAAGTTAAGTTTAAAAGTAGAAGGCAAATAATGGAACATACTGACATATTGATTCTTTGAAGAGAAATTTAGAATTCATACCTAACATACATATCATCATCCCCTAGTCTCCTAAAACAATCATATTATGGTTTGCACATTCATCCTATAATCAATGCTTTTCAGACAAATGAGATGACTGATTGGAGCTATTTTTCACAAAATGCTTGTCTTACAGACCCATCAGTATTAAATCTCATAAGTTAGTAGTTTCTTATTAATGCATCAACAATATCATCATTATCATCATTGAGAACTTACTATAGGAAAGAGGGTGGCTCATGGCCACCACCCTTATAGCAAAAAACAGATTAACAAGATGAAAGCATAAGAAATTTACCTAAGCAAATTTTTACATGACATGGGAAACTCCAGAAATGAAGAATCAAAGACCCAGGGAAAACTGTGTGTTTTTATGAAAAGTCATGTAGGGGAGTGACTGGAGGACAAAAGGACATGATCTAATGATAATAAACTGAGGAGAACTCTGCAAGGTCTGTTTGGGCAGATACTTTTTGGCATCTTTGCACCTTCATTTCTTTCCTCTAGGTGTTTGGCAGGACACCTGTCACATAAGGATCTAAAAACCTACCTTTAGGGAATAGAGAATTTCACCATGGCTGTGTTTCAAGAGAGAAAGGTGAGAGCAAGTCAGAGAATGACCCTTCTGTTTTTTGTGGTTTTTCTGTTTCCTTAGGCTTAAATGCCAGAATGCCAAGGTGTCATATTTTGAAATAGTGTTCCCTGCACCCCGTCATTACTATATGCCAAGCATTATGCCAAGCCCTTTATGAAAATTATCTCATTTAATCCCAACAACCACCCCAGGAAGAACTTGTACTTTTCAGGCCCACCATACAGATAAAGAAGAGTAGAGTAACTAACTTGACCCCAGTCACACAGCCAGGGAAGGCCAGGTCACAGTTTAGATCCACATGCCTAACTTCCAAGACAGTATTCTTAATTGCTTCACTCAACTATCTGTAGGTAAATACTATTACACTTTTTGCCCAATTAAGTTGTTGGTATCAAGCCACCAGTGACTGCAGAAAGATAGTGAGGGGAGAAAGAGCAGAAGGAGTGAGCTCCTTGAATTGCCTTGAAATTTTCGTGGCGTAGAATATTAAAAAGTGTTTCACAGCCAGTAGGTAGGTGGCACAGGATTTGCAGGGACATTTGGGCTCAAGTCCTTATTCTTCTCTAAATATGTGGTTTTGAGCCAAGTTATTTAACCTCTTGAGCCTTGACTTTGATGAGATTCAGGACATGCGACCTCAAAATATGGCATGTTGGCACTTGAGAAAACAGCAGAAGTCGGAAGGTCACTCCCTGAACTTCTCCTGCCCTTCTTCCTGAAGCAGGTCATAAGACTCTTTTTCAAAGAGTATCCTCCATATGCCTAGAAAAAAACACCAAAATCCCCCCAAAAAACATCTTTATCTGTGAAAACACAAGGACACAGAGAAGAATCTGAACAAACAGGACGTGTTGAGTTCTCCCAGTTTATCGCCATTCTCATACCCCTTTTGTTCAACCATATTTCTCCACAACTATCCATTTCTTCATCAAATTTAGCATACAAATATGCAGGTTCTCCTGTTATTTTGCATCTTCATTTCTGAAGGCTCCCATGTCATGTCAAGCTCATTAAGTAAATTTGTATGCTCTTCTTTTGTTAACTGTGTTTTTGTTGTTGTTGTTGTTGTTGTTGTTGTTGTTGTTTTGTAGTTTTTGTTTTTGCCACAGGAGCTCAGCCAGGAACCTAGAGATGGAAAAGAAGATATTTCTTTTCCCCTACAACTTTTTCATCTGTAAAATGGGAGTGACAAGAAGCTACCCCTCAGGGTTGTATTGAGACACCATTCAAATGAAATTATGGTAAAGGGCTATCTGCAAAGACTTGTTTTCAGAGCTGTTTTGCATTCTATTTTACTTTCCATTTCTACTTCATTAAAAATTAAACTGATGGGAATCACTAGGAGGGAGACCTTTGTGCATGCTCATCGTTAGTTGCTGTGGACACCTACAGCATCCAATCCAAGGAATTTCCCATATTTGAGGCATCATGGGATCCAAATAACCTTTGACATCATGGAAGCTGCTTCCATAATGCCATTTGGTTTGTAGTTAATTTTAAAATTAGAGTGCTGTCACTGAGTTTATGGGAAAAGAACAACATTGAATTAAAAGCCAGGGGATCTGGAATCTTGTCCTAGCCCAGTCAGTCATTATCTCATTGGCAGACAAATCATTTAGCTACTTTGGGTTTCCATTCTTTATCCAAAAGTGGAGTCCTATTTCTCTTAGTGAAGCTTCATGGTTGCTGGGGGAAATAAAATGAGATTACATGTTTAAGGGTTTTTGAAGCAGAAAAAAAAGCACTATGTAAATTAATGTAAGGTTGGAAATATTCCTTGCTGTTCAACCAAGATTAACATCATGTATTCAGTTATTCCTGTGACAAGTCTTTCAATATCTACAACGTAAACATCATACTAGACATTAGAAAGGCACAATTCCAATTGCAATTTACTGCATGGTAAAGAGAGGTGGAGATGGGTACATAAAATCTATGAAATTAGGCAGACTGGGACAATGTCTTCTGAAGGTGTGAGGCACAAGGTATGGAGAGGGAGAAATCAAGGAAGGCACAAGTGGCCTTAGGGCCGAATCTGAAAGATGAGTAAGATTTCTATACTTGTAGGTGAGAGAAGCAGAAGAGAAAGGACTTGAATTAAAGAAGAAATTGCATGGCCTGACCATGGATTTAGCAGGGGTAATTTCCCTGGCCTGGAATCACTGGTGAAACAGCTAGTCATAGAAGAAGGGGAGGATGGTTAGGAAGCTGATGATGTGAATAATTTCTTTTTCTAGTCCAGAGGTTTTGAGTAGTGTTTTGAAATGTACTTATCCCTTCTGCTTCTTATCAGGGGACAGATATGTGCTACTGAAGGGCTAATCAGCTACACCTTTTTGGCTTTGAGGTCCTTATGTGCCCTACCTAGGTCATGATGCCCTAAAAAGGAATCTTTGTGGGTGATTTTGTCCCCCAGAAGTGGTGTTAATTGTTATTAGATGTTAGCATTTATAAACAGTATTAGTGCAAGTGGGTTCAAAAGAAATGATTATGAGAGATTTTCTGTTATGAGGGTAAAGAAGGAAAAGCACATCGAAAAGATAGATCCCTTAATGTTCTGGGAAGGATTTATTGGCTCACTTCTTTCCCCATCTATTGCCTTAAAAATGAGAACATAATGGGGGACAAGCAGGAAGTATAAATATGTCCATTTGGCTGGTTATAGCAAGAGGGTGATAGTAAGGAGTGCCAGGAATCTCAGTGGGTCTAGTCATCTAGGCAAAGTGGCTGTAACTTGGATGCAGATGATTATTGCCACTCAGAAATGCAGGCTTAGTTACCAGATATGGGAGTGTGCTTACAAAAATGGCTGCAATTGCTCATACCTCCCAATATCCACTCCCTTTTACAATGGGACTTTGTAGCTCCTCTCATCAAGGGGTGAAATCTGCTTCTCCATCTTTTAAATCCAGACTGGCCTTGAGAATTACTTTGAAAATATAGTGAAGGGGAAGTGACAAGATTCACTTATGTGAAGTTCATGTGTGCTTCCTCTTACTCTCTTGCACCCTGTCCAACTGCCATCTGAATAAGCCCAGGCCAGCCCTACTGGAGGATGATAGACCATATGGACCAGAGTTGAATGAGCTCAGTTTTAGTCTAGAGATGGGATGGTGCCCAGCCAAGATCATCAAAGCCACCTACCCAACCTGCAGCTGACATAGAAAGAAGCCCAGCCAAGGCTGGAAAAACCACCCAGCTAAGCCTAGCCCAAATTGCCAATCAGAAGAATTTTAAGCTAAACAAATTGTTCGAGCCAAACAAAACATGTCAGCAAGCTGAACCCAGCTTTCAGGCTACCCATTTGTATCTGTGGTCTACCCTTGCATATTCTCCTCAAACTGTCTATAGATGTGGTTAGAATCTAGTTAGACTAACCATTTGCCATTCTTTCTTTCTCCTGGGAAATGATCACTTTCTAGCTATTTCATAATCACCCCTCTATTCTTCTACTTCCATTACACTGGGCTTTCCCTCTTTGTTTCCTAATCTGAGACCATCTCCAGTTATTGAATCCCTAATACCCACTCTAATGAGGACTTGTCTTCCAAATCCAACTCCCTGTGGTTCATCTTCCCATCCACCTCTGAGGCTGAGCATTTAGGAGCCATAGATATCATCATCTTATAAATTACAACTGAGATGAAAAATACATGGATGAATAGGGTTATCATCACTGGAATGCTCCTCTTAACAAACCCAGGAATCTTTTTGCATGGTAATAGGGCACCAGTAAAATGTGCATCAGTTATGAAATTGTTCTTGATAACCACTTTAGATAAAATGGCTGTTGTCATTCAGACAATTCAGACAATTTAGACACTTCGTACTGTATCATGCTGTATATTTTCTTCCTTATGCTTTCTCTCCTGTTCTCTTGGCTATCAAGACTTTATTAGGTGTGTATGAGTTGCATAGAGTCGTGTCCCTTTTCCCAGTTTAACATTACGTTGTTTTCATATGTTCTGCTAAAAATCACCCCTTTCTCCATATTGTCTTTGTTTGGTTTTGTAAAAAATATTCCAACATCTCTGACAGAATAGTTTCGAAGTAAAGGTGATGTGTGTGTTTGTGTGTGTGTGTGAATGTACAGAATAAAATAAAGTCTCAGTTTTAGATGTCCCCTTATTGGCTTTCTGGGCAGTGTTTCTGTGGAAAATTACATTTTATATTGAATTTGAGAGTGAGTGTACTTGTGTTCCAAAGCTCATGCCACTCTTCAAGTAGTGCCTCCTGTTGATTTGTAGGACAAACCATTAAATATTTGAATTTCTTTTTAAAGGCACATTACCTTAACATGGTATGACAGTATTCTGTCTTCTTTGGTGACTGACTAAAATAAAATTCAGATTGTAGCTGAAGAAATATTAGGGTTGTGTTAGCTGATTACTTACATATTGAGACATGGCTCAAATTAGAAATTATATGACAGCAGTCCTGATTCTCATTAATGCGGCAGACCTGTTCCCAGGATGCATTTGCAGAGATGTCATGATGGTGGAAGACAACTCACCCTCTGTTACTCATATTTTGATCTTTATTAACAGTTGGTTAATAAAGTTGGTTATTATTAAAGTTGGTTATTAACAGTTGGTTTCACATGTTCATGCTAAAAGATTGGTTTATTTACTTCCCGAAACCCAAGTTTTTGTATTTGAGTTTTGCTCTTTTCTCTCTCTCTCTTTTATTTATTATTATTATTATTATTTGAGATGCAGTCTCGCTCTGTCACCCAGGCTGGAGTGCAGTGGCACGATCTCGGCTCACTGCAACCTCCGCCTCCTGGGTCAAGCAATTCTCTTGCCTCAGCCTCCTGAGTAGCTGGGATTATAGGCACCCACTACCACACCCAGCTAATTTTTATATTTTTAGTAGAGATGGGGTTTCACCATGTTGGCCATGCTGCTCTCGAATTCCTGACCTCAGGTGATTCACCCACCTTGGCCTCCCAAAGTGCTGGGATTACAGGCATGAGCCACTGTGCCCAGCCTCTTTTCTCTTTTTTGAGACTTTCCTTTCAGTTTTGTGAACCTAAAAAAAAAAAAAAAAAAAAAAAATTGGATTGCCTGCAGTGTCTAAGGCTTTCCCCTAGTGCTTTCCAAAGACCGTATCACTGTCATCATCTTTGTTTAACTCACTCATCCTCAGCTAAAAAGCTCCTCTCCTCTCCCAATAGAGGAAAAGTGCCATGTTCTTGGGCTAGGTCAGAAAGGAGAGGTATAAACATTAGATTCTAGAAAAGCTCAGATGAATGTTTGCAATGTGATTTTAAAGAGAGCAGTCCTCTCCTTTTAAGTTAGATCTTAGAGAAAAAAAAAAAAAAAAAAAAACATATCCTGCACTGCATACAGATATAACTGAAAAAGAGCCACAGAAGCAGGTGAATATGCATGGCATGAGGGTTGTGAAATGGTGGCCTGCTATTGTGTTGCAGCTTACGTTGTTTAGGGTGAGGGAGATGATGGCAGGCTGACTTGAGTGTGAGCTGGAACATAGATTTTTCTAGATCTTTTTTCCAAGCCTTTTCCATTAGTGGGATCAGCCCTGTTTCCAACAGTTCTGGGGAAATGGGAGAGTTATTTGGGCTGTGTGCTTTATTGACTAGAGACCAAATGGGGCCACAGATGTCATAATTTCCCTATTATCACTTTGCTGAGTGCTTCCTGGCCTCCCTTCATTATCTTGCTCCACATTCGCAGTTTTAAGTAGCTTCTTTATAGGATCCAAATGGTGTTGACTCCCTTTGGCAGTGCTTCTGCTTGTGGGGGCCCAGTGGGAGGACGCGCAGGAGCACAGCTTCTCTGGGCTTCCAAAGTGGTTAACGTGGTACATTCTGCCCACCTCTCTTCCCAGCTTGAGGAACATTTCCTTCCTCTTAATCGTAAGGCAACTATCTCAGTCGTTTGCTTTCCCTAGGCCGGAAAAGAAAGGCATAAACACTGGAAAGTGGAAGGCACTGAGAGGGCTGTGTGTGTCCTAACAGGAAAGGTTATTACAGACAACATGTAGCCCTTGGGTGGGAGGGAAATGCAACCCAGGATAGCTTTCCAGGTGCGTGGGGTGGCAGGGCTGTGTGATCCAACAGAGCGGGTCAGGCAATCGGTTTTGCATTTATACTCTGAGTTCGAGTCATTACTGGCAGGCTTTTCTTCTCTGAGACTTATTAAACACGGGCTTAGAAAGTTGTTCTTTCGTAAAGGAGGCTTTCCCTGGCACCGGAGGCAGAAAATTCAAAACAGGGATTTCTGACAGAATCCTTGATAACCATGGGACAGATTTCGTTATTTTCTTCATGCCATGTATGGCTAAGTTCTCTGGAAATTAATGAGGGTGATTCTAGCTTTTTCTTTTTCCTGTGTTCATTGCTGGTAATGTGAGTTGTGTGTATCTGTGAGCAATCTTTTGCTATAAATTGTGTAATTTCTGCACTCTTAGCACAAAGGCCCCATGAAATTCAGGACCTAGAACAGTGCCAGGTTGACAGTAAAGCCTCAAAAATAAATAGGTGCTGAATGTGTAGATGGGGAAAAGAAATATATTTTCCTCACTCATCACTAGGTTCATGGCTAAAACTCCTATAACAAAAAACATATTAAGAAGAGAAAAGCACATACATTTACTTAGGTTTTACATGACACAGAAGGCTTTGGAGTCACAACCCAAACAAATGTCTTTCTCTTGCTAATCTAAATTTGGAAAGGAATGGTCAAAGAGAAATCTTTGCCTTCCTCTCTTCACCAAGCACTGCAGAAAGAGATCCAGGAGATCTGACCTTGGTAAGAATTCTTATCTTTCATTGGCTTTTTGTCAGTTGTTTTAGGATTTATCTGCATGCTCCGAAATGAGTATAGTCTTAGCTGTCTCTTCATGGTTGCCAGAAACTGTAGGGAAGGAAAGATTTTCCTCAACTATTTTGGGGTCCATGGCTGGGTCTGGAAATAAAACTGACAAAGACAGATGAACAGGAGAAAGACATACACATATTTAATAAGCTTTATGGGACATGGGGGCCTTCATAAGGAAATGACTCAAAGAAACAGGTAAACTTGTGTATTTTTATGCTTAGGTTTGATGAGGAGGTAAAGTGTAATGGAGAAATATCACTGGAGGAAACATTGGTATGATTTAATGGTAATAAAATGGGGAGAACTTAGCAAGGCCTGTTTTTCTACTTCTTCTCTGTTCCTGGTGTCTTCAGAGAGGAGTTCGTTCCTTTCCTCTGGGTATAGGGAGGACGATTCTCCCATGAGGTTTTATGACCCGCTTTGGGTAGAAGACCAGAAATTCTTTTGAGATTTTACAACCTGTTTCAGAGGAGAAAGGTGAGCGTAAGCCAGAGAGACCTTCCTGCTTCTGCAGTTTTCTCAGATTCCTTCATCTTAAAATACTCAGCATGCCAAGATGCCGTGTCTTACAGCAGCCTGGTTTGAGCCCTGTCAAACGGATGAGTGAATAAACCTGACTCCACCATGCGCCAGTTGGATAAGTCCCATATTCCTCATCCTTCTGAGCGTGGATCAGCCTAGCAACTTTGTGAGCGTTAAATGAAATCCCGTGTTTAGAAGCCCCTAAGGGGGCCTAGCTTGTAGTAGTTAATCATTTAAACTTGTGTGTGTGAATGTGTGCTTTTCTTTTGCTTTCTTTTCCTTCCTCCTGGGTTATAAGCTGCTAAGGGAGTAACGGGTGCAAATGTTCTGAAATGTGTATGCAAATACACCGTGGCTACATTATCATCATCTGGTGGGCCCCGGTGGAGAAAGGTAGAACCACAACAGCTACTAATATGACCCACTTGAAAAGCTTGCCATCCTCTGACAGGCAAATGAGCGAGAGAAACACGATGAAGTCTGCTTAATGATACTTTTGTCAAGGCAGTGGGACAAAGAGATGGGAAGCTCAGCATGTTCAGGGGTTTAGCGGGGATCCTTAGATTCTGTGCTGACTGCATTGCTTATGATTTTTCCTTTTTAAAAAAAAATATTGGCCGGGCGCGGTGGCTCAAGCCTGTAATCCCAGCACTTTGGGAGGCCGAGACGGGCGGATCACGAGGTCGGGAGATCGAGACCATCCTGGCTAACATGGTGAAACCCCGTCTCTACTAAAAAAATACAAAAAACTAGCCGGGCGAGGTGGCGGGCGCCTGTAGTCCCAGCTACCGGGGAGGCTGAGGCAGGAGAATGGCGGGAACCCGGGAGGTGGAGCTTGCAGTGAGCTGAGATCCGGCCACTGCACTCCAGCCTGGGCGGCAGAGCGAGACTCCGTCTCAAAAAAAAAAAAAAAAAAAAAAAAAAAAAAAAATTAATTGCCCACAATGAACACTCAGGACTGAAGAGGTGTGACCTGCATCCTCTGCAGAAATTCAGTCTGTGAATGATAAACCAGCAAGCAAATAGAGAACAAGCAAGTTTGAACAGAATTGCATTTTTTTAAAGCTCTTGAGAAGAAGGCTATTCATTTTCATCCACTTTCTATGGGCATGATCATAGAATATTAGAGTAGAGAAGTATTTGTATGCATGTATTTGTGTGTGTTTATGGGGAGTAAACAGGAAAATAAGGAAAACATTCATTCCAGGGGGGAAGAAGGAGAAAACCTGACCACAGACTGTGGACAGGCAAGAAAGAGCAGAGGGAAGCTGAGAGTGCACGGAGACTGAGAAAAATGAAAAAGCTCCAGCGTTTAGGAAATAAGTCAAGATGAGGACTTATTGGAGGAGAAAGCGACAGTGGACACATGAACAGCAGGAGAGGAGAGAGAAAGGCATAGTGGATGCACACAGCAGGGGGCACGTCATAGCCTCCTGGGGGAGAGCAGGAGTCTGTAACCAAGAACCGAGAACCGTCTTCTGCACGGGGAGGGAGGTGTGAGTCGGAGACATGCAGCAGATGCACGCAGCAGGGAGCAGAGGGGCATCACAGATCAGGGGAAGCAAATAAATTAGGGAAGAAAAAGACTTGTTGGGTCATTTCTGGGCTCCCCACTACTGCTAATGCCTCTGAGTTCTTTTGCCTAGCATATATTTTTAAACGTCTCCTGGATTATTGTACCTACTCTTTTCTCTTCCAAATGTTTTGCCAGAGGATTAGGTTTCTTTCCACAACCTCTAGTTTGCTGAATATACATGCAGAATACCTACAAATAGACCAGGAGGAAAAAACGAAAGAGATAATCCTGAACTCAGAAACACACACCTGTGTGGTAGCCATTAAGTGTGCGCAGTATGCCAGAAAGTGCATGCTGCCTGAGCCAGGCACTGCTGCTTTCTCCTGAAGGCCCTGCCTACAAAGAGAACTATCCTGGGTTTCCAAAATGCTATTTAGAGAACTAGTTTGGTCTTTATTTTGTGGGGAGAGTGGGGGTAAGAGAGAAGGGATGAGAGAGAAAATAATGTGAGAAGGGGAAGAGATGGCAGATGAGACAGGAAAAGCAGGGTGGGAAATGGAGGATGCCACTTCTTCAAGGGGTTCAGAGTAAAAAACAGGGGTAGAGGAGAAGCATGAAGGAATATAAAATCTCATCCCATAATTTGGTGGCTTTCAAAGTTTTGAGACCATGATCTATTGTCAGAAGCATTTCTTTTTTTTTTTTTTTTTTTTGAGACAGAGTCTCGCTCTGCCGCCCAGGCTGGAGTGCAGTGGCCGGATCTCAGCTCACTGCAGGCTCCGCCTCCCGGGTTCACGCAATTCTCCTGCCTCAGCCTCCCCAGTAGCTGGGACTACAGGCGCCCGCCACCTCGCCCGGCTAGTTTTTTGTATTTTTTAGTAGAGACGGGGTTTCACCGTGTCAGCCAGGATGGTCTCGATCTCCTGACCTCGTGATCCGCCCGCCTCGGCCTCCCAAAGTGCTGGGATTACAGGCTTGAGCCACCGCGCCCGGCCTGTCAGAAGCATTTCACAGTTAGCCAGTGGCTGATATTTGGCAATGTCTGGAGACATTTGTAGTTGTGCCAGCTGAAGTTGCGCAGAGATATTGTGGGCATCTGGTGGAGGCCAGGAATGCTGCTAACAAACTATGATGCCAGGACAGCCCCCCACAACAAAGATGTATGCCCAGAGCCTACGTGCAGCTGAAATTGAGAAGCCCTGAACTCATAAACACATGTGTGCACATGTAAGTAAATTGCAGATTTCAGAAATAACAACCCTTACTCCATTCAATGCCTTATAATTTTTTGTTTGTTTGTTTTGTTTTTTAGACAGAGTCTTGCTCTGTCACCCAGGCTGGAGTACAGTGGAGTGATCTCAGTTCACTGCAACCTCTGCCTCTCAGGTTCAAGTGATTCTCTTGCTTCAGCCTCTAGGGTAGCTGGGATTACAAACATGCACCACCACGCCTGGCTAATTTTTGTATTTTTAGTAGAGATGGGGTTTCACTATGTTGGCCAGGCTGGTCTCGAACTCCTGACTTCTCGAACACCTGTCTCGGCCTCCCGGAGTGCTGGGATTTCAGGTGTGAGCCACCACACCCAGTTGATGTTTTCTATTCTAGCTAATTCTGTCACTACACAATGTTGGTCACAATTCATAAATAGATACCTTGATACACTGTTTGAAAAATACTGTGGAAAGTCATAGATGAACAGAAAATCCATGGCTCCTTGAAGAGTGGCTTATGTAGCCATAGGTGCTCAATAATATCCCAACGTCCTATTTTTTACTGTTCCACTCCCTGCCTCACTGGTGGGTTCCAGGAATACTAACTTCTCCTTCTGCCTCTGGCTTTGGTTTTCTGTTTAGGATGTGCCTCTTCTGGCTCTGGGTGTGGCTGCGCCTTTTTCAGCATTTGGATCTTACTTGTAAATTTTATATGTCTCCCCTCCAGAGTGAAGATTCTGGAGAATAAGAATCATGCCTCTCTTCTTTGACATTTTATTTCAAGTGCTTAGCACAGTAGTTGGAACACAGCAGTCATTCAACAAATGCTTGCTGGAAGCTTCTGGATGAATGAGTGATAAAATACCTGTAGGAAGACACTAGGAAGAGAGTAGAGTCAAACTCTGTAATGCAGTATTCCAAGGGGAATTTGGAGATCAGAATATTTCTGCCTACATAGAATATGACCAAAATGGATCCAAGGGGCATGGTTAATATCTCTCATTTGCTTTTCACTGTCTCTTTGTGAAGCACACACTTTGAGCACTGCTCTTTTAAGGAAAATGCTAGCCTGTTCTTTTCCAGAAGTACCTGAAGGGCATTGGCCTTTGCAGAGGTTTGCATCCTACATAGTAGTGTCGTGATGTGAGCTTAATTCATGGCTCCATCTGACCCATTTCTAATTAGTAAAATGAGAAATCCTTTCTTCCTCCAGGATGGATTTAGACAAGACTTATTTTAGACATTTGCCGTGACTGGTGTCTCCTTCTAAGTAGACAATGGCAAATAATCCCTGAAGTAGTACAAGGAGGGCACTGTTATGAGTTTTTGTTTCTTCATTTTACTTTTATCACTGAATTATTAAACTTAAAGTGGAGGAATGGCCTGAATCTTTTGGAAATCTTTCCTTGAAACACTCTTATTTGGAAATGAGGGTGATGCTAAGGCATATCTCATGTAAGAAAGTTTTTAATTCATGTTGAAAAGTGAGAACAGGGAAGTCATTACAAAGTGTGAGTGTGTGGACTTGGATTGCACTGAACAAGTAATAAACCTAAGGACACATAAACAAAACAAATCCTCTCTTGAGGCACGAGGGCTCTGGAAGTGAACATACAGTCTAGCTTTGCTTTGACCCTTGCCACTCAGCTTGATAATTTTCACATTAGCAACTGTTAATACCAGTTCAGAAAAGGTAGAAGGTCCTGGATGGAATTCTTAAAATGGAAACTTCATGTATTTGTTTTCTCCTCTCTCAATTTTCTCAAAATTGTGGGACCATATTTATGTCTTGTTCTCTTACTAGCTAACCCCCATTTAGAGAATGACCTTGCAGATGCCTGGAAAAAAGCTAGCACATAACATGTGCTAGCCCTGTTTGTTGATGTGATTCAGAACACTGCAACCTTCCCTTCTGCTACCTGGGCAGGTCAGGAAACTTTCCAATCTTTACCTTTTGAGAGGAACATTCCATTTTACAGATTGCATGCTGATCTTTGAAGCCAAACAAAGTGAAATGGCTGCACCTCTTTCAAACTGACAAAGAGATGAGTGCCTTGAAACCATGTGAGAAGCATGGTGAAGGGGAGGACAACAGGTACCAAGCAGAAAGTGAGACATGAGGTTTCAGTTTGTAATTAGGGGACCATAGAATAGCATGGAATGCTTCCAGGCATTTAAGGAAGACAGGGCTGGACTTAAATTCTGCGCCTCCACATGCACTAGTAACTTTGGCCTGTCCCTTAACTTCTCTGAGCACTTGCTTCCTCACATGTAAAATGAAAGCTATTGGGCCTTCAAAGAGCTGTGAGGGTAAAATGAGGTCATCCATGAACATTACTTACACAGCGCCTGGTATACAAGGAACACTCAACAGATACTAGCTTTTACGTATTCACATTCTACTTTGTACCCTAGGTTACTCTCCTTCCCCAGGTCTCTTAGAATAAACATTAGCGTTAAATAGGTATTTTGTATTTAATACCTATTTAATAAACCTTGTTCAGGTTGATTACTGAATAAGTAATAAACCCAAGGGCACATAAATGAGACAAAATTCCTTCTCGAGGTGCAAGGGCTCGTAAAGTCAGCATACAGTGTAGTTTTCCTTTGACCCTTGAGACTGAGCTTGATAATTTTCACATTGACAACTGTTAATACTAATTTAGAAAAGGTAGAAGGTCCTGGATGGAATTCTTAACATGGAAACTTTTTATGTTCCTCCCCTTCTCCTCTCTCAGTTCTCTCAAAAGTATGGGGCCATGTTTATGTCCTGCTCTCTCAGATGTGATGCTATAGGGTGTGGTCACAAGGACCTGAAATGAGGAAAATTGAAGAAGAATTAGGAGGTGAGGGCAGGCAGTGAGTTTAATTTGGGACGTGTCAATGCTGAAATGCCTTTGAGTCTTTCAAGAGGAGAGGTAGCGATCAAAACTTCTGGAGAGATATCAGTTTGGAAATTGTTAACAACTGGTAACAGGTGGTAACGAGTTAACAAGCGGGAGTAATTGAAAAGAGTAAAAGTAGCTCCTTGAACCCTAAGGAGTGCCATTTTTAATAGGACCAATCTAAAAATGAGGTGCTCTGGGAGACTGAGGCAAATGGTACAGGAGAACCAAGAGAGACTGTGGGCACAGGTAACAACGGAAGAGAGAATTTCCAGGAGCACAGAGTCATCTACACTGCCAGGTACAGCAGAGTAGCCTGGAAAGACAGTAAAAACTATCCCTTAAAATGTTTTAAATGTGGAGCTCACTGGTGAACCTGATGGAAGCCTTTCCAATGAAACAGCAGGGTCAGGAGCCAGATTGCTGTGGGGAGAAGGGAAGGTAAGGAGGTGGAGGTGGAGGCCATTGCTCTTTCAATAAAGAGGGTCACAACTTGAGAGGGAGGCAGGGGCAAGGGTGAATTTTATATTCTGACGGCAGAGGCTTGAACATGTTCAAAGCCTGCTGGGAAGAGAACTGAGAGAGAGAGGAAGAGGTTGAAGACATTAGAAAAGGAGAGTAATTGGGGAGAAATGGAAGGAAAAGGGAAAGGATCGGATTAGGAGAAATAGAGGAAGGGCTGTCCTTAAACAAGAGGAGGATGCCTCACCCTGTAGGATTGGAGGAAAGGTGGTAAGGGTGGGTGTGCAGGTGGAGAGATTTGAGATGAAAAGGGGTGGTGGGGCAAGGGACTCATCACTAATCATTCATTTTATCTTTACTCATCAAGTGTGAAATTGTAGAATAGTCATTGAAGGTGTTTTAAAGACGTTTAAGGTTTTTGAGGTTTTTAAGGTATTGTCTTAGCTCTAGACCCCTTGCTCATACTGTATTTGTCCTGCAAGTTTATGGCAGGCCTCCATAATGATTGTATCCTATTGAGGCTATGGCTCATGCCTCTAACCTATGGCTTCTGCATCCTTTACCTGTTTTCTGTTTGTCGTTTTATTTTGTTTTGTTTTTGTAGCCATCTGTAAGCATTTAGGGATGTAAGCTCCACCGGTTTTTCAAGAAAAACATTCATTCAGCGGCAATTTCGTGAGCCCCATTTCTTGGTTAAGTTGGTCGTGGAAATTACAGTCTCAATCCTCCCTGAGCTTCTGTTCTGGTGAGGGTAATGACAAAGCTATAAATTACAAAAGATGGCAAGACTTGTGAAAGTAAAGCACAAGGTATGATGACAGGGGTCTCCAATGCTCTGCAAAGTCAGAAAAGATTTCCTTGAGGAAGAGAGATTTGACCAGAGAATTAGAAAGTAACTAGGGGGAGGGTGGGTGGGTAGGCTGTGTGGTGGGGCTGTAGGGAGGCATCCCAGACAGGGGGAACAAGTTGAAAACTTGTCCAAAGGAAACACAGAGCATGGTGCTTTTTTTCAAACAAGACGAAGCCTTTGAGCAAAAGATGGAAAGGGGAAAGAGGATGAAGTTAATTGAGAGAGGGAGACATAGGCCAGATCATGCTGAGCCTTGTCAGCCATATTACTGTGGACTTTATGAGAGGTACAATGGAAGGCCACCAAAGAATTTTAAACTGTACATGGAGAGGGGTCATGTGGTCAGATTTGCTTTTTTAAAATTTTTTTTTGCATTTTAAAAAATAGTCAATAGGCAGATTTCAACAGATTTGCTTAAAAAAAAAAATTGGCTGGGCACGGTGGCTCATGCCTGTAATCCCAGCACTTTGGGAGGCCGAGGCGTGTGGATCACTAGGTCAGGAGATCGAGACCATCCTGGCAAACACAGTGAAACCCTGTCTCTACTAAAAATACAAAAAAAAAAAATTAGCCGGGAGTGATGGCGGGTGCCTGTAGTTCCAGCTTCTAGGGAGGCTGAGGTAGGAGAATGGCGTGAACCCAGGAGGTGGCGGAGCTTGCAGTGAGCGGAGATGGCGCCACTGCATCCAGCCTGGGCGACAGAGTGAGATTCCGTCTCAAAAAAAAAAAAAAAAAAAAAAAAAAGTGAATGTTTAGAATGACGAAAGAAATCACAACAAATTAAAGCTTTAAAAAAATCTGTCAAAGTCTATAAACGTAAGATTCAGGAAAATAAATATTTTAAAAAATAACTTTCTGACACATACTTATGATATTTTTACTTATTTTTTTTGTGGATTCTTTAACTCTTCATCTGACAACAAACTTGGAAAATTATTTTCTGTGTAGAAAAGAAAAAGATAATCTCATCTTTCGTCTGGCACAGCTGATTTATTCATTATTGAAAGCTTTGAAAAGTCTCCCATATCTTAAAAGTTTGCTATTGGTCATGTCATATACATTATTGAAATTATTGTTGAATTTGGGAAAGCTTCTACAAGTATCTTTTACAGATAAGTTGTAAGACCTCAGGTCATTGCAAGTTTTCATGTATAGTGACTAATCACAAATTCTCTTTGAATCGACAACATTTGTTAACCAGTTTTTCACTAACTTTATTATGAGTTTTTAGTCCTGAAAATTCATGTCACTAGCCTGAGTTAGGGCAGTGGGTAATATTTCTGCAAGCCATTCCTAGCCCAGGATAACTAGCACTCACTTGGGTATGCACAGAAAGGACAGTAAATCACATGAATAAATTCTGTAAACCAAAACCGAATGTATCTTCAACTCAACTCCTCCTCTTCTGGAGCCCCCAAATATGCCTGATTACTTGATGCTACCAGGAACCAGGGAAATGTGTGATTGGAAAGCTAGCAGGGAAAGAGACAGCCATGGATAAACTATATGATTTTTGCATTTCTTTTTTTTTGGAGGCGGAGTTTTACTCTTGTCGCCCAGGCTGGAGTGCAATGGTACGATCTCGGCTCACTGCAACCTCTGCCTCTTAGGTTCAAGTGATTCTCCTACCTCAGCCTCCCGAGTAGCTGGGATTACAGGCACCTGCCACCATGCCCAGCTAGATTTTTGCAAATTTTATAAAAGCTATGAAAATATGAACACATTGCTAGGGTCCCCCTGAGGGCCTTGGAAGGGGGCTGTGCAAATAAAGGCCCTGGAGTTTAACTCAGTAGCTTTCTGGTAAATCCTACTGCGCTTGAGATAAGCTTTTCTCCATTTCACATAAACTTATAGTATCTAGCAGAGTGTCTTGTTTACAATGAGCTCTTGCTAGTTGTTAACATTAACATCAGTTTAAGTTGCTTTCTTTGGTAATATTTTATATAGTGTATGTTATTTAAGACCTTCAAATATAATAAGCCATGAAGAAAATACTTTTCAAATATTATTATTCAAACTTCTCTCTGTATAACTCATATATCTCTAAAGAATTTTCTGGTGCTGTAGTTTTTAAGCCTGGCCGCACACTAGAATCTCCTGGAATCCAAAACAAAAAACAAAAAAAAAACCTGAAGAGTATGACATGTGCACTGGTATTTTTTTAAAAAACTCTCTAGGTGATTCTAATGTTTAGCCAGAAATTGATATCTACTGTTCTAATGGTTGAAATTCCTTTTATTTTTTACTTTTTAGCTTAAATGTCAAAATATTATTTTAGTTCTCTCTGGGCTCTTTTGAATGAAATATAAGGACATAAGATTCAGGAAATATGATATACAGGCATAGCACAATTGGCCCTATGTAAAATATATCTTTGCTAAAAAGCAATTATCCAGGTAAAAATTCCTATTTATGTAGAACGCAGTACCATGGTGTACTGACAGGACCAGACATGAGCCAGATAATGCGAACAGCTCCTAATTAAACATAAAATTAATTTTCTACCAATCATCCTCTGTTGTTCTTGAAGGTAAATGCAATTTTGTTTGTATAACAAAGAGTGCCTTAAAGGGATCAGCTACAAAAATGTTTCAAACAGGAAAGTGTCCAGCATGATAAATCTATTCCAGTTCATCAAACACCCAGGCGTTCTCACCGTGGCTCAGGTAACCTACTGAATTAGGCAGAATAGTCAACTGACTGCTGCTCTCTCATCTCTCAAAATGGATTGTGCATTACACACGATTAATTTCAATCTGTACACACTGAGTGTATTGACCTTATTTCTATTATAGTAGCTAAGGTGGAGAATAACTATAGCCATTTTTAAGGTGATGAAAGAAAATTAGAATTAACCTTTTCATGAGATAGTTTAATGTTTCACAAGTTCTCTGATATCTGAATATAGGCTTACTTTTGATCTTTTCATGGAAACATTTTCTTTTTTTAATTAAGAAAATTTCACATGCCTCTCTTTTACAGTTATTTCACCCAAATGTTTATATATACTCATATATGTCATGTTTCTCTACCTCAATTTATGTAGGTAATTTATCAAAAATCATATCCCTTGAGAGGTCATCTGTAACCACTAATCTATGACAGCAGCCCCCATCACTCTGTCTCTACTGGCCCTGCTTTATTTTAATTCACAGCAATCATCATCTGACATTACATCAAACATCTATCTATCATCTACCTTCTATATATCCATCTATTTCTATCTTCCATCTATCTACCTTCTATCTAATGTATCATATCATGTATCTATCTATCTATCTATCTATCTATCTCTGTTACTTGCTTATTATCTGTCTTCTCCATTGAAATATAGGCTTTATGCAGAAAGTCTGTGTTTATAAGTTTTAAGTTTTATTAACTGCTGAGCTCTCTGTCTAGCATATAATAGACCCTCGATAAATATTAACTGAGAAAAAATAATGTCAGCCAACAAATACCTATTCTGTCTGTGGCCTTGTGTGTATGGAGTAAGATAGATCCAAAATCCTTTCATGATTTTGACAGTTTAGCTGGAAAAAAGCAGCTACTATTTTTTAAGTATTCTCAGGAAAACACATTTTGCCTCTAGTCTTAACTGCTACCTATTAACTTTAGGAAAACTATATACCTAGAATTTTATTTGCTCTACTGTGCAGAAGATTGAAAGAGCAGAATCTTACCCTTTAGAAAGTTTATTTCAGCTTGCTGTTGTTTCTGTTTCTCCTTTATGGTTTCACCTATCAGGCCATTAGGTAGGCAGAAACAACAAAGTTGTTGTGTAGTTTCTGTCCCAGTAAATGTAAGAGAATTTGATTAATCTTAACTTTTAATTTTGGAATTATCTTGGCTGATAAAGCAATATTATCAACTAAATAACTGAGTATAAAACATGTACAAAAAACAAAACAATATAAATAGCAAGGGGGATGCAGGAAATCTTTAATAATAAATATAAAAATTAACACTTATTGGTACTTTGTATTCTCAGAACTATAAAAATAAATATATTTAATATACCACAATATTCTTAGGACCCATTATCTTTTAACAGAGGAGGAAACCAAGTTATGGAGGGATTAATAACTTGTAGTTTTCTAAGTACAGTGGCAGGGGTAGCATCACTGTCTGGCTCTACTCTTCTCTTTCTTAAGCTGATGTATTTTGTGGCATCTCTGTCTAACTCGGCTTCCTCGCCTGGGGTGGGGGCACACTCCCATTTTAAGGCAGTCTTTGTTTCCACTTTCCTTTCAGGAATCCTTGGGACTCTTCCACTGTTCTGAGCTCTGCAGTGCATTGCTGCATGGCTGCCCTCCTTATGTGATTGCTTTTGGCTCTTGGACTCTATGTGACATTGCCTTTCCTCCCTGATAACATTGCGAGGGAGAGAAATCTCTCTGTGAGTCTGTTCCAACCTGATTCTAATCTCACTTTGAATCAGACTGGAAAGTAAGAACTTTATAGCTGTGGGGTCTCTCAGTTACAGCAACTACATTTTGCTGTATTGACAAGAATTGGCAGGTGATGCAAGTATAATGCTTTCTACAGCATGCCTCCCTCTATCCCTACCCCATGCCCTCCTTCTAATTCTGCTGCTTTAGAATGTGGATCAACCCACAGTTGTCCTTTGACTGTTCAACACATCACATGAATGGAACTCTTTACTCCATTTGTTTTCAGTGGGGACACAGAACAGCTGGCAATCTTGACCGTTTTGGCCAAAAAATGTTTTCTGGGTACATTTTAAAGATTAACATAACAAACTGTTAAACTTTTTTACTTGGCAATGCTGCTTCTCCTCAGTTGGTTTGAGGGGAAAACCCCCAGTGAAGAAACAGGCAGAATTTTACATCTTCCCCACATTCTAAGATGATCATCTTGTCATCAATTGTGAAAATGAAGCTCACTCATTTCTGAAGTGCATGGGTTGGTCACCAAAGCAAAAATGTCAAGTAGCTATTTCTCTCTTTTTATTTTATACACAAGGTGGATTTTAAAAAGCCACATTTGAACAACAATTGAATATACCAGAAGTAGAAAATAGCAAAGTTTTGTAGTATTCTTGGAGGAAAAAAATTACAAAATACCCAAAAGGAAATTAATATAGTGATAAACACTGATTATAGTTGAAAGAGTTATGTTAAACAAACAGGTTCCAAAAATGAAATTATTCAAATATATGTCAAACACGATTCAAACAGTTATTTATTTGAAATCAAACTATGCTATCAAGAATTTGAGTGCTCACATGTTTCAAGACTTTGACTGGTTCTATGCATCTGAATTTAACATAGAATCTTCTTGCAGAAAAGGAATAACTAGGGCTTGTTCAATCCAGACCCTCTGAGCCTATGATGAGGAATATTTAAACCACCCAATCTGATAGGTGATTATCTATTGCTTATCCTATTTTAAAGACTCCAGGGATATAGAGTCTCCAGCATATCCTCCTTACCTGTTCAAATACTTAACACTATGGTTGTTGGATAATTCTATAGAGCTCTCTTGAAAAGAAAGGAAAGAAGATTCAGGGATTACTGATGTCTGTAACAATGACATAACAGGAGTGGGAGTGGGGTATAATGAAATAGAAGGAAAAAAATAAATGATAAGATTAGAAAAGGCTGAATATTTTAAGGAATAAGTCAGACTGAGTTCATTATCTGAGAAAGGAACAGAAAATACACCTCATCAGAGATAGAGAGGAGGGATCTGCTGGAGTAAATTAATTGACTCAAAGTAGGAATACTTCTATATTTATATAGATTCAGCTGATAAGGGTGCGAGCAGTGAAGTGGAAGTGGAGGAGAAGAGTCTGTGTTCCAGTTATCAATAACCATTTTATTATTATTGCATATATTTGTAAGTCAGGAATTTAGGCAGGTCTCAGCTGGGTGATTCTTCTGTTCCATATGGCATCAGCAAAGGCCACTAGGTAGCATTTATCTGGCAGACAAAGTGCTCTGGTGGTTGAGGAAGGCTACATTCACATGCTGGCCCCTTGGCAGAGTAGTTGGAAGGGTGAGGCTCAAGTGGGGCTGTCAGTCGCAACACCTGTATGTGGGCTTTCTGGCATGTAAGGTCTCAGGGCCACTGGACTTTTTACATGACAGTTCAGGGTTTGTAGAGTGCTCCAAGGGGAGCAGGAAGAAGCTGCAAGATATGGTCTAGCCTCAGAGTCCCAGAATGTCACTTCCTCTGTATTCTAGTAATTTAAAAAAAAAAAAAGTCGCTAAGACCAGTCCAGAATATGAAGGCAAAGAATGAGACTCCCACTCTAAATGGAAGGGGTGGCAAAGAGTCTGTGGCCTTTTTAAATCCACCACAATCTGTGGTACTCTTGCTGAGCAAGCTTTTGGGAGAATAATATGATAAAAGTAAGATAGATATACCCAATTAGATTTAGAATCAAGTAACAACTGATGTGGTTATACTTGTATCTAAGTAGTATTACAAATAAGCTAATGAACTTGAGTGAGAAATGCCTGCTCTTGTGTGATTCTGGGGCTCACCCAATGTGACAGAACAGAATGAGTGAAGGTGAATGGAAAAGATAAATTTCAGCTCTTTATCTGCAGTTGAACAAATAATTATTGAGTACCTTCTTATGCTGATTTATAGTATATGCTAGGGACCTCAAAAAGCAATATAGTCCCTTCCCTTAAGAAGCTCATACTCCGTAGGAGTAAAACTAATGCAGTAGTAGAACAGAATTGTAAACATACAGGACAATTTATGAAATTTTAGAAATTCAGAAGACTTACTGATATGGATGTGACTAATCTTGCCAGTTCAGGCTCACAGGAAACTTCATGGAGAGACAAAATCCATGCAATGTTTCCATGAAGAGGAGGAATTTGTCAAATGGACTGGGCAAAGCAAACAGAATATGCAAAGGCAAAGACACCTGGAGAATCATGGTGTGTGTCTGTGTGTAGCTGTGTGTGTGTGTGGTGTGTGTGTGTGTGTGTGTGCACGCACACATGCAGGCACTGCAAATAGTTTAATGTGTCGAAGAAGGAGTGGGAGAAAACAAAATTGGAGATGAAGGCAGTGGGCTTACGTTTAAAAAACAATCTTGCATTTCATACATTTGATTCTAAAAGTTAGTAGATGTCACTGTAGTGTTTTAAGCAGAAGTCTAACATGATAAGTTTCATGTTTCAGGAAGACTTCTCCTGGCCATGATGAAGTTGAGAGCCTGGCTTGAGCAGGCCACCTCCTACTCTCAGTAACTGGCAAGTTAACGGGCACTTAGCAATTATCCAGAAATCCTTTCTTACAACTAACCGAAATTCCTCTTGCTTTAATTCAAGCCCATTTTTTCTTGTTGGGTTCTTAGAATATTTGCTGTTGATGCATTAAGTTGTACTTCTAGTTTCTCTTTCTTTCCCTGACTTGAGAAGCCTTTTCCTTTTGATAGTCTAAGAATGTACTTCACAGCCCTATTACCTGCTCCATAGAATGTATATCTAATGGGAGATGCTGTCATCACAGCGTTAAGATCTGTCTGCCCAATGAGTTTTGGGAAATCAAAACAGAAAGAAATCTTTTGTTCTGACATAGAGCAGGTTCATATGTTTGGGTTGTTATATTAAGGATTTTATTTCAGTTTGATATTCTTTATGTTATTGTTTTCTTCTACCATGTTATAAATCCTTCTTGGGCTACAAACCACTTCCAAGCACTTCAGTACCTAAGCTGCTCAGCAATAGGCCTTTGAAATCAGGCCATCATGAGCTGGTTTCACATTGAAGGTATATAAAAATATGTTCTTTATGTTAGACCAATATTACTTCTCAGGATTAGGGAAGACTGTGTACATATACTATATACAGTTGTCCCTTCTTGGGGGATTGGTTCCAGGACCACTGAAAATACCAAAATCCAAGGATACTCAATTCATTGTTATAAAATGGTATAGTATTTGCATATAACCTATGCACATCCTGCCTCATACTTGAAATCATCTCTAGATTACTTATAATACCTAACACAGTGCAAATTCTATGTAAACAGTTGTCCTACCATATTGTTTAAGGAATAATGAAAAGAACAAGAAGTCTGTACATATTCAGTATAGATACAACTGTTCATTTGTTTGAAAAGATTTTTGATTGATGATTGAATGGTTGAATCCATAAGTGCAGAATCCTTGGATACGGAAAGCCACCTGTAGTTGTATAGGCATGTGCCACCATGCCCGGCTAATTTTTTGTATTTAGTAGAGACGGGGTTTCACCACGTTGGTCAGCTGGTCTCAAACTCTTGACCTCAGGTGATCCACCCATCTCGGCCTCCCAGAGTGCTGGGATTACAGGTGTGAGCCACCATGCCTGGCCTCATTTGTATAATATTGAAATCAACTTTCTGGTAATTAACTCATTTGCATAACATTTAAATCAATTTTCAGGTAAGATTGCTGGGCTCTAACGTAGAAAAAGTTAAAAACCTGTTTAGTTTAATACTATACTTGCATAAAAGTTACCACTTACCACTCTCCTCCTAAAAGAATTGTCAAAATTGCTTAACTAGTAGGCAGAGAAATGAACATGATGGAAGAAATTTGAATGCAGGTTAACATTAAAAAGACAGATTGGTTGGGGGCAGTGGCTTATGCCTGTAATCCCAGCACTTTGGGAGGACAAGGTGAGCAGATCACAAGGTCAGGGGACCAAGACCATGCTGGCTAACACGGTGAAACCCCATCTCTACTAAAAATACAAAAAAAAAATTAGCTGGGCATGGTGGCAGGTGCCTGTAGTCCTAGCTACTCAGGAGGCTGAGGCAGGAGAATGGCGTGAACCCGGGAGGCGGAGCTTGCAGTGAGCCGAGATCATGCCACTGCACTCTAGCCTGGGCAACAGAGCAAGACTCCGTCTCAAAAAAACAAAAAAACAAAAAAACAAAAACTGAGGTTGCAGGCCAGGCGTGGTGGATCACGGCTGTAATCCCAGCACTTTGGGAGGCCAAGGTGGGTGGATCATTTGAGGTCAGGAGTTTGAGACCAGCCTGGCCAACATGGTGAAACCCTGTCTCTACAGAAAATACAAAAATTAGCCAGGACTGGTAGTACATGCCTGTAATCCCAGCTACTCTGGAGGCTGAGGCAGGAGAATTGCTTGAACCTGGGAGGCAGAGGTTGCAGTGAGCCGAGATCGCGCCACTGCACTCCAGCCTGGGTGACACAGCGAGACTCCGTCTCAAAACAAAACAAAACAAAACCTGAGATTACTTCCCCCTAACTTACTGGATACCTTAGCTACTCGATGGGAGTGTGGAGTATATGTTTCATCCCTAAATTAAGTAGTGAAGGAAATGAATATACAAGACTTCCATGTATCTTCTTTCAGACCTAGGTCTACTTGTGAACAAGAAACATCCTGAAACAGAAGGATGTAGCCAAGTAACTGAAATCATAGTTATTTTATAAGCTGAGTGCATCCTGGTAAAGTAGAAAAACACAGGTTGAATGAATACTAACTTACATGGTATTACATAAATTACTAAGCTCAGTTTTTCTATCTTTAAAATGGAAATAATAATACTTACCCTGTCTACCTCAATCAATATGTGCTTGAAGGCTGTTTGTGCACCAAGCACTGTGCTAGACCTGAGGATATCAAGTAAAATAGCTTAGAATCATATGTGTCTGTTAAGAAGAATGTAAGTCAACCCAGAATTTTATTGAGAGTTATTGAAGTTGCAAAAGTTGCTCTGAGAGTACAGAGAAGGTGGCCAGGGATGGGAATAAGAAAACTCTTGGAATGGGTAACATTTGAGATGAGTGTTTAAAGCTGAGATAAGAGAGGTTAGAAATAAGTAGGAGAAAGGCATCTTCAGTACATCAGCAAGAAACAAAGGGAAGCACAAGAGTTCTGTGATGACAATGACATAGGAGAAAGAAAGGAAGAAAGTGAGAGAGAGGAGGACTGAAGACCCAAAATAGCAGAGGCCTAACTAAGATGGAGGTTCTTTTCTTTCTCATGTTAACGTCGGGCCCAGGGCTACTTTGGCACTTAATGCTATAAGGAGTACGTGTTTCTTTCATTTTGTTCTGCCACATGTGGCCTCATTTTCAAAGTTCCCTTGAAGTCCAAGATAGCAGCTTTTTAACCCTAGCCACAAAAGCCACATTCCCATAAGTAGGAAGGAGCAAAGGAAGGAAGGCACTCTTCCTAATCCATATGGTATTTACTTATACCACTTACATTCTGGGATCACTTCTAGATGAAAGTAAGATCTAGAAATATAGTCTTTATTCTGGGCAGCCATGTGCCCAGATACATGTGGTGATAGCTCTGACTGAAGCAAGGAGAATGATCGCTGGGAGACACTTCTGGTGTCTGAGAGTATGTGGTGTGTGCATGTGTGTATGTGCATTTGTGCCCAGGGGTGTGTATGTGGCTGTGCCCATGTTTCAGAGGCAAGGGGAAGCGGCATAGATGGAATGAAAAGATACCTAATCAGAAGTTACATTGTTGTGAAAAGTTATATTGCAAATGGATAAAGCACATTATAAAATTAAGGAATTATTCTAGGACAAATAGATACTTTAGTGGTTACATATTTAATGTTAAAAAACCAGCCCAGGTTTATAACACATTGACTTATATATACCAACTAAATAGAATTGCTTACTTCCTCATTTATGTTCCTATAACACCTTATATCAGTATTGTTATATAACATTTTTCTATTAATATTTTATGTCTTTGTTTCTCTAGACCATAAATTTTCTAGATTATAAATAATGTTTTTGGTGGGGAAACTGATTCCACTGTGTAATGTTTCCTTCCATGTGGAGAGAAATCCATCAGTGTAATAATTCTGGAATCTCTACCCCTTGAGATAAAGCTGGGGCTCAGGAAATGAATAGCTTAACAGAGAGAATTTGGGATGAGAAACTGGACATGGGCAGCCATACGACTTCCTCTCTCCTCTCTCTTTGAGAAGGCCTGTCCCCAAATACCGTGTATTCTGTGCTCCTCCTTTATTTATATCATTTATTTATTTATTTTGAGACAGGGACTCGCTCTGTCACCCAGGCTGGAGTACAGTGGCACAATCTCCGCTCACTGCAACCTCCGCTTCCCGGGCTTAAGCGATTCTCCCACCTCGGTCTCCCAAGTAGCTGGGACTACAGGCACATGCCACCATGACCAACTATTTGTTTTTTCTTTTTTTTGGATTTTTTGTAGAGATGGGGTTTTGCCATGTTACCCAGGCTGGTCTCAAACTCCTGAGCTCTAGCAATCCATTTGCTTTGGCCTCCCACAGTGCTGTAATTACAGGTATGAGCCACCGCGCCTGGCCACTGCCTTCTTCCTTTAGACAAAAGTTTTAAAGTTTAGATAATTAATCAACATATGTTGCAAAGTCAGATCATGTTGAAGGAAAAACCAAAAAGATTAAGTTTGGGGGAAGAATATATATATGTGGAGTGGCTGAGACAGACAGATTGAAGCCTTGGTGAGGAGGATTCCAGCAGTCTATAGTACTTTGCACTCAGGACTGTTTCTATTTGTTCTTTCACCATGTAAATATTTAGTGAGTGTCTACTAGGTATTGCATGCTGTTTCAGGCACTAGAGATGTAGTAGTGAACAGAGCAATCAAAAAGCCCAGCCCTCCTACAACTTACATTGTGGCCGGGGAGATAGTCAATACAGGAATATGTTTATCTTTTTCAAAATTGCAAAATGACGTGTCAAGTGGAAATCTGTGCTTTGTTAAAAATAAAGCAAGGAAAGAGAATAAGGCATGCTGAGGTGGATGGGGGCTTTCCAGTTTAAACACTGTGATCAGGAAAAGCATCACAGAGAAGGTGACATTTGAGTGAAAACCTGGAGAGGAGGGGGTGAGCCATGTTAAAATCTGAGGCAACAAGTGTGGGCTCAACTGCTATGTGGCTGCACCCCATTTTGGAACCTTCTGGGGTAAGTGACCCTAGGAGTATCCGCAAAGGAGCAGTGTGTGCTGGATACAGGGAGGATCTCCATGCATGCAGGAACCCATGTCCTGGCAGTGATGATCTCTTCCTGCAAGGAGACCCACATCCCCAGTTAGCAGTGAAGCCAACTGGGTTGAGAGAATGAACCCCTGGGGGATGTTGTGAGGGAAAGAGGCACTTATGCCCACCCCCCACCCCCACCCCCGCAAAGTGTTTCCATCCACATGAAGAGGCTCTGCTGAGTATGATACTTGTGGCCTCGTTCCAGCTCCTCACTCACTTTGGAGAAAGGAGTGATTTGTTCGATTTTGGACTTGGGCATAAGCAACTGGGTGTGTGTGCATAAGCAACTGGGTGTGTGTGCATGTTCTGCCCCTTTTTCCTTATTGTCTCTTAGAATCTGGTCTGTGACTTTATGTTCTTGATTGTCTTTGGCCATATGGTGAGCCTTGCAACTCACAGGAGAGGGCTGTAGTGGTTTAGAGCCCCCTGTGGCTGGATGATAGCACTCCTATGTTTTGTGTTACGCATTAAGAAGTCCTCTTGTTTGCATATATAAAACATAGTTTTCTTTACCTCTTTAACAGAAAAAAATAATAACTTGATCTTTATTTATTATTATTTTGTCTCTCACTCTTTTTTTTTTTTTTTTTTTTTTTTGAGACAGAGTCTCGCTCTGTCACCTAGGCCCAGGCTGGAGTGCAAATGGCACAATCTCAGCTCACTGCAACCTCTACCTCCTGGGTTCAAGCAATTCTCCTGCCTCAGCTTCCCAAGTAGCTGGGAGTACAGGTGCCTGCCACCTTGCCTGGCTAAATTTTATATTTTTAGTAGAGAAGGGATTTTACTGTGTTGGCCAGGCTGGTCTCAAACTCTTGACCTCAAGTGATCTGCCTGCCTTGGCCTCCCAAAGTGCTGGGTTTATAGGCGTGAGCCACCGCGCCCAGCCTATTATTACTTTTGTCTTATTTCTCCATTGGGACAGAATTTTGGTAGGGTTGGGGAGTGCTATGAATTGGGAACCCTCAAACCCCAAGATTGTATATCTATCTATCTATCTATCTATCTATCTATCTATCTATCTATCTATCTATCTATCTACCTACCTACCTACCTATCTATCCATCCATCCAATCTGCTATTCATGTACTGAATTGTGAATAAATGGGTAGCTGGGTGACAGTGCTAGAGTGGGTTTGTGCTCTTACGATTGACCTTGATAACTTTTGGGACTCATTTATTTAGTAAAAAGGGTAATATATTTTAGATGTAAAAGGCAAAGCTCAAATTGATAGATACATTAAGAAGAGGACACCAAAGGCATAGTAGTATAGAGCCAGATTTTTTTTTATTGTAAAGGTGAGGCTTTATATTCACCAATATACTCACATGGTGGCATTTAAGTTTGAAAGGGTAGATCTGATTGAAATTGCTGTGAATATATTTTTTACATAGCTGCCTATATTCTCCCAAGTGGAAAAATCACCTCCTTGGTTTTTGATGTCTTTGAAAGCTTCATTCTGTCAGGTCAGTGCTCTTAAAATGAGAATAATAGGCTGGCGTGGTGGCTCATGCCTGTAATCCCAGCACTCTGGGAGGCTGAGGCAGGTGGATCATAAGGTCAGGAGTTCAAGACCAGCTTTGCCAAGATGGTGAAACCCCATCTCTACTAAAAATACAAAAAAATAAAAAATTAGCTGGGAGTGGTGGTGGGCGCTTGTAATCCCAGCTACTCAGGAGGCTGAGGCAGAGAATTGCTTGAACCCAGGAGGCGGAGGTTGCAGTGAGCAGAGATTGTGCCACTGCATTCCATCCTGGGCAACAGAGCGAGACTCTGTCTCAAAAAACAACAACAACAAAAAAGGGAATAATAAATGTGGTCACTGTTTCTGCCTCACACCATCACTTCAGAACTCAGTCTGTCCTGAAACCAGAGATGAGGCTTTGCTTGTACCTTAGTTATATCCCTGGGAGGGAGAAAGGAAGGAGGTACCTGGATATTGTGATACATAGTGGATGTTATGATTAGTAAGAGGTATTTTCTGAGCTAGATAATGATGGGAACATTTGTGAAACTGCAGAGTTTTGAGAGAGTGCTGAAAGGTCTGAATGTCTGAGAAAGGGTGCTGCTGTAAAGACAGTCAGAGATAGCCATATCCATGTATTACCTTAACACCATCCCTGGGCTTTTTCACCTTGAGTCTAGTGCCAATCATAATCCCAAAAGACACACTTTCAAATGCCATAATCTTGAATGTTGACATCCTGAAAGATCAAAATCCCTAGTCAAATATTCCTAACATCTAAAATCCCCCAAATCACATTCCTGAAAGATTAAAATCCAGAACCTTGAAATTGTCTAAAGCTGAACTCTGAGAAAGTGATTAGTGAATTTTTGGTGTGTGCAGGATAGTTGCTTCATGTGAGTTATTTCATGTGAGTTGCATCATGTTAGGAAGAACTATTACCTTGTTATTATTTTTATTTGGAAATTAAATATGGCTTAAGGAGATGCATTTGGGTGCCAAGTTGACAAGGGATGGATTTGTGGACTTTAGTTGTCGACTTGACTGGATCAAGGAGTACCTAGAAACCTAGTAAAGTATTGTTTTGGGTGTGTCTGTGATAGTGTTTCCAAAAATTAGTGTGTGAGTCTGAGTACACTAGGTGGGGAAGATCTGCCCTGAATGTTGGTAGGCACCATCTGATCAGCAGGGGCCACGGAGAGAACAAATACAGGAAGCCAATTAATTTCTCGCTGAGAGCGGACACAGATTTTTCTTTCACTGCCTTGAACATCAGAATTCCAGGCTCATGGGCCTTTGGATTCCAGGATTAAGAGTCCACTCCTCAGGGTTCTAAGGCTTTCCACTTCAAACTGAGGGTTACACCATTGGCTTCCCTGGTTCTGAGGCCCTCAGACTTGTCCTGAGCTGCTCTATCAGCATCTCAGGGTCACCACCTTGCAGACAGCCTGTTGTGGGACTTCTCGGTCACTATAATCCCATGAGCCAATTCCTCTCTCATGTATCTCTATACATATCCTATAGGTTTTGTATCTCTAGAGAATCCTGACTATACTATTTGGTATTGGGGAAGGCAAATATCATTCATTTTTACTGTATTTCTTATAATAGAGTGGAAGAGATCTGTGAAATTGTTCCCTTGCAAAAAGACTGTGATAAGTTAAGTGTATGAGTGTACTTAGGGGTGAAAGATAAAAGTTTAAAAGCTAATTATTATTGGTGCTTCGAAAGCAAGAAAATTGCTTAATTGCAAGAGCCAGGCAATAACTAGACTTTCAAATGTGCAGCATATACTTACAAAATTTGTAGACCATAACAGCTCTCCAAAAACAAGTGCAGTGAGTGTTTCAAAGATCATAGAAGTGGAAATGCAGGCAAAAAATGTAAGAACTCTCCCCTGTCAAATTATTTAATTGTGAATGACTTCTGTCACTTCATACATTAGCACCAATTCACAGTGCTATGTACTTCATCTTCACATCATTTCCAATACTGGAGATATAAATTGTATAAAAACAGTTAGAGAGTTCTCATTTGTTGTACACATTTTTTTCGTAAGTTTGATTCCACAAAGGTGCGTTATTACAATGTTGACTTTGTGACCATGTGTGCTAGCATTGCGCACGTATGTTAAAACATTGAAACTTCCTCAATAAGTGAAGAGCTGTCTTTCTTCCGCACTGGCATCTGTGAAAGATAAAAGTTCCCAAGATCTCAGTTCTTTGGGCAAATGCCTACGTGGTGGTGACCCACGATGACTTTTGCTCTATCTCATTAAGACCTAGGTTGTTCATCACCATATTTCAGACAACTGAAGTTATGCACATAATATGAGCCATAGTGACATGGTTTATACATTTTGCTTTTTGACCTATTTACTTCGAGTATGGCTCACTCACTTATAACTGTTAGAACTGTGCAACTGTTGTTCGTATACTTTAGTGTTGATGTGTTTGTGCTTGCAAAAATATGTGTGTTATTATTGCCTATTTTATTGTGTAAAGTGGCCTATAAGGTGTTCAGTCATGGTTTTGTTTTTGTTTTTGCTTTTTTGTTTGTTTGTTTGTTTTCGAGATGGAGTTTCGCTCTTGTTGCCCAGGCTGGAGTGCAGTGGCGTGATCTCGGTACACTGCAACCTCTGCCTCCTGGGTTCAAGCCATTCTCCTGCCTCAGTCTCCCGAGTAGCTGGGATTACAGGCAGGCGCTACTATGCCCAGCTAATTTTTTGTATTTAGCAGAGACGGGGTTTCACCATGTGAGTCAGGCTGGTCTCAAACTCCTGACCTCAGGTGATCCATGCACCTCGGCCTCCCAAAGTACTGGGATTACAGGCGTGAGCCACCGTGCCCAGCCTCAGTCATGTTTTTATACATTTCTCAAATAAATCCCTCTTTAAAAATGTCAGTAAATCCTTTTAAATAATTATTTTTATTATTTTTTTCCAGAATTATATAGTTGGGATTTTGGTCTTTTGGGATTGTTAATTTTTGGGATTTTTAGACTTTAGGAACTTTGATCTTTCAGGAGTTCAACATTTGGGATTATGGCATTTGGGATTGTGTCTTTTGGGATTACAGCCCAATCTCTTTGGGTTGCTTAATGACTATTTAAGGGTTTTTTGTTTGTTTGTTTTTTCTCTTTCTGTGCAGTTACTGATGAGCCTTAGGGCTCAGACAGTGATGAGAAAATCAAAATAAGAATCATGAAAAAAACAGGTTGCTTTTCTTTTGTATTTGCTGAGCATTAGAATAACGTTTCTGTTTTTAAGTAGAAATTGTGGCATAAAGAGATACCATAATCCACATTTTGGTTCATTGGGTGGTTTAATTTGGGTGTAATGGGATTTGCTTATATTCTACTAAGTGATAAATGTGACACCATAAACCAGCCTGGAGCTTTCTTGTGTAAACAAAAGACCAGAGAAATTAGCATTAGGACGAACAGCGTTTATACAACGTGATTAGCTTTTGAAGTAGATTTAGATCCTATTCTCTAAATTGTAAAAATCTTCCACTTCTGCCTTTTTTGGGGCTCTGTTATCTGCTGAATTCAATGCTGTAAACACAAAAGTGCTCCATAAATATACTCTGGTGATGACAGACTTGGATATAAAAGCAAAATGGTACTTAAAATTGCTCAAGTAAGTTGGTTATAGTTAGATTTTTTAAAGGCCATGGTGGTATACTTTGGTAGAATCCCCAGCTTTCTTTAAATGATGACGAAAGGTAGCCAGTGCTATCTCTGTTATGCCTCTGAGTGTCTAATATAAAAATGAATTAGGAGAAAAGGGCCAGGAGACCTACCAGAGAGCTTTGTTCTGGCAGGATGTAGTGTGGAATAATTCTGAAAATTCTCCATGAGGAATCATATCCATTGATAAGCTATCATACCCTCCTCAAAAAGGGCACAGGTAGGACTGTATTAACTTGCTGTGTGAAATAATAAATTTCCTTGTCCCATCAGGCACATTATAACTGCGTTGGTGGGTTTTAGCAACATCCCTTCCCTGAGAGCTCAACGTGAATGGTTTATGAATGATGACCGAGCTCTGAGACTCCTCACAACCTTTCTTATATAAAGTTGGTAACCCATAAAACTACCATTCCTTTAAAAAATGACCAATTTTGAACAGATTTTTAACAAAGGGAATCTTTACTTTTGCAAAATTGTATTAATGTGAGAAGGGAGAAAGTTGGAAGGGAAATCATGCTGAAATATTACTATCTCAATACTGTTTGAAGATTAAAACTAGGAATAATTATACCTAACACATTCTTCAGGGATTCTCTATTTTCGTAGAAATTTTGCTTAAACTAAGAACCCAGATAGGATTTTCCAAGTTGTGTTTAGAGGTCGCTTGGTTAGTCTTCAAAAGGCATGAGGTTGGTTTATTGGCAGTTTATGTTTGGATTTTCATAGCAAGTATAAAATAGTTGGCACTGCAAGTGTGTGAGTGTGTGTGATGGGTGGGAGTGGGGAGAGATACATTGTTCTCTCTAGCAATTTGCAAATCCATCTGCCTGTGCAAACCACCTCTCTCTGTGTGGGATGACAGTATATATCTATATTTTTAGTATTTTTAGATTTTGGCCCCCTTTATTAATTCACTTTTGTCTCCGCCATGAGTGTTTCTTGCAATCCTTCTGTCTTTACGTGTGCTTTGTAAACCAAGAGAGTGAGAGCAAAATGAGTAAATGTCTTGATAGAAACTGTTCATCAGCTTCCTTTTTTTAAGAAAAATTTCACTTCTTACATTCTATACAGTTTGGAGACCTCTTAACACTTGGAGCCAGTCCTAGGTTTGCTGTATGCTTTAGCTGTTCCCCTTACCTTTCACAATAATCCCTCTTTGTTCTTTTTATTCATGCAGATTTATGCTAATGTTATTTGCTATGCAAATATTTTAATTTAGTACTTATGGTACAGAAAGCACTGACCAGTAGACCTGAAATTGAAGCTTAGCTCAACTTTTAACTGTGAGACTTCATGTGTTTTACGTCAGCTCTCTGGGACAGTTTTCACATCTGTAGAATGAACATTCTAGTTAATTGTCTCTTAGAACTGTGATGATAATTCAGTAATTGAAAAGCTTAATAGTCTGAAACCTAATATAGGAATTAGGCACATAGCAGAGGCTGCTCTATGTCCACCCCAATTCTTTCCCATCTTCTTCCCTAGTAATGGAGTTCTTTCTGGATCCAGACTGGGACTATATTTTGTGGTCCCTCTTGCAGCTAGATGTGACCTTGTGTTTAGACTCTTGCCAGAGGAATAATTTACTTTCATTTACCTTGTGAAATATCTCTTACCCAGGACTTCAACTTATCTTCTTTCGGATGGACTGACTGGAAGGGCTATTATTAGAGTGACCTTGAAGGCCGAGTATCTTTAGACCAGTTCTCTGAATTGAATTGTGGAGCAGAGCTGTCAGCTGATCTAGAACACCTGTCCTAAGCCATTGGGTGAAAAAAAAACATTTCTATTTTGTTTGGGGCTTTGCACTTTGAGGTCTACTTGTAAGAGCAGTTTAGCTTACCACAGCTAATACCAGCATTGTTCTTGAGTCCATGTTGATAGAGATTTACGGAGTCATAGAACTGGAAGGAGCCCTAGAGGTCGTCTTGCAAACAAACAAAAATGCTTGGAGAGAAAGTAACTTTTACTTGGCCATAAAACAAATTAATTACACAATTGGAATAAAATCTAATTTTCATTATACAACATTGTCTCGCTGTAGAGTGAGTGATAAACATGGAATCTAATCCCTACAAGATGGTATATACAGAACATATGAATGGATTCCAAAAGTGCCTCTGTAAACTTTTTGTACTTCCTGCAGGAATGGCAAATTAGAAAAGCACATAAACTCTTACCCAGCCTTTTACACTGAGATTAGAGTGGATAAGCAGGCCCTATAGAACACAAACTTTGGGGCTTCTTTTTCAGCAGTCCCTGAGCTGGAAGGTTCATTATCAGATGAAGGGGCACATCCCTTTGGTTCTGTGTGAAAACAGCCTCAAGGAAAAATGACCAACCTAGCATCAGTGCTGGGTATGTTTTAGTCACAGCTTCTGAAGCTTGTGTGCTCAAAAAGATTGATCTAAAATGGCTTCTCGAAACATAATCCAACAAGAGAGAGACAAAATTATGTTTTTAGCATTTGATCCTGAACACGCTCACTCTGTTTTAAAAGGTCTTATGGGACTGAAAAAGCCCAGGGAAACAGAAGTTGCTGTTCTCATTAAAGAAGAGAGGTATTTTTATTCATTGTTTTTATTCACATCAGTTAATTTAACATGCCTTGAAGGGCCTCTTCCAGGGTAGCAGTATTAAAGTAGCAGCTTACTCACTGATTATAAACAAACATTAGTCAAGTTTACTTACAAAAGTTGGTGCACGGATAAAAAGCAAAAGAATTACCTCCTACCTGACAGATGGAATGAGTCCCAAAGGTCTCTTCTGGTCTTGTGACAATATGCCATTTAAGAAACTTGGAATGAAATCCAAACTCTTTAACCGTGACTTGTAAATCTCTCCATGATCTGGCCTGTACCCACCTTCGTTGCAAGACCCTCTTAGCCTCAGCTTGCTGCTGAGATGCCTCATCCCAGCAGTCTTTCTGTTCTACAACCACAGCCTCTTTCATGCTGCAGGGCTTTGCACATGCTATTCATACAGCCAGATACTTCTTCTCTTCTTGGGTCTCAACTTAAATATCACCTCCCTTAGAGATGTCTTTCTTGATCACCTACAAAAGGAAGGCTCACTCTGGTTTTCCTGCACTTTAACTTATTTCCTTCAAATCATTTATAGAAATTAATTTATGTATCTGCTTATTTATTTTATGCTAGCATTAATCTCTTTCTCTGGATGGTGACTTAATTGGCTAATTAATCCATTTTGACCATAAAAGGGGCAAAGTTTAATCCAGGGTGGTCTGAAAACTCTATGTTGAAGCAAAGACAGAAGTTAGGTAAGGAGAAATTGAAACTGAGAGACTAGGAATACAGAGTGAGATTAGTGACATGAATAGGGTTTTTTTGAATGGCAGACAGGCTGAGGTGGACTCCCAAATATAGATCAGTCTAGTAGCGGGGTTGGATAGGAAGACTAAAAAGATCCAGAACCTGAGAAGGAGCTAGTAAAGTAAAAGCCAAGGCAAGGAAAGAGGCAAAATCTCAGACAGACTGACTGAGACTCATGTCTATGTCCAACTCTTTAGTAAGCATCTCAGCACTTGCCTGGATAGCCATGCCCAAGACTATTCTCTGTATCTCTTAGGGCAATTGTAGTGGATGCTGTTCCTGTGGGCAAGTGACTTCACCTCCCTTGAGAGGTGTGATTTGTCTTTGGGTCAAACAGCTGGCAAGTGATTCTTTCGTCTGTCTAGTATTACCCCAACCAGTTCTTCACTCTGTGCCTACACCCCAACAGTAAGATGTTTTCCTATAGCCTTGCTAGCTGATTTCCTTGACAGCGGTTTTGTACTTTTGGTCTAGAATAAGTTTATAAACGTTCACCTTCCTCAAATTCTGAGCACTCTATGCCCAATCCATACACCAAAACTCTGTTCAGGCTCTGCTTCTTTTCACCAAAATTTACCCTTGCCTCCTTGAAGAGGAACCCAGGAATCCTGCTGGTTTGCAGTCTGTCCTCTAGTGCAGATAATTCTCTGTAGACGCTGCCTTTCTGTTGTTATAGTAACGGCAGATGTGCCTTCTGGAATGTTATGTTTCCTGGGAACACTGTTGGGAGGATCAAAAGAGAGATTTACTTGATCCCAGTTCTTTTTCAAAGTAAAAAAAAAAAAAAAAAAAATCTGTACCCACAACTGTATTTGTTTTCCTGCCTTACAGAAGCCAGGAGAAATTGACAGAGTAGTAGAACCAAATCTTGACAAGAAGCAGGACATGGAACATGATGAAATCTGATATCTAGCATGTTCTACTTTACTAAAGAAAACGCAATGCTCATAATTTAGCTGTAGTTTGATTATCAGGATAAATTGTGCAATAAAATATATGGGTATAATGGAAACTTCAAAAGCGACAAATAGGTGATAAATAATATAAAAGTAGATTATTGTACTTAGCTTCGATTTTAATGCTTGTAAAATGAATGAAACAATGTGTTTATATGCAGAAAGTCATATTATCATAAATATATTTGCTAAAACAGGAAGCATAAAGTGTGGTTAAATTTCCTAATGTCTGATGGTATGCTTGAATGTTTCTTTGTGATTAAATGTGAACAATTGCTCCTTTAAGGTAAAGGTCTGTGTATATGTGATTAATCAGATTGAAATGAAAGTGCAGACGGCTCACGCATGCCTAGTTATCCGAATGATTGATTTTAGTCTGTACTTGTAGGTGAAAAAATATCTGTTAATAACCCCAGCAGCCAAACCCCTGATGTCACTGATAGCTCAATGATTTGTGCACATTCTGCATTATAGAGCTCATTTGCAGGTTTAGGGGCTACACAATGATCCATTGGATCACAAAATTATAACATGAAAAAAGTGACATCCAGATTTATGCAAGCGTTATGACTGCAAAGTGCATTTCATCAGTGAGAAGTTTAAAATTGCTGCTGTTGTAGCTGTCACAGGCATCTTATTTTCTTTGGTTTGTGTGTAGGCAAGACTGTCAAGCTTTTATCACACAAACTGGTGTTTTTGTGTACTATCGCTCTCCTCCTGCTGGTGACAGCCAGTCTCTGAACCGAGTTGTTATTAAGTCTTCAGCTTTAAGATACTACTTTACCAGCTTGTTTGAATTACACTTGATCATAAACACCTTAATGCTTTATTGGGTATAAAAGGTTCAGAACAAAATAGGAAACAGCTCTGTAGCAAGGATTGGTGGATGGCTGGTGTTGCTCTTCATCACTATAGGGAAAATGATGTTGAACTTTGAATTCTCAGTTCTGGGTCTTCTCAAAATAAAGCCCTGGGCTTAGCAGGAGACTTCGCATGTAAGACTTGGGTGTCTTCCCCATGCTGTAATGCTGATTTTCTAGACCTGGCCACTGTATCGTCAGATTGTCAAACACTCTGCCCTGCATCTTTCTTCGAAGAAACTTGCTCTTTCTCACAGCTACTAAGATGTTTGTTCTGGAGGAATGTTGGACTAAAATATCTAGGGGAATGAATTTATTTGCTACTGACCTTCTTTCAGATTAAAATATTTTTCCCCTTACTATCAATTGTGTTTGGTTCCTTTTTTTTTTTTTTTTTTTTTTTTTTTTGAGACAGAGTTTTGCTCTGTCGCCCAGGCTGGAGTGCAGTGGCCGGATCTCAGCTCACTGCAAGCTCCGCCTCCTGGGTTTACGCCATTCTCCTGCCTCAGCCTCCCAAGTAGCTGGGACTACAGGCGCCCGCCACCTCGCCCAGCTAGTTTTTTGTATTTTTTTGTAGAGACGGGGTTTCACCGGGTTAGCCAGGATGGTCTCGATCTCCTGACCTCGTGATCCGCCTGTCTCGGCCTCCCAAAGTGCTGGGATTACAGGCTTGAGACACCGCGCCCGGCCAATGTTTGGTTCCTTGCTCTGAAGAAACTGGGAAAAATGGACAGAGTAATAGAGGCAAGTATTGACAGGAAGGCTATGGGATATTTGGCTGATGAAATCTTATACCTAATATGTTCTCCCTTTGTGCAAGGGAATGCAATGCTAGTAATTTACCTATACGTTGATTGCTAGGGAATATTGTGAGGTAAAATATATGGATAGAAGGGAAACGTCAAATGCTGCAAATAACAGAGCTAAATGGATTCATTTATTTAGCTTCAATTCTAATACTTGTTAAATGAATAAAGCATTGTATTCAGAATCCCTTCCTTAGAAGATCCCATACAATTGTGTCTGGCACAATATCCAGCCCACAACAGGTACTCCATAAATAGGAGTAATTATTGTTATTACTGTTATTATTATTATTGGCAAAAATGAATATAGTCATAATATGCACATTTATCTGGCGAATATAGGCCAGAGCAAGACCACCAGAGTAAATCAGTGTCCCCAAAGAAACCCACACCTATGGCACCAGTGAACTCCTTCTAGAGCTTGCCTGGCTTGGCTCTTAAATAGCTTTTGTTAAGCCTGACCCAAATCTTTGGGACTCAGTAGCCCAGTAGCCACATGTGGATAGCGGCTACCAGGTTGGACACATGGAGAACATTTCTATGAGAAAGAGCTGTATTGGGCAGTGCTGCTCTAGGGTAAACCTTGCAAAGAACCTAGAATTTGGAACCTGAAGTCTGCAACATGTAGAGAAAAAAAAAAAAAAGCAACTATGCAATCAAGTAAGTACCGGAGCTGTTGGTGGAAAACAATTAGCAAGGAATTGAAGAAGAACAAATTGAGCCCTGTAGATGCATTTTAAAGTCCTTGGCTTCTCTTGAGTGAATCCCATGGTTGGTAGAAATGGGCAGGCTAACTGGGAGCTTTATCCATTACCATTCAGCATTGCTCTCAGCATCCCACGGAGAAAGCCATGGGTCCTGGGAAACTGAAATGGAAGGAAAAACAAAACAAAAACAGGATCATCCAAAACAAAAGTAGTTTGTGGCAGAATGAATCTGGAACTATATGTTTTATCTTTAAAAAGTGTTCTTTTCAAGCACAATGGTTTCTTTAATGCTTCTGAATTTAATCATGCTTAAAAGGTGAGCAAACTCATTCCTGGTTCCTCCTTCTTATGAGTAAGTTCCTAGTTATCGATCACATCATCATCATCATCATCATCATCATGAATTGTGTTACATTTATTAATGAGACTCAATTAATCTCAAGAGTGGCAAGAGGTGGCATCTGTCTGAGTCTTCACAATGGCTAAAGATGCAACTAATGGCATTGCCTTCAGAGTAAGTCACAAGAATTCAATACGCGTGATAGTGTGTTGACATTCTGTCACAAAACCAATGTGAAAATATAGGTGGCTTTTAAAGATAGTTTTCCTCCCTAAAAGTTTCTTCTTATTTTTCCAAACAATTTAAGTCACTCCAGTTAGGGAACATTGTAGCATTCTTGCCTTGAAAGATTCCTTCATGTGTAACCTCCCAGGGAACTTAAATATAGTAAACTTTGCTGAATTTCACTAAATTGAAAACTGAAATTGTCACTTATTGGAGAATGAAGTAGATTGTATGGTATTGTCAGCATATTAAATCTTGGGTGAATGTTATAAATATTATTGATTGTTTTTAAATTAGAGAAGTGTCTGCACATTCAATAGCAATTCTAGCTCAATTTTTAGAAATCAAGAAATATATTAGAATCATAATGCTGACAGGGACCTCAAATGACAATCTTATCTTTCCTCTTAGACTCTAAGTCACACTGGATAAAAGTGATCCTGGGGGCTGGGCGCGATATCTCATACTTGTAATCTCAGCACTTTGGGAGGCTGAGGTGGGTAGATTGCTTGAGCTCAAAAGTTCAAGACCAGCGTGGGCAGCATGATGAAACCCTGTATCTACAAAAAATACAAACATTAGCCAGGTGTGGTGGCATGTGGCTGTAGTTGAGGAGGCTGAAGTGGGAAGATTGCTTGAGCCTGGAAGGTCGAGGCTGCAGTGAGCTGTGATTGTGCCACTGTACTCCAGCCTGAATGACAGAGCAAGACCCTGTCTCAAAAAAAAAAAAAAAAAAAAAAAAGGTCCTGGGAAGCTTGCTGTGAGCAGGAAGGTGGGATGGTGGAAAGACCACCCTGATTATGGACCCTGTGACCAATGCTCTCACCCCAGCTTTGTCACAGTTTCCCCCCAGATCCTTCAACGTCCCTGGGTCTCAGTTTCTTTATTGATAAAATGAGGGAAATGGACAACATGGTTTCATGGCACTTTCTAACTCTATCAGTTTTCTACTGCTCCATATAATTTATGGTATTATAAATTACCACAAATGAACGTCTTGAAACAACTCCCATGAGGCCCCAGTTGGGTTCCCTGCATAGGGTCCTTTAAGACCAAAATGAAGGTGTCGGTTGGGTTGGCCTCTTACCTGAAGACTTTGGAGAATAATTTGTTTCCAAGCTCATTTGTGTTAAGGATTAGGTTCCTCGTTGTTGCAAGATTGAGGTTGCTAACTTCTTGCTGGCTGTGAGTTAGGGGACACTCTTAGCTTCTAGAGGCCACTGACATCCCTTATCCTGTGGTCTTCTCCATCTTCAAGCCAGCAACAGCAGGTGAAATCCTTCTCACACTTCTACCTCTCTAGCTTTTTCTCCTGTTACTAGCCCAAGAAAACACAGTGTTTTAAAAAGACTCAAGTAATTAGGTTAGGCTCACCCAGATAATTTCCTTCCTGATTAAATAAAAGTCAATTGATTAGTAACTTTAATGACATCTGTGAAATGCCTTCTGCCACGTCATGTAACACAATCAGGGGCATGATGTCTCATCACAGTCACTGCTGAAGGAATTAGGAATATCTTAGGGAACCATTCTGGAATTTTGCCTATTACATTAACTCTAAAAATCTTACATTCTACATCTTCCAGGCCAAGCATTCCAGAGAATGCTTTTATATAAAGTTCTTTGCTTCTCTCTCTTCCATCTGGCAATCCTTTCCTGGTAACCAATGTTAGTTTTTCTTGCTGCAATTTAAACTCACTGCTGTCAGTCCTGCCTGTATTCTTCTAATCCTTTGAAATTTTCTGAAATCAAGTTTTACCTTAGTGCACTCCTCAGTGCCAGGAGACAGTGGACATTTCTAGAGCCTGTTGCTCATCGTGGCAGAGAACCAGTGCTTTCTCAGTGACATAGACAAAAGAGACTGACCTGGTAGGATGGAGAGCAGTGGTTTAAACTGGTAGATGCTTAGATGGACTGCTGTCTAAGAAGGGGCAATGACATCTTCTCATGCACTTAACAGTGGGCCACAGATGAAAGGCACAGGGATGGTACAATCCTGCCTTCATACTTAGTATCAGCCTTTCTTCTGTTGAGGGCATTTGTAAGGAGCCATTTTAAATGAGGTTGGCCTTTCCTGAGTCCAGCCCCTTTGTGGGGATTTCAAGTGACTTAGATGGTTCTGAAAATACTTTTTAATGATGATTTTTATTATATAAATAAATGAAATAAAATTCAAAAGTCCAGTAGATGAAAATAAAAATCACCTCAATCTTAAAATCCAGGAGAAAATGCCATTCATATTGGCTTGTGTATCTTTCTAGATATCATTCTATGGCATGGGCACAAATTAACTTTTAAAGTGATAGTGTGCAACACTGACAATGTATAGTGAAAACTTTTCATATTGATAGAGATATTTCTTTTTTAAAAGTTACTAACAGAGTTTATTATAACAGTAATACAGTAAAACAAGCAGTTTAAACACAGGAAAAGAAAGAAAAAAGTATCTATATTCTCACCCTAACATGCAGATTTACTTACATTTTGATGATGTTTCAATTTGCCTAAGCATTTTTAAAAGCCCTACTTGATAAACATATTTCCATGACATTATTTTTACATGGCTGGCTTCTAACATTTGATCTTATGAATATACTGGTATTTCTTCAATTATTTTTGCTGAACATTTAGGTTGCTTCCATTTCTCACTGTTGTAAAAAATGCTTCAGGGAACATCTATGTAGCTAGATTTTTTAGCATAGTCTTAGTTACTTAGAATAAGGTTGTAGATGTGAAAGGTTTAGGGCAGAGTAAACACACATATTGAAATCTTTTGAAATATATTGGTGATGCCTTCCAATTGTACAATGCCCATTAACTAATATGATGTTGCAGAAAGAACATGGTTTTGTGGTGGAAAGATGGACTGGAGCTGCTCTTTGATTATATAATTTTGATCAAATCAATTTTCCTGACCATCTCTAGCCTCACCGGTAAAATGGGATTAGCTTCACCTGTAAAATTCACTCTATCTACTTCAAAGAATTATTATGCAGGTAAAGAGAGATAGTCTATGGGGAAAGGACTTTAAAAATTATAAAGTGATGAAAAAATGGTCATTCATTTATCACTTATGCTAAGCAGAGTCAGTGGTCTTCAGGTAAATAGTCCACCAAATCCCACTGAAGTACACCTCTTTTGAGAATGTTAGATTATACTAACATCCCCCAAAAGTGCACTGTGGATTTGATGACACTTCAGTGAGTATGTCAGTGGCCCTAGTCCTGCTGCTAAAGTGCACTTCCAAACTTGTGTGCTTGTTTCTTTCTTGCACAAGAAAGTCTGGAACTTGGGAAGTCTATTCTGTATGGTTATTGTATTTATTTGTTTTTTTGTCACCTTGTTTTTTCAAGTTGGCTATTCACTCATTCCCCTGCTGATCTATTATGTTCTCTATGAGATTGTCTTTATTGGTACTCATAGGTGGCACTTAGCACTCATATGGCACTTTTCATCTTGAAAGCACTTTACAGACATTAGCTAATTAATTTTCACATCACAGCATGATAGGTAGGTAGGGAACTAATCTAAGCATTTGAGCTATGGCGATGAAAGTTGTGTTACAAGTACAATAAATTATTTTTTATTATTCTTTGGAGGAGGAAGAGATGGTTATGTAATTTGTCCCAAATCACAAAAGGCATTTACATCAGAGTTGAAATTCAAGCCTAGTCTGATGAAGTTAGTCGTATCAGAGGCCCCCTTATGAGTCGTGATCAGCTTGCTCACAAAGATGGTATTATGGGAGGGAAACCGACCAGCTGGCTTTCCTTTCTCCTCTGCACGGGGAGCAACATTACTGGCACTTGAGCCCCTTTCTTCTTTCCTTTTGGAATGATGGCACTTATTGAAATGAACCTGATGAGAAGTTTGAAAATATTTCAGAGAAATCTCCAAGTTTATGAGGGAGAAGGAGGCTCTACCCCCAGAGAGGGCAAATATGGTTGGATTATAATTTGCTTTTGAAATCTAAGAGTGTTTCTAGTTGGTAAAATGAAACTATCACCCTTGCTTGGGAAGATGGGGAAATAGAAGGGGTAAAAATCCCTTGGCTTGGCTTTCATGAGTTTTATCATTAGGGACTCTAGAGTGGAGAGGGAGGGCAGGAAGCACAGAACCCAAAAGTATTGGCCTTGAAATTTGCTCTTGTCCTAGCTTCCCTAGGGCTAATAGAGATTGCACAATTTCTCTGGATCTTGGGGATGCCAATCAGAGTCTCCAGAATTGATTTTACAAAGGGGAGAATACTAGAAAATCTGCTTATGATGAAGAAAAGGAACTTGGTCAGGATTCTCCAGAATTCTCCTTCCCAAAGAGTCCACGGATGGAGCTCAGGCAAGGAAGGCCTCTGAACCTCAAAACATTCTTTCTTCAATGACATAATTGAAGGTAATATGAGGATCAAATTATTGTAGGAAAATACCTGATTCCGTTTCCTATGCCCTGAAATGCAGTCAAGACTTGCAACTTTGCTGGTTGTGGTGGTCATGGTGTGGTGGTAGTGGAGGAAGAAGCCAGCAAGAACAAGTTCTGATGTTTGATCCATTTGGCGATAGCTCACATCTGATAGTCGCATTTCCTGGGTCTCTATAATTTCCCATGGCAGTGGGTGTCAATCTGAACACCTAAGCAGATGGCCTATATAAGAGGGGAGATTTGACATTTAGCTGTTAATTTATTTTACGATATGGGCTGTCATGTATTATACATGAGGTAAATAAAAGTGATGGACTAATTATGGCAACGTGCACTGCCTTCCAATTACTCTTGGATTATATGTTTAATACTTTGAAGTATTCCAATTACAGAGAGATTTGTCACTGCAGAAAACTTTTTTTATTTATGGAATTCCAACATCCTCTGCAGTGAATGGAAGCTCAGTTAATTTTTTTCTGTTAAGTTAATGAACATCCTAGATTTTTCAACACAATTGGGATTTTTTTAACTGAAAGGTTGAGTCATATTTTAGACATATATTTTTGACAACCTATTTCACAGTTGAGTGGCCTCCCCCTCCCTATATGAGATTCTGGTCTACTTTCAAATAGTAGATCCACATTTGTTGTCATAAAAGGGCAATCGTGGCCGGGTGCGGTGGCTTCTGTCTGTAATCCCAGCACTTTGGAAGGCCGAGGTGGACTAACTGCTTGAGGTCAGGAGTTCAAGACCAGTCTGGCCAACATGGTGAAACCCTGTCTCTACTAAAAATACAAATATTAGCCGGGCATGGTGGTTTGCACCTGTAATCCCAGCTACTCAGGAGGCTGAGTCAGGAAAATCACTTAAATCCAGGAGGCGGAGGTTGCAGTGAGCACAGATTGTGCCACTGCAATCCAGCCTGGGTGACAGAGTAAGACTCCGTCTCCAAAAAAAGGGCAATCTTGTCCTTTTGAAAATATCACTTCTGGTTAATTTGAGATCCGTAACTTGTTTTGGTCTATTAACTTTATCATAGTTTTTTCAAGAGCCATTTGATTGGTAGAGGAATGGATCAACACAGCAAAATGGGCATTATCCAAAGGTCTAGTTAAAAATGATCTATTTAAAAGAAAAACAGAAGCAAATAAGTTCTTTGCAGTTTAACTTCGCAGTTATGAGGAACACGGGCAATGCTTGGAAACTGCAGGGTTGTCTTACTTTGTGCCTAAAGACAATAAAACGGCCTTTTGTTTTGTTTTGAACTAATAAGCTAATTTATGCTAATTACATAAAAAGAGACATTTTTCTCAATTGTATAAAAATTTGAAGTTTTATAAAGATGGAAATTTTTTGTTTGCTTTTTAGTTTAAGATAATTATTGTCTAATACAGAGCTCACAAATTTTATTTTGATCTTTTGCAAACAGCCAGCTTCATACAATGGAGCATAGTAGCTTTATTACAAAAGCAAATGCTATGCATTTTATGGTTTGAGCCTTATATTCATAAATAGTGACAGTTGTTTTATATGCTTATTTCTAACCTCATTCCAAAAAAGTCACTTGAGACAGCTTATGTGAATAATAAACCAAAATAGGGAAATTACAAATGAGTAATTTTTTCAGAAACAGGGAACCATAGAAATAGAAGTTAAAACTTGGGGAAGAGTTTGAACATAAAGAAGGGTACACAGTGGCCAAAGATAAGCCACAAATTGGCCCTACCTGTCTTGGTGTCCCAATGAAAAAGGGAAACAAGATTAGTTCTTTAAGACAAATGATCTACAAGGAACAAACATATCTGTTCCTCAGGGCAAAGCTTTGTTTCCTGCTAATTCAGTTGTTTATATTAGTATAATATAATATTACTATATTAGTACACTTTTTTTGAAATAACTCTATTTTTTGTGCGTGTTACTTTTGTTCTATCACAAAACCCAAGCGTGGTGACTTAAAGTAACAAATACTTATTATTTCTCTCTATTCCATGGATTGACTGGGAGGTTCTTTTGGTCTGGGCTGGTTTGGCTGGGGCTGGATGGTCTAGGATGGTCTCACTGGGAATTCTGAAAGTAGTAGACCCTATGTCTGCATGCTCTGTCATCCTCCAGAAGGCTAATCCAGGCTCTTTCACATGGTGGCAGGAGGGTTCTGGGCAGGAAGGTTTGCAAGAGAGAGCAAACTCCAATAAGCAAGCACTTTCCAAGTCTCTGCTTATATCATAGTTGCCAGTGTCCTCTTGGCCAAAGCAAGGTACATGGCCGACCCAGATCCAAGGAGTGGAGAAAGACATTGTCCCTCTTGATGGCAAGCATTGCAAAATCACATTACAAAGGGACATGAATGGAGAGAGGGGAAGAATTATTGTCGCTATTTTTGCAAACCATCTGCCACAATTGGGAAGATTGGGAAACAATCTTTCTCTTCAGCATGCCCCATTGATCATTAAGGTTGAGCCTAGACCTGGAGTAGAGAAGAAGGACATTGTGTCAGCTATCAACTTGTTGCCTCTCGCCTGTAAATGCACTCTTCTGTATGTATGTTCTGTGATAACCAGTGAAATTCCTTTAAGCATTTCTTCTGAAAGTGAGCAGGATGGTAAGCTTTCTCAGCAGAGGGCACTGGAGGGACACTGCATGGGAAAGAGGCTTCCTGCAATTTCTACTGGACCCAGAGGTCAGCAGTGTGGGTATAAGGGCGCTCCATAGATCCTGTACTAACCACAGGTCTAGAACACACTCACTGTGTGACTTTGCCTTCTTGGTCTGTTAATAATTTTTCCTCAGCCCTCTTTATATGGAAACCAGAAACTTATACAATCTGCAAAAAACTGTATAGGGGGCCCAGAGAGTCACACACTGAGCTGTTATTCCTTCCACAAGCAACCACTCCTCTCAACACCCTGTGTAGCCAATACACTCTGAAGGCCTCTGCCCCTGTCCCTCCAGCACCTGGACTCCCACTGCACACCCATGTTTCTGGTTGCTGATCGTCTGCTCTGCTTTTCACAGCATTGCCTGGTGTTTGCCCAGCAACTCCAGACCAGCTCAGACCTGACTAAGCCAGCGAGCTTCTCTGCTAGGCAGGCACAGAAACACGCATTCTCCAGTCAAGTCTGAACCCCTTCCAAGTTTGTTGTTCCTTGGGTAGTCTCCCTCAGCACTAGGGTGTCATACAGAGTTTCCTTTTATAGTTATTTAAGCATAGATACTAATTCTTACATTTAATTTCCTGTTTAACCTACTGTGTGGTTTCCATCTCTTGACTGGACCAGACTGCTGCAGACATGATATAGAGAAAATGATAAGAATGACACAATGGACTCTGGGGACTCAGGGGGAAAGGATGGGAAGGCTGTGAGAGATAAATGACCACAAATGGGGTGCAGTGTATACTGCTCGGGTAATGGGTGCAGCTAGGTCTCACAGATCACCACTAAAGAACTGACTCATGTAACCAAACACTACCTGTTGCCCCAATAATCTATGGAAATAATTTTTTAAAAACGATTCGATTAGTCTGTGAGTTACAGAAAAACCAAAAATAACATTGGTTTAAACAAGATGAACATTGTTTCTCTTTCACATAAAAAGAAGTATAACGATGATCCCTCCAGGACTCATAGGGCAGCTCTCTCTGTGTTGCTAGGCTCTGTCTATATCGCTGCTCTGCTGTGCTCTACAAGTGGTTTTTACCTTAAAATTGCTGCTTAAACATCAGCCATCATATCCACATTCTAGCAAGACACAGGAGGAGAGGGTGAAGTGCACATCTTCTTAGTGATTCTTAGTGAATCTCAAGTCTTTTATGAAAACTGTTAAAAAAAAAAATAAGAATCTGTCTTGCGGTTGGATCTAGGGTTGTGAGGCTAATGAGTGCAACCTCCTTACCATGATGGCAGAAAGCCTGTCTGAGAATGGAACCAACCCAGAAGAAGCAGTGCTCTGAAACCCGGGGAAAAAAACAGGGCTCTTGTGACATCATTTCATCCCCTGCCTCAAACTATAGCAAAAGCCAAGAAGTACTCTTGGATTTTTAAAATTACATGAGTGATTATAAATTTAGGCCTTGACACAGAAAGACAAACATCACATGTTCTCATTTATTTCTGGGATCTAAAAATTGAAACAATTGAAGTCATGCAGATAGAAAATAGAAGGATGGTTACCAGAGGCTCAGAAGGGTAGTAAGGGGGAAGCGATGGTGGGGAGGTAGGGATGGTTAATGGGTACCAAAAAAATAGTTAGAAAGAATGAATACGACCAGTATTTGATAGCACAATAGGAGGACTATAGTCAATAATAATTGTACATTTAAAAATAACTAGAAGAGTATAATTGGATTGTTTGTAACATAAAGGATAAATGCTTGAGGGGATGGTTGGATACCCAATTTTCCATGATGTGATTATTAAGCCTTGCATGCATGTACCAAAATATCTGAGGCACCCTATAAACATATACACCTACTATGTACCCACACAAATTAAAAATAAATTTTTTTTAAAAGAGAGAAAATGGACAAGCTGGAGACTGCCTTCCCTCCTCCTGGTGAACAAGTGGGCAATTCAGGTAGATAGAAAGGCAAGGGAGGAAGAAGGGAAATAGAGGTAAAGGGAGGTGATCATTTCTTTTCTCCTTTTTCCCAGGATAGAAGCCGGGGGACAGGTTTGGGCCATCAAGCTGCTTGGTCAATGTGAATAATTGGAACTCTCATACAATGTTGTCAAGAGTGTGTCATGGCAAAAACTCCTGGACAAAAATCTGGCAGTTTTTTTTTAATGAAACTACAAATATGAATATTCTATGACCCAGGAATTCACCCAGAGAGAAATGAAAACATGTCCACAAAAAGGTTTGTCTAGGAACGTTTGGAGGAGTTTTTTCATAATCAGCCTAAACTAGAAGTAGCCCAGGTGGTCATCAGTAGGAATATTAACAAAAGGTGGGATTAACATACACTTAAATCCTCTTTAGTAATAAAAGGGGACAGACTCTTAATACATGCAACAACATGGAGAAATCTCACACAAATCTACCCATCCCCCCTCCATCCTCTCATCTTACTTTTGATGTATTTCAAAGTAAATTACAGATGTATGTATACTTCCCCCTAGTTTGGCATATCATGATTAGTTCGATTTATTCTTCATTATGTGAAGGAAAGCTTATGAAAAAGAACACATAGAATATTGTTTCAAATGAAGTTCTAGAGAAGGCAAAACTAATCTAGGTTGGATAAAAATCAAAACATTGGTTGCCTCTGGGGAGCTGAGCATTGAGTAGGAGGGGATATGAGGGAATTTCCTGAGGTGATCATAATGTTCTCACATCTTGATTGATAGAAATTTGGGTAACACAAAGGTATGCACATGTGAGCATTTGTCAGCATCCATAAATGTATGCTTTAGATTTGAAAATTTAATTGCATATAATTTCTTACATAAAAATGTAAACAAATATAGCTAGCTAATGAAAAGTATGCTGAAGCATTTAGGGAGTGGTGTACAGATATCTGCAATTTACTTCTTGAAATACATCAAAATAAGAGATTGATGGATAGACAATGAGTTGAATAGAAGGACAGATTATATGATAAAAAGAAAGTATTCTTAAATGTTGATGGCAGTAACTGACTGGTAGGTATACAGATATTCAATGTAAAATTCTTCCAACTTTGATACATGTTTAAGATTTTCATAAGAGAACATCTTTTTTAAATGCTCAGTTAGGTATGGGGTGCTACAGAGCACTCATTCTAAGAGCATGCTTTCCCCTGCCACTGGGGGAAGGCTGCGGGTCATTAGGACAAGAGACTTGCACCGCTGTTTCAGCATGATGTAAGTTGGTGTTCACTAGCCCCAGGAAATGGGTAGATAGAGTGCTCTAAGGCAGTCCTTCTGGAGCATGATACTTTGAGTGTGATGTGCTTGTTATATAGAACTTTTCAGTGCCCCAGTATGGAGATATGGAGGTGCTGAAGTTGCCTGTGACTGACAGAGATCTGGGGTCAGGCTGAAGAGGCCATGATGAGTGGCAATGAAATTGGGAACAAAAGGCCAAGGCTTAGAACAAAAGGCCCCAGCAGTGGGTGGTAGCATGATGTTTAAGAGCTAAAGATCAAGCAGTTCTCAGGGGTCACTTGTCCATTCACTCATTCATTCAATAACTATTTCTTAAGCAGCTACTATGTGCTAAACAGTGCTCTAGGTTCTGAGTATACAGTAGTCAACAAAATAGATATTCAAAATAGATATTCAAAAAGTCTTGGCTGGGCATGGTGGCTCACACCTGTAATCCTAGCACTTTGAGAGGCCGAGATGGGCAGATCACCTGAAGTCAGGAGTTTGAGACCAGCCTGGCCAACATGGTGAAACCCTGTCTCTACTAAACATACAAAATACAAAAATTAGCTGGGCTTGGTGGCACACACCTGTAATCCCAGCTACTCAGGAGGCTGAGGGAGGAAAATCACTTAAACCTGGGAGGCTGAAGTTGCAGTAAGCCAGGATTGGTCCACTGCACTCCAGCCTGGGTGACAAGAGCAAAACTCTGTCTCAAAAAAAAAAAAAAAAAAAGAAAAAGAAAAAAAAAGAAAAAGAAAAGAAAAGAAAGAAAAAGAAGAAGGAAAAAAAACCACAAAAAGTCTTGATGAGGGAGAGAGGAAAAACAAACAAATAAATAAGTAAATAGGAAATATGTCAGATGATGATAGATACTATAGAAAAAATAAAGCAAGGAAAGTAAAAAGGAGTATCAGCATAGAAGGATTAGTATTATATACAGAGTGGTCTGGGAAGAACTCACACATGAGGTGATACTTAAGCAAAGACCTGAAAAATATAAAGGAGTATTTCTTATAGCTATGTTAAGGAGCTATCTTACTTTAGGGCTAAAGCAGCAAGTGCAAAGTCCCTCGGGTAGAAGTTTGCTTGCCATCTTTGTAGAAGAGTTAGGAGATCAGTTTGACCTGAATCAACATGAAGAAAGTAGTAGGGGATCAGAGAGATTGTAGGGGAGCAGTGATGATAAGGACTTAAAGACTTTGAGTAAGATGGAACGCCATTGGAGCATTAGAGCAGAGGCATGAACATCAGAAATAACATTATTTGCAATTTTAAAAAATTGTAAATAGACTGAAGGGCAAGAGTCAAGGCAGGAAGGTCAAGTATGAGCCTTTGATTAATCCAGATAAGGAAGAACGGGGGTTTGGAGCAGGTGGAAGAGCAGATAGGAATTAGTCAGGTTCTCATTACATTTGAAGGCAGGGCCAATAGGATTTACTTGGCCTTAGAGGTGGGATCAGAGAGAAAGAAAGGGGTTGAGAATGATATCAAGGTTTTTGGCCTGGGCTCCCAGAATGAAAGATAAATGCTATGGCAAGGATATAGGAATTTGGGGGGGCAATCAATAATTTGAGATTGGACATATGGAGTCTGAGATGACACTTAGTCATCTAAATTAAAATTGTCAGGTAGGTTATTGAACAAATGTGTCTGGAATTCAGAGGAGAGGTCTGGTCTGTAGGTAGAAGTTTGAGAGTGGATTGCATGTAGAAGCTGGTAAGATCAGCTAGGGAGCATGTGAGGTTAGCAGTAACCAGGCAAAGAGACTGAGGAGGGTAGGCAAGTGAGGAGAACTGCAGAGGATGGCTAGATGCCACATGAGGGAAGTTCTCAAAGGATGAGAGGACATCAATCATGTCAAATGCTGCTGATGGTCCAGGGAGCGGAGTGCAGCCTTGTCCATCCAATCTGCAACAGATCAAGAAGGATTCATCCTGGGGACACAGTGTGTATCCAGGACAGTTCATGTAGAATACTCCCTTTCTCAGCTCTCCATATCTAGTCAACCCTTGGAAGGAGCATGGCAAGGTTGAAAAGCTGAAATACTAAAACCCAGTGTTTAGTGAAATGGACTGCTTAAATCATTGTATTGGATTAGTTTTACATGTCTGATTAAAGTTTCCACCTAGCAAGAGGGAGCTCAGAGGAAAGAATGATGTATCAAAAATAAATAAATAATAAATAAATAAATAAAATAGATAAGTAAATGGGGCTACATTTTCTTTACACATCTGCATGGTAAGTAATTAAGTGACCTCACCGCATTAATAAAGAGTCACACTCTGAAAGGTCTATAGCTACTTTGACATTCTTTAGAGTTCTCTACCTCTTTTCTTTTCTTTTCTTTAGATGGAGTCTCACTCTATTGCCCAGGCTGGAGTGTAATGGCACAATCTCAGTTCACTGCAACCTCCACCTCCCAGGTTAGAGTGATTCTACTGCCTCAGCCTCCCGAGTAGCTGGGATTATAGGCAGGCCCGCCCGACTAATTTTTGTATTTAGTAGAGACAGGGTTTCACCATGTTGGTCAGGCTGATCTTGAAGTGCTGACCTCAGGTGATCCGCCCACCTCAGCCTCCCAAAGTGCTGGGATAATAGTAGTGAGCCACTGTGCCTGGCCTTGAGTTCTCTACTTCTTATTAGCCAATCATTTCTTACTACAATCCCCTGCTACAGTTAATGCTTCTTTTTGTTAACATTATCCTGTTAAAATTACTGTATAACTTTGGTCTCCTGATTGGACCAAGACTCGTGTGGTGTCCCCCTAAAACCCCCCAGATTCATAGTGATTTCCCCAGAGGCTGTGGCTGAGCTACAGACTGTGCTCCTTGTCCTTTCCTTCATTCCAACCACTTGATTTTAGTGGAGGCCGTCCACCGTGGTTCTCAACCTCCTCAGGATTGGTTCATACAGAAAGTATCAGCCCAAAGCTGACCAGTCTTTCCCGTGTGTGTTTTTTTAAACTTGAGCTGGGGTGATGGAAACATTCTATATTAAGGTTGCAGCAGTGGTTATGCGCAGATGTATAAATTTGTCAATGCTCACTGAAGTGTACACTTATAATGGATGCATTTTAAGCGCCCTATATCTCAATATATGTGCTTTAACAACAAAACAAAACCTTGTGCTCTGGAATTGAAACTAAGGATACAAACTGCCTGGGGCAGCCAGCCTGGTGAAGACCAGACTGAGAGAAGGCAGCTGAGATACACAGAGGTAAAGATGAAGGCAAGTTTGTGGGCACTGGTCTCTGGTTCCTTTTGTATTCCAAGAGTGGATTTACCCCTTTCTTTTCTGCTATTTGTTCTTCTGTGCTAATACATTCTCTTGTTTTTGCATAAACTAGCTCAATTCAAGTTTCCATTACTTGTAACAGGAACTAAAAATATCTAATACAGAAAGAAAAGGTCATTGTAGGCTGAGCTAATCAGGGTGAGCAGACTTTATGTCGGAGCTGGATTTTGTAGGGTGCACAGAGGAAAGGCAGAAAGGCCCCGTAGATAACAATGTTAAGAAAGCACAGTGGAGAATAAGGATAAATTTGGCATTTGTGGGGTTAGGCAGAATATAGCAGTTCAGAGCAGGGACTTTGAAATCAGATGGATTTGGGTTTAACTCTTAGCTTTGCTTTTTTGCAAACCAGTGTCCTGTTGATTAGAGACAACCCAGGGTCTGAGCATCAGATAGTTTTTGCAAGGTTTAAATGAGATTAAGTATTTAAACCATCAAAATGACTAGCACAGTAATAAAAATGATGGTGAAAATAATAGTGGTACTTATTAATGCTTTTGATGATTGGGAAATAATACTTTAAAAACACAAATATTTAATTACAAAATAATAATTGGTGAAATTGACCTCAATGCCCTAGGAAAATTCTTAACCAAATTGCGATCACTTAGAAAAGAAGTAGGTGATTCCTGAGATCAGGAAGGGCTCACCAAGAACAGGTCATGCCAAATTCACTTCCTATCCCTTTTGTTAGTTTTATAAAACAGAGGGAATAGGGGGATGCTATTGACATGGTCTGTCCATTTTAGAAAGACACAGGATAAGGAGATCACATAGCCTGACTTGGATACTTTCAGCCAGGAGAACCTCCCCTTTTTACAGAGTATCCCAGGTTTCTTGTCAGCTACATTCAATGTTTAGAAAGCCTTTCATTATCTGGACCTGAAATTTCTATATTGGTGTTTCAGTTCTACTGTTTGGAAGTGCACAAAAAAAGATTGGTTCTTCTTTCTTTTAGTACTTGAAGCTTTAAGTTTCCTCTTCATCTTCCTTCAGATATTTTCTCATCTGTTATCTCTTTCCTCTGTTCTTTACATTGCTGTTCATTTAAAATAATTTCTAAACATGTCTAATGTCTTCCCTTCTGTATTAGTCTGTTCTCACGCTGCTAATAAAGACATACCCAAGACTAGGTAATTTATAAAGTTAAAAGGTTTAATTGACTCACAGTTCCACATGGCTCGGGAGGCCTCACAATCATGGTGAAAGACGAAGGAAGAACAAAGGGATGTCTTACGTGGTGGTAGGCAAAGAGAGAGCTTGTGCAGGAGAATTTCCATTTACAAAACCATCAGATCTGGTGAGACTTACTCACTATCACAAGAAGAGCATGGGAAAGACCCACCCCTATGATTCAATTATTTCCCACCAGGTCCCTCCCACAACATGTGGGAGTTATGGGAGCTACAATCCAAGATGATATTTGGGTGAAGACATAGACAAACCGTATTGCCTTCAGTGCTTTATTGTACCATGTCCCTCTTAGAATTGGTAGTGATATTTCTGATGTTTTTTAGACCTATGCACATTACAGAAGGACAGACACCTGGGATGCAGTAATATTTTCATTTTTTGTTTTCAATACTGTGAACATTTTGAAGGAGCTACGTGACATTCTTAACTCATTTTGAACTTGAGAAAAACAAAATTGAGCTACACCCTTTAAAATATGCCTATAGCTGTGCTATATCTATTGACTTTTAAAAATCTAAAATGTAGGGTTTTATCATTATCCATCTTATTACTTTCAGTACAGTAACCTAACCTGTCAAAATCTTGATCCTGTCCTCTGTCATTTTAGTTATCCCTCCTGGCTTCATTTCATCCTCAAATTGGATTTGCATGATCCTACATTATAAGTCACTGACAGAAGTGTTGAATAGGACAGAACCAAGTATGGAGCCCTGAAGCATGTCATGAAGACTTCCTTCTGCATTGACTTCGTTTTACTGATTGGTCCTCTTTCAGTAAAAGGTTTCAACCAGCTAAAAATTTTCTTATTTGCACTCTGGTCATCCTCTCACGTGGCTGTCAAGAAATACTTTGAAGTTATAAGAAGAGCCTAGATTCTAGATGTATTAGGGTTCTCCAGAGAAACAGAAGCAACAGCGTGGGTGTTTTTTGTTTTTTTTTTTTGTTTGTTTGTTTGTTTGTTTGTTTGTGTGTGTGTGTGTGTGTGTGTATGTAGAGAGAGAGAGAGAAAGAGAGAGAGAGAGAGAGAGAGGTTTTTTTAATTGGTTTATGTGATTGCAGAGGCTTGGTAAGTCCAAAATCTGGGGTAGACGGGTAGGCTTGAGATGCAGGAAAGAGTTGCAGGTTGAATCTAAAGGCCACCTACTGGCAGAATTCCTTCTTGCTTGGGGGAGGTCAGTCTTTGTTCTATTCAGGCTTTCAACTCACTGGATGACTGAGTCCCCCAACTAACCACCTCCCCCATTATGCAGGATAATCTGCTTTTCTGAAAGTTCACTGATTTATATGTTTAACACATACCTTCCCCCAAAAAACCCATAAACATCCAGAAGAGTGTTTGATAAAATAGCAGGGCACTGTGGCTGTTATGGACTGAATGTATTTGTCCCCCTCAAAATTCATACATTAAAATTCTAACCCCCAAGCTAATGGTATTTGGAGGTAGTGCCTTTGGGAAATAATCAGGTTTAGATGTAGTCATGAGGTAAGGCCTCATGATGGAATTAGTGTCCATATAAGAAGATTGAAATGACAAAAGCTGTCCTTCCTCACCTTACCATATGAGAACACAATGAAAAGGCGACTGTCTGCAAGCCAGGATGAGAGCTCTCCTCAGAGATAAGCATGGGAGGACTCTAATCTTGGACTTCCCAACCTGAAATAAGTTTCTGTTGTTTAGGCCACTCAGTCTGTGGTATTTTGTTATGGTGGCCCGGGCTAACTAAGATAATGGCCCAGCTAAGTTGACATATAGCATTAATCATTGCACTGAGGTTAGACACATCTGGCCTGCCATGAAGAATTGTTCAGGCTGTACCCTTCACAAAGGCACTATGCTGAGGAGTGGGTGAGCACTCTACAATAGTCAGTGTATCATGTACCCAGCCATGCACTTTGGACTAGGGCAACATCTCCTTGAAGGAAAGGGGCACTTTGTTTAAATTAGTACATAGACATAGTCTATGCGCCAAGCCACGTACACTCGGCCACATTTTTCTAATTTGCACAAAGCCTTAGTATAGGCAAGTTTTGATTTCACATCTAGCTTCTGATTCTGACTCAGTTTCTTAGTAGCTATATGACCTTGGGCAAAGTCATTCATTTCTATGAAGCCAGTTTTCCTCATCTGTAAAATGAGTATATGCACCTGGTTCTGAGATTTAGATCAAATGAATTAACATGTATGAAATCCCTGGCTGGCCTAGTGTCTGGCATATAGTAGTGGAAATGGTAGTCAGGGTGATGATGTGGTACATTTTCCTGATCTACAACCCAGTATTCCCTCCAGAAATAGTCTGTTAGCATGTTCTTAATTGCAAATATTCTTCCTTTCTTGGCTTAACTGTGGATTCCACTTAGAAACCTTGGCTGATCTGGATGACCACAAGGGCTGCTTTCTAAATATTTAAAAAGCAAGAGATTGAGATATTGAAATTATTTGTCTGGCTTAGGCAAGGACAGTCAGAGTCGGGGGACAGTGAGACAGGCCTATGAGTTCCTATTGCCCGGAGCACACAGCTGGCAAGTCTAATTTTAAGTCCTTGCTGAAGTCCCTTTTGATGCTCATAAATGCAGAATATCCTATTTTATCAAAACAGTGAATTCTAGAGAGACACTAAACAGATGACATCCACGCAGCCCTCCCAAGCACAGCAGAATACATGGTCACTAATAATGTTTGTAAATAAATGAATAAACTGTACAGAGAAATGCAGGATTGGGAATGGATAAAACATAGACTTTTTTTTCCTCTTAATTAAAAGGACTTGGCTGACTTAAAACACCAAAGCTTAGTTTGCCTTTGTGAAGGAAGGATTTGGAATCAAGTGTTAAATCTCTGCTGGTAATTCCATGGCTGCTTGATATCTCAAATACATAATGCTTTTTAGTTTGACACCTCACTCCCAAAAAGAGATAATGCTTAGTATAAATCAATTGTAAATGACTAGAAAATGGGAAAACCTCTCACATGGCTTGATTTTTTATAAAAGTCACAGTTTGGAAAGTATCTGACAATATGATTCCTTTGTAGAGGAGATCCCTATTCCAACAGATTCTGTTCCAGATGAATTTTAAAATTTTCCTAACAGAGCATGTCAGCATCCTTACCATCCTTTTTCTTGTCCCTCTCTTCCTCTTCTCTACAGAAAAGCAGAGTTGACAGTGACAGTGATGTCTGTGTACACCTGGCAGAAGGAAAACCAGAGGCTCATAAGAAGACAAAGGCTGTTTTCTTTTCAGTAATTCCCCTGTATGCTTAGCTTTCTCCCTCTCCACCCATAGCCAGGTCTTCCTGTATATATGAAGGAAGGAAGGACGGTAGGAAAGAGAGAGAGAAAGAGTGGGAAAGAGAGAAAGGGGAAAAGGAACAAAAGAGAAAGAGATTAGTGGTAAACCTAACAGCAGGATAAAAGGGGAAGAGGAGGAGTTATTTTGATGGATTCCTTGGCCTTTTGCTGGTGTCTATTGAACAAGTCTGATTCTGTGATAATGTATTAAGGGGTAGAAAGAACTTTGTGCTTTGGATGAAATTCCTGCTTCTGTTGCTTTAATTGGCCCTTAGCTCCTGAGACTCTCCGTTGAGTCAATTCCTTCTTAGCCATAGATAATAGAATTATAGCCTCAAAACAAAACAAAACAAACAAAAAAACACCAAACCAAACCAAACAAAAATGCTTTGATGTTGTCCAGTTCTTTTTGTGGAGGAAAGGACAAAGGCCTTGTTAGGGATGACTCAGCCAAGGTCATTCAGCCAGCTGTGGCTGCAGCTGCACTAGAATCCACTTCCTGAAATCAGTGAAGAGCTTTTGCTTTTGTCACTGCTGTATGCAAAGGCTCTACACACAGCTCACCATTCCCATGATCTTTAGTTTGATGTCACTTTGAGGGTTCCTGAAAATATGACAAATGCCAACTGGCTTGTACATTAATTTACTTTTCTTATGTCTTTCCAGGAGCATGAGGAAACAGGCAGTCATATTAATTCTAAATACCTTGGTGTAGCATAAAATGTTCTCAACTATCATCGTCCTCCACAGTTCTCCCGGGACTCATGCCTCAGTGACCCTAATCCACCCTCTGTTCCTTGCAAACATTCAGTACCAACTTTGCATCCTTGTACAAACCACACCTACTGCCTGAAAAACTATAACAATGGCAACAATGGGCATTTATTAATTACATACTTACCAGCAAGGATTGATTGGTAAATCACTAGAATTAGTCACCTAATTAAGTTTGAACATTGGTATACTGACTTACCATGCAGGGATATTAAGAAACCATAGCACAGTTATCCATGGCTTCTTGGCCTAAAAGGAATATTTAATTGTGTCACCCAGAGAATATCACCTTATATTAAGCAAGGATCAGACAGGAAAACAAATCATTCTAGGTATTTCTAGCAGGAAGGGTTTTACAATAGAGGATTGGAGGCATATAAAACCACTGATGAACCAGATGCATTCTGAAAGGCCAGAAAAAAGCTCTGCTAGCTCTCAAGTTCCCTCTGAAGTTCACAGGATGTCATGACTGCCTGGAACACCAAATTTGGTGATTTTTCAGAGACCACTGCAAAACTTTTCATCCACTGGCTAAAGCTCATGCAGTTGTCTGCCTCTTCTGAAAGATCACTAGTATCACCTTGTTTCTCCTCTACCTTCTACATATCATGGAAATTCCTTTTACTGGTGCAATATAACCTGGAAACATGTTGATAAGGACTTCTTGTAAATGTAGTTTCCAGGTCTTTAGCCTATGAGATATAGGGGATAGTATAGAGTATGGTGCCACATTGTCAACAGACTATCAGGCACAGATGGCATTTATGTTTCTTCATATTGTGGTGAGAGAAATGAGAAGAAAATCCTTTTTTTAGGGCTTCCATTTCCATTCTAAGTAGGCAGTGACTTTTCTTATCTAAAGAAGTTTAAGCTTCCTCCTCTCATCACCATAGCATGCAAATGAATACTGACTGTAAAGAAAATAAAGGTACAATGACATTGTAAACACACACACAAAAACAAATGTTCTAAGGGCTGCGGTCATTTTCAGGTTAATAATCAAGGTCAGAGGTCAAGAAACTTTTTCTATAAAGGGATAGATGGTAAATATTTTAGACCTTGCAGGCTTTATGGTCTCAGTTGCAACTACAGGCATACCTCAGAGATATTGCAGGTTCAATCCAGAGCACAGCAATAAAGTAAATATTGTATTAAAGTGAGTCACAAATTTTTCTTTGTGTCTCAATGGATATAAAAGTTATGTTTACACTATACTGTACTCTAATAAGTGTGCAATAGCATTATGTCTAAAAATGTACCTACCTTCATTTAAAAATACTTTATTGCTAAAAATTGCTGATAATCATCTGAGCCTTTGGTGAGTCATAATCTTGTTGCTGGTTGGGGATCTTGCCTCGATAGTGATGGCTGCTGACTGATCAGAATGGTGGTTGCAAAATGTTGGGGTAGCTGTGGCAATTTTATAAAATAAAACAACAATGATGTTTTCTGCATGGATTTACTTTTTCTTTCATGAAAGATTTCTCTGTTGCCTTTCATGCTGTTTGATAGCATTTCACTCTCAGTAGAGTTTCCTTTGAACTTGGAGGCAATCCTCTTAAACCTTGCTGTTGCTTTATCAACTGAATTTATTTAATATTCTAAACCTTTTATTGTCATTTAACAATGTTCACAACATTTTCAACAGGAGGAGATTCCACCTCGATAACTATTTTCTTTGCTTATCTATAAGAAGCAACTTCTCATCCATTCAAGCTTTACCATGAGATTATAGAAATTCAGCCAAATCTTCAGGATCCACTTCTAATTCTAGTTCTCTTGCTACTTACATCACATCTACAGTTACTTCCTCCAACAAACGTCTTGAATCCCTTGAAATCATCCATGATGACTGGAATTAACTTTTTCCAGGTTCATGTTAGTGTTGATATTTTTACCTCCTGTAAATCACAAATGTTCTTAATGGCATCTAAAACGGCAAATATTTTCCAGAAGGTTTTCAATTTGCTTCACTCATATCCATCAGGAGAATCACAATCTATGGAAGCTATAATCCTACAAAATGTATTTCTTAAATAATATGGCTTGAAAGTGAAAATCACTCCTTCATCCATGAGCTGCAGAATGCATGTTGTGTTAGCAGGCGTGGAAATATTAATCTCTTTGTACATCTTCATCAGAGCTCTTAGGTACACTGTCAGTGAGCAGTAATATTTTGAAAGAAATCTTTTTTTTTTCCAAGCAGTAGGCCTCAACAGTGTGCTTCAAATATTCAGTTAAGCATTGTGTTAACATATGTGCTAATATCCAGGCTTTGTTGTTGCACTTATAGAGCACAGACAGAATTGATTTAGCATAATTCTTAAGGGCTCTAGGATTTTCAGAATAGCAAATGAGCATTGGCTTAACTTAAAATCACCATCTGCATTAGCCCCTAAAAAAAAGAATCAGCCTTTCTTTGATACTTTGAAGCCAGGCATTGACTTTTCTCTAGCTATGAAAGTCCTAGATGGTGTCATCTTCCAATATGAAACTGTTTAGTCTAAAAACAGTTAAAAATCTGTTGTTTAGTATAGCTGTGTTCATAAATGATCTTAACTAAATCTTCTGGACAACTTGCTGCAGCTTCCACATCAGCACTTGCTGCTTCAACTTGCAGTTTCATATTATAGAGACAGCTTCTTTCCTTAAACCTCATGAACCAACCTCTCTTAGCTTCAACATTTCCTCTGCAGCTTCCTTAACTCTCTCAGCCCTTACAGGATTGAAGAGAGTTAGGTCCTTGCCCTAGATTAGACTTTGGCTTAAGGGAACATTATAACTGGTTTGTTCTGTCCAGACCACAAAAACTTTCTCTATATCAGTAATAAGGTCATTTCTCTTTCTTATTTATATATTCCCTGGAGTAGTACTTTAAATTTACTTCAAGTACTTTTCCTTTGCATTCACGGCTTGGCTACCTGTTTGGCACAAGAGACCTAGCTTTTGGCCTATCTTGGCTTTTAATTTGAAATGAGAGAGGTGAAATTCTTCCTTTTACTTAAACACTAAGAGGACATTGTGGGGTTATTAATTGGCCTAATTTCCAATATCGTTGTGTCTCAGGGAATAAGGAGACCTGAGGAAAGGGAGACAGATGTGGGAAAACAGCTGCTCAGGGGAGTAGTCAGATATGTACAGCATTTATGATTAAGTTTGCTGTCTTATATGGGCATGGTTCATGGCACTCCAAAACAATTGCAATATCAACATCAAAGATCATTGATCATAGATCACTATAACAGATATAATAATAAAGAAAAATTTGAAACATTGCAAGAATTACCAAAATGTGGCACAGAGACATGAAGTGAGCACAATGTTGGAAAAATGGTGCTCATAGATTTTCTCAGTGCAGGATCACCACAGACTTTCAATTTGTAAAAAATTACCATATCTGCAAACTGCAATAAAGTGAAGCAAAATATAATGAGTACTTGTGTGTACTCAACTCTGCCCTGGTAGTATTAAAGCAGACATAGACAATCTATAAATTGAGTGTAGTTGTGTTTCAATAAAACTTTATTTACAACAATAAGAAATGGGCCATAGTCTTCTGATCCCTGACATACATTAATAATAGGAAGCCAAAAAAAAAAAAAAAAAAAAAACTAAAGTAAAAAATAAAACCAACTTCCTCCACCAAAACAAACAAACAAAATTTCAGCTGTTAGAGTTGCCTATGACAATGTTAATGAAGGAGACAGTGAAGAGGGAGTAAAAATTATTTGCTGAACTGTTTTGGTTAAGGGGATGGGAGAAAAGTTAGTAGCTGTTTCTACACTTTGGTGAGAAGGAAGCAGAGACTAATAACAGAATCCATGCAGATCTTTGTAGTTGCTTATACGTATGATTATGTGTAGTCCCTGGTATATATAATTCTCATTATACAGTTTGAACCTGGGAATTCTCAACAAAACTTTTTTTACACCATTATCAACAATCGTTCCAGTGCAAGTAATGAAAACCCAATCCAAATTGGCTTAAGCAAAAAGGCAGGGTGCCTTGGCTCTTGTTCCTGAAAACACCAGGAGCATTACTGACTTGCTGTAAAATTGGCTGTAAGTGTGTGGGCAATATCAATAGAAATCAATGTCTACATTGCTCAGCTCAGATACTCTCTGACTTTCTTTATTTTTAGTCAGGCTTACTTTCCCTTTGGGTGGGGCACATATAATCTTCCAGCCTTGCAAGCCCAGTGGGAAGAGAGTCCCACCTTCCTTATGGTTCTAGAGAAGTTCTAGGGCTGACTCTAGTTGGCCTGAGCTGGGTCTCAGGCACAATATGGAGTCAACTATTCTGGCAAGAGGGAAGGAAAATGGTGATTACCTAAGCTGAGGTTATGTGCCTCAAAGCAGATGGGGGATCAACCTCATCTTAACCACACAGGTTGATAATAAGGGAGGAAGCACACTTTCCAAAAGGAAAATTGAAATGTTATCAGGCTACAGTGAAATGTGGACTAGGCTGGTAAAAACCATGAGTCTACTAGTTGGGCTTTATTTCATAAAGTTCCAAATTATGTTACACGTAATTAAGCACAGGTATCTAAAATAGAAGGGCTTATCATCATAGAGTTATGGTTCCAATGTCCTTCTAAGTAGTGGTGCTATCTCAGCCATGGGCATATAGCTGATATGAGGCAGATCAATAAATGAACAACCCAAAGGAACTTGTTTCAGTAGGATAAATATAGCAACCTTTCCTGGGAAGTACCTTTCTGGAGATCCTCAAACAAGATGGAGACCATTTTCTTTTCTAAACCAGAATCATTTGATCATTTGTTCTTGTTTTTCTTTAGTTCTCATGAAAACAGTTAATAAGAGCAGGGGGTGCAGTGGGGGGTGTTACAGATTCCTTTCTAGGATGCTGTGGCACTTGACTTTCCTTTAGCTTATTCACTGAACTGGATAAAGACTTTGAAGCTTTTAAAAGCAAAATGCATATAGATTTCCTTTTATCAGGTTAAAGAGATATGAGTTTCATCTTGCCTGAAACAGACCCTACCCTACCAACTATGGATATGCGATTTCAGCGTGGCCACCAGCACCGCAGGAGCAAGCACTGACCTTTTAGATTATTGCCTAAGCCTTCATTAAGAAGAGCATCCAAAATGACAGCCATGCCTCTAAGGAAGCCCAGCATTCCACACTGGTAGCCCAAGCAGTGAAAATTGACTTGGCGTGGGATTCTCCTCTCCCAGGCCCCCATACTGGGAGCTAGGGGCACAAGACAGCATGTTGGCAGATTCCAATCACTTAGGAGCTTTCCTTTATGACTCTGCTTTGTAAGAATGCATCTAGTTAAATCCACAGGGTCATTGACTGTGGCTTTCAAAACAGGAGGTTTTATGAAGGAATGCAGACCTGGAATCCAAGGTTCAGAGCCCAGACCTTCAAACAGATTAATCGCCATGGGGAGCGTCATAAGAGTTTTCCAACTTTGGCTTCATCCTGTGCCCTAGCAACCACGGGGCCCCTATTCAGCAAACCCAGGTTTCCACTATGGTGTCTTGGACAGAGCACTGGGCAGGGAGCCAAGAACTGGGTTGGTCTCATTTCAGCTCTCCAACTGGCTTCCTGTGTGCCCCCTTGAGCAGGTTCTTAACTGCTCTGTCTGCATTTCCAGATTATTAAGTTAAGAGGAGAACAATAATTCCCTAAGACACACACAGTTCCAGGGTAGGGGATAGAGGTAGGACAGGTGGATGAGTGTGTGTGTGTTGGGAGGGTTGGTGTCTGAAGGGCAACTAAATCATTTGTCATGGAGAAAGCATCCTGCTCTGTCTCATGGGTAAAATAAGTAACTATCTGTTGCTCTTACATTTGCCTTCTGATAAGATAAAGAATAGAGATGGGAAGACAAAATAAACAAATAGGACTGAGATACAAATGAAGAACTGATTGTCTATCCTATGAGTTTAATGTAACCTTCCCTAAGAATTTCTAGAACCCTGTATTTAAATTTAAAACCATATTTTTTTCCAAATTTGAATTTTAAATTATATTTTCCCCAACAAAGGGGACATATGAGAAATGCTAAATAAATATTTGTCATATTAGTAAGATAATTTTATTTTATTTTATTTTTTAGATTGGAAGTCCATATTTTATTTCTCTAGTGACATATTTACAGTTCAATATAAATTAAAGGCCTGCTTGTACACCAAAGCCAGGTCCCTTGGGTGGTTCAGTCAAAGAGGTAAGACCTCCAGCTGGCTCACAAGAGAAGCGTCCACTCCTTGGCCCAGGTTTTGGGATTTTGCCAGCCTTGAGCTCATCAATAATTTCTTCAATATCCTTAGGTGTCAAATCCTCATAGTAATTGTCATTTATTTGAACCATTGGTGCGTTCACACAGGCCCCTAAACATTCCACTTCTATAAGAGTAAAAAGTTTGTCAGGTGTAGTCTCCCCAACCTTTATTCCAAGCTTTTTCTGAATGGCCTCCAGTATGCTGTCAGAGTTTCGAAGCATGCAGGGTGTAGTAGTGCAGACCTGAATGTGATACTTTCCAACTGGCTTTCGATTATACATTGTATAAAAAGTTGCTACTTCATATACTCTCATTGGAGGTACTTGTAAAACTTCTGCAACCTTGTTCATAGCAGAGATGGGCAACCACCCATTCTGCCTTTGGGCTAAATCCAGGACTGGAAGAACAGCTGCTGCTTTATGGCCTTCTGGATAGTTTTTTACTATTGCCTCTATCCTCTTATAGTTTTCTGGTGTGAAATCAAATGGAGTATCAGGGTTATTTTCAGGAGTATCTCTGTGCACAAATAAAGCTCCTCCAGCTCCATTTTGCATAGCTGTCTTATGTAAATTCCTTACATGTCTTCCCCAGTGGGCGGTGAGGCCAGCCGCCCTGGCCCGGAGTGCCGCGGAGAAGAACATGGCGGGCCACACTGTTCACCTTTCCCCGGCCGCGCCAGGCGAGAATCCCCAGTAAGATAATTTTAAATGTTTGCTAGAAAGCCATCCTAATTAGCAGGTAGATTGCCTTCTGTACCAGATAAGGCAACCTGTGGGAGGTCCCTCAGGCTTAATCACAGTAGCTAGCATTTACTGAGTGCCTATAGTGTGCCAAACATGGTGTCTCACACTTGAATATGGGTTGTCCCATTTCTTCTTAGCACTAGCTGCATGCAATAAGGTGTTTACTGTCATCCTGATTTTGTAGATTGGGAAACTAACATAGATGTATAGGAATTAACCACGTTTCCATGAGATTGTGAAGCTGGGTTTTGAACCCAAGCAGTTAAGTTGATTCTAGAGTCCAAGCACTACCCCCTTCCACTGCTCTTGCCAGTGACTTCCCTGTCTACCCATTACTGTCATGTGAGACAAGAGGACCTGGAACCCCCCAAGGAAGTGCTGGTCCTGGGCAGGGTTGCCAGATTTAGCAAATAAAAATACAGGATGCCTACTTCAATTTGAATTTCAGATGCACAAAGATAGTTTACTATAAGTATAACCCATGCAATATTTGGGACATACTTATACTAACAAATTATGTGTTGTTTATTGACAGCACATAAATTCAAATGTAACAGGATGTCTTATATTTTATCTTGCAATCCTCTCCCTGAGAGACATGGCTGCTATGGAAGGGTCCATTCCATAAATCTTGGCCAGTCTAGGATCCCCAAGGAAAGAGTTCCTTTTTACAACCTAACACTTAGTTTCTGTCTCCCACCCAAATTGGGGTCAAAGCTACTTGCTTTTCCAAACTGGTTGAAATCTAAGTGCCTTAGGTGTTTCTAGTAGATACAGATGACTTAGCATAAGGGAAGGATGGGTTCCTGATAAAACCACCCTTGTATAAATGGGTCATCGTGTTTGTGGGAGGAGTTCAGAGACAATTTCTGCTCAGATAGCTATAAGAGCTGTAGACCTGTATCCTCTAGCTGCCTGTCACTCAGAGATATATTTTCTTTGGCTCAGTAATTATTGCTAAGGCTCTGTCCTTGTCCACTACAGTCTCCACCTATCTTATTTTTTTCACACTTGGTTTCTGGCCTGTTCTGCTCCTTTATGTTATCTGTCTGTATCCTCTCCCCAGTCGTTTGAGTTGATAACCCGTTTTAGGAATATAGCACCCCAGGAGATAACCAGAATTCAATTTCAATTTTAAAACCGCATTTGATTAGATATCATGATTTAGGCAAATGCATGCAGGTTTTAATACAGTTTATGCAAATTCCCAATGATCCTTCTATTCCATTCAAACGGCAATGGCCACTAGTAAAATCCTAGTGAAGCCCACAGGTAAAGAATGCATGTGTGTAATTGAGCATTGGATTGAGTTGGGGTTCTCTGAGCTTTGAAAGGGCAAATGGTGTAAACATTAATAGAGGCTAACATGTAGAGGGAGGCCTAAAGAGCTGGACTGGAATGTGTTTAGTTTAGAGGCAAGGAGACTTAAATGTTGATTTATAAACAACCCAGAACCAGATGCAAGAATATCTGTTTTCTGTGAATATGATGTATCCTTCTTATGAGAGTCTCTTCCTCCAAAGAAATAAAAAGAAGATCTGCCAACTATTTAAATGAAGATAAATGGGTCTTGTACTTTAATTTTGCCTGCTGTTATAAGGCAGATTTTGAATTAGGAAGATTTCAACTTTAATCATGGCACCATGTTCTGAAGAGAATCATGTTGCAAATTACTGATTGAGATCGGCTCAATTGTAGAAAAACGTTGTTTAGGATTTTAAGAAGTGATGTTAATAAATTATGCTCAAAATGTCATCAACCAACTTTTTTTTTTTTTGCTTTTGATCTTGTTATATTAACCCCTTTTATTGAGCATCAATGGATTAAAGAAAGTATTGATTGTAGAAGTGATTTGAAAATTGTACAATGTGAAAGGGTATTGGTGGAACTATTAAGTGGTTCTTGAACTTCATTTGTCTTTGCTCAAAACAACTTCTGATTTATAAATGGTCTAGCCCATGTGTGAAGAGACTGACTTCGACAAATGAAAACTAACATTTGGACCAGGGAGAAAAATGCATCTCAGATTACTTTCCTGTTTCTAACCTTGAGAAAGATAGGTGGTGAGAGGACATTGTAGGCGTTGGATATGGGAGTGTAAATGCCAAGGCCTGTTATGTATTTAAATCTGGCTAGTAACAATTTATCTTCATGTTCCTTTTATCCTCACCCAAACCATTAGGTAATCAAGTTTAGACTCTTCGCATATGCATTTTCAATATTTATCTTCAGGCCATTTAAACCAAGGTGCATTTCCATGATTAAAAGTGCACAATAAGGAGAGTTATGAAAAATGACTATAAAAGAAGAAAATTGGAGAGATAAGCTAAATAAACGAAACCAATTAGAAAACAGGCTTCACAAAGAGATGAAAATACATGTAATTTTGTGGAAGAAATAGATAATGTTAGTTAAAGCTTTATAAAGTGCTTGTGGGGAAATTAGAATCAGCCATTTAAATGTGAAGAAGAGATGAACTGGTAATCAGTGGGGCTGATGGAGTGGTGGAATAAATTATTTGAAATTCAAGGTTTTAAATAGGGTTTCAATAGTGTTTTGAGAAAGGATGTCAGAAGACCAGCATGGGCCAATTACAGAGATCAAGATGGGAGGTAGTGAATTAACTTGAGGAGCCTGGTGGAGGAAAGGAAAAGAGTGAATTCTAGAAAGATGTAAGTACGTTTGCGTGGGAATGAATAACACACTGAGACTAAAATATGAATATATAGCAGTAATAGATCATAAGATTAAATAGTTAAAATGATACAAATATAATAGGAAATAGAAAAGACAAAGCAGATGGAAAATAATGTATTTTGTATTTCTCTTTTAAGATTAAGATTTCTGATTGCAAATGGAGGAGAATCAATGCCAAGATAAATAAAATTAATGTGTATTTGACAAATAAAGGAAACAAATTCCAATGAGAGATGAAATTACACCTCCCCCACAAAATACCCTCAACTAAAACATATTTAGCAATTCTTGCTTTTTCTAGGAAGCAGTCCTTGAATATTTTTATATAGCCTCTTCATGTGTTATTGTATTCAAATCCATCAAAGTGGTACAATTTCTAGCATTTTTCTCTCTTAATTTGCAGTCATTTTTGTGTCTTGGACCAACATTATTTCTCACTTCTATCACACAGGGTGGGTTTCATGTCTCTTTCACTATTTCCCAAGGGCAAGGAGCAGATTCGTTATTTCATTCTCTTTCTCTTTGGGGGAAAAGCACCTGCTCCCAGTGATTTCTCACTATTTTACTGACTGTTACACAAAAAAGTTAGGTATGGGAAAAGAGTCATATTTTAAGGATAAAAGATTAAATTTAGAACGAAAGTTAAATTCAGAAATAAGTAACCTGGATAGAAAAATATTAACTGATGAGAGCCAATTCAAGTCAATGTCTAAGCGTAGGGAGGTCACTATGACCTTGAAGGAATTAAGATGTTTCAAGTCAGAAATGGTGAGTTAACTCCAGCATTATTTCACCTGACAAGGGATATCCACATATACTTACACAAATGGATGTTTTTCTTTTCTTTGGGCAGGCCAAATCCATTACATAATTTTTCTAAAAAGGGTTGTCCTTTTGCTCTGCTGATAACTATAGAGTGGTTTGTGCCTCGGCAAGATGAATGTCCTTAAGCCCTTGGCTCTTACCTTGAATTTGACTGGAGTTGCTCTTAAGCATTTTCAAAGGCATTCGAATGTCCCATCTCTGCACAGTAAAATGAATTTAACAACCAAAGCCATGGGGAAAATCATCTGGTAGGCCTCACTGGCAGATGGGTGGTCTACTGACACGCTTTTTTTTTTTCATATGAAAGATAACCTGGTCTTTGATGAGAATCACAACTATAAGGCATAAAATTAACAGTGATTGTTAATTTAGAGGCAGAAGCAAAAGAGAGGCAATACTTCATGGAGGTGTTTTCATGCAACTTACAATAGGAGCCCATAGATTCAGGTGCTGTTTCATTAACTCTTCTGCCTTCAATTCACTAATAGGCTTGTTGGCAGAATGCAGAGATCACTATTCCTTGTCATCAAAGGACCACTTGAATTGGGTCCCTCATATGAGGTCTCAATAAGGCCGTCTCCCTGTTCTGAAGTGACTTCCCCCAACTGCATGATTAGGGGTATCCATTTGCAGTTTTCCAGTGCAAAACAAATGAAAAATTTTTCTGTGAAACAGAAGTCTGTATTATAAGGCATTAAGTATTCTTTATGTCACCAGCAAGATTAAGCAGAGCCTGGATCTTTTCTTTCCTCAAGTGCTAACGTGGCATTTCCTGGAATCAGGGCATGGCACAGGGAGCTGACGATGTCATTAGGCACTTTAAAACTCTGAAAATTACTTTCAACTGAGTTTCAACATGATTTTGGCTCTTGATTCTATCAGATGGGGGCAGAAATTATTTCAATGGAACAAGACTGAGAAGAGGTGAATTTATAAGCATGGCTTCCAAAAAAAAGAAAGCACATTTCATGGTGCCTGGTTAAGGCTTTGGATTGTGGGGTAGGGATTTGAATGGTCTGTTGCTTCATATAAATTGAAATTCTTTCTGGATTTACCTCTAGTCTAGGTTTGAAAGGGTTTGGAAGTTTTTTTCCCCTCTGCTCAGCCTTCTTTAGTTTTAAATCTCTCCCCACTGGCGTTGCAATTTTCTTTCCAATTTTTGTTATTTCATATTATAATAGAAGCTAGGATTTTTTCCCCCTGTTCAGATCCTTTTTTTTTTTTTAAATTTTTCCTCCAACTTTCCTTTCTTCATTTCTTCTTCAAGTCTTACTGGTGGCCAGGAACAGTGTTGGAAGTGAGGCTGTGAAACAGACAGATGACAGAACTGCAAGGAGAAATAGACAAATGAACTATATGAGACTCTATCAGTAATTGGCAGAGAAAATAATTGACCTCAAAGCTTATAGTCAGAGACAGGCAAGATTGTGAAACAGATTATAAGTCCTCTGTCATTAGAGATCTTCTCCCTACGTCATGCAGGGAGGATAAACGAGAGGGTCTGGGAAGGAGTTTTGAGCTAGACTGTATGTTCCATGAGGGCTCCTGACATTTCTAGCACTGAGTAGCTAGTATCACTTGGGCATTGAAAAACTTCAGTACTGGATGGATGCATAAGGGATGGGAGGAGAAAGAAAGAAGGAAGAACTGAGACAATTTAATCTTAAAAAATAAGTGATAGCACATGAGAATACTATACCTGGTCTGAGAGTTCAGCTGCTTGAGAGAGTAATGCAAGGGCACAGTTTGAAAACTTTGGGGACTTGTATATATTGTTTATATATTTACATATATTATGCTCTGTTGGGGCATGAATTATGTATTTTTATCTTTGTAACCCTCAGTTATTTCAATGTGGTCCTGTGGGTTCTCAGTGGAAAAGAATTATGGTAATGAATGAAGGTGGTGGGGGCCATGGGAGGATTTTAATTAAGGGAAAGAAATGATGAGATGTGTATTTTAGAAAGGTGGCCACAGCATCAGTATGGGGTGCAGCCTGGCAGCTTTAGAGTATGGATTATAGCTGTTTGGGTCATGGCCCATACTTTAAGACAGAGAATGAAAGAGAATTTTGAAAGGCAGCATGCATTGCTCTCTCTATTTTTATATATTTGTACACTGCCACCTGATGTATTTCTTACCAGCGTCATGGACAAAAGCAGTTTAAGATACCATTTAAGAAGCATTGGATTAGTTTAGAGAAATAGAGATAGCAAGACAGGCTATATCTATAATCAAGGCAGAAAATAATGATGGCCTGGACTAGGCAGCTGCTTTATGTTGCAAGGAGCTATATTGGGCTAATTTTCTGCCTTATTGTATCTATTCCTGTACTGAATTTTACAGGACACTGAATACAGGAGGTAACTGGTAAATTTGAAGGAAACTCTGAAGTCAGGAAACTTTTATTCTGATACAAAGCTGGAACATTCATCCTCATCTTATTAAGCTTAATTTGTTTAAGAAAAAGAAATCTTAAAAAAATATTAAAAGTATTGCTGCTGAATTCCGTGGTGTCTGAGTCCTGTCCCAGTGTTGAAATGACCAGATTCATAGACATTTCAGAGAAGGAGAAATCAATGTGGTAGAAGGATCAGGACGTGTCATTGGAGGCTGTACTTGTTTCCCATGGCTGCAGTAACACATCACTACAAATTGGTGGCTTAGAAGAAGAGAAATTTATTCTCTCTGAATTCTGGAGGCTGAAAGTTTGAAATCAAGTTGCAGACAGAGCCATGTTCCTTGAAAAGGCTCCAGCAGAACCTGTTCTTTGCCTCTTCCAGCCTTCTTTGACTTGTGGCTGCATCACTCCAATCACTGCTTCTGTATTCACGTTGCCTTCTGCGATCTACTGTATCTGTCTTTTCCTCTGTGTGTGTCTTATAAGGACACTTGCCATTGCATTTAGGGCTCACCCAGATAATCCAGGATGGTTTCCCCAACTTTCCCCATCTCAAGATCCTTAATGATGTCTGCAAAGATCCTTTCTCCAAATCAAGTCACATCCACAGGTTCTAGGAATAAGAACATGGACATATTTTTTAGGGGACCACCATTCAGCCCACTGCAGGGGGGAGTACTCCTGAGTCAATAGTCATATATGACACTTCATCAGAGGAAGATCTGACCTGTGCATTCGAGCTAACACAAAGGGGAGAAGGTTCCTTTCTGTGAGTGACAGACACTGGGCTTTGGTGCTGGGGCAGCCAGGTGGCATGGTGAAAGAGAAGGCCCAGATTCAGCTGGGGTTCTATATCTTTGTTATTGTGAAAAAAGCATTTATGAATTGTTAACAGAGGTATATGGTACTCTTGTGAAAAAATAACCTCAAATATGTAAGGCAAATGTTTGTTAAGAAAGGGGAACCTACATATATAATTTGGGACAATTGCCTAACCTCTCAGGTTCTCAAAAACCTTGTCTGTAGAATACGTGAGTTAAATAAACTGAATGAATTTAAGTTCCCACCCACTTTTAAGTTTATTTTCTTCTGAATGAACTCTGCAGCAGGTGCATACCTCCCCCGGCCCACTCTGTTCCCTTCTGTATTACTAAGTGCTTGCAGTTTGCTCACATTTCGCAAAATGGCTTGCCGGCATCCATGGAAGTTTAACCCCAGAGTAGCCTGTTTCTCTTTTAGTGAATGGGTCTCTGGAGAACTTCAGGATGGAAGCTACCTCAATTAAAAGTTTTATTGGCAAAATATAATTCAATAATATACATATACATTGTCACTATAAGTTAGCAAGGAAGAATATTCAATTTGGAGCACCAACAGAAGAGCAGATATAAGTTTGTCTGTGAAGCACATAACACAGTCCCGTGGAATTTTTAGATGTTCAGTAATTGCTTGTTGAATTTCAATGCAAAGGTCTAGGAAAAGAATTTATTGCACAGTCCCTACTTTTGAAGGAAACCTCTGGAGTCTAAGTGTTGTCATCAGCTTACTCATTTTCCTTCCACTTCAGAGTTGGGAACCTGGCATTGTACTCGCCCTAGGGTTCAAACAGCCCCTTCAGTCTCAAAAACTCTAGCCTTCCCTTCCCTTCCCTGTCTGGAGCCCCTGGCATTGTATTCACTCCAGGATTGCAGGATTTAAACGGCCCTGCAGCCACTAGCAGCTTTGGCTCTAAATGGCCTCGAGCAGTTTGAACACTTTGAGTCTCTGAAGCCTGGCACCTCTGGGCTTGTGGCTTCATTCCTGAAAACCCCCTACTTTACTGCCCATTCCCTCTAGGCATCAAAACTTCAATTCGAAGCTGATCCCAATACCTAGCAATCATCCTTCTATGGGACTGCCTTCCAATCTGTCAGAGTCGCTCTCTCCCTGGCAGGCACTAGCCTTCAACATTTCCTTCTTCCAAAATAGAAGGGGAAAAAGGAGAGAAAAGTAGAGCCAACTCTTATGTGTTAATTTCCGAGATCTGGCCGAAATCTGGGGTACCCTACTCCCAGGCAGCTCAGAGACTGCCTCAATTACTGAGACAACACTGTGTTCACAGGGACTCCTAGCCTTCATTAATATTAATAGGGATTCCACCGTTCTCTACTTCGGTGTTGCGGGGTTAAACTTCAGTCTACCTTCCTGACTAGGTAAACCTGTTTATTTGTGTAGAAAGCTAACATTTTGGACATAGGAAGTTTCCAGTAAACTTTAGGTGAATGAATGACTCACTGAATGAATGGTTTGAAATGCCTTGTATCTGTAACAACACAAGATCATTTTAAATAAACAAAATAGAATAGCTTCTTCTAGAGCTGTGGTCCCCAATCTTTTTGGCACCAGGGATCAGTTTCATGGAAGACGATTTTTCCATGAACTGGGGATGGCTGGGGGGTGGTTTGGGATGTATTATATTTATTGTACACTTTATTTATATTGTTAATACATTGTAATATATAATGAAATGATTATACAACTCACCATAATGTAGAATCAGTGGGAGCCCTGAGCTTGTTTTCCTGTAGCTAGACGGTCCCATCTGGGGGTGATGGGAGACAGTGACAGATCATCAGGCATTAGATTCTCATAAGGAGCACACAACCTCAATCCCTCTCATGCACAGTTCACAACAGGGTTCACACTCCTATCAGAATCTAATGCTGCCACTGATCTGACAGAAGGAAGAGCTCACACAGCAATTCGGGCAATGGGGAGTGGCTATAAATACAGGTGAAGTTTTGCTTACTTGTCCTCTACTCACTTCCTGCTGTGCGGCCTGGTTCTTAGCAGGCCATGGACCACTACTGGTCTGTGGCCCAGGGTAGGGGACCCCTGCTCTGGAGAATGAGATGAAGACTCAAGAAAATCGATATGAGATTGGAAGCTGGGCATGGCGACTCATGCCTGTAATCCCAGCACTTTGAGAGGCCAAGGTCGGTGGATCACTTGATCCCAGGAGTTTGAGACCAGTCTGGGCAACCTAGCCAGACCTCATCTCTCTAAAAAAAAAATACAAAAATTAGCTGGGGGTGGTGGTGCACACCTGTAGTCCCAGCTACTTGGGAGGCTGAGGCGGGAGGATCACTTGAGCTCAAGAGGCGGAGTTAGAGTGAGCCAGGATGGCACCACTGCATTCCAGCCTGGGCCACAGAGTGGGACTCTGTCCCAAAGACAATCTATGAGACTGGGACAGTTCATTGTTCCTCATGCAAGATCTACCTTTTTCACTAAATAGTTCTGTATTTTTATTGTACAATTCCACATTATATTTGGCTATAGATATTTCACCATAAAACAGCAGGCTTCAGTTTTGTACTGATCTTTGGTTAAGTAAACATTTTCACATGACCTAGAAATGTGAAATTGTAATAACCTCCCCCCCAAAAAAACCAGTGCCTCCCACTCCTATGTTTGCATGCTTTTGCTTTTTATTTATTTATTTATTTTTTGAAACAGAGTCTCACTTTGTCACCCAGGCTGGAGTGCAGTGGCATGATCTCGGCTCACTGCAACCTCCGCCCCCGCCGGGTTCAAGCAATTCTTCTGCCTCAGCCTCCCGAGTAGCTGAGACTACAGGTGCGCACCACCACGCCCGGCTAATTTTTGTATTTTTAGTAGAGACGGGGTTTCACCATATTGGCCAGATTGGTCTCAAACTCCTGACCTCGTGATCCTCCCACCTAGGCCTCCCAAAGTGCTGGGATTAAAGGCGTGAGCCACCACACCAGGCCTGCATGCATTTTTATGTGGCTTCCACTTTACTCCAAAAACTTCCCCTACACCCGGCTCAATTCCCCTCTTCTCAGCCCTTGTTAATTGCAGAGTCTCTGTAATAAAACATGTGATGTTATATTAAATCTGTGTGTGAATTTGCCCTCCCTCCCTAAATTGTAGACTCCTTCGGTTCTGGGACTCGTTATTTTCCCAGTGCCAAATATTGTGCCTGGCACGTTGTTGATCACTCTCAGAGAGTGGTTCTTGAACTGATTTTCTTCTCACTGTGATTTCCCCCTCCCCTTCCTATGCAGGGCATTCCTCCTTTTATTCTTCTACATCTGCAGTGGCCCTTTGGGCTGCTGTTCAGCTGTGTGCTTGCATTTGTCCTGGAGAGTGAATGTCAGCATGGGGCTTGGGATAGAAAGCAGAGTCAAATGACTGGTCTGTTTAAGAAAGAGTTAAGCCTCCAGCATTAGCTATAAATACCCAGCTAAGAGAGAATTCCCAGCGTTCACAATCTCATGTTAATGAAGATTTCTCCTGATAAGAGCAGCAGGCAAACGTCCCCCCCAACCCGAAGAAGCAACATTCACCCTCCAAATTGCAGGCATTTTCTGGAGTGTGATATTTGTTTGTTTGTTTAGTTGACAAGTATTTACAGTGCCTACATGTGGTGGACACTTCCTTACCTGATGGGCTAGAAACCAGCCAGCTGAATTAATCTCTGCATAGCAGAAAAATATTATAAAAAGAGCTCAAAATCCTAAACAAAAAAAAACAAAAAAAACTACAGGGGTGGGGGATCTTAATATTTCACCATTTTGAAATAGCTTTTTGGATGGGAACAATAGGCACTGGGGGATATAAGAGGGAGGAGGAAGTGAGAGGGGCAAGAGTGGAAAAATTGGGTACTATGCTCACTACCTGAGTGACAGGTATAATCATACCCCAAACCTCAACATCACACAATATAGCTTAGTAACAAACATGCACATGTATCCCCTGAATCTAAAATAAAAGCTGAAATTTTAAGAATAAAAATAAATAAAAGAAAAGAAAAGACTTTTTTTGCTGTTGTTTTAAGCTAAAACCAAAATGTTTTGACTTCTTCAAAAGCCAGATATTTCCCCTCCCCCAAAGACATTCTTTTTCCCAGTTCCAAAGGATGATTTTAAAGTTTCAAAGTGGAAAGTCTGGGCATAGTGGCTCATGCCTGTAATCCCAGTGGGAGGATTGCTTGAGCCCAGGAGTTCAAGACCAGCCTGGGCAACATAGAGAGACCCTGTCTCTAAAAATAAAAAAACAAAAAAATAAAAACAATTAGCCTAGCATGGTGGTTCATACCTATAGTCTCAGCCACTTGGGAGGCTGAGGTGGAAGGATAGCTTGAGCCCAGGAGGTCGAGGCTATAGTGAGTCATGATCATGGCTTTGCACTCAACCTGGGCAACAGAGTAAGATCCTGTCTCAAAAAAAAAAAAAAAAAAAGTCAAAGTGAAAACTAGCTTTTTATGGGTTTTATCATAATTTCCCTCATTATGTTTGTTGAACTATAGTTTAAAAGAAAAAAAGTGATTTCATCCCTCTACTCCCCATGTAAATGTTTGAGTTGCTGGATTTTGGGAAAACTGTTCAACTCTTTTAAATATCCTATTTCCTATTTCTTTAAATATCTTCGATATTTTACCTTTTATGAGTTGTTTAAGGTTTACAATTGTGTTGCAGCAATATTTACAACAAATGAAAGTGATGTTGACTATTTTGTGGAGGATTTTTGTATTTAATTGATTTCTAAAGCTTTCTAAATATGTATTTTTTAACAAGTGGCATTTGTATGTTTGTTTAAGATGCTGGAACTCTGATACAGAGATCAGGAGATCTGAGCTGAGTCCGACCTTTGCTGATTTCTAGTGAGACAGAGAGCATATTACAGTCTTCGGGGCAATGTGGCAAGCAGACGTACCTAAGTTGGAAACCCCATTCTGGCCTCTCTCCTTTCCCATCCTTTACTGCCACATAGCCCACTGCAACTCCCATCAGTCATTCTCATTGCCAAAGAACTTTTATTTATAGGATTTGATCCACTTTTTTTCAGCAGGTAATTGGAGTTGATGTCGCCAAAATGACTTACTGTTGCTTTGGTTTTATCTTAATGACTAGCTGTGTCACGCTGAGCCAATCTGTTAACTCATTTTTAAAATGAAATGGGCTAAACTCTAATGACCTCTCTGGCTCTAAAATTTAATAACATTATATATACTTTCCTGGGGGAAAAAAGTATTAGACAATCGAATATACTTTAGATAGTCAAAGTAGGATCAAATGGACTTTCTTTAGTGATTATTCTATACCTTCTTCATTTCTGACCCTCTTTGAATCTTTAGGAGACATTCAAGTTCGGTCTTTTGTGCATTTATTTATTTAACAAACATTGAGTCAATAAACTGGGTTATAAAGATAACTAAATATTGTGTGTACTGCTGAGATGTTTACTGAAGAGGTGGCAAGGTAATTTTTTTTTTTTTTTTTTTTTTTTTTTTTTGAGACAGGGTCTCACTCTGTTGCACAAGCTGGAGTGCAGTGGCTCGATCTCAGCTTACTGCAGCCTTGCCTCCCAGGTTCAAGTGATTCTCCCACCTCAGTCCCACCTTCCGAGTATCTGGGACTATAGGTGCATGCCACAACACCCAGCTAATTTTTGTATTTTTAATAGAGATGATTTTGCCATGTTGGCCAGGCTGGTCTGAAACTCCTGGCCTCAACTGATCCACCCACCTCAGCCTCCCAAAGTGCTGTGATTACAGGTGTGAGCCACTGTTCCTGGCTTTAAACATTGTAATATAACAACATATAGAGAAATATGAAAAGAAATGAGTGGGAACTTCTGGGATTTTTTTTTTTTTTATCTCATGTGAGGATGGGCATTTATGAACAAGGAATGAGGTTAAGTGTTTTCCCTCTGTTCCCCCTGCCTCCTGCCTCACCACACACAGACACACAAATGCACACACACATACACACACATACACACACACTCATTGCAATTTAACATATACAAAGTCCCACTATGTGCAAAGCACATTGACTTTGCAAAGTATATGAGAAAGTCATAGTCTATTGGATCAAGTAATATCATATATACCCCATAAAAAGAGGTAAGATCAATTTATAAATGTCTGCACTGACAGTAAAATGATATACGTACCATAAATAAGGTCTAAAAACATTGTTAAGGGGTCTCCTAACAAGAGAGCACTGCCGATTTAGAACATAAGGAAGGTTCATAGAGAGACTGGCACTTCAGACAGACTTCCAAAGTAACTGAGAAGTTTCAACCAAGAATTAGGTCTCTTGTAACTACTGACTTTCAAAGTGAAATTTTTAACTTGGAGTAAAGTTAAAGTTACTTTTTATTTACCCTTTTGAAATGATGCGTTTCTTTTTCTACTTAAACGTGTTTCAGATATTTGATGTGAATGAGCCATTCTGGCCAATGGAAATCCTCTTAATGGACTCCCCAGTTTGCCTGGGCTCTTCCACTCACACTGGACAGTCCCTATGTTTACCAAGAGTCACTTGTATTTGTTCCCCAAATGGGTGTAAATTAATTGAATATTGTGTAAAACTGGTGAAATATAAGAGAAAGAGAGAAGACAGGAGTTTTTATTTATATAACAATTAAATTGTAGCCCTGGTACAGTGACTGACACCTGTAGTCCCAGTACTTTGGGATGCCAAGGCAGGTGGGTCACTTGAGGTCAGGAGTTCCAGACCAGCCTGATCAATATGGTGAAACCCCGTCTCTACTAAAAATGCCAAATTAGGCATGGTGGTGGGCGCCTGTAATCCCAGCTACTCAAGAGGCTGAGGCAGGAGAATTGCTTGAATCCTGAATCCAGGAGGCAGAGGGTGCAGTGAGCTGAGATTATGCCACTGCACTCCAGCTTGGGTGACAGAGTGAGACTCTGTTTCAAAAAAAAAAAAAATTAAATTATTTTAGAAAGGCTAAAGATGGGTCATTGTAGTTGTCCATTTTCACATTTTTATAAAGAACTGCCTGAGACTGGGTAATTTATAAAGGAAAGAGTTTTATTTGACACAATTCCACATGGCTGGGGAAGCCTCAGGAAACTTACAATCATGATGGAAAGAGAAGAGGCATGTCTTACATGGCAGGAGGCTAGAGAGAGTGAGTGTGTGGGGAAGGAACTGTCAGACACTTACAAAACCATCAGATCTTGTGAGAACTCACTCACTATCTCAAAAACAGCATGGGGAACCACCCCCATGATCCAATTACCTCCACCTGGTCTCTCTCTTGACACGTGGGGGTTACAGGGATTATGAATGATTATAATTGAAGGTGAGATTTGGGTGGGGACACAAAGCCTAATCATATCAGTCATTTTAAAATTCTGTTAAATTGGAAGTAGATGAAAAAAGAAGATAACAATATTGGGAAGGCTGGGTGTGGTGGCTCACATCTGTAGTCTTGACACTTTGGGAGGCTGAAGTGGGAGGATTTCTTGAGCCCAGGAGTTTGAGACCAGCCTGGGAAATTTAGCAACACTTCTTGTCTACAAAAAATAAAAAAATTAGCTGGGTGTGATGGCATGTACCTGTGATCTCAGCTACTCACAAGGCTAAGGTGGGAGGAGCTCTTGAGTTTAGGAGTTCAAGGCTGCAATGAGCTGTGATTGTGCCACTGTATTCCAGCCTAGGACATACAGCAAGACCCTGTCTCAAAAAAATATTTTTTGGGGGAAAAAGTAAAGAAAAAATAAAACAAAAAACAGAAAAACCTCAATTCAGCAGAACCACACTTCATGAAAAAGCTTTCACTTTACATAAAAAAGTTTGGTTAAAATAAAACATTGAGGTTAGATATGTATCATTTTTACAATCCTTTGTATCAATTGACCTTTTCAAATGAAATTTCCAAATTGTTTTGTATAAGAGGGCCTCTATCCTAATTTTATCTTAACTCTAAGTCCTTTTACATTAGTGCAGACTTTATCAGAGCCTATAGTGCAGGCGTTCTGCAATAGTTCATTGGTTTGATTGATTGCTCTGGGATGTACATTTATCATTAAGATTAAATTCCAGTTCTCACAAGGCCAAAACGGCCATGAGACCAGCACTATGAATTCTGATAAAAGAGAAAGAGGAAAAGAGAAACTCTTTAAATCACCTGTCCTGAATATTTTCTTCTCATTCTACATTTTCTCTAGGGGCAATCCCTTCTCTCTTCCACTTCTACTTTTCTCTCATATGCTAACTTGCAAATCTGTATTTTCTGCTCCCAATTCTCCATGTATTTCTTACTGACAGTTGTATATATTTTACCTGATTTCACACAACCATTGGCTACTAATTATGACACTTCTCAACGATATTATAATAGTTGGCTAATACCATAATTGCTAGTGTACATTAATGTTCCTCGCCAGCTCCCCAAACAGCCTTTCCAAATATCAGCTTAGCCAATAAGTATGCATTACCCAGTGGAAAATGTACGTTGTGGGAAGTGAGCCAAAACAAAGCATTTAACAAAGATTAAGCTTTCATGTCCTACTGGAAGTTTTCTTAATGAAGATGATAAGGCACAGGTTATAAACCTGATCAGATTCTCTGTCATTCTCCAGTCATCTGAGATTTAAATTTATTATCTCTACCACCCTAATTGGTGCCAGTGTTTATTAATGTTACTGTTTTTCTATTTTATCTATGAAAACTTTTTTTTCAGCTAGCAGACTAATAATGGATATCCATTAATTGTCTTACTAGATTTTAGTATGCAGCATACTTTATGTTTAAAAATGTATTTTCCATGTATTACTCTCTAAAAATCACTGTCAAAATATATCTGATGAAAATACCTACATGGTTTATTTTTTTACCCAAAAAAATTTTCTTGGTAAAGTTAACACATAATGTAGACACCTGTGTGACTTATATGTCAGCAAATATGGTCCCCATCTCTCCCATCTCTTCTCTAGCATGTGAGGTCTTTGAGTTCAGGTCTCTGTCTAATTTGTCCCCATCCCTAGCACAAAGCTTGGCACATACAAGTGCTCAATAAATGTTTATTAAGATAGACTGTGGTGGCCAGGCATGGTAGCTCATGCCTCATGCCTGTAATCCCAGCACTTTGGGAGGCCAAATAGAGTGGATTGCTTGAGTCCTGGAGTTCAAGACCAGCCTGGGCAATATGGCAAAACCCTATCTCTACAAAAAATACAAAAATTAGCCAGGTGTGGTGGCATGTATGTGCCTATAGTCTTAGCTACTTGGGAGGCTGAGGTGAGAGGATCTCTTGAGCCCAGGAGGTCGAGGCTGCAGTGAACCATCATCATGCCACTGCACTCCAGCCTGGGTGACAGAGCAAGACCCTGTCTCAAAAAAATTTTATTTAGTCAGGCAATTCACACCTAAGTTCTATTTTAGATAATGGCCTATCCAATTTAGACTAGTTAAAATTCTAAGCTTTTAGTAATCTAACTAGTATTCTTAGACTTTAAAAGAGATAAAGATGTATTTATACATTTTATGTGGCTGACTTTATAAACTAATCAAGACAGTGGAAAAGAATGCAGTCATTGGTTCTAAGAATCAGTGTACCCAAACATTCAGGATTGAAATCCTAACTTTTGGGGCCGGGTGGCTCACACCTGTAATCCTAGCACTTTGGGAGGCTGAGGTGGGCGAATCACCTGAGGTCAGGAGTTTGAGACTAGCCTTGCCAACATGGTGAAACTGTCTCTATTAAAAATACAAAAATTAGCTCAGCATGGTGGCGTGCGCCTGTAATACCAGCTACTCAGGAGGCTGAGGCAGGAGAATCGCTTGAACCCGAGAGGTGGAGATTGCAGTGAGCCGAGATCATGCCACTGCACTCCATCCTGGGCAACAGAGTGAGACTCTGTCTAAAAAAAAAAAAAGAAAGAAAGAAAGAAAGAAAGAAAGAAAGAAAGAAAGAAAGAAAGAAAGAAAAGAAATCCTGACGTTTTTGTTTATTTGCCACTCTGGAAAATGCTACTTACCTTTGGGGTCAGTCACTTAATTTCTTTGTATCTAAATTCTTTATTAATAAAGTGTGGATGATAATAATAGGATCTAGCTCACAGGTTGTTATGAAGACTGTTACGAAGATATATTTCAATATAGTTATTTTGTGTATACACTCATATTTACATTTATATTATTTAGCCTTGTGCCTGGCATATATAAGTGTTTGGCACTATATACATGTCAGCTATTGGTATTAGACATGAAATGGTTCTCATTGGTAATTTAGCACTTTGATCAAATCCTCTTATTGTCTCATTTGACAAATCAGGACCCAGAGAAGTTAAATGCCTCATCTGATTCATAGATAAGCTCATAGTGAACAAGGTGTTAGATGTTGTGATATTTTGGTTTTATTAAATTCAATAATTAATTTCATAAGACCAGATTGACCTTCTATGATATAAAAGGCCCTATGCTGCGTATGAAGCCAGTGAAAATCCTTGATAGGATGAGCCAATGGTTCATTGAGGGTATTTAGGTTAGATTCACTCAAGGAAGTTACTTTGAAAGCAACTTCATGTGACTAGGAAGCTATTTTTGTTACAGTTTTGCATGTGTGGTTTACCAATTCCTACACATTTCTTGAAGAGTTTAGATTACTATTTGAAATAATATGCTAGTTTTATGTAGTTTGCTTTTCGAAATGTATTTCTTAATGTTTATGTCTAACTTTGCAGTTATTAATATCTTCTGAGGAAGTCAGATTTGTAAAGCTGTGGTCAATATCGGTGATTCCCTCGATTGGCTGCAGGTCAGGGTTCCCTGGGGGAGAGTTTTTAAAAACATACGAACATTGGGCTCCAACTCTAACCTATTGAGTCCTATGGAATCAGTATGTTTTCAAGTGGGGCCCAGAATATCTACCTTTAAACTCTTCCTCCCACCTCCAACCTCCAGGATTTGCAGCTAAGTGTGAGACCTGCTGCACGAACCCATCACCATCTGGTGGAAGTTAACTGAAGTGCAGGCCCAAGTTCCTGGGTAAATAGCCTTTTGAATAATGGCCATTTTGACCAGGCTTCACAGATGTCAAAGTCATCCAGTGATAACTATTCTATGACATTTTGCTGCCTGACAAATAAAAGAGAAGCGGTTACATCAGAGAGCTGAATTTGGGGGATGTTCTGTGTATTTAATTCATTCATAATAGTTCAGGTTCCTACTAACAGGAAGAATTGACTTGGCAGGAGGAGCATGCGGCTACCCATGTCTCGAATTGGAGGTGATTTTCTGCCAGAATCCAAGCCCACTGCTTTCCTTGGCTTGCACTTTGTCCATCTGAATTGTCTTCAATCACAGTAATACTTTTAACCTACAATTGGTTATATAGAACATTGTATTTTGCAAAAACTAACTGGCAAGAAGGCTAGTGACTTTCAAAGTAATATTTTTCTTAGTTAAATGCAGTGTTTTGGTTTTCTCAGCTGGCTGCCTTTTGTCACTTACATTACAGTTCTATAATCTTGATTCTCTTACTCCAGAATGAGGTTCTTGACAATTCAGCTGCCTTTTGCCTTTTCCTCTCCATTGCTGCTTCTTCCCTTGCCTCTCTAAGTGTGCCGGTTTCTTATTTGCATATGGGAAATTTTTCTTCCCATTTCAATTTGTTTTTTTCCCTAGATTTCTTGTTGTTTTTTTTTTTTTTTTTTTTTTTTTTTTTGGACACAGTGTCTCAGTCTGTTGCCCAGGCTGGAGTAGAGTGGCGCGATCTCAGCTCACTGCAGTCTCACCTCCTGGGTTCAAATGATTCTGGTGTCTCAGCCTCCCTATAGCTGGGACTGCAGACATGCACCACCATGCTCAGCTAATTTTTGTATTTTTGGTAGAGACTGGGTTTTGCCACGTTGGCCAGGCTGGTCTCAAAGTCCCGGCCTCAAGTGATCTGCCTGCCCCGGCCTCTCAAAGTGCTAGGATTACACAGGTGAGCCACTGTGCCAGGCTGAGCTTTCTTGTTTAATACTTTTCTGTAGGAGTACAAAGGCAAAACAATCAATCTATGTTTCACATAGAGAAGAATTACTAACCCAAGTCCCTCCAAGGGCCAGAAGAACACAGAAATGATCAGGCAAGCAGGTTGTGGCTGGGACAAAGGTGCAAGAACAATACATCTGGCTGGATGTTGTCTTGCTAGGATATAGGCTGAGGGGTACCAGATCACTCAGTGTTTCAACAGAAGACAGTAACCCAAAATTTTAAGTGCAATATCCTGGTTTTAAAATTTTGGCATCAAATTCAATTACTTTATAAAACTTTTTGAAGGGGGAAAAAAATAGAGTAGTGGGTAGAAAGGGCCTGCAGTGCCTTTTTGCACACCCCTAGAAATGTTTTCCTTCCTGTTCTTATCTCCCCGTGCTTCCCTGGGGGATTGGTTCTCATTGTTGCTTGAGTTTTAGTCACCTCCTCTAAGGAGGGCCACCAAAACAATAGGGTTCAGGGCTTTCCTGGGTCAACTTCAGGGCAGTTGAGATTGTACTCAGAGTGGACTGGTGGGGAATTCAGGTGGAAATTTTTCCCTCAGCTTGATGTTTCCATGGGAAGAGACCTGAAAGAAAGAATGTCACCTTCTCCTTTCTGCTTCTTCACTCATTTCTTCCCAGAGGTGAGGGAGTGAATTGTCTGAGTGGAAACATGGAAACAGGAATAGGACATGTAGCTGAGTGCCTTCTTTTCTCTCTCCTTTCCAAGCCAAGAACCCACTCTGCTCTGCTTTTCCATGGTGTAAGTGGGATGTCTGCAGTAGCAGTGCTGTCTGTGACCCAGTGAGTAGGTCTTTGTAATCACTGGCTTTGAAATTAGGAAACCCATTGTTGTCACATGTCTAAGCTAGGTTTTCCAAAAGGCTAATAAAGCTGACACTTTAGTCTCCATCTGCCTGATTCTTTTGTCTCTTAATTCATTCAAAACTCCAGCAGTGAATGAGGTATAATTTCCAATCTCAAATATCAATTTTTAGAATCTTTGAAATTAAATACACCCGAATCCCAAACCTGTTCTGTAATAATCTGTTTTTCTGTGCTTCACTGGAGGGATATGTAGGATTCTGGTTTCATCTTTTCTCCTGTGTCCCAAGGATGGGTCGACTGAATTGTATCCTAGAGAGCTGGATATCAGAGTTTTCTTCAGCCATCAGGGCTTACAATCAGTATTTTTTTAAGGTACCCTTCTAAGATCTTTTCTATGTAGGCATCAAACTTGAGTTTGTGTCCTCTTATTACTCTGTGATTGTTAACTGTCTTGTTATTTTCTTCCTCCTGGTAAATTCATAGGCTTGTGTTATCATACTTATCTCTTTGATGTTAGGCCAGAAAGTGGGACCAATACTTTTCATCTTATCATCAAACATCATCAATCATCAAATGTTTGTATCAGAAACCTTTGTTTTCTTTCAAATCTTTTATACATGCCCATATGCAAAGAGTAACAGAAAGAGAGAAGGGAGGCCAGTGTATAGTGTACCTCAGATTCTATTTATGTTAATCAAAGCAAGTTCCATTCAACTGGACTCATTATAAACTATGAAGACCGTTGCCAGGACTTAAAAAGAAAATCCAGCAATGGAAATAAAGCATCACCGGCAATGAAAAGAAAAAAAAAAGGTAGGATTTTATGAAGAAGACCATAAACTCGCAACCAGAGAGAAAAAATTACGTTATTCTTATCTTGTCATTACTTACCAAAGCTTAGCATGTGGTACCGATCACTGCCCACTAACCATATGTTAAGTTCAGGATATAAGATTTCACTGATGGTCTTATAATTCTCATACTTCTGTGGAAGAGGTCTTCCCAGGAATGTGGTAGGGATCCTTACCAACCTCACTCTGCAGCTCCTGCCCCTCTGCTAGCCCCTTCCATTATAATCTATGAAATGCTTATTTATTCAGAAAGAAATTTTACCCCCACCTTTGCTTCAAAGGCTTCTTCCACTTTCCCCAATTAAAATGTCTATTTTCTGTGACAGCATCATTTCCTTAGAAATTGCCTCCATTGAAAGAAATCCTGTTGTTCACTTTATCTTGAGCCAGTTGTTTAGGAAGAGGGATGAGCCAACTCTTACTTTCGACTGATACTCCTATATCTTTGTTTTGCCACTATCTCTTAGCAAAATGCTTCCTCTTGAAAATGGATACAGTCTTTTGAAGAGGACCCAACCATCTAGGACATACCAGTCTTGCCCAGAAACTTCAGTACCTAAGTTCCTTCTTCACTCTGTTCCATATTAGTACCCTCATGATGGCAACATCTGTGTTGATGACTTCTAGAATCCTGGTTTTGTTTGTTTTCAACTATGATAACCTGCCTATCTACTATTCCTTTTTCTCTTGCATTCTTAGTCTACTTCTGCTTCCCCAACTTCTAATCATTCTTTCTCTTCTGAATCACCCAAAGGTTTTCTCAGCTTTACGTGCTTTGATTTGTTCACAGTATTTGACACTATTGACCGACCTCTAGGTTGTGAAATTGTCTCTTTCTTGACGTTTCCGTGCCCTGCTTCTTTTAATGTCTCTTTCATTATCCGTTAGTTTTCTCTTCCTCCTTTTCATCCATATTAATTTAACGACAAATGTTTGTTGATGTTTCCTGCATGTCAGGAATTGTGTGAGTTAATGAGGATTTAATAGTGTTTTCTTTCCCGTCCACTTTCTGTCTCTCCACTATTTTCCATGGCTGTCTTGTTTATAATAATGGCTTCAACAATTGCATTAATGCATTTTACTTTGTAATTAGTATCATTAATTCTAATCTGTTCCATCTCCAAATTCTACTTTTCCAAATGCCTTGTCAGCATTTCCAACTTTGGGGCCTTTCAAAAGCCAGCTTATCTTCTTGATTTCCCTGTTTCTGGTAATAGCATTGCTGCCAGGCCAACCACCCTAAAACATCGTGGTCTTCCCAATTATCAAGCTCTATCTATATTCCTTCCCAATCAACTTTTCTAGTTTCTCTGCTGCTTTCCTAGATCTGTCATTCTGGTTTAATCTGACTACCTCTTGACTATTATGATGATCCTCTACATGGTTCTTTACTTCAATATGCATCCCAATCAATCTTCCTAAAGAAATCCTGTGCTTAAATTATTTTACTGTCTTCCTATTTCCTACCAAATAAATCCAAGGGCATTGCATAAAAACTCTTCATATCTGGTCTTGGCATATTATTCTAGACTCTTTTGAATATTTATTCCATGTTCCTGAAAAAAAATCTATAATGGCAGAAGCCTCTAGGTTTCTGTTATTTTCTGTGTCTAGAATATTTTTCTCTGCCTTTGCAAATCCTATCCAGCATTGTCTATTTCAAAGGTAAACTCCTCCATTTAAGTGTTATCTGATTTACCTAGTTATCGTATCTTCCTTCCCTGAACACCAATAGCTTTGCTTCTTTCTTCTTTCTGCCATTTTCCCTCTGTACATGTCTGTCTCTTGTGTCCAAATTTCCCCCTTTTAATAAGGATATGACAATATTGGATTAGGGCCCATCCTAATAACCTCATCTTAACGTGGCCCTATCACCTGCAGAGACCCTATTTCCAAATAAGGTGATATTCACAGGTAGTTGGGGTTACAACATCAACAGCCCCTTGGGAAACACAGTTCCACTCATAAGAGCTTCCCATTTATAGAAACCATAATCTAGATGCAGCAATGGGACTAACATAAAAAATTGATGAACAATATAAAAGAGTATGTATTTAATCATTACACTGAGTGACATAAACCCTTAAGGTATGCTAAGGCAATACAAATTATGGCTTGCAGGGTCAAGAAAAGCTTCATGGACAAAGGGTGATTTGAAGGTGAGCTTTTTCCTTAAGTACATATTATTCCTAAATAAGCATATTTTCTATATATTGTTACTGGTTAACATTTTGAAATAGATTCAGATTACTCAAGCTAATGAGACAGCTCGAACAATAGGATCAGGCTGTTAATGCAGCATGCAATAAATGTGTGTTGCAAGGAAGAAGTTTCCAGGGAACAAGAATTGCTATGGAAACCTGATATATCATTAAAAATGTAATGAATAAATATCATCAGGGTCTCAGATTCATCACACAGAAGAACTTCAAGACTGGGATAACAAAGTAGTTCTCACACTGATTGCTCAATGTTTTGTAAGCTAAATCAGTGTGATTGTCCATTAGCAAAAAAGGTAGTAATATTCAAATAATCCAGGACTCTGTAAGGTGTATAAAAACTCCTTCAGCATAGGCTTTTCATTTACATCACTGCCATTTTTCAGAAAATATTAATTTTAGCTGTAAGAAATAGTTATAACAATAGACCTGATTATATGCTTTCCAAAAGAACTAATATTTTGCCAACTCTTAAGAACACAATAGACACTGTAGTATCTTGGTGTTCAAGTATAATATTAAGAAAGGGAATCTTTTTCTTACTACTCTTTCTTGCTGTTATAAAATCCATGTTCCATACCCCACCTTTTCTCTTTCTCTCTTCTCATCTTTGTAACTCACATATGCTTTAAGATGTATCTTGTCATTTGTTCATTTATTGAACCTAATTGTACCTGTCTCTGGAGAAATGAGGCAGCCACTATACTGCTCTCAATGTTAAATAAAACCAGCCTCTTGGGCTGCAGACATGGAAGGGCCAGTTTGGGAAGAGGTGATAGAGAAAACATTGTGGACAAGCCACCCCTGTTACTGCTTCCATCAGATTTCATTCCAGTAGCCACTTTCTGGATCTCCCATGTGATATTTACACTTTCTGTTCTAAGTTTTTCTGCACCCATTTCCCATGGGAAGAATGTGGAGGCAACACCAGCAACCTTTATGCCCTTGCCATGCTCCTCCTACCACAGGGCCTTTGCACGGGTCATTTCATCTCTCTGGAACACTGTTACTTCCCATTTTTCCTAGTTAATTACCCATTAGTCCTTCAGATTGCAGCTCCAGTTTTACTTTCTCAGGTAAGTCTTCACCTCCGTGGTCACATTCCCCTCCAACAGGCTCTCATAGCACATACACCTTGTGTTCATTATAGTGGCACCCGTATGACAATTTGGTTAATGGAAGCTGCATCATGGCACTGACTATGTCTATTTTTACTCACCGTTAAGTTTCCAATTCTGGCACATGGTATGGTCTTAATAAATATTTATTAAATAAATGAATCAATAGCTTGTGTTTCCTGGATTACACTTAAGAATTTCTGAGGCCAGGCACAGTGACACATGCCTATATCCTGGCACTTCAGGAGGCCGAGGCAGGAGGACCACCTGAGGTCAGGAGTTTGAGACCAGCCTGGTCAACATGGTCAAACCCCGTCTCTACTAAAAATACAAAAAGAATTAGCCAGTTTTAGTGGCAGGTGCCTGTAATCCCAGCTACTTGGGAGGCTGAGGCAGAAGAATCGCTTGAACCTGGGAGATGGAGGTTGTAGTGAGCAGAGATTGCACCACTACACTCCAGCCTGGGTGACACAGCGAGACTCTGTCTCAACAAAAAAGAATTTCTGATTTAGATGCTTTGCACTGGCACAGTGTGTTGGCAATTAGTGCGATGTGTTCTCACAATCTATAGTCATACCATTGGTGGCTGTTGAAAAATGAAACATTATATTGCTTTCTTATTTCTGGTAGTATGTTTTGTAAATTGCAACACACAATTACAATATCACTGTCCTTGCTGATATGTGTTTCTCATTATATAATGCACACAGTTGTTGATATAATGTAGCTAGAAATGTTCTATGGAGAGGAATACTAGGCTTTAATGGTTTCTGATGTAGGTATGAATGATTACCACTGTGAATGCAGCTGAAAAGTGGTAATAGATATGCAGAAACATTTCGAAGTGCAATTAGTTTTTTAGAATTCTGAGGCCATGCCAGTATTTGGCAGAAAATATTGATGCCATGAACTGTATGGATGTGAGAGGTGGGAAGTGATAGTATATTTGCTTTCTTTGGTATGGTATTTTGGAATCTCAGAGAAATAACGTTCTCAAGAAGCTCATAGTTGGGAAGTGGTCCATATAAATGTTTCTAAAAATCTGGATTTCTAATAACATAGCCCCACACACAGAGAGTGCATTCTTCTGTAGTCACAATTATAAGGTAGAGACAAAAATCATCCCAGTAATCTACACAGCCATGTGTAACCTGGATGCCATCCTCCAGGTTAACTTCAGTTAACCAGCCTCTAACTTCACTTCCTACTGCTCTTTCCCTCTCTCATCCCTCTTGCCCCATGCCAGCCACATTGGCCAACTGACTGTTTCTCCCTCAGGACTTTTGCCTGTGCTGTTCCCTCCTCATGGCATACTATTCCCATAGATAACCACATAGCTGGCCCTCTACTATCCTTCCCAGTGAGGCCTGTTTTGGCCATTCTGTTTAAAACTGTAACATCTGCCAAATGCAATGCCTGCACTTCTCTCCCTTTAATTTTCTCCCACACATCAAATACTATCTGATACTACTATATATTTTACTTACTTATCCTGTATTTTTGCTGCCTTCTCTCACAAAAATGTAAGTTCCTGGAGAACAGAGATTTCTTCACTGTTTTTAGTGTGTCTTCTTCACTGTCGTGTCTCCAGTGCATAGTGTAGCTTTGATAAGACCTGACCTGACTCGTAGTAAGAGCTAACCCATAGTAAGAGCTCAAAAAATATATGTTGAATAAATAAATGAAAGCACTGCATTGAAGAAAAGGGGGAGATACATAGGCTTTGAACTCTGTCTCTGCCATTTACTTTTTGTGTAATCCCAGGCACAATATCTTCTGTGAACCTTATCTGTCGAATGAGGAATATCTCTGTTCATTACTGTCTAGCATTGTTCTTGTATGTGTCACCTCTTCCTGAATTGTAGAAATGAGACTAGTAATCACTCCTCTTCTTCTCCAGGTGACCGTGTAGGCTGGCGTTCAATAAGTGACAGACGTTGTTATCAGAAAGGCTTTCTGGAGGAGCTAATTTTGAGTAGATAGAGATTTGATACATGTGGGGTAGTGTTTGCTATTGTTATCATGCTTAAACACAGGGTCTGCTCTGCGCAGAATGAAATAAGAGTGTTGGAGCAGGCTAAGAATCACTGAGCTATTTAGAAGAGAGCAAGATGAAGAAGGACTTGTGGAAAACCAAGACAATCTTAGGAGGCCATGATATGACTAAACATCAAGTGGAGAAGATGCTTTCTTTCTACACGTGTGGATGTTTGGAATTAGGAAAATCGAGTCACAGGGCTGGGAGGTAGTGTTAGGAACCCTTCTGGGGTACTAGAAATGTTCTCTGTATTGAACTGGGTGGTGGTTACATTGGTGAATCCATATGCTCATTTATGAGTCTGTGCACTTTACAGTATGTTAGGTAAAATTCATCAAAAGTAAAATATGTACTTTACCATATGGAAGTTCTACTTCAATAAAAAAGCAAAACCATGTCTATGGCTATGTGTGTGTGTGGTGTGTGTGTGTGTGTGGTTCTAAAAAAACTTAGCTAGCAATGATGAGATGATGATATCAATAGCTATGAAATCACATTGAAGCAAGACATTTATCATTGAAGAATGGCATAGAGAAAAGAACTGGGACTCAAGAGAACAGAAAGATGATGGTACCTCTGCTTGGGCTGAGGAAGTGGGGAAGCAATGCTTTTTGGGCTGTGTGGGAAAGAAGAGGAGGCTCAAGGGAGCTTCGTTGGGGCCATTTAGTGACAAGTTTCTGCAAGGTGGACTGTGAAGCAACTTCCAGTAAGAGAGTTCTCTCTAAAGTTAAAAGGACGACTGATAATGCTGCAGACTGTGCAACTTTCTGCTCTGGACCCGTGAAGAGAGTTGTAAAATCTCCTTGTAGAAGTTGGAGGAATTTTTTTTTTTAGCACCGGAAAAGAATGTGGGAGAGCTCTAGAAATTCTGGCTTTCTAAAGTAAAACTTATAGTACCAAATGTCTATAAAAAAACTTTTATGAATAGTTTGAGACTGATTTTATTGCACAAAATCAGAAAATGGCAGAACTAAAAAAGATTTCAGATGCCGTCTGATTGAATAACTTCATTTTCTAGAAGCTAAGTTTCAGGAAGTTATGGTGCAGCCACAGTGACACAGCTGGGTCACATAAAGCTAAAGAGAACTTAGAACTCAATAGCAACACCAGGCACAGTGGCTCATGCCTATAATCCCAGTACGTTGGGAGGCCAAGGAGGGTGGATCACCTGAGGTCAGGAGTTCGAGACCAGCCTGGCCAATATAGCAAAACCCCATCTCTACTAAAATACAAAAATTAGCCGGACATGGTGGTGGGTGCCTGTAATCCCAGCTATTCAGGAGGCTGAGACGGGAGAATCACTTGAACCCGGGAGGTGGAGGTTGCAGTGAGCTGAGATCATGCCATTGCACTCCAACCTGGGTGATGAGAATGACACTCCATCTCAAAAAAAAAAAAAAAAAAAGAACTCAGTAGCAATTTGCTTTTAAAGATTCCCTCCCTTTCTCCTTTCCTTCTTTCCTTCCTTCTCTCCCTCTGTCCCTCCCTCTCTCCCTCCCTCCATTCTTTCCTTCCTTCCTTCCTTCCTTCCTTCCTTCCTTCCTTCCTTCCTTCCTTCCTTCCTTCCTTCCTCCCTCCCTCCCTCCCTCCCTCCCTCCCTCCCTCCCTCCAGTATCTCAGTTCTTCTCTCCCTCCCTCTTTTCCCTTCTTTTTCAAATTGGGAAGTATATTTAGCAACCCTTTTAATAACAGGGTGAATAATTACTTTTTAGACATTAAGAAATTGTATTCATTTTAGTTCACTATAGTCAATACATTGTTATTGGACTCAAATTATTTAGTATATTGAAATGTATTCTGACTTATTTATCTAATTGGAACTGTGAAATAAAATGCTGATTTGTATTCTGTATAGGCTCTTGCTTTAAAAAGTGTAATAAGATTGTTTTAGGGTCAATAGCACCTTCACAAAAGGAAAGCAAAATGACTAATATAATCTTAAATAAGCTATTCAAACAAATACAGCGGCACACTTTAATTTCTTTAATTCACACTAAGTTGTTAGAAAAATTACTAATGTTCACAGCATAGGTTCTTACTTCTGGGTCTGCAAAACTAAAACAAAAAGAAATGACATGACAATATTGAAAGAAAAGTCAACAATTATAATTTTCAAACTTAACCTAGTCATTGTCAGTTAAATAACCAAAGAAGTGAGTCAGTTTTGAGATGCGTCTTAGAACATTTTCAGTTAAAAGGGCCAAATTCATTTTTCATCTCTTCATTATAGCTAAGCTACAATTGAAAGCCTAAATATTATTTTTTAAATTAGTCATTATGACTAAAATTTAATAGACCATTACATACTACATTAAGGCTTACAATGATTCTTATTTCAAATATCTGAGCATAAAACTGATTATCATCTTTTAGTAAAAGAATATATCTGGTAAAAGAATTAAGATATTTTTCCATCCCTATAAGTGCATGTGGAGGAAGAATTTGAAAATACTTATCGCTTGAGCTTATATGAGGTTCTACCCCTAAACAGACTTGGCATCGCTTGTTCTATTCCCACGTGTGGTCTGTCTGACCTCTAAATTAGGAATTAAAAGAATAACAGGAATGTGGAAATGTGTTTTTTCTTTGATCCATTCTCTGATCATAAAGGAAACTGGGAATATGGAAATGTGGTTTCTCTTTGATGCAGGTTTTAATTAGCATATTTATAAGCAGTGCAGGGAGTTCTTACAGAGAAATAGAGATGGGAGGAGTCTCCCACCCTGGCACTTCTTGGGTTCTGATGTATCCAATGTGGAAAATACAGAAGTGCTCAGCTTTCATGGCGGGGTTCAATCAGAGAGTTAACAAGTATTTATCGAGGATCCACGGGGCACATAACTTTGAAGGGCACTCCAGGCATAAACAGTAACTTCTTACAACTCAGCTCAATGGGTAGGAGATTTAAGTGTGGTTAAGAGCTTCATACTGACAAACGTAGCTTTATTTACCCTTAATCCAGAAAATGGCATTAAATCTGATATTATGCCATTGTTGCTGTGGTAGTATTCACAAGGTTGGTATGGAGATTTGCCCATATCCTGGGAAGTCCACATCTGTGATGTCTCCTGGTCCTGGTGTGAGTATTGAATTATCATTTTTGAGTTCTTCAATTCCCAACATTAAGTGGAAATCTCTGTTAGTTATCAGGATTGTGCCTCTAGAAACTCAAAGCGGGCCATGTGTCAGCGACATCATAGGTTTCTAACTGGATTTAGTGTCTACACTTCTACCTCCTCCTCCGTTTCCTTCTTTTATTCCTAATACCACCCTCCTCCTCAAAACACAGCTCAAAATGCTCACCCAACTTGACCGTATGGTGATTAACTCCCACTCTCAGTTAGGTCAGGAATCCTCCTGTGGCCTTGCCTCCATGTTGTCTGAGCCTGTGCTGCCTAATTCTGGAATTGCAGTCTCTCCTCCTTGTTTCTGTAATGTGAAAATCCAACCAAAAAGCAGTGCGATATGGAGCAGTGGTTCTCACACCTCAGTGATAATCTTTTTTTTTTTTTGAGACGGAGTCTCGCTCTGTCACCCAGGCTGGAGTGCAGTGGCGCGATCTCGGCTCACTGCAAGCTCCGCCTCCCGGGTTTACGCCATTCTCCTGCCTCAGCCTCCGAGTAGCTGGGACTACGGGCGCCCGCCACCACGCCCGGCTAGTTTTTTGTATTTTTTAGTAGAGATGGGGTTTCACCGTGTTAGTCAGGATGGTCTCAATTTCCTGACCTCATGATCCACCCGCCTCGGCCTCCCAAAGTGCTGGGATTACAGGCTTGAGCCACGGCGCCCGGCCTCTCAGTGATAATCTTAATCACCTAGGGATCTTTTTTTTTGTTTTGTTTTTTGTTTGTTTGTTGGTTTCTGGGCCAAACTGGTAGAAATTTTGTTTTCAGTCAGTTTGATGATGGGTCAGCTTTGAAAAGCACCATTTTTCTGTAAAGCCCCCTTCATGGAATGTGGCTACAGAGCAGCAGCGCTGGCCTCACCTGGGGTATGTTACATGCAGAACCTCAGGCCCCACTCACCAACCAGAGTCAGCATTTTAAACTGAACTCCATGCATAAACATATGAAAGCTGGAGATGGGCTTCTGTGAAGAATATTGACCCTGACTCAGAAAATCTAGGTTGTGCTTTAAAAATTGCTGTTAGCAAAATGCCACCTAGGACATGTGCTTTAAACTTTCTCTACTCATTACTTCATAGGAAAGAGTGAGAGCAAGAGTGAGAGAGAGAGAGAGAGAGAGAAAGAAAAAGAGAGGGAATTGGTCTAATCTTATTTTTGAGGATTCTATTTCATTTTAAAGAGGTCTTTTAGTAACAAAAGTGAAGAGAAAGATAGTTAAGAAAAATGAAAATGTCAGGGTGTGTGTGTGTATGTGTGTGTTATATGCAGTGTATGCATTGTGTGTACATATGTGGTATGTATTATACATGTAGTATGTATTTGTAGGGTGTGTGTGTATGTGGTATGTGGAAAGAAATAATTCCATTTTCCACTGTATTAGTTTGCTAGTGTTGCCATAACAAAGTATCCAAACTAGGTGGCTTAAAACAAAGACTTTTATTCTCTCACAATTCCAGAGGCTGGACGTCCAAAGTCAGGGTGTTGGCAGAGCCACGCTGTCTCAGAAGGTGCCAAGGAAGGACCCATTTCAGGCCTCTCAGCTCACGGCAGTTCCTCGGCTCACAGCACCATAGCTCAATCCTCCCATGGTGTTCTTCCTGTGGGCTTCTGTACCTCCAAATTTTCCCATTTTTTAAAAGACATCAGTCATGTTGGATTAGGGCCTACCCTAATGGCTTCATATTAACTTAATTACCTCTGTAAAGACCCTATCTCCAAAAAAGGTCACATTCTGAGGTATTGGGGGTTAGGGCTCCAAAACATGAATTTATGGGGAATGCAATTCAACCCAGAACACCCACAATGACAGTGCAAAAGAGAAGAAGAATCTGGGGGGCCCTGAACGCCCCTCACTGTCATCCCATGCCCACCTGGGGTTAGATCAGAACTACTGTGGAGAGACAGCTCCTGAGCCTCCCTGTTCCCTGGCCTTGAGGTCACACCAGCCTAGGCTGATTATGCTTAGCGTAATTCGAAAAACACAAATCCTTCCGTTTCACTGACTTTTACTTCCTGACCTAAGTGAATGGAAGACCAAGACAAATGATCTTTGATGGACTACTGGCAAGGTTTATTTCCACTAAAAATCAAACCCACCATAATTTCTTTCTAATGGACCAACGGATCCCTGATGAAGGCCTACAAATCTACCAGGCCCTCAGTTCTTACGGCTTCAGGAAGACTAAAACGTCAGCTATTTTCTTTACTAGGCACTCCGTCAGAGTCCCCCGGGTCTGATTTTATTATTGCTGTGTCCGTGAGGTGTGGTCTGTGCATAATCTGAAAAAGTCAACTGCATGCTGAACAACGTTGATTTAAAGCAAAACACCATGGACGGACTGACTTCCCCAAATAGTAATGGGCTCAGAGAAAGGCAGTGAAATGAAGCTCAAAGTGAGAAATGGCTTGGATTTGAGCACCTCCTATATTTGCAGAGCCTGAGGGGACAGAGATGAATGGTGCTACCCAGTAGGAGAAACTTCCACCTTGAGAGTATTTCTCTGAGAGCCTACACAATTACAGTGAGCGACTCACATCATGGGGTAAAATATATTCATACTAAATTTGTCAGTGACACTTGCTTTAGTGCACTTAAGTTCAAGGTGATGTTGAAAATTTGGAGAAGTGGATACATAAAAGCAAGCAGAGGTTTCAGTGGTAATTCATGTAGGAGAATTCAAACTTTGTAAATATGATTTATTGATGGGATTGATTTTGCAAAAGAGCGATAACTATCAGGCTAGGTGGAGTGAGCAGGTGAATGCAGAGTGTGGAAATGTCCTATTGTGGAGTAATATGTGCAAATAGGATGGACCAGGACTAGCATATGTGTTTTCAAACTTTTTTGACCATTACTCATAGTAAAAAACAATTTTACATTGTGACCTAGAATATGTACCCTCACATATCTATAAATATGAAACAAAAGTTTGCAGAATAATACTCATCTTTACATGTGAGACTCCATTTCTTATTCTATTCTATTCTATCCTATACCATCCCATCCCATCCCATCCCATCCCATTCCATCCCATCCCATCCCATCCCATCCCATCCCATCCCATCCCATCCCATCCCATCCCGTTCCATCCCATCCTATTCTGTCCTATCCTACCCTATTCTATTTGCCTTCATTCCTTTTTATTTTCTTTCAATGTTGGCATGCTCTGCTGCATTGGTTTTATGACCTACCTATACGTTGCAACCTGGAAAGGATGAGATAATTATCACTCTACACCAGTGGTTCTCAAGTGGACAGGGGTTAAGGAGATTTGATAATATCCAGAAATGTTTGAAGGATGTCACAATTGGGAGGGTGCCCCTGGAAACTGGTGGGTAGAGGCCAGAGATTTTATAAAACGTCCTACAATACACAGGACAGCTATGAAGAATTATCCCACAACGAAGAATTATCCTGCCTGAAAAAGCAATAGTGTGCCTGCTGGAAAATCCTGCAATATACTTAACACTCTTCCAAATATTCCTTAGAGCATGATTTTCAGTCTGGTTTCCTTAGAGACTTAGGAGCTCTGCAAAGTGGTTCAGGAACCACTCCAGGTGGCAAGAAGTGGGCCTCTCACCACTCTCACCACTAGTCAGAGGAGGCTGGACTTTAATTCATAGGGTGACCAACTCATTCCAGTTAGCTTGGGACTTCTCTGGTTTTAGCACTGAAAGCCCTATGTCCTAGGAGCTCCCTCAGTCCCTAGCAAACTGGGACATTTGGTCACTCTATAGTAGATAGGACAAGAATAGTTCTTAAAAAAAAAAAAAAAAAAAAAAAAAAGAGATTTTGCTTAAAATAGGAAGAGAAGGATGTTAAAAGCAACTGCTTGCAGAAGCATAAATCTTTTGATGGAAGGGTGTTGAGAACTTGGAGGAGACCACTAAGACATTCCTTTTAAAATGTTATTAATAATTTGGGGAACAGTCTGGAGAAGAAATATTAAAGACCTAGGTTTCTCTCCCTGAGCTTAGAACCCTGGGGAGAGGAAGACCTTAATCACCACCTTCATGGGAAGGAAGCAATGCTATTTGAAAGATGTTAAGCAGCTGTTGTCTGCTCCTGCATTTGACAGGTTAAGAGGAATTCTAAAGAAATATTAAGCAAAACTTCTTGCCTTAATAAAATTTTTGAAATATCTTGTTCTGGATTCTTCTGAGGAAAAATAAGACAAGAATCTCCATTTTAAAAAATACAATTTTTTTGAATCGAGTTCTTCCTATAGGCAGGGAACTTGTAGCCTCTTGAGCTTCCTTCAATTCCTAATTCTATGAATGACTTAAATCTTTATCTGGTAAGTGCCCTGGACTAGTTGCATTCTGGAATTAATGAAAAAAGACATGAACTCTGTCCTATAGGAGATGACATTCCCCAAATACTCAATCAAAAATCAACCTCATGCTTTTTTGGGTCATATCTTCTTGAAAGTGTCCCTGGAGGGATTTTTTTTTTTCTATTCCCTGCAAGCCAATTTATTGTGGCTACTCAGGTAGTTTCTTTCAGACCTCAGAGCTACAACTAATTAAACTTCAACATGTTAGTACCTGACCTCACTGTCTGACCTCCTTTCAGTGCCTTTTGTTATATTTTGGTTCAGTGTTCTCATATATCCTTAGCAGAAGGTCAACAAAATATTTCAGAACTATGATTAATAATATAGCTTTTGTTCTTTAGAAAATTTTTGAAGGAATAGTAATCTCTCCCCAGTGACTATTTGCTGCCCACAGTTAAAATTGTTATGTATTAGGATTACTTCATTTTGTTACAGGAAAGGGGTCTCAATTCAGACCCCAAGAGAGGGTTCTTGCGTCTTGCACAAGAAAGAATTCCAGATGAGTCCAAAGAGTAAAGTGAAAGCAAGTTGATTAGCAAAGTAAAGGAACAAAAGAAATGGCTACTCCATAGATAGAGCAGCCCTGAGGGCAGCAGTTTGCCCATTTTTATGATTATTTCTTGATTATATGCTTTAAACAAAGGGTGGATTATTCATGCCTCCCCTTTTTAGACCATATAGGGTAACTTCCTAACATTGCCATGGCATTTGTAAACTGTCATAGCACTGGTGGGAGTATAGCATTGAGAACGATCAGAGGTCACGTTCATCGTCATCTTGATTTTGGTGGGTTTTGGCTGGCTTCTTGACCACATGCTGTTTTATCAGCAAGGTCTTTATGACCTGTATCTTGTGCCAACCTATCTCATCCTGTGATTTAGAATACCTTCACTGTCTGGGAATGCAGCCCAGGTCTCAACTTCATTTTACCCAGCCCCTATTCAAGATGGAGTTGCTCTGGTTCAAACACTTCTAACAATTTGACACTTCCTTTCCCCAGAAGAGATTGTAATAACATTTACTCTGGTCAAAATGGAGTATTTGCCAAAGGATGAGGAGAAGGAAAGCATTCCTATATGTAGAGTGTCTCCAATCCTTTTAAAAATAGAAACTACAATTTATCTCCCTGATGAGTTGAGTTCTTGTGTAGAGGGTGATATGTTGGTGAAATCTGACTCAGGAAGGCTGAGGGCTGCTCATGGAGATGGGAAGCTCCAGAAAAGCTCATTAGAGAGTGCTCAGCTGCTGTGGCCTTCGCTGCCCCCATCACAGACACTTCTGGGGGATCTACAGAGGAGGGTGGCTGGGGGTTGGGGGTTCCCAAATGAGGCTCTTCCACCAGCTTGTCAAGATGTTTCTAGATGTAAATAAACAGTGCATTCCTAACAAGGCTACACCTCATTTCCTTCCCTTAGGAATACAGAGGATCTCTCTGAAAACTCAGGAACTGTGACACTGTGTTTACAGTATTTTAATTATTATAGACCCATTTGCTCAATTGAAGAGGCCTTGGATAACACTTAAATACCTGAATGGTCTAGCCTTCATTCAAAGAGTCGCTGAGCTATAAAATACTCATTTGCCAAACCCTGTTGTTTTAGACCATTAGTTACTACCGAGATCCATAATGATTTGGCCATTTCCAGTAATAAGCAAAAGAGAGGCGGTTCATTATCTTTAGCACCCGTGACTAAAATTACTTGTTACAACTCTTAACGAATGGTTCTATTTGCTAATGGTTCTTCCAAAATGAAACTTGTTTTGTAAAAGAAGTCATTTTTCTTCAGATAACAGCAAATATATTTTGTTCTACAATACACATTATGTCCTCGGCAAAAATTGAATGTAGAAATCTTTCTTACATTTCATATAAAATATCAGCAAGCAAAGTTCGTCCTGTTTGAGTGAAAAAAAAAGTCACTGTGCAAATAGTACCACACAAAGTAATGGCTTTGTTGCAACTTGCTTTCCAGGTAGAGTGCAATGGCTCAGCACAGACACTTAGGAATCAGGTTGGAAAGAGGGTGAATACAAAGAGAATAAAGATGAGTTGTAGATTCAGGATGATTGGTAATTTGCTATATATGTCTTGGCTGGGAAAAAATAACTTGGTATTTACCATGGGGTGGAAGGTAAATTTTGAGAGTCTAGGTTGGTAGGAGAGTGAAAATAGAAGAGAAGTCAACTAGTTTGACTACATATTAAATAGGAATGGGACATCTGCAAAAGAAACAAATAAAGAGGAGGAGAACAGAAGGAAAGGAAAGCCAGGACACTGGTGAGGAGTTGGGCTCTGAACAGCAGAAGTGATGATCATTTTAAGAACAGAAAGCTGAACGTTGAATTTTGAGAGTCTTCTGTAATATAAGCTCCCTCACTCTCTCAAAACCTTTCATAAAGTCCAAAGGGGCTCTTTCACCCTACCACCCCCTCCCTTTTTAGAGCACTTCTACTTTCAGAAGCTTTTATATAATTTATGTTTGTTTATGGTCTGGCTTTTCTTACCAAATGAGGAGATTTTGTCCATTTTGTTTCATGATATATAGTCCAAGGATCTAGGGTAGTGTGTGACTCAGAATGGATGCTGATAAATATTTTTAAAAGAATGAATACATGATTGAATGAGAGCTACCACTATCTTTAAGGCTTTCAGCAAAATTGGGACAGACCCAGAGGAGCCTGTTAGCCTGCCTAATGTGTCCTTATTTAAATCCACCAGCTGGTATCATCCAAAGGTTCCAGTTACTTTAAAGTTCTAACAGTCCTCCCTTTTCCCAATTTTCTGTTTCCCAGTAACCTAGCTTATACTTACATAAACCCATTGTCTCTCTCCCTAGTCCAGGTGCATGAACTACATTGCATACTGTTCTGTTTTATGAGGATGAGAAATACAAATGAAATCCTAAGTCCCTCAATTGACTGAGCAGATGCCTTCTTGGCCAAGGGGACCTCAGTGTAACCTTGAAAACTGAGCTCTGGGCCATGACAGGATGGGGAGGTCAGAACCCCTCCCTTGCTAACCACCATTAGGCTTTTCTCCTTGAGGGCTAAACAGAAACCAGCCCTTTAAAGAGGCTCCCCTAACTGATATCAACCAACTGCCTAATGCTGACCCTTCTTTCTTGCCTGATAAGAGATCACCAGTCTTGGAGTGGTTCTGGCCAGTCTACAGAGAATGCACAGTAAGAGTCTTTGTGTCTTCTGCTTCACCTTTTGATATCAAAGGGCCAAAAACTCTACCCTTTGATCGTGCTAATGCTGCCATTTTTTGTACATGGGACCCATGAAGGGGCATGAAGCTCAATTGCACATGCATACATTTCTCCTTTCATAAATGTTCAGAACTCCTCCTATCGCTTATTGAATATGTATATTTCACCACCCAGTTCAGCATAAATTCCTGTCTTATTCTGCCAACCCTCAAAGTATCTGTTTCTGGCTTCTGACAGGAGGCTATATTTCCCAGCCCGGCAGAATGGCCACCCCGCCAGCTGCAACCCTTTATGAGAAATAAAGTTCTCCTTTCCAAATTCATTAACCTCATTCTTCAGTTGGCAAAAGGCTTATGGATTTGTAGATACTGCTAATTTAATTAGAAATAATTTTTTTTTCTGTTCTTATTTATTAATATTTTATTAGTATTATTATTTAGCCTCACATGAGCAGTGATATTTTCTCCAGCTCTAGAATGTGGAGGAGATTCACACTAGACTCTCACTACATCAAATCCCACATCCTGCCTCCTGGTTTTTGACTTTGGACTCTAAAAGCTGACAGACAACCTATGCATTGAACTTTCTTGGTGCGTGTAAGTTGTTATTAGGATGGCAAGTAAAAATGCTTTCACAGTCCAGGATAATAATGTAAGCTAATGAAGTTGGTCGGCCTGAAACAGTTGGGAGAGGTAGGGTCTGGGTTGAATAAAAGAGTGCTTGACTCATCTGAAGGTATTCAAATTTATGTTTTTAAAAGCTATGCTAGCTAAACATAATACATGTTTATTACCATATTGGTAATGCTGTTTTGTAATTATAATTCCTAATCTCAAGCATAATGGGATTCAAAAACTAATTTTTTTCATAAATCTAATTTTTGTATTATAATTCCTTCAAAATTGTTCTGCTAATTCTGGGACTCATATGAATATTGTGAGTGAATATATATATATATATATATATATATATATATATATAGAAAAATTTTTTCAATGGAGTTGTGTAGCACATCTGTGTATTGTGGTACAGAACAAGGAATATATATAGGGGATTATAAGACAATCTATGAACTGAAATCATTCAGCAAAAGCATGAAATTGGAGCTAGTGATGAGGAAATATATAAGCTGCCACTCTGTCTCCAAAATTTCTGGAGAGATCAGTAGGGATGAGGCTGTCCCACATGTGACACGTGATTTGACCCAATTTTGTTTGTGATTGGTTCAAATCCCAGCTCCCCCCTTACAAGTTGTGTGACCTTGGACAAGTTACTTAACTGCTGTGTGTCATGTGACCTTATCTGTCCAGTTGGGTTCATAATGGTAGGTGCTTAATAGTTTATCATTCAAAGGGGCATTGTGAGGATTAAATGAGTCAAGGCACACAGACCACTGAGAACAGGCACTGACACTGTAAGCATATATAAAAAGCATTCATTGAATGATTGATTATTGTTATTATATTTTTATTGTTATTCAAAAGGCAGGGGAGCTCAGCTGACAGATTGTCCTTACTAACCCCTCTGTCTTCCTTGTTCCATATACTTGTTTGTTTAGAGCAATTATAATGGGTGGTACTGATCATTGTAGCTCCAGTTATATCTAAATATCACTTATGGTTATGCCTTTTTCCTATAGAGAATTTCAAGGGTGTTGTTAGTGTCTTCTTTATAAGTGACTGAAGTACAGGAACAATGCCTACCCCTAGACCCGGAGCACTGATACTCCCAAGTCTAGCATTTTTGAAAACCTAATGCCAAACCCAGCTGGTAGTGTCTCACACCTTGGTGTAACATGGTAGGTCCTCAACAAACCTGTTGAATACATCATCAAGGACCCACACTTCCTAGTCAATAGAATTCTTTCTCTTGGAGATTTGATTAGAATGGTATACTCAGTATATATCTCCTAAAACAGCATTGCTGGTGCCTTTAGTTTTGCTGTCTCTGGCTCTGTAGCCTGAGACCTGATTACACCTTCTGTCAGGAACACTTAAAAGCATGCCCTTCAGCTAATAACCCTTAGATGTCATGCCAACCTCTCTGCCATCTGCTTCATTTATCTCTCTTGGGTACCCCAAACCACCCCCTCCCACACACATACAGGCACATGTACACACTTATGCACAACATAAACATGAAACAACATTCCAGTCCTCTTCCTTGAACCAAAATAAAACAATCCCCTTCCCTCCTGAAAACAAACCCTCCAATCCCCTCTACATATCTACATGTGATAGCAGATACACGCTGACGTCATTGGCAAACCAGTTCTGTAAACAGAGAGACTTACCTTCTCTTCAAACCCTTGGAAAAGACAGAACTCACATCCTATAATTAGAGATAAGGTTACTCTCCACTAGGCTGTGTGCCTCTTTCTGAAACTGCTCAATCCTTTCAAATACATTTTTAGGAGTTAAATGAAATCAGTAAAGTTCTACATGGGTTGGGGTATATTGGAAGAGGCTGTATGGAATTTGTGTCTGACTTAGCCACCCACGGCTTTGAGATTTCAGTCTAGGCTTCCTGAGCTTTGGATTTCCTCATGGCTGAAATGGGAATAATGCACTCATTTAGCTGTGAGTGGGAAAAGAGAGACATGGAAATGTGCTAAGCAAATCGTTGGTGTTATTGCTGCATCCTTAGATGAAGAGTGTTCCTGCCCAGCCAAAGGCCAAGGACCACAGCAGGGCTATTAGTCAGTGGCTCACAGTTCATAAGAATAGTTCATGAGTTGGTAACAGGGGTTAACCTTTTTATTTCTGAAGGATTTTTCCCTAACACACTCTCTTTCTTTCCTTCTGTTTCTCTCTCTCTCGGCCCTCAAGAGCATCATTCCCACTACATCCAAACTCAATTACAAAAAAAGTGGACTTGACATTTTTGAAAAAGTATCAGCAACATGATATAAACGCAATTTTCAAATGTTACATAACCCTCGGGCATTAAGGAGTGATGCAGCCTTACCCAATCTCTCAAATAACAAAGATAAAGCAATCACAATCACAGAATCGCACAATGTTACTACTGGCAGGAATTTTAAAACCTGACAAATTTTAAATAACAAGGAACTTTTAGAAGATTCTTAGCAAATAGACCAACACAGCTAAGATCTTAAAGAAATTTTCTAAAATCTAAGTTATTTCTTCACACATATTTAAATGCACAGAATTTCAGGAAGCAGCAAACCATTGTTTTGAGAATAAACTAGCCTGTAGTCCCGGCTACTCGGGAGGCTGAGGCAGGAGAATGGCGTAAAAACCCGGGAGGCGGAGCTTGCAGTGAGCTGAGATCCGGCCACTGCAATCCACCCTGGGCGACATAGCGAGACTCCGTCTCAAAAAAAAAAAAAAAAAAAAAAAAAAAAAAAAAAAAAAAAGAAAATAAACCGTCACTAATTAGCATATCTTGAGTATTTACTGTGTGCCAGGCACCATTCCAAGTGCTTTACATGTATTAATTCACATAAGCCTTATAACAACTGAACACAGAATCTTGTGCAAGGTCACAGGGCTCATAAGGGGCTGAGCCAGGATTTCACTGGAGACAATCTGGATCCAGCTTGCTGTTTTCTAGTGCAGACAACACTACTGCTAACTAAAGAATTTGTAGCGTGGTGGAAGCCACTGCTCAATTTTCCCCTTTTTGTGTAGTAACAGTATCCCAAAGTTCACTGGGGTACTGCTCAATTTTGGACTACATCCGCAGCCTGCTTTATAGTATTCCTTTATAACCCTGTGTGCCTTTGACTATGTGCTGGCCAATGGGATACAAGAGAAAGTGTTGCCTGGGAATCCCAGGAAAACAGTTTAAAGGGAGCCAATCCACTAAGAGGTACCTCCTCCCTGTCCTGCTTTTCCTTCTTCTGCAGGCTTACAACTTGTATGTGATTGTTGGCATAATCAAAAATGACACGATCTTGCTGTTGAAGCCATGTGCTGGGATGGTGGAGTAGAAAGCTACGAGCCCCTGATTCAACGCTGGTTTGTCTACCTCTAGACTTTTAAAAAATGTCCAATAGAAGCCTTTTTTAGCCTCCTTTTGGAGATATCCTTTGCCTATTTTTTCCTCTTGGTCTCTCTTCTTTCTACTCAATCTCTTCATTTTTCCTTCTCTCCCATCTCCTTCCTTCTGTATCTCATCTCTCTTTCATCATCTGTGGCTCTTTTTGTTTCTTTCTTCCCCTTATTATTCACCCCAACTCTTTCTGCTCTGTCTCTGGGTTTCTTTTCCAAAAAGAGAGCAAGTATAAGAATTAAGAATGCACATAGAAGATTATTGCAATTTATTTTATTTAATTACTTTATTTTTTTTTTTTTTTTTTTTTTGAGATAAGGCCTCACTTTATGCCCAGGCTGGAGTGCAGCAGTGTGATCCTAGCTCCCTGCAGCCTCAAACTCCTGGGCTCAAGCAATTCTGACTCAGCCTCTCAAAGAGCTAGGACTACAGGCACATGCCATCACTCCCAGCTAATGTTTTTATTTTTATTTTTGTAGAGACAGGGATCTCATTATATTTCCCAGGCTAGTATTAAACTCCTGGCCTCAAGTAGTCCTCCTGACTTGGCCTCCCAAAGTGCCGGGACTACAAGCGTGAGCTACTGCACCCAGCCTGATCTGTAATTTTGAATGCAATTATAGTAATTATATTTGCATGGCTGGATTATGGATGATTTCATTACTACTCTATCACGAATCATGCATTTTAATGTTATATGTGTTTTCAATAAAACATAATGGTAAATTGCACATTTATAATTCTAAAAATCAGTATTAGCCAGTTTGTATCTATTTATAACATTTATTATTATTTTTTAAATACCAGGTTACCATTGATGTGTGGCCTGGAAAAGCAAACTCATTTTAGTATTAGGGCAGAGTAAATACAATTAGAAAGTTAAATCTATTCTTTTAAATCATATAATGCATTTTAATCCCCCCAAACAAGGATTGTCTTCAGGTTTGTATTCTCCAGGCTGGTGAATGCCTCAATGACGGAGTTGTTTTAATTGAAAATTAGCAGTTGATTTATTTAATCCTATGAATACATTACCTAAAACCACTTTTGGTTATAAGAAAACAAAATGTATACTGAGATTGAATAGCATGACATACAATATAAGTACCTGCTCTGGTAGTTCATGCAGCATGAGGAACCAGTGACAAGCTAATAAAAAAATTTCGAAGTATCTTCTTTCATTTACTCCGTGGACACCTCTCTTCACAGAGCCTCAAAGTATTTTGTAGGTTTGAGAAAGAGAAATCACTTCTATGTTCTCCAGTTCTTAAAAAAAGAATTGTTGACCAAGGAAATATATTGCTAAAACACAGCTGAGAGACTTGACATAGTCTTCCCTTAATACATATTTTCATTTTTAAGGCAGTATCTAATTCCAAATATAAAAAAAGATATGCTTTTCCTTTTTTTCAGTGTCAGGACAAGGATCTGAGATATGATTTTTCTTTTAATGTTGACATTATGAAGGTTCCAGTAGAGACTTTGACTGAAGCAACAGAGAAAAGGAGAATCTAATTTAAATTTCTTAAAAGGGGAACATTCCTGGCAACCAAATTAAAGTGTACCTTCATTTCTAAAATTTCTGAAGTTTGGGCAAATAATACTCCAGCATTGAATACCTTGGGAAATTTGCATGAATTCTGATAGTCTTGTGCATGTATTAAATCATTCTTCAATGTAGACTTATTAGTTTAAGAGGGAAATCAAACATTTTCCTTGGTATTTAGCGTTCTTCAAGCTACCTGTGCTTTCAAGAGTGGTCTGTCAGGTGTTGCAACTTCATTAGGTCTCAAGATTTCAGCTGTTCTCTTTTAACCTTTTCATGCCACCCAATTTTTCTCAGAATGTTTTATTTTGCTATCAATGGCAAGGCTGGCCATTTTGCTTTGGGAGAAAACATAACCTGTAGTTTAAAGTCAGCTATCAAGAAATGTGATAATTAAGTTATGTTCTGTGAATTATAAATTGTATTGTGTCATCTAGGTAGTTTGGATTTTTGTTGCTTGCTCCTGTAGTAAATATCTCTCTTTTCCTTTTTCTCTCCCTTTCTCTTACAATATTAAAAGCCAGTTCAATGATTTCCTTATCTAAGGAGAACAGCTGTTTCCTGGAGGTTGGATCTAGTCTTTCCTTTCTAAATCAATGTCTGTCAGAGGGAGACAGAGATATGTGTATGACTTACAGGATTTGTCTTCATAATGATGAATGCTTAGAACATTGATTATAAAAATAAAATCTAGACTTTGAAAAGCAATTTAAAGCTCTGGTATCAGTCTGTCACAATCATTAAAAGTTAATAAGTGTATTTCTTTGGTTTCCTTAATCTTTCTACAGTCTAACAACAGTGTTAATGTGGAAAAGATTACATTTAGTGTGTGACAAACATTTTGTTTATTAGTCCCCAACTACTTAGCTTATTATTTAAATGCAGTCTATGATAAGTCTTCTTAACTAACAAACATGTGGAAAATAATCCAGATTCAGGCAGAATCGGAAGAGTATTTATGTGTTCTATACTTGAAGATATGTTAAGTGTGATTAAAGTTTTAAATTGTTACAGGAACATTTGTTTTCCAAAGAGATCAAAGTTTGGTTTTATGCACACATCTTACCACAGTTGCAGTTTATAATTATTTATCAAATGTCTGACAAGGCTAATGAGCTTTGTCTACATTTTCCAGCCCTCTTGCTAGAATTACAGTTTATTTTCTCCACTTTTGAAGGCTACAAATATGCATAAAATCACAACTGGCAGAATTTTCTCAAATTGGGGGAGTCTGTCATAAAGCAAATAGCTTCACAAAACACCTGAAGCTTAAGTTTGAAGTATCTGAAATTCAAAAATATCCTGTAATTATAGTTCGAATTTTCAAAGAAGCATAAGTTTTTAGATCTGGGAGGTTGTTATAGAGATTATCTCATCCGATCCCTATTTATTTTGTCAAAAGAAAATATTGCAGAAAAAATTCAACTGGGAAATTACTCTTAATAGAGCATTGACTTACAAACTGGAGGTACTAATGAAGGGGGGCCTCTCACTATATAGTCATATAGATGTTATATACCCAAATGTCTGCTGACCCCAAGAAACAGAAAACGTAAACTGGTTCCAATGATGGCTTCTGTGATTGGAAAGTCTAAGAATGTGTCAGTCAGTTTCAGGGTTAGTTTGATTTGGCTGCTCATTCATGTCATAAAGGTCTTGCTTTCTTTTCCATCTTTCTATATTGTTAGATTCTTCCTAAGGCTTACTTCTCATACGATGGCAGGATGCATTGGCAGTATTAGCTTTATATTTATGTATCATATCTGATCGAAAGAGAAAATCCTGGTTCTCTCAGAAGGATAGATCACCTTCTTCCCCAGAAGCTTCCAGAAAACTGTCTCCCATGCTTCATTTGGACCAATACCTCTGGCTGGAATCATTGCATAGGTTGAATTCCTCAAGCGTGAGTTTATCTGACAAGTAGGCAGGGAGATGGGTTACACCATAAACTTAACAATGGATTCAATGGTGCGTCCATGTCCTAGGGATCTGTGAAAGTTTAAACTTAAGAGTGATGACTTAGGATATCTGGCACAAGACATTTCTAAGCAGCAAAGCATTCAAGTTGTGGCCTGGCTGCTTCTAACAACCTCTGCTCCTGTTAGTAAACCATCTGGGTCTGTGCTGGAGTTGGAGGAAGAACTCCAACTCCAGGACTCCAACTCTAACTCTACCCTCTCCCCACCCACTCTCAACACTGTGCCGTAGTTACAAGGTAAACAACTGCAACTTCCATGGCTATCTATATACCTCCAACTTTTAAAGACCATAAAAGTAATTCATGCTCATTGTAGAAAATCTGAAAAATGTCTTCAAGAGTAATTTTTGCCAGGTACAGTGGCTCATGCCTGTAATCCCAGCACTTTGGGAGGCCGAGGTGGGTGGATCACTTGAAGCCAGGAGTTCAAGTCCAGCCTGGCCAGCACGGTGAAACCCTGTCTCTACTAAAATTATAAAAATTAGCCGAGTGTGGTGGCATATGCCTGTAATCCCAGCAATTCGGAGGCTGAGGCATGAGAATCGCTTGAGCTTGGGAGGCGAATTGCAGTGAGCTGAGATTGCACCTCTGCACTCCAACCTGGGTGATACAGTGAGACTTTGTCTCAAAAAGAAAAAAAAAGGTAATTTTTAAAATCACTCACAATCGGCCAGGCGCGGTGGCTCATACCTGTAATCCCAGCACTTTGGGAGGCCAAGGCAGGTGGATCACAAGGTCAGGAGATCGAGACCATCTTGCCCAACATGGTGAAACCCCATCTCTACTAAAAATACAAAAATTAGCTGTGTGTGGTGGTGGGCACCTATAATCCCAGCTACTCAGGAGGCAGAGGTGGGAGAATTGTCTGAACCCAGGAGGCAGAGGTTGCAGTGAGCCGAGATGAGTACCATTGCACTTCAGCCTGGGTCACAGGGCAAGACTCTATCTCAAAATAAAAATAAAATAAAATAAAATCACTCATAATCTCACTTTCTGGAAATTATGACTAGCCAAAGTCAACTAACCATGAACATTTGGGGTATCTTCTTTTAATCAAAGGTACAATATTGAGATTTCACTATGTCTGTGTCTTTCACTCTACCTATTTATTTTTCTATCTTCAGTTTTATATCCTATTTTACTTTTGAACCTGTATTAGAAGTCTCTCTCTGTAACAGTTAGAACCTTGATATTTCAAAGAACATTGAAGAGTGGAGTTACCAGGGAAACAATAAACAGTTACAGGCAATGCCTTGTTTCTCACCACGTTCTCTAAACCTTTTCAGTTTGCCTTTTAGCACTGTTGAACTGAAAAGGTCGTTGAGACTTTACTTCATGTCTAAATGGTTCTAAAAATTCCCCAGGGTTCCAAGACTTGCTGTGGACTAGAACTGCAATCAGTAGAGGTATAGAAACTGTCAGTTGCTGGAGAAGGATCCATTTGGAATAAGGCAGGTAAATGCACTAAGAGACTGCTGAGAACTGATTGGGCATCAAGACACTGAATTTTAGGTTAGTCTTGACTGCTATGCAATGTGTGAGTTGATAAACTACTGCAAATGCTCTGCAACTTCATTTTCTTATTTCTCAAGTGGGTAAGAACTCTTTTTTACCTTGTCAGAATAAAATAATTTAAAATGTAATAATGAAAGTCGTAATTATGTTTTCCTAATATATGTCCCAATGTCAATCTCATTATTTCATTGTAATATTTCATATTATTTTATTGTTTTACAAAGTGTTGGTATTGGTAGAGCAGATATTATTAACCCCATGTGATAGATGAGGGAAGTGAGTATAGACACATATAATTAATATTAGAATTGCCTTGCTTACCTGAGATATCAATACCAGTAAGAGCATTTGGTCTTAAGGATGATGATAATGATATTCACAATCACAATGACAACAGCTAACAGTCAAGAGAGGTTAAGTAACTAAGAATTAAGTTACCATGAATGCATTTCTAACATTTATTTCTAGAATCTGGGCTTGAACATTCAATTTTCTGTCATCTAGTTGAGCTGGTAAAAACTGTTTAAAAATAATGTTTTTTTTCTGATATTTAAAAAAAAAACACATTCAGTAAAGACAATGTAGAAAATACAGGAAATCAAAAGGAAAAAGAAAAATATCACTCTAATTGGTTTTCTAATGTAGAAAACCATTGGTAACTGGCTCTTTGAGGTTTTTTCTTATGTTCATTTATGTTTATCTGATGGTAGTATCTTCCAGTATTTATCTTGAAACTAAAAAAGAAATCTTACAGAAACTTGAAAGTAACTTTATAATACAATAATTGATAATATGTATTAAGTTCTAACTCTGGCAGCACTGTCTTAAGTGCTTTAAAGATATTAAATAATGGCTGGGCATGGTGGCTCATGCCTGTAATCCCAGCACTTTGGGAGGCTGAGGCAGGTGGATCACTTGAGGAGAGGAGTTCAAGACCAGTCTGGGCAACATGGTGAAACTCTGTCTCTACTAAAAATACAAAAATTAGCTGGGTGTGGTGGTGCATGCCTGTAGTTCCAGCTACTTGGGAGGCTGAGGGGTGAGAATCACTTGAGCCTGGGAGCGGGAAGTTGCAGTGAGCTGAAATCACACCACTGCACTCTGGCCTGGATGACAGAGTGAGATTCTTTCTCAAAAACAAACAAACAAACAAACAAACAAACAAACAAAAAAAACCGATTAAATAATATGCTACTTACAATTACTACTAACAACTTTGAATACATCCTAACATTATCCCCCTTTCACAAATGAGAAAACCAACACACAGAAAGATTAAGTCTTTTGTCCAAAGTCACACATCTTTGAGTGTAGGCTATCTGACACCAGAGCTATCTGATTTCAGAGGTCCTCAGCCTCTATTCTGTGCTGCTACCTGCAGTGCACCAGAACTTCCAGGTCATGCCCTGGATTCTGAGGATTTTGGACACTGATCTACATTCTGAAAGGATTTGGGATACCATTGTTTCTGCTTGTGGTGCTTCCTGGGGAATGTGCAACAAGCTTACAGTCTCCAAGTGGTGCAGCTGGAAAACTATTTGTAAAGAGGGCAGAAATCCCCAAACCCTAACTACTCCTTCATTATAGGGAGCTTGTGGAGTTACACATACAACTGGTCTACCAGTTACTGTTCAGGGAGTGGTCAAGATTGTGGAAGACAGAAATACTTTTTAGGAACTTCTTTTTGTTGAATGCACTCATCAGGCTCTTTTATGAATGCAACATTGCTTTTATTTATTTATTTTTCTTTCTGGATGGCTTCAATGACAAAAGATCTTTTACATATTACTGTGAAAAAAAGTCAAGTTTGGCTAAGCACAGCAGCTCATGCCTGTAATCTCAGCAATTTGGGAGGCCAAAGCAGAGGACCACTTAAGCCTGAAAGTTCACGACTAGCCTGGGCCAGATGGCAAGACCCTGTCTCTACAAAATAATTTTAAAATTAACCCAGCATAGTGGTGTATACCTGTAGTCCTAGCTACTTGAGAGACTGAGGCAGGAGGATTGCTTGAGCCCAGGAGCTAGAGGCTGCAGTAAGCTATGATGGCACCGCTGCATCACCTGGGCAACAAAGTGAGACCCTATGTAAAAAAAAAAAAAAATTTTTTTAATGCTGGTATTTGTATTTATTAAATTAGAAATAGTAAGCACATATTATTTTTTTGTAACCAGAAAACAAAATCTAGGGCTCTAGCCCTTGGGAGTAGGTATAGCAGATACTAAACTATTTATTTTTATAATCGGATACTTATCCTTTGTCATTTACTATCTTATAGCCTTGGATAAGTTTCTCAACATATCTGTGTTATTGGCCCCACATTTATGAAATGGGGATGAAAACTTTACACACCTTAAAATAAGAATGTGAGAATTCTGTGAATGACACATTAACAATTGTACTGTCACATGGGAAATACGTTAAAGTGTCTACAAAAATGTGCGTTATATATGAACAAAGATGTCCTCAGAAGCACTGAAAAATGCTTAAGAGTGGAAAACTAGGAACAACCAAAATACCCATCCATAGATGCATGACTAAGTAAATATTTAGTGCATTACATTATGGAATATTAGTGCATTACAATATGGAATATTGTGCATTCATTAACATCAATCTGATGTATCTAAATTCTACCATTAGATTGTAAGTTCGATGAAGGCAAAGCTATTGCTCACAATTTTATCCTCAGGGCATAGGACTTGACCTATAGGCAGGGATTTCAGTGATTATTAATTAAAAGAAATATGGACCTTTATGAATTAACAGAAAGATGTCTCTTATATAGTAAGTGAAAAAAAGTGTTACAGAACTTTCCTCTCCCTTCCACACTTGCCTTTTCTTATCCTTGAGGGTTTAGCTTCTCTAGAGCACTTTCTGAGCCCTTTAGCTAGTGTGCGGGTCCCATACAATATTCTCTGTTTCAGCTTTGTATTTATTTCCTTCCTTGGGCAGATCATAATTCATAATTGTTTTATTTGTATGTTAATCTGAAATTATTTTTCTCTATTTCCTTTCTTCACTAAAATATAAGGTACATAAAGGCAGGAATCATGTCTGTTCTGTCCACTATTATAACCCCAGAACTACATACATAGTAGGTACTCCACAAACATTTGCTGAGTGAAAGACTATGAAATTGATGTAAATATGGGGGGATTCACAATAGACTATTAACTTGATTCCTTTTAAGGAAGGCAGAAACTACAGAAGCTGGGGAGAGGAAGCTCTTATTTTTTTTACTCTGTTTTCTTCTTAATTGTTAATTTTTTAAAACAGTAAGTCTGAGTCACATTTATCACTAAACTATCTCATTAAGCCAAAACATTCAGACTTGACTAGGAAGTAATGAATATTCGTTAATTTATTTTCAGAATGATCTTTTCCTTCAGTGGAGTCTCTGTGGGGGACAGAAACTATGAGAAGTTTTCTCACCATCACCCTCCAATTGTGTAGGAAGGAACTTTCAGGTTTGTGAGAAAGGGGGAAAGTTTTGCTAGTGGACCCACTCTTTATTTAGGATTTCTGTTTCCTTTAAGCGTGTTATTTGATTATATGCATTTCTCTAATGAGTTTATTTAAAATGCATTTTCTAAGAGCCTCTCACAGTGTGTTGAAGTGTGGCCACAGGTGTTTTGGAAGATTTCTTACCTATTAATGGCGATGAGTAGAGACATAATGTATGAGAGAGACAGACAGTCTTAGGAAATTAGTACATAGCAATGTAGGCTTAAAGAGAGTAATTTTCATTCTTGTCAGATAAACAGGTGCTGAAACTGGGGACAGGATAAAAACGTATCCCAGAGATGTGACAATACTTCCAAAATGATGAAAAGAGGTTGCCCCAAACTGCAGCAACCAAAAAGACCACCTGGAGATATTTTAATGACTCGGATTTGAGGCTAATCTTATATATGCTACTGAAACCATCTTTTCTGCATGAACATCTGGTTTTCCTTCTGTAACAGCATCCTGAAATTGCCATAGGGTGATAATGACTTGATTGGCAAAATGCTGACCTCAGAAATGCTGATGAGTTCAGCCTCAAAAACCTGAATTCCCAGTAGGTACCTGACGAGATATACAAAATCTACAAATATCCCTTCCCCTACACACACACACACACATTGACATCATATCACTGTGGCAACACGAAACAAATGCTGTATTCCCTCTAAACCAGGGTTTATAAACCTTGTCATTACTAACATTTTGGGCCAGAAATTCTTGGATGTGGGAGATTATCTTGTGCATTTCAGCTTTGTTTAGGTATTTTTGCCCCTTTAGTTACTGGTCTTTTCTCATATGCGATGTTGTCCAACAATATGTTCTCTCTCTTTCTGTCTCTCTCTCTCTCACTCACTCTCTCTCTCTCAATATCTCAATGGTATCAAGGTATTGTAGAAAGAATGAGGATTTTGGAGTCCAATCATCTTAAATTCAAATCCTGGTTTCAATAATTCTAGGGGACCCTCCTACAACAGCATTCTTGGTCTCTATCCACCAGATGCCAGTATCCCCACAGCCCCCCACCCTGCAACTGTGACAACCAAAAATGTCTCCTAGACATTGCCAGGTGCCTGTTGGAGGGCAAAAATTACCCTTACTTGAGACTTATTTCTCTAAATTGCATTTTTCTCATAATGAGAGCAACTACGAGTTTATACCTTTTGTTTGTCTGGCACTTCTTAGTGTACAAAGCTCTAAGAATATGTTTCAGAAAATCAATTCTTTGGTCACCAGGGAAAACAGTATGAAAAAGTGGATGACCGTGTCTTACAGTGATCTTCCACAGGCTCTTATCAGAAGAAATTGTTGGCCAGCGGGAAGCTGATGAATGGAACTTTCTCTTGGTTTTAGTTCCTTTGATGCCACCTGCAGTTTGGAATCCTGGGGCAAGTTTTTTGTTCACTTCTTTTTCTTTTTAGAAAATGTCAAAAGAAATACTGGCTGTAAAGAATAAGTCCTAACTTAAATTATTAACTATATTTCATTAGCTTATCTCTTATGTTCCTATTCTTCAGGGGCTTGGGGAAAGCATGAAGGAAACGTCAATGAAGTTCACCCTTTTTCTCATACACAAAAGTCTTTGGTCACATTCTATAAGAGAAACCCCAAAAGATGGCTTCAACCATTCTAAAAGATTATTTAAATGCATTCAGCAGTTAGAGTGCTGCCGGGCATATGAAATAACCCTTAGGTCTTTAACACTGTGTAACTGTTCTATCTTATGGTTTTATCAACTTCGTTCAGAGATGTTTCCCCTCTTAGTTATTGATCTCTTCTCATATGTGATGTTGTTATCCAATAATACACTCGCTCTCACGTGCGGGCTCTCTGTCTCTCTCTCTCTCTTTCTCAAGGTGTTACCAGAAGAATAAGAGCTTTGGAGCCAGATAATTCTGAATTCAAATCCTGGTTTCAATAATCCTAGCTTTGTAACAGTAGGCAAGATTTCTAACTTCTCAATGTTTTGCTATTCTAGAGTTTACAGGGCAGGAGAATAATGGCTACTATATCTATTAAGACTCTTCAGTTAAAAGTATTATAACATATAACCTTACTCAAGACAGCATAAGGAAAAAAAAGTTGTTAGCTACTATGAGCTGAAAAATCCATGAGTAGAACTCTCTACCTTCAGGTATGGTTTGATCCAGGGCTTCAATGTTGTCACAAAGATCCCTTTCTTAGTTGTACTTTCAATGATTGAGTATATCCTCAGTTCCCATTAGTGACCGCTCTGTACTTCAGACTTTCATACGATATCTGACCAGTATAAAAGAGAGTCATTTTCAACATATCAACCAAAAGTGCTGGGCTTAAATGTTGTTGTCATTGATTGGATTGTGTCTGAATCAGTAACTGTGGTAAGGGGGTTGGAATGCTCTACTTGGTTACACTAGCATCATGCACACCATCACTCACACTCAGTGTGAAAAAGATGGGAAGGCTAGTTCCTCAAAGTAAAAATCAAATATATACCATGGAAGGGCAATGGACATTGAGCAGAGAAATGAAACGAAACACCAAAACAACCAAAAACTCGTAAGTCCACTAAAGCTAACTTGAAGTACTGTTTCAGGGATTTCAAATTCATAAATTCACTAAAGCTATCTCAAAATACTGAGATATATATTAAATTATATAACATACAAATATCTTCTGCAGTCATTTTCTCCCATTCCAGAAATTAGAAAAGACAAGATGTTATTTTATTCAATTTAATATATTTTGTGTGTGTGTGTGTGTGTGTGTGTGTGTGTGTGTGTGTGTGTGTGTGAGTTTAATTGATATTAAACTGTTTCTCCCTATGAAGTTTTGTTTGGTCATGTGAATTCCTTTTATTTTTGAAGAAAGTGTCACTGAAATAGTCTCATACTTAACATTCAAAAGAAACAAAAGGTTGTATTATAAAGAGTCTCCCTCATGTCTCTGCTCCTCACCCGCTTACTTGTCCTACCCAAAGACATCAAGTCTTAGTTGTTCCTTACACAGTCTTCTAGGAATAATTTATGCCTATACATACAGGTGTTTATTTTCCCTCCCTCTCTTCCTCTTCACTGCCCTGTTCCTCTTTCTGCTCCTCTTCTCCGTCTCGTTTTTCTACACAAAATAGTAGCATGTTTTACATATTCTACTGTATCATACATTTTTTTGCTTAGAAATATATCTTAGAAATTCACCCATAACTATATATAAAGAACATTTTCACACTTTTGTATAATGTAGCATTAATTTATCCATTCATTCATTTGCCCAACATATATATAGTAGGTGTTTATTATACACCAGGCCATTAGTGAACAGAACAGAAAGCAAAATGAACAAAAATATCTAATCTTATGAAACTTATATTCCAATGGGAGCAGACAATGAAAAATAAATAAATAAGAACATTAGATAGAATGATTGAAGGTGCTTGGTGCAATGGAGAAAAAGCAAGCACCAAGAGGGCTATGATGCGAAAGTTCCAATGTTAAAAAGATCTGAAACATTTGAAAAAAAGGTGAAAGCAAAGAGGCTATATATTTTTTCATATCTTTTTAGTTTATTAAGATTATCTCTTGAAAATGGATATTGAATTTTATCATACACTTATTTTAACATGTTTGGTAATTATTGTGATTTCCCTTCTTTTTTTTCCAAGACTAAGTCTTGCTCTGCCACCCAGGCTGGAGTGTAGTGGCGCCATCTCAGCTCACTGCAACCTCCGCCTCCTGATTGCAAGGGATTCTCCTGTCACAGCCTCCCTAGTAGCTGGATTACAGGTGCCCGCCACCATGCCCGGCTACATTTTTTTTTTTTTTCATTTTTAGTAGAGACAGGGTTTCACCATGTTGGCCAGGCTGGTCTCGAACTCCTGACCTTGTGATCTGCTCGCCTCAGCCTCCCAAAGTGCTAGGATTACAGGTGTGAGCCACTGCAACCAGCCTCCCTTCTTAATTCTTACTAAAATAGTGAATTACAGTAATAGATTTCCAAATAAAAAACCAAGCTTGCATTTTTAAATTAAACTCCACTTGGTCATGGTATGTTGTTTTTAACATGCCTCCTGGTTCTCTATAATAATATTATATATGGGACTTATTTATATTTATAAATCTGATTGGTTTGTAGTTTTGTTTCTTTTTTGGATTTCTGCATCCATGTTTTCATTGCTACATTAAAAGAGGTGGAAGCTTCTTTCCTTTTTCTATGGTTGGAAGCAGTTTGAAATAACATGAGAATTAGCTATTCTCTAAAGGTTTGTTAGAACTCCCCCTGTGAAACCAACCGAGCCATGGGCTTTTTTGGAGGTGGTGGGGAATGAAATTATTTAACAAATTAATTTAAACAAGAACAAGTTGTTCCTTCATAACAATTGACCAGTTTAGATTGTTTTTCTCTCTTCTGAAATCAGTTTTAATAAGTTACATTTTCCTAGAAAATTATCTATCTCAACCAAATTTTCAAATTAAGTTGAGAAGTTGTTGATCAAAGACATCTGATATGGTTACTTAAATTTGCTTATCTGTGATTATTTCTCATTTTCTATGTTTGTGTCCCCCATCCTTTCTTGACTATATTAATAACAGCTTATTTTATTGTATGTGGGTGTGTTATTACTTTTTAAAATATCATCTTTTGGATTTGAGTTCTGCATATTCTATATTCTAATGTATTAACTTTTGCTTTAATTATTTACTTATTTTCTGATTTCATATGTTTATGTCATTGATCTGCTTTTAATTTTAGGAGTTGGATACTCAGTTCATTGAATTTCTTCTTGTTTAGTAATATAGGTAAATATGACTTCACTGATGATTGCTGCTTTAACTGAATCACGTAAGTTCTTATATGTAGGGTTTTGACTACTAGGGTTTTGTTTTGTTTTGTTTTGTTTTGTGTATTGAAACAGAGTCTTGCTCTGTCGGCTAGGAAAGAGTGCAGTGGTGCTCTCTAGGCTCACTGCGACCTCTGCTTCCTGGGGTCAAGTGATTCTCCTGCCTCAGCCTCCCAGATAGCTGGGACTACAGGCATGTGTCACCACTCCCAGCTAATTTTTGTTTTTTTGGTGTTTTTTTTTTTTTTTTTTTTTTTAATAGTAGAAATGGGGTTTCACCATGTTGGCCAGGCTGGTCTCGAAATTCTGACCTTAAGTGATCCACCCACCTTCACCTCCCAAACTGCTGGGATTACAGGCATGAGCCGCCGTGCCCGGCCTTTATTGCTAGTTTTCAGATATTCTGCCATTTTGATTTATGAATAACCCCTTTGACCTAATAGCTGTTTGATAGAGAGCTTGTACATTTTCAGTAGCTGGTGATTTTTGTTTTCTGGTTTAATTTTACTGCATCATTATCAGGTAATGTGTTTAGTACTACTATTACTGTTGGGAGTGCTCTCTTTTTATGTTTTCTTTGTGGCCTAAAACATGTCTCTTTTTGTGTATGTGTGACCATTTACTTAGCTATCTGAAAACGGAGACTTCCTATGTATCCATTAGAGCCATCATATTATGTTTAGGCCTACTATATCCATAGATATATAAGTTTATAATTTGAGGCGTACATTTGGTTTGTTATAGACTAAAGTAGGTTCCATACAACTAATGTGGCGCTATTTTTTAATTGTATTACTTGTGTTTTTCCCTCAGGAATATTGGTATAGTATTTATAGATATTGAGAACTTCTTTGTGGATTGTATCCTTTAGTACTATGAATTCCCTTATTTTTCTTAGTTTATATTTTGTGTTGAACTAACCTTTGTCTGGGATTAAGATCACCATCCCAGATTTCTTTTTGTTCAGACTTGCTTGCTGTGTAATCGCCCATCTTTTTATTCTCAACCATTCTTAATCTCTTTGCTTTATGTATCTTTTACATAGCCCACAATGGAATTTTCTCTGTAATACTATTGACAAATATTTTTCTTTTAGTCAGTGAGATTAGGCCATTTGCATTTAATGATATGATAGACATGTCTGTTCTTAGGTTTGTTACCTTATGTTTGAATTCTGTCTTTATTATTTTTAAATACTCTCACCATGCAGCTTGTTTTTATGATTTTTTGTGTATATATGTTTCTTCTGATATGTTTGAAAGTTGATACATTTTTTGCACATGCTTATCATTATAACAACTTTTCACAATTTCCTCCATTTCTTTTGGCATTATCTATTAGTTCCCTATCGTAAGTAATAATGAAATGTTTAAATTTTTCTTCTTTCTCCCTTCTTTCTTACTGCCCAGTTTTAGATGATCATCTTATTTTCTAATCTTACCTTTGTAACATTAAACAAACTTTTATGCATTTTCCATGTTGTGCCAGTTTAAATTGATTTTCTTTGACCTCCATCTATTAAATATAAGAAAATCAGTATACTTAAATGTTTCATCCTCTATTCTACCTTCTCCAAGTGTTTGTTATAATATGTCTGATTTCTCATATTTATATCATTATATTCTCTTCTGTCATACAATCTTCATTCTTGTTTTAATTTCAATCCTACAGTTAAACAGGTTCAATATTCACTCGTAGTCTTTTGCCATGGTTTTATGATTTTATGTGTGTATGTGTTTCAGTTATTTCTTTTTAAGTTCCATTCTGTTATTTTTTAGTTGGCTTAGGTATATTTTCTAGTATATTCTTCATGAATTGTTTGTATAAAATATTCTCTGCATTCTTTAATGTATAAAACTTGATTTTCTTTGTACTCAAAGGACATTTTGGATAGTTTTAGATTAGAGGGGTGACACTGTCGATTGTTTAGGTTCCTATTTAGTTCCTGTTTTTTCTTCTAAAATAAAGGCTGAAATATAAATTTTAAGGTAAAAGCAGATTTTATTTAATCTTTATTGAAAATAATAATCAGTAATGTATTCATCATTAAAAATTGACTGAAAGAAAAATGAACAGAATAAACTATTAGGTAAATGAAAACATTTCGGTTAACTCACATCATGAGAGATGTGGTTATTTCTGATCAAGCTTAAAAAGCACTATTGACATGCCTTTAAATAAGTGTTTGGGTTAAACTATTAAACTATAAATACTTCTTATTCTAATATGGTGATGTAAAGTTAGAATTTTCTTTTTATCCCGTTGGAAATCTCCTCCTCTTCCAAGGAATTAGGCAAATGTAAATAAGAAATTCAAGCTCTATTTCTAATTAAGTTAGGAGACAGCTGAGACCCTAAATTAGCTGAGATCAGGTGTGTTCAAGGAGGTATGGCCATAGACTGAAACCCTGAATCAGAAAACAGATGGCATGACTGCCAACAGTAGTGTAGATCATGTGGAGGTACATAGAGGAGGAAGAAGAATTCAAAATGTTATTAAATTATTTGTCCACAATCATAATGTAAAACCCTAAATACTGGGTCTATTACTACAACAGAGTTATGCACCAGCTGGAAACAGGAGTTTTCCTGGAATTGATTGGGTTCTGAAAACCAAAAGAGTTCTGGTCAAAGGAGAAAAACACAGAAAAGCCAAACTGTACAGGAAGCAGCCTGTGGCAGTGTGGAGAAGAGTTTGCATCATGAACCGCTTCGCTCTTGGCTCCCTCTTATTAGCTGGGAGGTGTCTAAAGGCCAAAGTCCCACATAATCCCCTGGGTCAAAAAGAAAATTCCTACTCAACTAAAACATGGTTATGGGTCTCCTCCACACGTAGACCCCCTCCTGCAAATAGTGAGTTCAGAAAAAGAAAATCTTCTACTTCAAGATGAACTGTCAAGAGCGAGGTCAAGAGATCGAGACCATCCTGGCCAACATGATGAAACCCTGTCTCTACTAAAAATACAAAAATTAGCTGGGCGTGGTGGTGGGCGTCTGTAGTCCTAGCTACTTGGGAGGGTGAGGCAGGAGAATCGCTTTAACCCGGGAGGCAGAGGTTGCAACAAGCCGAGATCACACCACTGCACTCCAGCCTGGCAACAGAGTGATACTCCATCTCAAAATAAATAAATAAACACATAAATATGAAAATCACAAATATTAATATAATGGTAGATGAAGAATACTCAACGGAACTTTCTTTTGAAGTTTCAATGGGTGGGTGAAAACTTAAAAATATATTTAACTGTAAATTAAATAATAATAGTGATATGTTAATTGCCTCTAAGAAACAAGAACACAATCTAGAATACAGAACTTCAGAGAAGAGATGATCAAAAACAGTAGCAGGTGAAACATGAGCACCTAGAGATCTGGGGAAAAAAGTGAAAAAAAAAAACAACAAAAAAAACTGGAGATAAAGGTGAATGAGGAGTATACGGAGTATAGGCATTGCTGAAAACACAGTAAGAGATGCAAAGACCAGGAATGAGAAAACTGAGCAAATCAGCTGGGCACAGTGGCTCGTGCCTGTTACCCCAGCATTTTGGGAGGCCAAGGCGGGTGGATCTCCTGAGGCCAGGAGTTCGAGACCAGCTGAACGACATGGGTGAAACCCCATCTCTACTAAAAATGCAAAATCAGCTGGGCGTGGTGGCACATGCCTGTTATCCCAGCTACTTGGGAGGTTGAGCAGGAGAATTGCATGAACCCGGGAGGAAGATGTTGCAGTGAGCTGAGATCGTGCCATTGCACCCCAGCCTGGGGAACAAGAGCAAAAGTCCGTCTCAAAAACAAATAAAAGGAAAACTGAGCAAATCAAATTAAAGAGAATAAAGAAAGAAAGGAAGAGAATAATGGAGGAGAGGAGAGAGGGAGGAGATAAAAAGGAAGGAGGAAGGATAGAAAAAAAAAAAACTGAAATGGCCAGTGCAGTGCAGTGCAGTGGCTCACACCTGTAATCCTAGCACTTTGGGAGGCAGAGGCAGGAGGACCACTTGAGGCCAGGAGTTCGAGACCAGCCTGGCCCATCTCTACTAAAAATTCAAAAATTAGCTGGGTGTGGTGGTGCACGCCTATAGTCCCTCTGCTGGGGAGGCTGAGGCAGGAGAATTGCTTGAACCTGGGAGGTGGAGGTTGAAGCGAGCTGAGACTGAGCCACTGCACTCTAGCCTGGGAGACAGAGTGAGACTCTGTCTCAAAAAAAAAAAAAAAAAAAAAAGAAGAAAAAAGAAAAGAAAAAAACAAAAAAAGACGTGAAGACTAGTTATGAACAGACACAGGAAATCCAACATACACATAATTAGAGTCTCAGAAAAGGAAACTCAAATTAACAAAATAAAACAAATATTAAAACATATAAGGAAAAACTTCCCAAAGTAACAACATGTTTTAATCTCCCTATTGGGAAGGCGCACCATTTCCAAAAAACAGAAAAATTGATTCCAAATACTCAGTAAAACTTAGTAAGAAGTTTTACTAAAGTACAAAGACAAAAATTTGGGGGGAGTCTCCAAGCAAAATGGTAAAGTAACTTACAGTGATTAAAATGAAAAAGAAAAAAAAAACAGCAGAAAATATTCCTGACTTCCTTCATACTTGGCATGTGCACTCCCATCTCAGGTGCTTTGTGCTTGCTGCTTCTGCCCGCACAAACTTGCACCTCATCTTTGCATATCTGAATAATACTCATCCTTCAGAGCTCAGCCCAACTGTTCCTCTTCCAGGAAGCCTTCACTGACCTCCTGGTCTTGCTGTCCTATTATATCTCCTCAAAGCATCTGTCTCTTCCCTTTGTATTTCTTTTCTCCTCCACCAGCTCTAGGCTCCATGAACATGTCTATTTTCACACAGTGTTTTATTCCCAGTGCTTATTGCAGTGCCTAGTATGTAGTAGGCACTTCATAAATGTTGAATGAATAAGTGAATGAAATAATTAATAATGCTTCTTATCATTTATTATCGAGTGCTAACTTGTGTCAGCATCTATCTTATTTTACCACAAAAGCAGATCTTCCTTTCAGAGAATATGAAGCAAAACAAAGGAAAAAAGAAAAAGAAAAAGAGAAAGAAAAGAAGTGAGTGTAATTAAGTGTCCTTGAGGAAGAATTTTTGATCTTGTAAAATTTTGCATATTTACTTCTTATGTTGGTTGAATATGAAAGGTACCCAGGAGTCTAGAATTTGCATCAAAACTATCTAAATTCTTAAGCTTATAAAAATGAGCAAGGAATTTAATGATGGGTTTTTAGAAGATATATTTGGCATTGTCTGCTTATAATTGGATTAGAATTACAAAAAGCAGATCAAATTTTCCCACACATTTCTTATTTCTACCCTTGATCCTATACTAAATCAGAAAGCCTGAGGTAGCAAGGGGGAAATATATTTTTTTAATGTATTGTAATCAAGACCTTTGTCTTCTGGAACCAAAGAAGAAGCTTGCTTCAGGTTTTGGTTTTTAATTTTTCATATTTATTCCACTTTGCAATGCCTTCTGGATATGTTCCCATATGGAGCTACTTTGAGTTTTTGAGAGAAAAAAGTGAAGAAACTAAGAATTATGGAAGGTCAGAGATAGAAGGGGCTGTATAAATACAGACACTCAGTGTCTGTCATTTTACCAACAAAGAAGGTGGTACCCAGAAAGCACACATGCTGAAAGAGTGATGAGAATCTGGTTCCCACACCTCCTTCCCCCAATCCTTTTCTAATCACACCAACTCACAAAGAAAGACAAAGGTTAGACTCAGTGATGCACCTTATCTGTATATCAAAACTAGTTTTCTCGTTGACTTGGCTTAAAGATAGAATGATGAAAAACTTTGTCTTGAAAATACATAAATTTTATAGACATACCATAATAATGACATAAAGGCATATCAACTTTCAAGCCTATTTTTCTTAAACTTGGCACTTTTCTATCATCTAGAAGGTACCACTTTTGATCCATGTAGTACCTATACAGCAGAAAGGATCCACAAAACTTTAGTGTAAAGATGTTCAACTCCAGTTCCCTTTACTTATTAGCTGAAACCTTAGGCAAACTAGCTACATTTAGAACCTTAGTTTCTTTATCTGAAAAATTAGAATATTAGTTCCTGCTTCATAGACAAACTGAAATTATTTTTATAAATCAATATGCAGATAAATATGCATTTATTAAATAAAATAGTTCACAGATTGCTATGAGGAATACATGATCTGACAGTGCCTGGTATACAAAAGATGCATGCTAAATCCTAACTTCCTTCCTTTTCTAAATTGGTGGAGCCACTTAGCTCTGCTTGGGTGAAGTCTTTGCGTTTCATTTTACAGAGATAGGCTATTTGAGGGCTCTTAGGATGGGCCTTATTGGAAATATTTCTTGTCAGAGTTACCTGACATGGAACATGTACTGAGTATTTTTTTTGTTTTGTGCTGAGTATTTAAGTGGTTTATAAAATGACCCCTACGGTGGTTGCTGCTGTAAATGACAAGAAAACATGCATGTACTCATGATTGAAAATTGCTGCTTACTGGCACACCAAACTTTTGTTAATGTATTGATAGAGAGTATTTGCATACTTGGTTTAAAGTTCTGTCAGTTTAATAGATTTGACTATCAACCAGAAAATAACAGAATTTTAGTACAAACCAGCAAGTCAAATTCAGTCTGCCTCATAAAGCAGATTAAATTCTTCAAAAGGAGGCAATTGCTACATGACACTTAAAAGAATATACCACTGAAATATTGTCAGGCTGAATATTGTTTTAAACTTGCAGATTCTAGCTTCTTCCACTTAGGACCCTATAGCTTTGGAGAAAGGCAGTAGAGTTTAGTGGGATAATTAACGTTATCTTCCTCTAGGTTCCAGTACCGTATGAAGGAGGAGCCAAATTAGCTTCCAAGTGCCATGGAATTTTTGACACAGCATTGAACTAGGAAGTCAGAATCTTGAGTTTCCTCCTAGCACTAAAATTCCATGACAAAATCCTCTTTCTCCTTCAGTTATCCGTTTTCTTATTCATAAAGTTACAGGACTGGTTGGAAGTCTTACCTAAAGACTAAGTCTGCGTTTGCCCCACTTACTAGAAAGACATTTTCCCAACAGCCATGGGGGTCTAGCCACTGGAATCTCATTGTCTTACAAAGGAGTCTATTATATGTTGCTATACACTTTATTCTTCCTCCATGTAGCATGCTCTAAAGCCTTCAAGAGAGCATTTTGTTCCCCTCTTTCTACCCTTGTCTTTCTCTAGGTCAAATATCTTTGTTACTCTATATAATGAGGTAGTTTCAAGTTACTGGTCCAACCTGGTTGCACTCTCTAGATGAGCTTCCACTGCTTATGGTCTCCTTGTATCCTTGATTGCAACCTAATACTCTTTACAGAATCTCATCAGGATAGATGACAGAGACCAAGGATTCTTAACCACAGATCCATCCTGGGGTCCTCCATCTTGTCCACAAAAGGTCTTTAAAGACAATGATCTACTAGTCTGGAAAGCTCTTATCAAAGAAAGAACTAAGCTTAGTTTAACTCATTTTTTAATAATCCAAGAGTCCTTCCAATTATTTCTGACTTCTCTGCTAATTGCTCATAACTTATCAATTCAATCATCTCTACTAGAGTCTTCCCCAGAAATCATTGTCAGACTTATTGATTTGTAGACTCAGGAATCAAACTATTCTCCTTTGTCTTGGTATGAGTACATCCAGGTTCTATATTCTAGATTCTTCCTCAATCTATTTACACAAAGAGGACCAAAAATGGCTCTATCAGCTCATTATTTTTTTCTGAGTGTAATTTTTTCCCACAAACCCCTAAATACTTTAAAAAATCATTTCCCTTTAAGTCCCTCTAAGCCAAAGGATACAAAAGAAGTGCTTCAGAGAGTCTGAACTTGAATGCCTGTGGGCAGGACATTCACTCCCTGGTTCCTCCAGTCCTTACTGAGTTTTCTGTTTTCTTCACTTAGCATTTTCACACATTCATGCTACTGGACTGCCCCATGAAGTGTTTTGAGTTTGCAACCCCTGTTGGTTCCACTTCTTTCAATTTGAAGATTATTTCCTTTGGTAGTGAAAATGGAATCACAATGGGAGTTGCTGCCAAAGGCTTCCATGTCTCTGCTCACACTGTGCTCCCCATATAAGACTCTTTCCTTCAGTTCTTCTCCTAACTGTTCAGTATCTTTGGGGCATTATTTCATAAAATAACAGTAATCACAACAACTACTTATTGTGTATTTATTATGACCTAGGCATTGTGCAGAGGATGTGAAAATGAATGACACCTGGTCCCAGGCTGAGATCCTTAGTGCAGGGTAAGGGACTGTTGTGTAAAGCTGAATTTATAATACGTGTCTAGCGTGGTGGTTTTGTGCATGGGCACAGAAGCCAGACTGCCTAAGTTCAAGTCCTGCCTTTGCCACCTAGCAACTATTTAGCCCGGAGAAAGTTTTTTAACTGCTCTTTACCTCAGTTTTCTCATCTGAAAACTGGGGATAATAGCAGCACCCTCCTACAGAGCTATTGTGAGGATTCAATAAGTATTTTTTAAAGTATAAAGTATTTAGAATATAAAGTATGTAGAAGAGTACCTGGTACATATGAGATCTCAGTATTTGCTATCATTCTTATCATTATTAAAGTATAAGAGCAATGAGAAAACATCCTCTGACTCCCTTCCTCCATGTATAGATGTTTCTCCTTTTTGCTCTACCTCTCTCTCTCACTCTCTCTCTATGTGTATATATATATATATATATATATAAAATAGTATTGTAATGGTGTTGTGTAGTGATCTCTCTCCAAGGTACTGACTGGTAATATATTAAAATATTTCCTATTGTTGTTTTTAGAAGCTGTTGCCTCAAAACTACTTCTCCATCCCGTGTTCTCACTCACTGTCTCCCTGGCAGTCCCAAGTCACATCTCTGTCATTCTTTGGACTTTCTTAAAATACAGCAACTAAAAGATTAACTATCAACATGGTGTGTGGTCTTTAGGATTCCTCCTGAAGACTAGTTTCCAGCCTCTCCTTCTAGTTAGCCAGTGCCCTAGTTATACTGTTAAACATTTTGAATTTCACCTGTTTTATCACTATGTGATCTATATAGAATATAGGCCCAAATTCTTTATCTGCAATTTCAGAATTAGAGAGAAACTGAAAACCAAGATTTCCTTGCTCTTTTTTTCTTTTTCTCTTTTTGCCCCCTTCTTTCCATTCTTCCCTCCCTCCCTTCCTCTCTTCTTCCTTTCTTTTCTTTCTTTCTTCATTTCTTCTCTTGATAATAAAACTCATTTGACCTCAAAACTTAACCTGGACTGATATGTAAAGTTTATAATCTTTAGTTATTATTACATTTAGTATTAAACAAATATGTTTCACTCCAAAAACATTTAGTAAGTTCATCATAATCACTTGGACTATCCTAGGGACATTATGAAATAAAAGTAGTGAGTCCTCCACACCCGTGAGTTCTACCAAAAATGGGTTTCACCAAATGCAAATAAAAAATACTTGGGGAAAAAAACAATAAGAAATAATGCAATAGTAAGAAATAATACAAATTTTAAAATACAGTTCAACAACTATTTACATGGCATTTATACTGTATTAGTAATTACAAGTAACCTAGAGATAATTTAAAGTATACCATCTGTATGAGCATTGGTTATATGCAAATACTACAACATTTCATATGAGAGACTTGAGCATTTGGGGATTTTGTTATCTGTGGGGGTCCTGGGACCAATTTCCATGGATATAAAGGGATGACTGTATATGCATTATTTTATATTTCTGAATTAAACAAGATTTCTGAATTCTAAAACACATCTTGCTTCAAGAGTTTCTGATAGATTTGCATATCTTAAAGGCTGATACATGGGACTCAAACACTGTCTCTTCTATATAAATTGTGTGTTATTAAACAATTTAGTTAACTTCTCTCTGCCTCAGAACTGTCATCTACAAAATGGGTATAATATTAATACTTACCCATAGAGTTGTTATTAAGATTTAATAGCTAATATATGGAAATTGCTTAAAACAGTGCCTATCTCATGGTAGTCACTCATTTTATTAGTAATTGTCATTTTAAAATTTGTGTCTGTTTTTATTTGTGGGTAAGGTTTATACTTTTCTGTCTCATGCTGTTTAATTCCCAGCACGCAGTAGGAAATTTGTAAAAGCTCATGGAATAACAGCATGAATGAATGACTCCATTTGCCCCAAGTAGTCGATCTCTTTCTTGCTCTTAGTCAGAATATAGGTTTAAAAATCTGTTTCATTTATTACATTTTTTACCCACTCAACTTCTGGTCTTTTCCTTCCTGATGGTCTTTGCTATCCTGTTTTCTTATTTCTGGACATGTGCTTGCCCTAACTTCCTTCCTTCCTTCCTTCCTTCTTTTTTTTTTTTTTTTTTTTTTTTTTGACACAGTCTCACTTCATCGCCCAAGCTGGAGTACAGTGGCATGATCTCAGTTCACTGCAGCCTCTGCTTCCCAGGTTCAAGCAATTTTCTTGCCTCAGCCTCCCAAGTAGCTGGAACTACAAGCATGCACTACCACACACAGCTAACTTTTGTATTTTTAGTAGACATGGGGTTTCACCATGTTGGCCAGGCTGGTCTCAAACCCCTGACCTCAGATGATCTGCCCCCCCTTGGCCTCCCAAAGTGCTGGAATTACAGGCGTGAACCACTGTGCCCAACCCTTTTCTCTTATATATGCCTTCATTTAATCAAGCTCTCTTAAAGTGCACCCTGTCAAACATTGCTACTGTCTTCAAATTTGTATTGATTTTTCTTCTTCATCACTTGTATTTTTTCCAAAGTTGAGATTCTGATAAGTTCTCAACACTCTTGGGCATCTTTACACTTGATATTCCCTTTGGAATACACAGACTCCCATCTATATTTTCTTGGAGCTTTCTAATATCTCCATCCATAGAGTACCCACTTCACTTTTGTGGCTACTACAAACCACAAGAAATAGAAATGTCATGTGTTCTCATGGCCATTACCCTTGGCCTTGATGGAGACTTTACTACTTCTGATATCTGCATTTCAAATATCTCATTCTGAGACCACTGTCTCCCATCCTTTCATCTTGACTCTTCATTTTTACAACCTTCAGCCTTATCAAGACCTACAATCCATAGACCACCAACCATTTTCATTCCCGAGAAGAGAGGAAGGCTTCCCTTTTCTCCTTCCCAAGACAGGATTCCATAGTCCATTAATATAACCATGCTTCAGCAAATGCTCCTAATTTATTTTATGTAATTCGCTCTGTTGTTTTGCTTGGCATAGCCCCAGCCTGGTATCTTTGAGTCAAGTAGTTAAACTTTATTGGAAAAAAAATCAAACATGCATTCAGAATTTTGATTCACATTAAATTTAAGGTCACAAACCTTAAAGGAACACTGAAACCTGCTTGCCTGACAACCCTTCTGTATTTATGTAGTAAGCTCATATTTCTACAATATAAGTGAGAATGTCTCTCTTTGACCAAACTCTAGACAGCTTCCTCTGACCCCTTTTGTAATGAGGACCTGACCTGGCGCTCTGTCCTTGCCCTCCTTAGTCAAATTTAAGCAAGAATCCTGCTGAATCTATTTAGTGAAAATCCTTCATCCTGAGTATTTGATCATACTTAATATCTGATCAAATTCCTCATCCCCTGTGCATGATATCTTATCACTCTGACCTGTCTTCAGCAAGAATCCTATCAAGTCAGTCTAGCCAGAATCTCCCCTATCCTGATGTTTCTTCTAGTAACTTTCCATCCACTGACCCCCACTCTGCTTCTTGACTATAAATCCCCACTCATCCTTGTTGTATTTGGAGTTGAGCTGATCTTTCCTATTGCAAAACCTGTCATTTCAGTAGTCTATTTTTTTAGATTTTCAGTTATTTTATTTTTGATATGTAATAATTACACACATTTTAGAAGTACATGTGATATTTTGATACCTGTATACTGTGTGTAGTGATGAAATCAGGATAATTGGGATATCCATTACCTCAAATATTTATTTTTTTCTTTGCACTGGGAACAGTACACATCTTCTAGCTATTTTGAAAGACACAGTAAATTATTGTTAACTATAATTTTCTTACTGTACTATTGAATATTAGAATTTATTTCCTCTATCTAACCATATTTTTATACCCACTAATCAACTTCTCTTCATTTATTTCCTCCTCCCCTTCTCACTCTCTGGTAACCATCATTCTACTCTCATCTCCATGAGATACACTTCTTTAGCTCCCACAGATGAGTGGGAACATGTGATATTTGTCTTTCTGTGCCTGGCTTATTTTACCTAACACAATGACCTCCATTTCTATCTGTATTGCTACAAATGACAGAATTTTCTTCTTTTTATGGGTGAATAATATTCTACTGTGCATATATACCACATTTTTAAAAATTCATTCATCCACTGATGGGCACGTAGGTTGATTTTCATTTTTTGGTTAGTAGCAATAGTGCTGCAATAAACACAGGAGAGCAGATATATCTTCAATATACGAATTTCCTTTTTGGGGGCTATATATCCCGCGGAGAGATGGCTGGATCATATGGTAGTTCTATTTTAAGTTTTTTGAGGAACCTCCATAGTGTTTTCCATAGTGGCTGTACTACTTAACGTTCCCGCCAACAGTATAGCAGGTTTCTCCTTTCTTCACATCCTTGTTAGCATTGTATTTTTTGTCTTTTTTGTAACAGCCATTTTAACTGGGGTGAGCTAATATCTCATTTTTGTTTTGATTTACATTTCCCTGATAATCAATGATGTTGAACATTTTTTGATATACCTGTTGACCATTTGTATGTCCTCTTTTGAGAAATGTCGATTTAGGTCTTTTGCCCATTCTTAATCAGATTTTTTTTTTTTTTTTTGCTATTGAATTGTCCGCATTTCTTATATATTCTGATCATTAATTCCTTGTCAGATGGTCAGATGGATAGTTTGCAAATATTTTCTCCCAGTCTGTAGGTTGTCTTTTCACTTTGTTGATTGTTTCCTTTCTATGCAGAATCTTTTCAGCTTTATTTAATCCCATTTGTCTATTTTTTGCTTTTGTTTCCTGTCCTTTCAATATCTTACCCCCCAAAAAAATCTTTCCCCAGACGAATGTCTTTACCATTTCCCCAATGTTTTTATCTAGTACTTGCATAGCTTCAGGTCTTACTTTAAGTTTTTAATCCATTTTGAGTTGATTTTTGTATATTGTGAAAAATGGAGATCTCGTGCCATTCTTCTTCATATGGAGATCCAGTTTGCCCAGCACCATTTATTAAAAAGACTGTTCTTTCCCCAATGTTCTTGCCACCTTTGGTAAAATGGCAGCTTTGTCAAAATGGCACCTTTGTCAAAAGTAAGTTGAATGTAAGTATGTGGACTTATTTCTGAGTTCTCTATTCTGTTCCATTGGTCTATATGTCTGTTTTTATGCCAGTACATTGTTATTTTGGTTACTATACCTTCATTGTCTAATTTGACATCAGATAATGTGATGCCTCCAGCTTTGCTGTTTTTAGTCAGGATTGCTTTAGCTATCCGGGGTCTTTCGTGATTTCATATAAATTTTAGGAGTTTTTTCTATTTCTGTGACAAATGTCATTGGTATTTTAATAGGGATTGTATTGAATCTGTAAATCACTTTGAGTAGACATGTTAACAAAATTAATCCTTCCAATCCATGAGCATGGAATATTTTTCCATTTTTATATACATCTCAAGTGTTTTTCTTCAGCATTTTATGGTCTTCCTTGTAGAGATTTTTCACTTCTTTGGTTAAATTTATTCCTAGGGTTTTGTTTTTGTTTTTTTTCTTTTTTTTGGTAGCTGTTGCAAATTGGATTGTTTTCTTGATTTCCTTTTCAGATTGATTACAGTTAAGAAATAGAAATGCTACTGATTTTTGCATGCTGATTTTGTATCCTACAACTGTACTGAATTTGTTTATCAGTTCTAAGAGGTTTCTTTTTGGTGGAGTCTTTAGGTTTTCTAAATATAAGATCATGTCATCTGCAAACAAGGATAATTTGATTTCTTGCTTTCCAATTTGGATGCTTTTTTATATAAAGTCTTTCTTACTGTCTTTAACAAGTATCTTGAATAATCTTTCTTTAACTCAAGATGACACATTTTATACTTTCTCTTTAAACTTCCGCATCCTCTCTCCTCCCCTTGCTCTTAGCTGATCGCTGTGGCTCACACTTCATTTAGAAAATGAAAGCCTACGGTCAGTCAAGAACTCACTCTCCTCTTACACTAAATCTACACACCTACTTAGCTCTTTATTCATCTTCTCTCCTATTAACAGTGGGGGAAATGTCTCTTCTCCTAGCAAAACTCAATCCTCCCACTTGCGTTCTAAATCCCTTCCTTTCTTGCCTTGTCAAAGAGTTCAGTGCTTTCCTCATTTTCTCTTTCCTTAATCCTTTATTGAAGGATTAATCTCATTGTTGTTAACACATTCCAGAATCTTCAATATTGACAAAAATTAAGAAAACCACCCTTGAGCCCATCACCTTTCCAACAGCTTTTAGACTATCTGTTTCCTTTTATTACTAAACTTCTCAACGATTTGTCCAAACATGAGAGCTCTACTTTCTTACTTCACAATCATCCCTCAATCCCTTATGATGTAACTTGTACTCTAGCATTTCATAATGCCACCAGTGAACTACATGTAAATTAATTCAAAATATATTTTCCATTCTTGTCTTACTTTATCTCGTTGTAATATTTTGCATGGTTGGCCATTTCCCCCTTTCTGAAATAGCCTCTTTTCTGAGTTTCTGAGGCACTCTAGTTTCTTAGTTTTCTTCCTACCTTTTTGGTTGTTTCTCAGTTCCTTCTTCTATCAGAGCCTTAATTGCTGACATTTCTCAGATCTCTAGCTTAGGATTCATTGTCTTCTTTTTGCATAGGATTTTCCTAGATGGTTTATTTTTCCTGGAAAACAAAGAAATATCTTTAAATGCTATCCATATACTGACAGCTCACAGATTTGTATCTCCAACCCATATCATATCTCTGATGCATATCCATAGATGCATAAAATCTAATAAGTCTAGAACTAAAATTTTGCTCTTTCTACCCTGATAAATATTTTTTCCTTTGTATTTCTCATCCCACTATGTCCTCTTCCCTCCCTGCGTGGCACCAACCCCCACCCACTGTGTCACAACAACCTGGGAGTCCTTGGCTCTTTATTCTGACTCCCCACTCACAGCCTATCCATCTCTACAGGCTGACAATTCTACCTCCATTATCTACTCAAATCCATCTTCATTGTCTCCTCTTGACAGCATTTCCCTGGTCCAGTCCATTGGCATCTCTTTATTGAGTCTGTACGGTAGTTTCCTAATTTATCTCCTTATTTCTATATTCATCTTATTCCAAGCTATTTTACACATGCCATCCAGAATGATCCTTAAAAATAAAACTTGACCATATTCTTCCTTTGCTTGCAACCTTTCAATGATATTTCCTTATGCTTAGAACTTAATTGACCCGAACCACAGTCTATACCTTCTGTAATCAAATCTGGGGCTGCCATCATCCTTGCTCCCTTGCTGCATCTACACTGGCCTCCCTCCATTTATTCAAACATGGAATTATCTCACTGTGTCTGAAATACTCCTCCCACATGGTTCGTGTGTGGCAGCCATCTCTTCATTCCTCAAGTGCCAGATTATAAATGACTGTCTTGAAGACACTGCTATTTTATTTAATAAAATTATATCTTATTTGCTTACTACTTCTTTTTTCCCCCTACTTCCTCTCTAGACTGCAAGGCTCATGAAGGCAAGGATGCTGTCTCTTGTTAACAAATGGAGATATACCCAACATATACCAAAGTGTCTGGCATGGGATGTGTTTAAGAATTTGTTCAATGACTGAATCCATAAATTCTAGCAGACCAGGTCTCCAGTACTTTTTCGACTCCTGTTTCTGTGTCTGTGCAGTTCAGAAGTATGATTCTATAGTTTAGATAGAGTGAGAGCTCCATGTTAATTATTACTTCGTGTTTGTTGTCTTTCCTTCCTTCCTTCCTTCCTTCCTTCCTTCCTTCCTTCCTTCCTTCCTTCCTTCCTTCCTTCCTTCTTTCTTTCGATACTTGCTCTGTTGCCCAAGCTGGAGTGCAGTGGTGAGATCATGGTTCACTGCAGCCTCAATTTCCTGGGCTCTAGTGATTCTCTCACCTCAGCCTCCCAAGTAGCTTGGACTATAGACATGCACCACCATGCCCAGCTCATTTAAAGAATTGTTTTTTTTTTATAGAGGTGGGATATCACTATGTTGCTCAGGCTGGTGTTGAACTCTTGAGCTCAAGCAATTCTCCTCCCCTAGCCTTGGAAAGTGCAGAGATTACAGGCATGGGTCACTGCACCTGGCCTACTTTGTGTTTTCTTACACATAACTATACCATTTGTCAAGGTGAGGAAAACAAATAAACAAACAAACAAACAAACAAATCTCTATTCCTTGGCCCTCAAAGAGCTTAACTAAAATGGATTCCTTATACCATGCCTACCTGTCCCATGAACTCTTGAAATTCTTAGCATATCAATCAATTCATATATTTTCTTTCAAAATCCATTTTATTTCTTGTTTCCCCTGATGAAAGTGGGATGAAAAGGAAAAGAATAAATCTTACTGTGGTGCATAATTTTGTTAACACTGAGTAAAAATTCAGAAATAACTATCCTATTTAGGCTATATGTACTTTGGAAATTAGAAAAAAATATGAGCTGGAAAAAAGTGTATGTTGCAATAACCATGCAGTAGAGACCATAGATACCTATATCTTTTTAGAAATTGAAATATTTTAATATAATATATAAGGATATATTAGTTAACCATTGAACAACTTGGGTTTGAGCTGCATAAGTCCATCTGTATGCAGATTTTCCTCTACTTTTGCCACTCCCGAGATAGCATGACCAACCCTTCCTCTTCTACCTCCTTAGCCTACTCATTGTGAAGACAAGTATGAAAACCTTTATGGTGATCCACTTCCACTTAATAAATAGTAAATACGTTTTCTCTTCATTATGATTTTCTTAATAATATTTTCTTTCTTCTCGCTTACTTTATTATAAAAACACAGTATATTATATACATATAAAACATACAAAATATATGCTAATTATTTGTGTTATTGGAAAGTCTTTTGGTCAATAGTAGGCTATTGATAGTTAAGTTTTGGTAACTCAAAAGTTACACCTAGATTTTTGACTTCATGAGGGGTTGGCACTCCTAACCCCACATTATTTAAAGGTCAAGTGTCTATCTTAACTACTTTCATAGAAATACTATTTTATTCTAAAATGACAATTATTTTTATATTTATTGTCATTTAATACAGTCTTCCCTTAGTGTCCACAGAGTATTAGTTATAAGACCATTGATAAATACCTCAATTCAAGGATACTCCAGTCCCTTAAATAAAATGGCATAATATTTTAATATAATATACTTGTCATATACTTGTACCTCCCATACACTTTAAATCATCTCTAGATTACTTACAATACCTAATACAATGTAAATCCCATGTATGTAGTTGTCATACTGTATTGTTTTTATTTGTATTCTTTTCTATCATTGTATTGTTCTTTATTTTTATTTTTTAATATTTTTGATCTGTAGTTGGCTGAATCCACAGGTGTGGAATCCTCAGATATGGAAGGCTGACTCTATTATAAATAACATAAATTGTAGTAGAAATTAACAATGATGTTATTTTCTCCACAGTCTTAAAACAGCATATTGAGCTAAAAGTTTCTTTGTAATACATCTGCAGCATATGACAAGAATTCAATATATTTAATAAGTAGTTAGAGAGCAGACATTTCTCTTAGGATTATAGCAGCCTATGACTAGGATTATTCAGGTGCCAACATTATTAAATAATATGAGAATTGAAAGAAAAATCAGTATAACATTTAAAATTCATTTAAATGCTCAATTTTAATAGGAAGACGAACTATATAAAACAAGGTAGAACTAAATTAAGAACTGAACCCTCACTTTCTTATGTGCTAGCTAGAAATGCATTAGTTCTTTCCACAAGTTTTCACTATTATGCTATGGAAAGTCTGGATTAATTTTTAAAATGCAGTGAACTTTTCCTTAACAGAAAAAATAAAATAAAGTTGAATAAGCTGAGAGATGAGAAAAGAAGAATAAACGTTGGAGTAAACAGTGCAGCCGAAACTAAAGTAACTGAAGTGAAAATGTTTTCATAATGAACTTTGATGTTTAACAAGCCCAGACACTTGGAACAGCATAAGCTATATTAAAGCCTTTTATGAAAGGATTATGTTTTGTATGATGAGTGTTTTAATATAAGTATGGTACACAGCATAAAATATAACTACATTCAACTCAAAGTAATTATGAGAATTCAGGCAAAATTGTTTTCTCCTGTACTATCACATTGATACAGAAACAAAAATCTTCTGGAACCTTTCACCGACATGTCTCTCTCTATTTCAATTATTTTTGGCAGTATATATTGCGTCTTTGCCTCAGCTACCTTTTATATCGACAGTTGGTAGCACAAGCCTTTTAACTCACAAAGGGTAGCAGCTCTTCAGCCAATCTGTGATAAAAGGGAAAAAATGAAATCACTATGGAAACTGCAGGAAGGATCTAAAAGCTCTCTTTATAAAGTAAACGTCTGATGTTTGTGACTGCAGGGGTAAAAAATTCATAAATCTCTATGATGCTATCATTTCTGATTTGTTATCACTGCAAATGCCAACTCGATATAGCCTGACTTTAACTTCATTGAGTGTTGTCGGTTCAGAAACAGTGACTATTCAACAGGAGGAAAAGCCTGGTAGGCAGTCAGGTCTCGGGGCTCAGGGGATGTGGTGGGACCGAGAGAAGAAACTAATTTGCTTAGAATGTTTCCTTTCTTTTCTCATTTGATTGACTTTTTCTTTTAAGTCACAGTGACTTGATGGAATCAAACACACCAAAATGTTATGCCCTGTGTTTTGTTGTTTTGTCTTATTTTGTGTCACTCAGAAATGGAGCAAATATCAGACCCAAGTTTAACCAGAAAACTGTGTTTTGTCCCATGGACATGTCTGTCTTTGATCTTGAATTGAAAAATGCTAACTCTCGCCTTCTGATTGGAAAGCAAATAAATATTACTGAGAAGCCATTCCCACTTCACCACCTTGGGCTCCAGGAGGAAAAAATGAAAACAATTTTGACTACATAAGCTCCAATGAATCAAATCTGACAATGACCAGAACAGACACCTGTGTCAGGAAGGCATTTCAGAATATCGGTCAGTTCTCAGAAGTTAAGTGACTTTTATAAAAGAGTTGTATTATTATTCAGATGGGGCTCTTTTTATTTGATAAGAGTTCACCTATAGAAGAGAGACTGTGGGATCAAGAGGACACTGAAAATTTCTCCAATGTGAAATTCTTCACATTGAAGGATAGAGTCTAAATTTAGAGCAGATGAATATTCAAGTAAGTAGACCAGTTTCAGCATTGCATATGCTACTATGCTTATTTCTCCAATGTTTACAATCAAATACTACCTCATTCGATTTTCAGGCAATAGAAATTCTGGCTTTGTACAAAAGTTTATGGAAACTGTATGACAGTTGTAATGCATTAAAATGTCAAAGATTGATATGCATAGTAATTGATTTCATATGGTCATGCTATATTTAGATAATTATAAACATTGCTAATCTAATGTTTCAAGGTACTTATGAACAATTAGCAATTCTGCACTAGCATCTCAAACACACTTTTGATGACAATAATATTGGAGATAAGTTCTATAAATCCCAAAAGGGCTGTTGTGTAAATGATATTAGAAAAAAATCAGAAAATAAAACTAGAGTGTTCTAATAGTAAGCATGCAAAAATTCAGTAAAATTAGCAAGGGGACTCTATTGCTTTTCAATGAGGTGCTTGTTTAAAATAAAAAAAATATGCCATCTGCAATACTGACTTATTTGGACTTCTGCTACTGTTAATGACTAACTTGGCTGTGTAGCCTTTAGCATTTCCACAGTGCTTTCTCATACGTTATAAGATCAGTTATACAGAATCAAACTGAAGTGTGTGTTTGGGTACCCTAACATAAATACAGGCATACTTTAATTTGAAAATATTTAAATGCCTCATACATACTGACTTCACTGATTTTGTGTGTGTGTGTGTGCATATAATGAAAGCCAATTATCTATGGAGAAAAACTTGACTAGGTGGAAGGAAATTAAATTGTTTTTTAAAGACTTCCTTAAATAGCAATAGCTAGGGAAAGGTCCAGTAACATTTTAGGTCAGGAGCATAAGGAGTTTACCGTGTTAATAAATCATGCTTTATCCTGACTTTTATCAGAAGATTTGGATGGAGAAGGCTCCACATGACAGAAGGAAGGGAGATGAGCACTTTCATGTGATGCTCTACCTATCTCAGAATAATACTCTACCAATCGCTGTGCAGCTCTGCAGTCAGCTGTTGGAGAAGCTGGGTAGGTCCTGTGTCACTTAAAGAATGGGATGTAGAATAATAACATATGTTTTGTAAGAAAAATTTCTAGAATGGCAATTCTTGAAGAAAATATGCATATTCTGGAATATTCTGAGATTTTTCAAAAATGCTGTACAAAATAAATGTAGGAAAATCTTTACTACTTTTTTTCTGCCCAGTTCCTTTTGGGAGTTTCCCAACTTCTATGAAATGCTTGTGTGTTAAATATCAACTCTCATCAATCAGCTACATGGACATTTTTTTTTTTCATTGTGATGTAAGCCCCAGACTATTTAAGAGCGCATTTATAGAAACATTTATGGAAAACATATTGTTTCATTTTCATACGCAGCAATACACGTCCTTTCCCTTTGTTACCATTCAAAATGTTCACATTCTGGTCTCTGTGTGCATGTTCTTAGAGTTGACTTCCAGCAGCTACCTTTGAATAAAGAAGGGAAAATACACCACTGTTACTTCTAAATGTCTGCTTGCTTACTAATTAATGAATAAAATACTTCATTGAGCTTTTCTGAAACAAATTTATCTAATTTAAACTGTATATCAGGAAGTGATGAGGTAGACTTTGTAAAATGTGTTATTGCTTTGCAGTGAGAGGATTGTTAGGGAAAACACATATCTTTCCTTCGGCTAATTATCAAATGGTCATACTATAAAATGTTGTAAGCACGTAGATAGTATGAAGTAATTCCTAATATTTTCCATTAAATGTTCCATGACTTTTTAGAACATCATTCTCAGAAATACTGTTTTCACTTAGTTATGGATTAAGTGGAAATCTGATGTTTCTTCTAACCTGGATCTTAAATATTGAAAAGCCTTAGTTTGTATTGCATAATATGTTTTCTAGTCAGTCAAATTACATGATCGAATTTTTCAATATTTCAATTTCGAATGTAATAATAGGCATAATTTCCTCTCACACTCGCAGAAATTTCATCTCTCATGTCTTTCTCCAACTCTCAAACAAGTACATTCCTATGGAATAGAAGTTACCAGGGAATCTCTTCATGTCACTCTATACTCACCATCTAAGGAGGATCTCAGAAGTTGTTCATAGTTTTGGAATATTTTATTTCTATTAGCAATACTCTGTAACACTGCCACTAATTTCTAAGTTGCGATCATCAGAAATCTTGATTCCGTGTGAGCTTTCATGCCAAACCTGTATTTGCTCTCTAATATCAAATTGGCCAACTGAGATAAGATGAAGACTTTTAATTAGAATTTTAATATGTAATCTAAGCCATTTGTAGATTATGCACAGAGGTGATCTTCTATGTATTTAATAACTGCATGGAGAAACTTAGATAATGTTTAATTTGGTGGAGAGATGATTTTTAACTTTGGTAGAGTTTGGTTACTTTTAGCATTCCCAGAGATTCTCTCAGAAGTTATGTCAGCATGAAGTTTACTGTGTGAATGAATAACAGAATGTGGCTGGAGCATGTCCTGGGGAATATTATAAAAATTGGAACATTCTGTAATATAAAGAAGAGATTCTGTTTTCCTTTCACATTTTTTTCTCTGGGAAACCTAATTTCAAGTCTCTCAAATCAAGTGATGTGGATGAAAAGGGATAGATACCCAATGGACTCTCAGGAGCATTAGCCTGTCCCTAACTACTATTAGTGAGTGGTGCCTCTAATCCTCAAATGTTTATTTCTTAAAATCCTAGAACATGCAATAGTTATGGTTTGTTTTCTTTCAAGAAACAGTTGACATTTCATGTTGGAGTCTTGCTTGACATGAATTATTTGGCAAATTAGGGACTGAAGTGTGAATTATAAACTCAGAGCTATATAATGGACCTCAGGGGTGTTCTAGGGACAGGTATTTTAGTAGGGACTTCACAAAAAATTTTATTGAGAAAGAAATGATGCTTTTGCATATTCATGAAGCATATAACATGTATTTTGCACAAGTATGATACTTCTTTATACACACACACATATCTACACTCTTTATGGTGTCTCTGTGTTTTATTTACATGTGCCCATGATTCTCATTAATGGTGATAATCCTCTGTATACACCTCTAGAAAATAATGGACGCTGACTGTGAGAACTGTCTGTATTCAAACATGTTAAGAGCTGAATATTTAAAATTTGTTTGGCTTACCAAGCTTGGCTTTCTGAAGACAACAGAAGTGTGATAAAGAGATCAAAAGAAAAAAAAAAAACATAAAAGGTAATAACATCTGGATAGGTCCTGGGTAATGCTCTAATTAAATGTACTTACACCTAAGTCTTATCACATGCTTAGGAGTGAGCGCTTAGATGCCTCTTTCAAACTGCAACGTTAGTCAGTCATGGGGGCCTTGCATGGAAGCTGTCACCTCCACTGTGATTCAGCTCTGTTCTATATGTGTACCTACCCATAATCTATCCTACTTTCTTTCACTGAATGGGCTTCTGCTATTTTGCTCTTAAGATAGTAATGTGAAACAAGGTTGTCCTTTGACCTTACAAAGATATACATGTTCTTTAAAATGGGCTTGAAAATCATCAGTTCACGCCACTTAGAAGAAGCAGGCTACAAGATTCTCTTGTTTTGTTCTTGGCTTATAGGTTATGATGAGTTTAGTCAGAAACCCCGTATACTTTTCTCGTCATTCAGGCAGTCTTTTGACGTCCTTTCCCTTCTGAACATAATAGAAGCTCTCCCTGAGTAGAAACCACAAGGCAGCTTTTTCAGAAGTCACCAAGTTAAGCAATTTTGACTTCTGAAAGCATTTCTAAAGGCTATATTAATTGCTCAGTCCTAGCTAAATTAGCATGACCTAAAATGTTTTTAAAATGCTGGGATTAGGACAAGAGACAATGTGAAAGGAGGTAACTGTATTTTCTAGGTTGTTATTTTTGTGCGTGCGGAGTTTTGAAACATCATGCAATCTCTTATTAATTTCTTTCTAAAAAATAAAGAATACAAACACTAGATATTTAGAAGAAGCTGTTTGGCAGTGCGCAGATATGTTCTACACGTCTCATTACCATTAACAGCCATGCATGGCTAAACCTCCCCCTATTGCACTGAGGATTTACCCTCTGGCTTTGTTAAGTGATGCCTGAGTGTGGATTTTACAAAGGAGTTTCATAACCATTTTCTACACTATGCAGCACACCTACTATATCAGAATATGTTTCTTGGGTGAATGGTAGCAATTAATGAGAATTGATGTTTATTCAAAAAGAATTCAAAGAGCTTGTATATAAAGTCTTCTGGGGAAGGAGAGTTCCATCTCTTATTTTAACTAAATGACAAGCTACTTTTCGTTTTTCTATTCCTTGTGTTCTAGTATTGCTAAACAATCAAATGCAAGGTATTTTGTCTTCTTTAACTCCTTAAAAGAAAATCAATCAATTAATACACAAAGATAAAAGTTAGAAACCTACTGGAATCTATTAAGGTCCAGGAATTTAAAGAATCAAATGTACCTTCTGGGTTTCAGAATCCATCGGGGAGAATGTAGAGTAAGTTATTTTTCTCTGACCTTCCCTAATTTTGTTTCACTGCCTTAGGTATAATTCAGACACTGGAGCAGTACTGCGGGTGGGAGGTGTTTTGGGGTGCTTGAGAAAGCAGTGGGATCTAAAAAAGAGACGCCAAAGACTCTAGCCTCTAGGGAAATAGGTCTACTGGGGTGGCTTTTTTTTTTTTTTTTTTTTTTTTCTTTCAGGTTTTCAATGTGCCACACCCCTTTGCAAAAGGATAGGACCCCTTGGCTTTATTCGCCCTGTTTGTGTTGGAGTATATATATTTACACTTGGAATGTTTTGAGCAACCCTTATTTCTCTCTTTTTAAATCGGCTGCACTGTTCATCTTGAATATCAAGGTTTTCCTATACTTGCTAAGTCTTGCTCATGTAACCTAATGCTTCATTTCTTCCCAGAAAAATAAGATATTTGCATCAAATTCAGCGTTTCAATAGCAAAAAAGTCCCTCTTTGTAAAAGATACAGGATTAGTTTCTGCTGTGAGTTTATCTGTATCATCTCCATTTATTTCTCAGGGGTGATGAGAAGACCTTGCATTTGACCAAAAAGCACTAGTAAATAAGGAGTTAAAATGAAGGCAGGCTCGCTGGTTTGCTGAGATCTGTCAGAGTCTGACTGGCTGGCTACATATCTGTCTCTGGAACAATAGGTACCTGTATTCGGCACGGACTGCTGGGCAGCACTAGCACTCTGGAGAAGGTCTGCCGCTGTCTGCACTTTCCTGGTGAGAATCCCCAATGACAGTCCCACTTTTCAGTGGAGGAGAACAAAATATCTGTCTACTCTCTTGATGAAGGACAGAGCTTTGATCATTTTTGTTCAGGCTTGACTTGGCTGGAGGTTTTAGGTTCTTAGTCTCAAGTCAGCAGTCTCTCTCTCTCTCTCTCTCTCTCTCTCTCTCTCTCTCTCTCTCTCTCTCTCTCAAACACACACACACACAGGGACGCGCACACACACACACACTCAAGCACACATATACACAAGCGCAAATCCTCTCTCTCTCTTTCTCTCATTTCCCCTCATAGGTTCTGTGCAGGCAGATGAGTGTCACAGCTGTAACTGAGGCACAGAGCAGTACATATAGTGGAGCCGATTTCCGCGATGGCGAGAGGGGGCACCGGAGGTGACTACAATAACAAGACCGTCCTTCAGACAAGTTTTAGGTAAGAAAACATTTACGCCCTGATTCTTGTATTTCTGCACTTTGTGTCTGCAACATTGAGATAGAAAGCGACTCTGGATAGGAAAATATTTTTGTGAGGGTATCATCTGTGCTGTCACTTGCCTGCAAACCTGTGTTCTCGGGGCTTTGTGTTACTGGAATCGTTGGAGGTGAAGTGTGAGCGGAGCTGAGTGGAAGGGTGAGCTGCTTTTTGTGTCTGTCTGGTGATATTCAGCATGCTGTTTAAATTTATATCTGGAAAAAAATTCTGTTTGATGATAGTTAGCAATGTTTTGTGCAACGTAGAGCAGCATATGGCCATGCAGAATTCAAGGGATGCTCTTTCATTCTTAATTTGTAATTATTTTTACACTCAACTGTACTGAGGTCAGAGAGTTTCAAAAATTAATGAGAGTCCCTGTGGAGTTCAAATAGTAATATCTACGTGAGCTGCCATAAAAAGATAAGATTATGATGGTATGTTTTCAACATAGATTTAACTGTCTTATTTGGAATATACTCCATTTGAAATATATATGAAATGTACAATAGTTTATAGAAACCTCTATGTTTTTGGAAATTAGTCGGTTTTTTTTTTAGTGACGAGGAGAAATTGACTCAAAATTAGACTGTAGAGGATGAACACTTTGTGTAGACATATTACTAAAACTTAATAGACATTATTGTTATGGCAATGGAGAATATCTTATACTTTCGAGGAAATAAGAAATAATGAATGAGTCGCACGCTAAAAAGAAATCTGCAAATGTGTTTTCATTTTAAGTGATACAAAGAAACTCAGCAGATATTTAGGGTGAAACATTGCTGGCATGAACAAAGAAGCAAGTGTACACATAGATGAGAATTCTTTGTCACAAAAATGAGTCCAGGACATTGATTTAGGAGGTTAAGTGATTTTTATGTTCTCAGTGCCCCACAAAAGGGGATCTATTGGGATGAGAGCAGACATTTGAAAATGTACCAAAAACTTTCATTTCCCACAATTTAAAAACATTGTTTATGTTCCTGATATAACACATTGTTTAAATGAGGGGGACCGAAAAGCAGTCTGAATATACAGTAATCGGGGCTAAAGATGTTTTTTATCCCCAGGTCCCCATTTATAAGACCCATTCGGAGCTTCCTGTGATATATTGTTATGTAAATACTGTTCAGCCAGGGAAAGCAGTACTATGGAGATTCAATTTACTTTGAAAGTTGTTCATTATAGCAGGGATGAATGTTATTTATTTGATGTGATTCAAAGGCTGGAAATGACTTTTTCATTGTGGCGCCTTTTGTAATGGGTGCAGGGTGATCTAATCTTTTTAATTTTGGCTTTCACACCAGTGGAGATGAAAAGAGATCTGAACTCATTTATCGGTTGCTAGGTCCTTCTGGAGGCCCAAGTCCTGTTCGTGGTTGCTACGGCCAGTCTGACCTCAATCTCCGTGGTTTTGGGGACTTAGCAGTCTTTTTTTTATTGAGGAGCATGTACCTTGATTTATGTCCAAAATTGTGGCTGAACGTCTTTGTCTGCAAGTGATAAATGGTGCCGAGCAATTCATCAGTTCTTACAAGTAAACACTGCTGTCCCACTAAAAATATGTTTTGTTCCGAGTTAATGGTATGGAACAAGGCAGCCTCCACAAACAGCTATCTTTTATTGTGGAGGGGCCACTGAAACTTGGAGCAAAGTGGAGGAAATTGGCATTCATTTTCTTGTACATTAGCATTTCATTTGTGATTCGGATGATGCAGCTCTAGGTGGATTGACTATGAAAGGGTGAGCCTTCCATTTCCTTACCTTCTCTCTAGTTGGGGTGCCTGTGAAACCATCAGGCTCTCTCCAAGTGCCTGGATTCTGCTGGGGGAGTAAGAAGTCAGGAGTAGTTTGTCTGATGGTATTGGGCTCTGCTTTGCAATTGCCAAGCACTAAGGCACAAGCTGGCAGATGTGCTGTGGCTCTGCTACGGGCGGCTCTGTCGCCTTCAGTCTCAGGCTGGTTCTTTGGGGGAAAGTTGTATCCAATATTGGTGACTCCTGGGAATATTCTGCTGGTGTGCTACTTAATGGTCTCTAGGCTTCCTTGTCTTCTAGAACCTTGTTAGAAAGGAGCCGTGGTGATTAAGAGGCTATGGAGTATACAGCCTTGCTTAGCAGATGAGCCCTGATACATTTCCCGTTTCCTTAAAAACGGCTAATTGATGGATGCTGCAGAAAACATGCACTCTGCTAATAAGATGGTGATGACAAAATAGGTATCAGGAAAGGCATTTATTGCTTATAAGCACCATCAGCTTCCTTCCGAGTGAGATTGTGGCTTTGTAGTAAAGTTTTTTATTTTTATTTTTTATTAAGTAATATGCTAATAGTTTTATTCTAAATCAGCCAGCGCTGAATATCTTCAGGAAAATGGGTTCCATGAGAAGTGACATCCTCCTCAAATCAAAAGGTAAACATTCAACATTTTTAAAAGTGCAATTTTCAAAACATTTCCTCTACTTCTTGCCAGTAGCATTAGAAAACTGCTCTCTAAATATAATTATTTAAAATTTGACTTTTTTTAACATTAAAGGTTTAAAGAGAAGAGCTTAGAAAATTTGATTGTTAGTCATTTTCTGAAGATTGGCTAACTTTGGTGATAAAATGCAATCAGGTGCTCCCTATGTTTCCCTTCAGCCTTGAAAATAAGCAGCTTTTCATTTCTTTAGAGAAAATGATCATTTTGGAGATCAATAAAATTAATACTTACGTTATGTGGATTTTATTTCTAGAACTAGTAAATTAAGAACCAGGGTTAGGTGATGTCAAAAGGTCTCTTCTGGCTTGAAAATTCTTTATGAAGTACCAGTTTTCTAAAGGAGCCAATAACCATGCCTATATTATTGTAATCGCACTTATTCAACCAATGTTTAGCTTTCTTTAGTAGAGCAGCAGCAAAAGTTCCATGCTTCGGTATACAAGTAATAATTGTGGCTTGAAGTAATTTCCAAATAATTGATTTTTGAAGATATTAAAAAAAACCCCTGATATGTTAGTGCTTTATTAACTCTGGGATTTTATAGAGCTCAACTTGAGGCTCCTTTACTTGGGTTTCTTACTTCAAGTCCTCTTGAAGGTAATATTTTATATAAGTGGTTAATTTCCCAAGAATTAATTTTAGGTATTCAGAGACAAGTACTCCTCAGTATGTATCTATGTATGTATATGAACACATTTTAATATAAAGTGTCTTATAAATTTCACATTCTGTTTTGCTTTGCTGTTATTTCAAAGGATTTAAGTGAATGGTGGATAGTGCTCAATTTCCTGAAATGATTAAATTCACTCTCTGAAGAATCTGGGGAAAAGGCCTGTAATGACATTTTGATGACTTTCATTTTAAGGTGTAATAGAAATTGAGTAAAATGTTTTAATAGCTATTCTCTAATATCTTGTTCCAAATACAATGTTTTTATTGCTCATTCTAGCTTACAATTTTGTGGTGATAATAATGTTGGCTGGTAATTGTTTCTTGTATAGAAATCATTTTATCCTTATGTAAAAGTTATTTCAGAAAAGCCTTCATGCATTTATCTCAGATGAAGCAATTGCATTGAACTCTTGAGATAAAACAGTGAGTATTTCCAGATTGCGCCTACTTTAATTCGACACTTCCTTAGGAGAATTAGGAGTGTCTTAAAGGGAAGAATATTTGATACGATAGTTTGTAGTTTAAGGAGAAAAAACAAAGAGGCATGCAAGTCAGAGAAAGCTGAGAAAAGAAAAAGGAAAGAAGGAATAAATGCTGAGTGATTTTACTTTGCTTAGTTTTACTTTGTTTGCCAGATGTCATATATGCTTTAAATTTTAAAATTGGATTAAGAAATTAAAAAGTATGTAAATATGCTGTTGTTATAGTTATCTTTATTAAATAGGTAAGTGCAGAGATATAAACTTAATAAGATTACAGCTAATGTTACCAGGAACATCTTTGCACCTCAATTCTTTCAGGAGATGTACACATAAGTAAAGTTAATCACATAGCTTTTAAAGAATCAAATCTTTTGGGAGCTAAAGTTATGACATATTAGATCAATTTTCATGTAAGTCAAAATGAAATCCTTACATCAATTTTTCTGTGCAAGTTACACAAAGCCAATAGCTTCCAGACTGCTTTGTTCTAAATGCTAATTAGACAAATTTTTATACAATTTAACTTGATTATAGTAAATAATTAGTCAGAATATAATACTGCTGAATTAACACACCATTAGTGTAATTTTTTATAGAAGTAAAATTAAGCTCTGGCATCTGATTACATTATTCTCTCCTGATATGTTTACTACATTTCTCCAAGTTTGCTTTCTTTTTGTCATTATGTTCCTTTTCAAATACCACTATTACAGATCAGCTATTATAATACTTACTTATAGTTCCTTTCTGCCTACTATAATTCTGCCTTTGTCTTTGTGCTGTGCCATTATTCTTATCTGTCACCTAGAAAGGTGTATTGACTTTGAAGCTATTTATCTACCCATTTGCCTGAATTTGGGTGAGGTGGGGGAAAGGCTAAAACTTGGTTCATTAGAAATTGTGTATGAAGTGCTAAAAGAGTTGGCTTTGGTATGTCCACGGGATTGATATTAGGATATGGATTTTCTTAGTAGTAGCCGGTTATTTGTGCAATTCAATAAAATCTTTTCTTCAGCTATCTTGGTTTATTTTCCACAAAACAGAGCATCATCTAGGAAATTTATTATACAGAATGCACTGTCAGGGAGGGGCCCTCTTAGATAGCTAGTAAAAATATCACTCCAAGTTACTGTTCTACCTGTTGGCAAGGATACGTGGTAAAGCTTTATCTACAGGTTTTGTATGTAATCATCTTTGTAATCCAACAGCAAATTTTCATTTGTTTCGCTATCAGTTGGATAGCTGTTGCTTAAATGCTAGCAGAATGATTTAAGAAAAAAGTTATCCTAGAAAGCTTAATTACACACTCTAGGACTCACTAATAATTTATTCAGATTTTAAAATGTGAGCATTGTATTTGCTTAACTGTGTTTATAATCTCTTTTCCAAGAGAAGGGCTATATAGGCTCGTTATGTCCCTTAATCCTTCTAAAGTTGCTAGACTTTATGATCCTATAATACTATACTGTATATTGTACAAAACCTTTTTGCATCCTTACTAATATCTCTAAGCCATGCATTCATGCCTTTTATGTTACTTGACATTATTTAAGCACAGCATGCTTGTGATTTATAAGTCTGTGAATGTCCTGTGTTTTTCTGACAATTGAGTTCGTAGTTCAAATGCAGTTACTGAAGTATACTAGTAGGCTAATAGTTTCCTTAGAGAGAGACAAGGTAACACACAGTGGTCAGGAACATATGATTTGTAGTTAATTATCACAATCTCAAGTGTTTTAACATAGTTTACTGTAGAGATCTTAAAACATGCAGAATTTCCAGAAAATATTTGAAGAATTCAGTTTGCTAGAAATTGGAAACATGGAAGTCAAATGAATTATTTTAAAAATCTCCTCCCATATGGATTTAGAAAGCATTCATTTATTCCCTTACTCATTCATCAAATGTTTATTCAGTGCCTACCATGTGCCAGACACTATTCTTGTGGATCTTGATTTGTCACCATTAGTTCAGTATTTTATATATTTTCCTGCTTTTGTAGATTATGGGAATCTTACTAGTGATTTATACATCATCAGTGAATCACACATCACAATCCATATTATTTTGGAGTGTATATTTCTCTTTTCTACTCTTTAAATGGCTTAAGATATATTCTAGGCATATATACCAATTTAGTAAAAAGGGAAAGATTTATACAATCTGAAGTGAAATCAGAGTGTGTATGTGTGTGTGTGTGTGTGTATATATATAAAATATATATATACACCAATTTAGAAGAAGATATTAGTAAAACACTCAGAATGTGCTTCAAGAAGTTAACTTATTGGTATGTATTTAGAAAGTCTAAATTTATCCCATGTTCCTTATTATTCAGTACCACTCTGCAGCAGACACTAAATTGGTTTTATTGTTTTTATGCTTCCTTCCAAGGCTTCCTATATTATTTTAAGGGATTTCTAATTCTAATTATCAATGGCTAACATTTACCTTCTATATGTCAGACAGTGTGCTAAGCCCTTTACCTTCATTTTCTAATTTAATCTTCTCAATCACTTTATGAGAATGGTAGCATCATTACTCCTGCTTGTAGATGAGGAAACTGAGGTTTTGAGAAGTTAAATAACTTCTTCAAGGTCACAGAGCTAACAAGCAGCTGAGATGACTTAAAATCTAGGTCCTTCCGGTGCTATTAATTTTTCTTGATATTCAACACATATTATTGAGCCTCTACAATGTCCTAGGCTTGTTCAAGATGTTCAGAATAAAGCAGTGGCTAGAACAGGCTTTAAAACCCTGTACTTTATTGCCTAAGTCAATGCCCTGAGAATACAGGTGCCTCATAACTACCTTGACACTTTTATTATGTTATTTTCTTCGGCATTCAGGGATTCCCCAGAGCCAACAGGATACAATTTTAAAATGTCAAACCTTTTTAGATCTTATACTATTTGGCTTCAGTCTTTCTTTCCAACTGTATCATTGTCTATTTCTAAATAGGGATGTTCTACACTGTATGGCTGATTTGCTCATTGCCCCCACAAAGTTTGTCTTGCATTTTCTCTGGCCATTCCTGCACCTGAAATAATTCTGCCACTGCCTTCTCAAAGACTTCCAACCTTCAATGTCCGTGTCAAAGCCCCTGGCTCTGAGGAAGCGTGTCTTAGAAATAAAATCCCCAAATTCTTTTATCTGCATTGATTATTTGACACATGGCACTTGTAACAACTAAGATTATTCAAGGCGAGATGATCCTCCACATTTTTTTTTTTACCATGTCTATGTTTGTAGGTGTGCCCAACTGACATACTGGCTAAGAGTTCAGGGACCTAGCAGTGAAATAAGAAAAGACTATTAAAAAGATAGGACCTGAAGACTAGGAAGTAAGAGCCCCCACTGCCTAGCATAGTGCCTCACATAGGGTATGCAGTTCATACATGTTTTGGGCCAGGAAAAGAGGAGAAGGGGAGTGAGGAGGAAGAGAATGACAATGGAGGAAAGCTTACAGGGAAGGAGAAAATAATACTCCTAAAATCATATCCTAAGGCCTTTAAATGTCTTTATATATTTATATTAGGGTTAGAGATATCATTAAGGAACATATTAATATATGCAATACATTTTTGATTCCTCCTGGAATAGATTGTCACTTTTATCTATATTAATACATTTGATATAGAATGGACATTCTGGTGTTTCTAAGGAAAAGTGCAATTGTGTTGTGTTTGTGTGTTTTCCATCACAATTCAGGCCTACAATGCTGTTAACCCTAAGTTGATTTTGCTGTTTTACACTGTAAATGATTATTTTTCTATTTCCTGGGACATATTTCAGTACCATAAAAGTTGCTGACCACCCACCACTCCTCAAAAAAGAGCCATTTCCTTAACCATCATAAAGTTTTATTACCTAATACCTCATGTTGGGTTTTTATTTTCAATAAAAGCCAAATTCAACATTCAAACTCCTAGTGCAAATCTCCTGTATCAATAAACAGTACTTGTGGTTAATTTTATTATATTTTTTTGCTTGATTATATGCAAAGGTGTAGCCTTGAAATCTTAAGAGAGATATGTGTCTGTATTTTTATGAACACTCCAACCAAGTTATTAAGATAGAAATTTTACTTTATAGGAAAATCCATGTGGATATTTAAAAAAATCAACTACTACATCTGACCTCTGCTGTAAGGCTGTTTTACTGGCTGTAAGAGCCAGATTAATGTACACAGATATAAACATAGATAGGGCTTCCTTCAAGGAGGCATTACTTTTGCATAATATATGTGTAGCATGTGCTAATTTTCCTGGGTGAAGCAAGCTAGAAAAGTTGCTTCTTAAACCAGTGAATGAACTTATATGGGAGGACCCTGCTGAAGCAGCCCCGTTTTTGAGAATTCCTACCTGCTAGTGGAGACAAGTGAGCATAAAGCTTTGGCCATAAGGCTTTGAGTTGTCCTGCTTTTAAGAAACAAGAGATATTTCCACAGTCTGTCTTGTAGTAGTAGTAGCTGAACAGTCCATGAGAGTTCCAGAAACGAACTGTGCTCCAAATGCTTATCACATGCTGTGTTGACGTCGGTAAAATGCAGAGGATGAGCTGGGCTCCCCTTTAACCCTAACTTTCTATGGTGCTTTCATTTTGACACTAATTTCCGACATGAACCTTGGCACTTAGCTACAGTGTGTAATTGTTGGTATCTCGCTGCCACCTGGGTGCACAATGAGAGTAGCAAATGGAGAACAATATTTAGCCTCTGTGATTTGCCACAAGAACACACAACATGCAGTTGGAAAGGGAAATATTTAATCAGCCAGTTTTCTCGTACAGTCTCCATCAGTTGAGTTGGTTGAAGATTTTCTTCCTCTGTATTAACGGCTTGTTTTGTCACTGTGAAGATAAATCCTTTGGCTTCCTCTTGAATTCATATTATGCAAATTTGGGGACATTGCATGTTAATTTGAACATACAAGCATAAAGAAGATACTTTTATGCTAAATTCACAGCTCACTTTGGTTAAAAGATTTTTTTAAAAAGCTCCTGGAGTCCTCTGTTTTGTTAGTTGGCTGCGGACTTAATATGTGAAAGGCTGTAAGTGACGCACGAATAATACCATTCCATTTTTAGGCATGTTGTATGATGATGCTGTTGATCTTTAAAAGAAATTCCATTTGGTGACATTTACAGAAATAGTTTTGTGTTAGCAGCTTTTAATTTTAATTTTAAAAAATATTGAGAATGGTGTAACTTTCAAGTGGTGAGGAAGTCATCTAGAAGGTATATACTTATGTAATGGAAATAGGAGACATACATTGACTCTCATCAGATGTTGTGCTTATATTCAATCCAGGGAAACAGTTTGACAAGTAAGAATATGGTATAGTGCAGAATGCCAGTATAACCAGGCGGATCACCTTAAAGACTCAGATCTATTTTATTTTAAACCTGATGTTTTTAAAGTGCTAGGAAGATCCGAATCCAGAGTCGAGTAGTCCTCACTTGAATCCTGCTGATTCAGGGCGATGCAGTCCAGTCCACGACAATTCACTCAGTTACTTACTGATTGGATCTCTAATATTTATAAGCATTTTAAACTCCTCCAGTCAATTATCTCTTTCGTAGTATTATTTTATCTTTCGGTTGGGTAACTACAGTAAGATAGATGGGTACATATGGCAAAGAATTTCTGGTTCTTTCCCACAAAACAAAATATTTCAAAGAGTTCAGAATTTCTACATGGTTTGGAAATTTAATTTTTCATTCCAAATTGGGTAAAAGTCGGTATAGTGTATAATCTTTCAGACTAAAATGGTTTCTCTTTGACCCCAATAATTACAATTATTATTATAACTTTGGAAAGATTTTCATTCATTCACTCAATCATTCAATTGGTTTTTTTCCCTAATTATCTCATCTGAACAATGTTGCTAATGGCACTGTGAAGGATTTTATAAAAGGAGAAAATATAACCGTTCTCTCGTCAACTGTAGTAGAATTGGAGAGAAAAGAAAACCTTGAAGAACTAATTGAATAATATAATGAAATTACTGTTAGCAATCATACTTTAGTAGTGTGAAGGGAAAAGCTATTTCTGCACAGGTAGAAAGCAGTATTAACCATCAAATATAACTTTCAGGCTCAGAATATAGGTTCAGATTATTTGTTGTGAGAATAATGAGAATATTCAGAATAAAGGCTAATCCTTGGAAATGGATTTTAGAATTTTCAATTGATTTCATCAGCAAAAACATAAGGCTTTCATTTCATAAAAACTTAAAAAAAGTAACTACGTCATCCTGTTAGTGATTAATTCAACTGTCTAAAAATTACAAATATTTTTCTTTATTGAAGGTTTATAGTAAAATACGTGTATGTGTATCGAAGACTGGGGGCTTAGTGGATTTATTGGTGCCCTTATTTAACTTTGCAATAGTCTTCCAAAGTTTGGACATGAATGTAAATTGAAATATTTTAAAAATAGTTTACATCATTGCTTATGCCTATCTTCTGAAATTTGTCAACTTCCTCACTATCTTGAGAAGATAGGCTAACACATTCTATGTGATGGAAAACTTTTCAAAGCTGTCTTTCACATCTCAGGATGTGTAAAGCCCTGCCCATAGCTTCATTCTCTGGCAGATATATTATACCATTTACCCACATAGATAAAAACACTATCTCAAACAAAATATAACATTAAGCAAAGAGCTTTGGTATTGGTTCAATTCTCGCTTTCTATCTCAAATATGAAAGTTTACGATTTTAAGGAAAAACAACTTTGTATGCATGTTCATTACCATTTTCCAGGAAAGCCAAAGATTAGCAGGCCAAAAAGAATTGGAAAACTTCACTTTAAAAACCTTGACATTTTTGCCCTTAGTTACCTGTGTGTTGAAAAGCAAAGGCCTAATAATGACTTAATTATTCTCTTCTTTTCTCTAGTGGAGTTTCTGTTTTGTAGATGTAGAGAAAAGAGCCTTGACTATTTCTGGCTTCTCTGTGCAGGGAAGGGAAGAATTGGCTTAAAAAGTACACATTCCTAGCAGATATTTCTTATTGACAGTGTATGGTATTCTGTGAGCTGTGGAAGACAGATGCCCTTTTATTGGGGGCAGGGAGAGGATGTAGCAAAGGACCAATTTTCCTGGAGATCCTATTATGTGAAGGGACTTATACTAGACACATCATGGAGAAAATCAGAAAGAAGGCTGCTTAATGAGACCCACTCCTGGATGCAGCCACTCTCAATTCTCAGTGTCTTTGGGAAGCAAGTTTCGCCATCCACTTGTCTAAACAGATAATGACAGCAGAGGTGCTACACACCTTCTCCCTGTGACTTGTGAATGCCTTTGGTGCTCCCAAATAAGGAACTCCTCTCACTGCTGTCTGCTCTGAGCTGTATTTCATTTTGATAGCCATTTGCAGGAGACACCTTTGAACTCCATGCAATGTAAAAGATGTGGTCGAGAAATTCTTCGGTGGAATTTCTTCTCCTTTCCACCACCCTCATTTTCCTCTGGGTGATTTAGAGCTTGAAGATTAGGTATTTAGAGAGAGTATATCTGACCCACCTTTAAAAATACACATTAAGACTCACACAATTTGAAGAAAAAAGAAGCCAAAAAACAAAACAAAACAAAACAAAACAAAAAACCTTGAGAAGGCCAAAGGATTATAATATTGAGAAAATATGGTATATGGTTAAATTTAGAAATCAGAAGAGTTGAAAGAAAATATGTGGAAAAAATTGTTTTTATTGAATTGCAGATTCAGCTATTCCCAGTTTCACTTTCACTTGCTGGATCATAATGATCATAATGTCCAATGTCTTCTTCCAATTTAATTTTAGTGTCGTCCTTCTAAAGTAAATATGCTTGAGAGTAGGCATACTTACTGTTAGGAGATGGTACACCTCTTTGGTTCATCTCCAGTGTACTCATTCATAATAATGTAACTTTGGCATAAATTGCTCATTGCCTTCTGTCTTTTCTCCAATAATGTAGCCAACGTATTTTGAGTAATGTTGCTTCTGAAAACAAATACATCTCCTTAGCTTTCATCTTGAAATATTTAAACTTGAAATCTGAATTGCAGCGCTGCATCACAGTCAATGTCCAGCAGCACAAAGTTATTTTCTTGCACCTCTGGTGAATTCATATCTTGTCAGTAATCAGTGAGTTTCTACTTCTCAGGTGCATGTTAATTTTTCTAGGCTATATTGATCAGTCGTGGTTTCAGCCGTTTTTACCTTGGAGTTTGTACCCTGTGATTTGAGGGCCTTGGAAGGCTTTTGAAGGTCGAATATTCTAATATCTGAGCTTACACTTTCAAGAGAAGGTAATTGGAATATAGGCATCTATGTCTGATGGTATTTGGAAGATCTCAGCTGATGTCGTCTTTTCTTTTTCACTTTGGGACCATACGAGAAGCAGCAACCTTTGTGGAAGAGTACAGCCTTTGGAGTCAAACCAAATTAGATTAAAATTCCAGAACTACTACGACCTTGGACCAATTGCTTAGTATCTTTGAAACACAGTTTCTTCCTCTGTAAAATAAGGATTATAATACCCACCTTAGTAATTTTTTTAACCATTTCCCACATGTCAGGCATCATTTTCACATGGACTAAAGGCAAGCATTATGATCCTTCACACTTTACAAGTTACTATACAGAGGTTTAGAGAGGTTAAAAAAACACCCAAGAACATACATAGTTGTTAAGTAGTGGGTCCTCTTGTTGATTCTCTTATTTCAGTAGAATTTGTTTTTAGAAAAGGACGCGCAGGGTCCAAAAATATATACTTAATAAATATAGTTTCCCCCATGTGATTTAGTTTAAGCCCTTGGGTATATATTAGAGATATACTAAAGTATTAATACTGCAGTGTTAAAGCTGTAATTTCTATTTCACCCATGTTGCTGCATCACATACTGATGCTGTTTGAGAGTGTGCTTTTAAGTGGCTGTGGAGGACTATATGCTATGAGAGCTGCTTTATGCTTTTCTTTTTGAAGATGTTGATGGTGCTCTCATCTTGATGAGCACAACTCCTTTTCAGTAAAGATTCTGGATAAATGTCTGTTGCATGGAATTGAATGCTAGTCTACAAGGCAATTTTTATACCTTAGATGAAGAGTGGATGCCATTTGCAGAAGAACTTGACATTCTCAGGGAGTCATTTTATAGCCTAAAAGAATTTTATATTTGTGATTGTATGACTCTGGATAAAGAATAAAAAAAAGAATGATTTACTTGGAATTTAAAACTTTCATTCCACTGTGGCTTCATCTGCTGCCCATTTGCAGGACACTGATAACTTCAACTTCTTCTCCTGCTTCATCTGCAGGCTCTTGAAGTCTGTGGGATGTCCAAGTGTGTATAGAAACTCGGAAATAGCACAGTCCCTCTGGTTAAGAATAACATGTCAGTTTTCTTTTCTTGCTTTTGTGTGCTCTCTGGAGCTCACCCATGCATGATGTTCCAGTGGACTTCAAAGGCAAGTCTATGGTTGGATTAGCTCCACAGGACAGAGAGCAAGGTAAGAAATAGGCTTAGTGCTATCAAGGCCCACTGGGGAACTGATAGAGCCAAGCTATGTGGTTTCCAAAATGATTTGTTCATTCATGTCCTCATGGAAGAATAGGCAAATTTGCGTAATACTTTCTATTTTATTATCACCATTAAAATTTCTGCATTTTCAAAATGGTATCTGGACAGTACTCCAAAAGGCTGATTTATAGTTATACAATACCTGCACTTGAGGGGTTGAAGATCTAAAAAAAAGAGATATAGATATAATACATTTGGAATTAGAAAATACTACTAAAGTCATAACGACATAAAATATTCAAATCATAGGGTAATTTGGGGTATTAAAAAAGGAATGGAGGAAAGAATGGTGTGTACTTCAGAAATTGCAACTAAGGGATATTTGCTTTCCAGAAGTTGCCAGCAAAGATGGGCTTCTTATGGAATTCTAGAGCCAGGCATTACTGAGGAAAGGAAGGTGGAAGATTAAGTGATTTAAAGACTCAGGACACACTTCAGGGGAAGGTTTAGAAATAAAATAGGAATGGTTAGATGATGAGGGTATGGAGGTGACTTGACTGAGAATAACATGGCAGACTAAGGAGGGTTAAGAGACATAGTGGATCGGGCGGAGTCAGGTGCCCACATGCGCTTCGAAGTTAGGGAAGCCAACAATATCAAGTATCAATGTGGAAACCTAAGGAGGAAGTAGATGTGGTGAGGTCCATGGATAAGCAGTGGAAGCAACCCTAGCAGTCCTGCTGAGTATTGTTGATAGTCTTTTTTATGAAGTCTTGAAGCCTTGGAAAGGCAGATGAAGAATCTTAATTTTCAGAAATCAAAAGACCAGATAGGAAAGGCCACAATAATCCAGGTGAGAGTGCAACAGATCCAGGACTGAGACCATAGCTACAACGTGAAAACCAAAAAGGAGGATAAATTTAATAGTTGTAAAAGATTATATAAAACAAAATAACAACATCAGCACAATTTAACACTATAGGAGAGGAGGATTCAGAAACATTAAAGGATAGAAAAAAATTAAAAACAACTGGTTATAGGTTTTGCTTCTCTGATAGAAAAGCTACTCATAGAGCAGGACTGAGTAAGAATATGTAGGATCCCAGCAAACCTTTAAGGGACCAAACATACTTATTGCATGGTTTTTCTTCTGTCTCTGGAATGAAGAAGAGGAAGGATAAGGTTATTTCTTTGCACTGTGATTTATTCCATTTTATCTTCAGGATCACAAGTATGTGTTGCTTAAATTTATATAAAGCTAAAAGCACTTTTTAATTGTATAGTTCCCCTCTGACAGTTCTTTGAGGTCATTTTATTCAGCATTGTCTAGGGAGACACTGCAAGGAGAAATTGCAATCTGTGTGGTAAAGAAATCCATAGACTTGGTATGACTGACTGTCAGATTGAATCTCAGCTGTGGTTATATCCTTCTAGTGAATAGAGCAGAAACAGAAATGAATTATTTGTCTCCAGAAATTGTCTTTCTGACTTTGCTTTTGGAGACAGTGGCATATGTACTAAGGCTGGAACAATTCTGCTTTGATTTGTCATCAAACACTTGGTATTGGACTTTGAAAGGGAAGGAAAATATTGTGTAATTCAAATGAGCTTTTCATTTGAAAACGAACAGGCTCTTTGTATAGCTAGTGTTCCTAATTATTATCAGTAGATATTTCTTTGCTAAGATGTACACCATAATTTTATGACCTGAGAACTACTCAATATTTGCTTCAGTATCTATAAATTGTATTTTGATTTAATTTCCTACATTGTAGAAAGTACAACTAAATTATCTGTAGTCTTCTCTTAACTGGAAATTCTGGTAGAAGAAACCATGAAGTGGAAGCATCTCATTTTATTGTCGTAAGGAAGGCTGAACTCGGAAAAAGGAGTTGTTTAAGGTCACACAGCTAGGTAGTGACAGAGCCAGGAAAGTCTCAAAGCTATTTATACCCAGATGAACCTCCTGTAACTATGATGTACTGTCCCTTCTCCTTTTTTTTTTTTTTTTTTTTTCCTGAGAAAAGGTCTCACTCTGTTGCCTAGCCTGGAGTGCAGTGGCACAGTCATAGCCCACTGCAGCCTCAAACTCTTGGGCTCAAGCAGTCTTCCCACCTCAGCCTCCCAAATAGCTAGGACTACAGGCACGCGTACCACTGTACCTGCCTAATTCTTTTATTTTTATTTTTTGTAGAGATGAGGCTCTCTGTATGTTGCCCAGGCTATTCTACAACTACTGGCCTCGAATGATCCTCCTGCCTTGGCCTCCCAAAGTGCTGAGATTATAGGCATGAGCCACAGTGTCCAGCCTTTTCTTTGTTTTACAATTTCCAGCATCTGGCTTCTGCTCCTGCCTCACTACTGATGAACCAGTAATTCCTGAATTGCTAAATCCAATGGGCTTTATAATTCTTTCCTAGATCTCTCTGTGCATTTGACCCCATTGATACCTCCCTCCCTCTGAAAGTTGTCCATTCCCCTGGCTTCCACCGTACCATACCCTCTGGGTGGTCCTCTAATTATGCCTTTTCGCCTCTTTCCTGGACTTCTCTTCTTCCTCTTCCCCTGGGTTCATCCTCAGCCTGTTGCTCTTGCCCTGTACACTTTCCCTCAGTACTCTCATCCACCACCATGGTTTGCAGTTACTCAGACATTTTATTTGTAGCCCAGTCTTTTGTCTGCAGTTCAGACTCAAATATCCAACCGTTTGCCATATCCAACACGCACCCTCCAACCTAACATGTGCAAACTAACCTCATCATCATCCTCCTTAACCTGGTTCCCCATTCTATGCTCTCTGTCTCATTTTGTGGCATCACTGTCCACTCATTCATCCAAACTAGAAACTTAAGACTCACTTTTGGCTCTTTTTTGCCCACTTTTGTTTTCCATATCAAACCCGGTACCAGGAACTGCTAATTTTTCTTTCTTTTCTTTTCTTTTTTTTTTTTTTTTTTTTTGAGACAGAGTCTTGCTCTGTCACCCAGGTTGGAGTGCAGTGGCGTGATCTCGGCTCACTGCAAACTCTGCCTCCCGGGTTCACGCCATTCTCCTGCCTCAGCCTCCTGAGTAGCTGGAACTACAGGCGCCCACCACCACGCCTGCTAATTTTTTCTGTTTTTAATAGAGACGGGGTTTCACCATGTTAGCCAGGATGGTTTCGATCTCCTGACCTCGTGGTCTGCCCCGCTCAGCCTCCCAAAGTGCTGGGATTAGGGAACTGCTAATTTTTCATGCTAAATATTTTGTGAATCCATCTGCAAGGCTCACAATCACTACCACTGTTGTAGTTGAGAACTACTGCTACTTCTGATGTTTCATCTCTTGCTTGGACATCTGCACCATACAAATGACCTTTCTTCCATTAGCCTTGTCACCATGCAATCCACCTAACATACAACCCAAAGCAGACCTGCTGTGTGCAAGCTTAAAACCCTCTGGTGTTTCCCTACTCTGCCAGATAAAGTACAAAATATTCCTAAGCTAAATTCTAGCCTTAAATCTGCTCCTTCCTCCCTCTTTCTAGTCTTATCTCTAACAATTTCCTGTCTTGCACTTTGCTTTCCAGCTACATGCAACAGCTTGGAATTCTACACATGAACCATATTATTTCTTTGCACATACTGTCTACTTTGCCTCTAAGTCTCTTCTCACTCTTCTTTCCTGGCCCACTCCTACTTTTTCTTCAGTCAACACAAGTGTATCACCTCCTCCAAGAACCTTTCCCTTATGTGTCCTGTCCCCACTCCCATCCAGCTAACCTTAGCCTCATCAATACCCCGTACATAATCCAGTCATTATATTGATTATATCAGTATCCAGTTTGTGTTAACCTGAGCTATTCAGTCCATTGATAGCTGTTAGCAACTTATTTTCTTCAACTAAATTCAGACTTCCTTGAATAAGAATTTGGCGCAGAACTGGAATGATCTTTGTCTGTTCCACTGCTGATAATTGAGTCGTGAAGCTGTTCATGTAAGGATGCATTTATATATTTTTTTAACTTTTAATTTTTTTCTTTCGTTTCTTCTGAGGAAGAGCAAATGAGTCACAGATACAAGTATCTTTTATCTTTTTTTATGACATCCATACTTTATGTATATTTTACTCCAAAAAGAGGCTAAAATTAAAGAAGATGAAGTTATTGGCTTGCCTGGAGCATCATAGTGTCAAAGTATCACAAGAATCTGTTTTCTGTTTCCAGAACAATCCTCTTACTATTTTATTACCTTCTTTCTCTGTGATTTTTTAAACATTTAAAGGTCTATTTTATGTTAGCTTTATTCAGTCACATACTAAGAACACGGATTTCCCAGGGTGGCCAGTTACCATGCCAAAGAAAGTCTTTTAAAAGCTTTATTTATCCACATTTCAGATATATTTTTTTCATATCGAGAAATAGCATGCTGAGCTTTGCTGTCCCCAAAAATACTACACATGCTATTTTCTCAGGAAGAAGAGTGAGGTTTATTTTTTGTTAATGAAATGCCAAACAAGCCTGGCTGATGTGCCAGGCAGAATTAAATTGGAGCGTCTTTGGCAGTAGTCTTCATTGTTCCATCCGTGCAAGTGTGTTATGAAAATTTAGCTGAAACATTTTTAAAAAATGTTTTGGCCAGATTCTTTTTAGAATAAAGTTGGGACATTCAGAAATTTGGGCAGTACTCATGATATTATAAATATTTCCAAGACTGACTAAATAAGCCCCATTGTGATCTTACTCATTTGATTCAGGCTGTTCTTTCCACATCCATCTCAAAATTTCAGCCCTTGGCCAACACGAACATGAATGTAGTGGCAAAGTTCAGATTTACAAACATTGTAAAGTCATTCTATTTTTAATTTAAATTCCCTCAACCTATGTTTTACAACACTGTTTATTCACTGTCTCTTTTTGTTCCTCCTAATATCAGAGAAGGAACAAACATACATGCCTTAAGGAATCCCTTTGGAAACCAAAGTTTCCCAAAAGCACACAACAAAATGGAAAATAGACAAAAAGTACATTCCAGGTTTTAAGTACATTGTCCAGTTTTTATTAACATCTTGGGGATTGGCAAACTTTTACTTAGCTAGTTTAGTGAGTATTTTAGTTTTTGTGGAGAATATGAGGTCTATTATGAATACTCATCTCTTCTGTGGTAGCTCAAAAGCAGTCAGAGACAATACCTAAAGAGAAGAGTGTGACTGTGTTCCAATAAACTTTATTGATACAAACAGGCAGCAGCCTGGGTTAGGCCACTGGTCATGGTTTGCCAGCCCTCCATGTAGGTTCCCATTACTCCTCATTACTTCCATTAGTAACTTTTTTTTGTTTTGATTTTTGACATCATGGAAATAAATGTTTATGCTTTACTTCCATCACAAGTAAAATTGTAGGTTATATCAAAGACAAATACAGGAATTTCTCAAAGATTAGAAAAAATTGATACTCTTTAAGATTTTTTCCCACATTTTTATTTATTTGTTTATGGGGGTGGTTAGTGCAGAGGAACCCAGAGGCCCCTCATGCCAAGCACCACCCAAGATTTTTTCTATTTTTGAAGTTCCTGCTTACACAACTGTAAGTTTCTTGAGGGGAGCAAATAGATGAGAATTTGTCTTATACTCTCACTATGACCAGGTGCATGGCTCATGGGACAGTCATATTTTCAAATGAATGAATGAATGACTAGGGCACTGTATGTTATTGTCAGTTTGATAATATTGTAGACAAAATATGAGACTTGAATTTTTAGTTTCTTGGCCCTTTGTGCTCTGTTATTTCAAAGCTTCCCATATTAGTTGCACAGATAAAGGGCTAAAGAACCACGCGGTTGATGATGGTGAAAGTGGGATGTGCTTTCACCTAAGCCCGTGTTCCGAAACAGCTACTCATGGAGGTTTTTGTGTAAGCATGTATAGATAGGTTTTTAAAAAGTAGGGTACAATTTTTATTTCTAGTGCTTTAAATCTGTTCAGTTAAAAACAAGAAGGAACATTCTTTTTGTGGTGAATATGGGCTGAGAGCAAGATGGATTTACTAGTATTTTCTATTCCTTAGATTTGAGGTTAACATGAGCATAATGTCCTGGATGAAGCTTTGGAAGTACTTGTGAAGGGTAAGTGGCCGTAAGCCAGAAAAGATGCTATGTCCTTCAATTAAAAAATGTTTATTTTGCAGAACAATGTGACCAACAGAAATTGGTAGACTCGATGATTTAAAAAAGCTTGTAATTACACTCAATGTTCTCTATGTGGAGGTGCTATGACGTATATCTCCTTCGTTTCTTTAAAAAATAATTGTAAAAATAATAGCTATATTGAAATTTAAATAGTGAAAAGGAACTGTACCTCCACCCTCCCCAATTCTACTTCTTTTCCCAGAAGAACTATTAATTGATTTTTGTCATTTTACACTTTTTTCTTTAAGTACACTTGTCTTTGTGTGTATGTAAAGCCCAAGTGGAACGATATTATACTTAACGTTCTACAAGTTGCTTTTTGACCTAATATATATAATGTATCATTCCATGCTAGCCAATGTAAACCTCCTTCATTCTCTTTATTACTGTACTGCCCTTTATATAACCATTTTATACATTCCTTTCTTTCTTCTTTAAGCACTATGGATTGTGCTTTGCTTATACGCTAAAGATACTTGTATTAGTTAATTAAGGAGATGGAAATAGCTCTTCTTGTGGTGGGGAAATGAATATCTACCTTTATTAACCTAGTTCTACTTTTAAGTGATTTATGAATGATTGTCGATGGAGTTTTATAGCCCTCTGCCAAATATGTCCTCAGTTCTTACAGTGATATATTTTTGTGTGAATGGGTGTGTCTATAGCAATACAACCATAAGAGCTATGCCTGCACATGCACGCTCACTCACATATGCAGATTTATTTATTTCAAGTAGACAGTTCCGATGGCCAAGCTCAGAACCGGAGATCATTCTGACATGTATCTGCCTTTTGTGACAATGACATCCTAACAGATATAGTGTGCAGATGCTGAGCTTTTAGAATATTCTACCATTCTGCAATAATTGCTACATGCTTTTAGCCATATTAACAAGAGCATCTTTAGCTTCCTATGTGCCGAAACCTTTTTACTATTCAGAGACAGTTATTTTTGAAATTTCAGAATTTGCTTGCAGCCTTTTTCTCTGCAAGATCTTCCCATCTATTTCAACTGTGTCAAACTATGATAAAAACAGAAGAAAACAAGGATAGACTATACATGTCACTCACATTGGCTGAGACATAAGCTGAGAGAGCAAGAATTGGATGATGAAGGAATAAATGTATCATCATTTGGAAAAGAGCTCTTCCCTTTCAAGCTATATATAACTCTTCCATTGTAAACTGAGTAAGACTATTAATAGCAATAATTATAATAATACCTTAGACTTTTCTAGTGCCATATAATTTACAGAGTCTTCCTTAGCTTTTAATTCCTTTCATCTTTTTGACAGTCTCATCAATTAGTCAGCACAGAGCTTATTATTTCCTCTCTATTTCCCCTTTCAGCAGTTACTTCTTGCTGTTCTTTCCACACCTGGTGGATCAGGGTCAGGCATGTAGAAGGCTTCCAGCCTTGAACACTACCCACAAGGCGTTATGTTTGGGCAAAATGCTTGGTGATATGTTAGAATGTGGACATTTGTGCTGAGGTTAACATCCCCTTAGGAGAATACAAATCATCAAAAAGCTCAGATCAGATAACTTAGAATGATTGAAGTCATGCTGCATTTTTGAAATAGAGACCTGTGAATATTAAAAATGGATAGCATGGATTCATTCCAAAGATTTATTCTCAGTTATACCATAGAGTCATTTGCATTCCATCCATTTATCTGGTAAATTAGCCACTGATAATCATAATTATGACCCTTAGGTACAATAAGACAATGAAATGCCTCCTGAATTATTAAAAAGTGTTAATTTATGTCTACTCTGTATGCAGTTTTTGAGTATTTTACTGCATTTCCACTCACTGAAAATTGGTTACCTATACATATGATAGATACATAAGATTAAATTTTACTCACAGTAATATTTCATTAGAAGAAATTCCTATTCCTAGTGTTGAGCAAGTGTGGTTATGTTATATACACATTTCCTCTAGATTTCTGTTTGATATACATGATCTTGACTGACTTGCTTGTTAGCTTTAGGTAATTACTTAAGAAAAATAATGCCAAGCATCTGCCTGATAATTTCTTATGAGCCAACATTGTCACATACATTAATTAATTATTATATGAGCCCCCAAAGGCATTATTACCAGTATTTTATAAAATAAGCCTCAGGAAGCATAAGTGGTTTGCTCAAAGCTACATAGCTAATAAGTGGCAAAGAGGAGACACAGGTCCATCTGTCCAAGTCAAGAACTTTTTCCATCAAGGCGCAGCCATGTTGGAAACTACCCTCGTAGCATTTACGTCAGAGTGTTTCAGCAAGCCTTGGGCCTCTCCACATGTAGGCCCACCTGGCAGTGTTTCTTTTTAGAGCTTGTCCAAGCAGGTAATATCAGCCAACAAGCCAGAGATCCAGAAAACTTGTAATCCTGATTATCTGTGCAAAGGGATAATGTTTCCCATAATACATTGCATTCCATCAACTTGGAGAGAGGTACACAGAATGCATCCTTTTGTAGAGGCTGCTTTATTTATTCTACAAGCCAGACCATGATAGAGTAGTACTCTTTGTAATAGCCTTTTACCATAGGTAAGAATGGTAAGCTTTGAAAAAAAATACAGGTATAGACATTCTCCATTTACCTTGGATACAAAACAAGTTTTCTGCCTTTGTCTGATAAAAACAACAGGCAGTGCCCACTCTAAAAAGGCAATGTGAAATAAGAGAGAACTCTGAATGGGCTTAATAATCACCTCCTGCTTTTTAAAAAAAATTCTAATCAGAAATCTGTTTTTAAACAAGCTGCCCTAATGTGAATAAGTGACATAGCAAAGTCATTACCTTGACATCCTCCTATGAAAAGCAGCAAAAGAAGATGGGGGCCATCTTTGAGGAAGAAAGACCTTTCCCATTAATATTAAATAATTATTTGTAAGAAACAAATGATGTCTGAAGGTAGGGCTGATCTAGAGAAATTGGAAACATTAGAGCAGGTTTCAACTTTTTCATGAGATATTACTGATACTGAATGTAAATTTCCAACCAGAATAAAGCTGATAACACAGCAATACTACATTCATTCATTCTGGAATATTAAAGAGAAATGGCTTCTGTATATATTAACCCACTTATAATTATTTCTGACATGTTGAGTGTACTGGAGACAGAGAGAATAGAGGGTGATTGGGAGAAACGAATTTTTAATGGGATGTCAGTCTTCAAAGATTTGAATGAGTCATCCCAGAAATGATCATTCTTTAAGTATGACATTGCCACTTAATAAACGAACAGAGAAAATATTGAAAGGAATTCTGTCAACATTCTGGAACGACTGTAATTTTGCACAATCAAGCAAAATGACAAGATCAAGCTTGATGTCATGCTATATGACTTGTAATTCTGTGAAATTATAAAACTTATGAACAAAAGGGAATGAGAAATGTGTAGCATTGACGTGGGAGCAGCAGGGAGATGAGGAGCCTGAGATTCCAGTTCTGTCCCCTCTGACCTTGCTGATATGCAAATTGTTTCATTATGTAAAAAATAGCAGGGGTGAAACAATCAAGGTTTCCTAAGAAAAGAATTTCCAGTTTCACCACAGAAGAGATAAGTTTTGCGTTTGGAACATCTGAGAGCATCTGAAGTGTTGTCTCATTAAAATTTATGATCATCAGAATTAATTCACATTCATTTCTTTAAGAACCAAATCACCTGGGTTGGATTTGTGTGTGGAATCATAAGAAAAGGATAATGAGAAATGACAGCAGGTCTATGGAGTAGCCAACGAGAGACACTGGGTAGATGTGACCTTTTTTAAACTTTCCATTTGATATTTGGAGATTATTTGTTAGACTTCATATATGATATGAAATAAGGAGTATCCTTTCTAAAACTTAAAAGATCTAAATGTCTTTAAAAGAGACCTAAACATGCAACAAAAAGAAAAATGAAACTGCCACAGAAAATAATAATTTTGTAGTTTGTTCAGAAAATCTGAAAAACACATTTGATGGACCTCGAGCAGCTGAGGTGGAGGGAGTGGGGCATTGAGTAGCAGCAGAAACAGCTGCAGCTAATAATGTTTGTTGAAGATACTGGAGATAATGCTGTGACTGACACTGTGCTTAACATAGAAAGTCTGAACATCATATAACTTCCCCACATAGTTACTGCAACAGTCCATTCCCTTTGCTAGGGAAGCCTCATCCTCTCCAGTGAAACCAGGTTACCTTGTTTAGCTCCTCACAGTCTTTGTTCTTCACATCCCCCTGGTTGTCTGTGCCAATAATTCACGGTTGAGGTTGCTGACATCTCTTGCCAGTAGAAGTCATGTGTGTCTTTCCCTGTGTTTCCATTTTCCTTCTAATCAATTAATTGCTGTGAAGAATTTATTTCTTCTCTAACACTTCAGCTGTCTCCTTTTACCCCCACTGGTTCTAATTCTAAAACTGCTGCTCACTCTGTGAGACTTTCGGCAGAAGGCTGTCTCTGGGACATGCCGTCCCCATCTAGAGACCTGGAGACTGATGATTGCTGAGATCCCATTTCAGAATGAGAGTTTTCTGGCCAGGTGCAGTGGCTCACACCTGTAATCCAGCACTTTGGGAGGCTGAAGCAGGTGCATCACCTGAGGTCAGTAGTTTGAGATCAGCCTGGCTAACATGGTGAAACACCATCTCTATTAAAAATAAAAAAATTAGCTGGTGGTGCATGCCTGTGATCCCAGCTACTCAGAAGACTGAAGCAGGAGAATCGCTTGAACCTGGGAGGCAGATGTTGCAGCGAGGAACCTAGGTGGGGCAGTTAGGATTCACATTGAGACACATTGATTGTGCCTTGTTTTCAGTCTACTCTCTTTGTCCCTGATGAGGCTACACACCAACCCCTTTATTCAAAACTTTAATTCTTGATCAAGCCACTATCTATATACATCAAAACTTTCTTTCTTTGAGGATTGCCAAAGAATATCTGGTCCCTGAGGTACTGGGAAACGAGGCAAAGGTGTCTCTCTTCACTGCTAGCTCCTTGGGGACCAGCAAACGGCTCTCAAGTTCCACGGTGGCCAAACTGGAAAAAGGCAGTTCAGTGCATCCTGGGAATATCCAGGCGAAAGTGTGAGATTTACCTAGAATAGCTTCTGGGCCTCTGGGGTTTTCACACTGTCTCTGGTGAAGGTGTCCATTTTAGAACTGAAGCAAAAAGGTTTCAATCCATTCCGTTTTCTTTGTATAGCATTTACCCAATACCTCCACGCAAGTGGGCACTCAGTAATTAATTTTCTCCTAGTCCTTGCATTACACTTTCTTTGGGATGGAAATTTCTATTTTATGCTCCAGAGTAGCCATGTCTAACTCATCCATGTCTAACTGACCTCAAAGAGTTGGGACTTAAACATCAGCCTAAGCACTCAGATTATCGAGAAGTGTGCATAGAAAATGGACAAACTGAAGATATGGACAATTCTACTGATGTTTAGTTGCACAATTGTTAAAATTGCATCACTGCCATCAAGGTCAATTTGACTTAAGTAACTCTACTTAGAAATATGAATTATGATATAAAAACAATTAAGCAAGCAATACTTTTATGTTATTTAAAACCTTGCTGTATAGGAAAAGCTACTTTTAGGCCAGCCGCAATGGCTCACACCTATAATTCCAGCGCTTTGGGAAGCTGAGGTGGGAAGATCGCTTGATCTCAGGAGTTTGAGAGCAGCCTGGGCAACATAGCGAGACCTCATCTCTACTAAAAATACAAAAAATTAGCCGGGCATGGTGGCATGCACCTGTAGTCCCAGCTACTTAGGAGGCTGAGGCAGGAGGACCCCTTGAGCCCAGGAGGTTAAGGCTGCAGTGAGCTGTGATCATGCCACTGTACTCCAGCCTGGATGACATAGAGAGGCCTGTCTCAAGAAAAAAAGAAAAGAAAAAAAGACTACTTTTAGTTTGTTAGGTGATAACATTGTAAACTCCAATGACTTTTTAGGTGGTCTGTCACAATCTGTAATTTGTCTATGTTCTTGAAAATAGGGGGAATAAAATTATTTGTGAAAATATGTCTCAGTGAATTTTTAAAGCCAAATTGTCTCTGTGATGAAATGATTTCCTGTGAGAACAACCAATTTTTCTTAAATCTGTGTTAATACTTTCACACTACAATGTCCAATTTTAATTTTTAACGCTTAGTTGCAACTGAAGGCTAGTCTATATAAACCAAATATAATAATAACAATAGCTCATATTTATCAAATGCTTGCTATGTGTCATGCACTGGGGTAAGCATTTTATATGGATTAATTTATTTAATCTTCACAATACTAAACTGTAGTACTATTTTCATTCACATTTTAGATAATGGAACTAAGTCATAGAGAAATAAAACAACTTATCTAACCTGGAATAAGTAGCATCAGGATTTGACCTCAGTAGGCCTGATCCCATGAGGTTACATTTAGGTACAAGCTCTATTCTTAGACCCAATTTAATCATTTTTATTCTTACAGTTCCTTTCTTATGTGACATTTTTCACATTTACAAACATCTTAAAATGTAAGTGTTGAAAGGTGTAAAGGAAATCCTGAATGAGATTTAGAAGAATGAATGAGTGAGAAATAGAAGAATGAGCCTGTTGGACAGACAGAGTAGTTTACAGAGTAAAGTCCTAGTTCCAGGCATGTTAATTCCACTCATATAGGAAGGAAAGAGCCAATGTAAAAACACCACCTTTTAATTTAAATCTGTATGCATAATGATATGCCAGTTTCATCACTGTGGCTAGGCCAAGCACGGCACCATCTAAGAAAGTACAGACACTGGAGCCAGACTGCGCAGATTCAAATCCATCTCTACCATTTACTATGTGATCCAGGGCAAGTTACTTGCTGTCTCTGTAATCCCGTTTCCTCATCTGTTAAATTGGGCTAACAGCATCTGTCTTACAGGGTTGTTGGGGGATTAAATGAGTTTCTATACACAAAGCATTTAGGACAGTACCTGGGCCATAGTCAAGTACCATAAGGATGTTTGCTATTTCATTATCATTACCAGCACCAGCACCAGCACCAGCACCAGCACCACCACCACCACTACCATCATCATTATCATCAATATGTGACTAAAACATGTTTGGCAGCAATTATATTTATATTTATATTTAGACATTATCAGGGCTTTCATATAGAAAAAGAAGATATAAAATTCAACTGATCTTAGATGAACTTTGCTAAACAAGGCAATTAGAGCAACTAGATTTCTTTTATTTTATAATCTGAGTGACACTTTAAAAAATTGATCAGCCAGATGTTGTCATGACTTCATCTGAAGTTGGAAGTTTGCACCCAGCAAAAGGGGATTTGATGTATAAATTGCATGACTGTCAAACTGAAACAGAGTGACTGAACACTTATCTTGAAAATCTGAAGTTGGGATTGGCAAAAAAGAAAAGTAATGAGCTACTCCCATTTGCAAAGTCCAAGTGATTATGGAAAATGGGTTTGCATTTGGCCTAATTAATTTATTTTGGGGTGATATTGATAGAAGTAAGTGTACCTCATGGATAACAGTTCTGATAGATTCCCACACAGTTAAACCTTTGCTTCTGCTTTCTTCAATGAATCGAAATGCATGCACTCTGAAGCCCTCTGACAGCATTCACAGGGGTGAAACAGGCTTTATTCCTTCAATGCAATTTAGTCCAACTCTGCAGCTCACCTGTGGGGGAAGGCTGGCAAAATTCCAAAGGTGATTAGTGTCATTTCTATTATTTCACAGGGTGGAGTGTGTTTGGATGGATGGAAGGGAAAGCCTATAATTTCATGGCTGTTAGTAGAACATTTCTGCTACACCACTTTTTATCTAAAACGTTCAAGATGAGTCAAGGGCACGGTATTGTCACCAGAATCGAATGCACCCATAGATGTTACTAAATCTTAACTGATCAAGTCATAAAAATGTAAATGTTTCCTCCAAAACGTTGATTACCTTTTAACTCATTTGTGTGTGTGTGATCAAAATCATCTTTTTAATTATTTAAACTCTGTGGATTTCTCTGTTAATATAAGATTAGCATTGCGAGCTTAACCTGGACCAGTTAGGAAAAGGTATTGAAATTGCATTTTAAAATTGTGCCACCACTGTCTTGTTTAGGAAGAATGACTTGGGTAAAACCAAATGTTGAGTTATCAAGTATTTTGGTACCCATATTCATCATCTGCTGTAAGTGTAAGCATCTTCTCATTCTTATAGATTCTTTGAATTACATTCTAAATGACTACCATGTTAATAGATTAGAACAACAATCATGTCATGCTTTTTTGTTGTCATGGGTCATTTTCATCAAATGTTCAGTAATTTCATTGCACTGTGTAATTAGGTGAAGAAACTCCACCCGAGCGTCCATGGGTCAGCTATGTGGACTCTAGCTGCCAAAGGCGCTTCTCCTTCTGAACAGAGCGCTTTGCTCAGCCAGTGTAGACATGGCCTGATAAACAATGGAACTTCTCCCTTGCGAACTGGAGTTTGGATTGATCTAATTCTTTAACTCAAAAATGTACACAGGTTTGATGTGTGGTTAAAATGCCTGCCTTTTAGTGAAACGAGAGCTTAAATTGACAGTACTGTGAAGAATTCTGTAATTTATAATGAACTCGAAAGGCAGTAGCATTCACTGTTGCAAAAGCTAATCAAGGGACTATCAAATCAAAGTTTTCACATGAGTTTAAATATCTGTGGCAGGGAGGTTGTTCATGCAGATTTTTATCTGTCAGGTCTTAACACTAAACCTGCCAGAGTGCAACATGGTCCTGTCACTTTTAACCAAGATGTCACATATATTGTGGGAAACACACTGCTCTGCATTTTTTCTAGGATTTTACTGGGAAAAGCAAATGTAAAATAAAGTTTTTTGTTGTTGTTGTTTGCTTGTTTTTTTTTTTTTTTAAACACCGCATTTTTATTTTGCAGATTCTCAGGATGATGGAGTGAGTGATGGAATAGGTTGCCAACTGTAGTTACTCCACTCAGCGCAGAATGGCTGCGGGGAAATATAATCAGACATGCCCAAAGAAGTCTGCTTAGGGTGAAACAAATACCTTTGAGGTTTAAATCAGGTGTGTAAAGAATATTGCAAACAAGATTTGTTTTTTGTTTTTTTTGCATTTGTGTTTGTCAAGAAAAGTAGAAAGGCTGATGCTTCTTGCCTGTTTTTCCAACTCTTTTAATGCTATAAAATACACCCCAAATTTAACCCATTTTCTCTCCTAGGATTTGATATACCCTATTTACTCCCTTGAAGGTCCTCTATCTCATCAAAACTTTAGATTTTAAAAGCATGACGGTAGATTTTTATATTCAAAAAGATTTTGATTTTGGAGATATTTTAAAATTGGGAATTGAACTCAGATAGGCTTTACCATTTGTCTATTTCCTTAGAAGAATAAATACTATTTACAGTATAGGAGTTAGCTGCCAGAAACCTAAGAAAGTTATGTTCAAATTATTTTTACAAATAGATGTTCACATCACCTTTAAACAGTTGTTAAATGGCTCAGAAAAATCAAGCAAAGTTAACATTTTTAAAAAAATACAAACCACATTTCTTTACAGGATGAGGTTGTGCTTAATAACCTATGCTTAATTCATTCAGAAACTACACGATTTTTGTTGCTATATTTTGTTAGAAAGGAAGGAGAGACTGTTTCTACAGGTGTCATAGAAAAATCAATACTGAGCCAAGGATTATTGGATCCCATAGAACCATGGAGGCGTGGCAGTGAAATTCTCCCAAAGGTGAGTAGGGGCATTGATTTCCCTTCCATGCCTGCAGAAATATGACACAATGAACAGAGGCTAAATTTGGACAGGAAATAAGTCTGATTTGAAACTGTACTGTAAAAAAAATAGTGATACCTTTTTTTCAAACAAATAAATGAGAAAATGTAAGTAGAATTTCAACATATGCATTTTTCTTATTTATTTTCTTAGATTCTTTTCTTTATCCTCTTGAGTACTTTTGAAAAATAAACCCCCAAACCTGGACTCCTTGACTGATATTTTATCTGTAATTCAGATCCTATGATTTCCACGTGGAATACTTGCATTATACGATATAAAAGAGTCTCTCTCAAACCTATAACCAAGAATGCAGCAACCCGTCAGTTTCTAAAAAAAAACATATTATCTACATAATCGCAATCACACTTACAGATATGAGCCCATCACTAACCTTCCTTATTTAAGCTATGTATTTTTCTAGCTAATTTGTGCTATAATTTTTAGACACAAACTTGCTTGTTTACATATTTTACAGTTTCTTCTTTGTTTAGATTTCTTAAAGCTAAAAAACTATACATAACATATTGGTTGTTTGACTGCATTGCTTAGCATTCCATCCGTGCAGGCAGACGGTGTTCCTAGGTTTGGAAATATAAATCCCATGGGAAGTCAGCTGAAGAACATTTTATGCATCACTTATCCTGTTACGAGCCCTGTGCTGTTCTGTCTCTCTATAAGGTAAGAGATTTATTGTGAGTTGGCTTCCAGAAGTAGAAAATGTTGTATGCTAATGGATGTTGCTTCAAAGTGGCTTCTGGAGCTCATATAGAAATTGTTTTATAAGCAAAAGAATAATTGGAACAATTCAAGTTATGCACACACGCATGTTCATCTGTCCCCAGGTAGCATTTGGTTGTTCTATCCTGGGATCCACATTCTATAATATTATCTTTCTCATGTGAAGTGAGATGGTAAATTGTTCATTTTTATAATGAATTTGAGCAGAGTATAAGATTAAGGAAAATAATTTAGGCCTCAAAGTAGAAAATTGACAAATTACCATCTTGCTTTGTCTGGGATAGATATACTTTGAGTTTTAGTAATTTGTGGGATCAAAAATGGATTATAAGAAAATTAAGCCAGGTGCAGTGACTCATACCTGTAATCCCAGCTAGTTGGGAGGCTGAGGCTGGAGGACCCCTTGAGCCCAGGAGTTTGAGGCTGCAGTGAGCTATGATTGTGCCACTATACTCCAGCCTGGGTAGCAGAGACCACATCGCTATAAATAAAATAACATTAAAAGATAGTTAAAATATAAAATGCTGGCACATTCACAGTAATATAGAAACCTTAGTATTTTTTTTAGATTTTTGCTTTCTGCTGACCAGTCAAAAATTCTTACTTTTTTTCTTATTCTGAACTTTCAGACTGGCTGAAACCACAACGGTTGTTTGCAATCTGCACTCTAACTTTGGATCACCTAGTTAATACTCTGACTCTGATTATTACCAAAGACAATATTCTCTAAAAGATATTCTCTATAAGAAGGATGCTCCTGCATTATTAATAACATCACAGGGAAAATGCAACATTTTGGATGTCACATCTGATAAGGTGAGATTTTATCATGTCTCATAAGATGTGATTTTATATGATTGTACTTATGACTATCCCAGCCCCATGAAAGTTTTCATTTATCCATTCGGTGTAGAAATCTATAATATAAAGCTTCATATACAGTTATTTAAACTGTGACCTAAAAGCCAGGCTATTGAATATATTTTGTTTATGTGTAAGTCACATTATTTTTACTGTTTTTTTCTATCCTTTGCATCTTAGAAAAATATGACTCAGTACACCATACAGCATATTTAAATTAAAATATAAATTGTGTACATCATTATTCTTATGTGGGGAGGGGGGAGGCTGGGAAAGGCATGCTATTCTGTAACCTTGGACAAAATTTGACTTTTGATGTGTGAATTCTTAAATGTGCACAAACCAAAGACAATGGCATACATACTTTGACACGTTCTGAAGTTAAAAGAGGACATGAGGATTGTATGATAAGTGGCAGCCTTGTGTCTACTATTGTAATAATATAATGTCTGCATGAGAAGAAAAAAGTACAAATAACAATGGTGAGATGATGGAGAAGCTGACCATAAGTAAAATTCCAGGTACCTGTTGATGCAATATGAGGATACTAAAATATCTAGCCCTCTATGTATGCTGTATATCCTGTAATCCATCAGAATGGAGGCACTGTCTTCAAGTCCAAAAATATCAGTGTGTTCAACACTGCTACCCTGTATGCTATATTAAAATGTCTCATAATATGTAAAATATATATTATCCATGTCTGAGCAATGTGATATAGTCATTCTCTCTTTGGGTTAAGCATATCTTATGATTTTCCTAAAATGTCGCAAAGATAAGCATCTACTAGATAATTTGTGATTTGTAAATATCATGACTGTCTGAGGGGAAGTGGCAATTAATGGAAGCATAATTATCTTCAATGTGAAGAAGGTCTGGGATGCTGACTTTGGGGAACACAGTGTCTTTGGCTCCTTAGCATTTTCTTGATTTGCTTTGTTGTCGTCCTTCTGGTTCTTTCTGGATCCATCTCTCTTTTGTTTCCATTTGAATCCTCTATTGTATTCCAGTTGGCAGTTAAAGAACAGAAACACAGCAATAAGACTGAGTGGCTACATTTTCCCAGTGCCACCAACTGGGAGTTAAGCTGACTAACATTTTGAAAGCCCAGCCCATTTCATTCACAGCAGGATGGCAGGTAAAAGCATTTCTGTATTAAAGTACACACTTTGTTTCTTCAGGTTCTTGGTCTAATTTCTCTTGTTTGCCAGTTGGGGGGAGAAATGAAAGTAGGTTGGGGATGAAATGCCTGGGGTATTTAATCAAATGCCCAGCAACTCCTGATTATAGGATGCAAAAATTTCACTTTCGAGGATTAATTATGGTGGATTTTTTTCAACCCAAATGGGTGTACCCTTCTCTCCAGCATGTTATGGGGCTACTTTCTACCACTGCCAAAATAGAATGTAGTAGAAGAATTCCAAGTAGTTTTAATAATAACTCCTGGGTTATTAAAAATTAAATATCTGGGGTAAAAAAAATCCCATTAAATGTACATGTTCGTGAAGTACCTCAAATCATTTTGTTCTACAAAATTTTACATGTCATTATTTGCTCCTACTAGAACAAGAAATTGAGAATAGGTTTCACAGTGTTCTATTAATTTGATTACTGTGTCCTAAGTGGTAAGTATAAACCTCCTTATGTATTTTGTGAAGCTCACTTAATCAAGCAAATATTAAAAAGCACATTATCATATTACTATGCTGATCCTTGACCTTTTGGCTTGTCACTGTCTTGTGTTGGATGTCTTTTTCTCATGTGCATGCAGATGAAGCTTGGGGACAGAAAGAGTGAGGAAAAGCATTAGCCCTGCTCCCTGAATAGTAATGGGCTGTGGAATTGTCTTTTGGGAGGGGATTTCCCCTGGGAACAGTGAAATTGGGATGAATATTATCAGTTTGCATTGACATTGAATGCATTTTTAAGGAAGCTTAGATCACTTTATAAGAGTCATCTTGGATGGGTGAATGCAATACACAGTTGCAGTAGGAAGACTAAAGTTCTGAGATGGGTCAGATGACAGTGATAATATCATAACTCATTTTATGAGTGAATCAAAAAGTTCCTCAGCTAGTGCCCACATACTCATATATTGAAATAAATTTTACAAAGCCTCTTCTTTCCCTGGAGTCTGCACATGCGCCATCTTACCATGGAATATAAACCTGCTTTGCCTGGTTTTATATTCTATGGCCATCCTGTAGATATTTCTTATCAGATTAGATCAACAGTTAACAGAGAGTACAGTGGAAAAGTAAAACAACATTTTCAAAGTTTTAGCAAGAAAAATATGAATAATTAAATATGAATGCATGTGCATGTTATGACTGTACCTAGGATCTTTTCAAGGGCTTGAGGTCCCTCTGTCTCAGTAATTAGACGAATTCTGTAGCCAGTTTGGCCTCAACCTGACAAAGATTTTCTATTTATAAATGTCCTTTGGGTCCATGAGGAATTTTGGACACTCATTTATTTTCTAAAGAGAGGTTCAAAATCAATAAGTTCAAAATATTTCAAAGTTGCAATGCACTTCTCTGTTTAAGTATAGCAGCACTGCCATGGATATAACCAAAATCATTCAGATGCTGAACAGGGCAACTCCATGGCACTCTGGTACACTAAATTACCCTCTCATTGTCTAATAACATGAGGCCTTTACATTTGTTTAGTGCTTTCTGGTTTTCAAAACCCTTTCCCAAGATAGTCATAAATGAGGATAAAATTTAGAGAGGTAGGGCACAAGGATGATTTTTTTTTTTTTTGCATTTCTTTTTCTAACTTGTTAAATGAAAAATGCTAGAGAATAAAATGTGTTTTGTTTTTTAATCAAAGAAACACATACAATGTGAATTAGAGCATAATTGTCATGGTGAGGAGAAGGGAAAGGAGGCAGTCACCCTTCAGCTACTGTGGTTTGTAGGGGTCCACTATGCTATGTTAATAAGTTTACAGCTCAAAAGAAGGCTGTACCATTTCTCTCTAATGTGACATAAAGTTAACAGACCCCTTGAACAGATATGTCTTTAAATATGAAGATCAGTGATCCATGGTTCAGGTCAAATACCTGCTCACACATACTTACTGAGCATACTAGTCCAAATTTTTCAACAAAGTAATAATACAAATAGAGGAGGGGAGAGAACAAGGACTCCTTGGGTCTAGGGGTGTTTCCCCAAGCAAGTTTCAAGCAAAACCATTTTTAATTGGGAGCTTTGTGATTTAGCTTAGAAATTCACTCTATTCTGTTATGATTATTTTACTATTTTTAGAAGTTTTAATAATAAGGGGCTTTGGCTTCCTTGCTACGGGAATCTAGAATATTGATGTATGTATGAATGTGGGTAATATGATGAAAATATTACCACTTAAGTTTGATGCACAAATATGGTGGTTGAACCAGAATTGGACCGGTTCGCATTTCTGCTCTACCACTTATTAGCTGTATAAACAGTGTCTAAACCCGCTTCTTCACCTACAAAATGAGGAAAGTAAAGGAAAGTAATCATACCCATCCCCAGAGTGGTTGTAAAGATTAAACAGGATAATGAATATAAAGCCTATGTTAAGAGGTTGATGAGTCTTAGCAATGATCTTTAATATTGTTGTTATTTATTGCCTGTCTTTGCATGTATACACATATCCTCTATATACGGTTTTTCTGTATTCATTATGATTCAAAAAATGTTGCCTAAAATTACCTAATAAAAATATTAAAGAAAATTGTGTCAGGTGATCGTGGTAACTACAGAAACTGGGAAAAACGTGAAAAGGCAATACCTTCCGTCAGCATTACCAGCCTTTCTTGAGAAGGTACACTCTCTCCTTATTTGCTCTGTCTGTTTTTCTCTACTGCTAAGACCTCCTTTCAATAAGGACCTGAAATTCATCCACACAAAGATCTAGATGATTGAGAACATTTGAGGTGCTGCCCTTGTGAAGGTCACTGACCTCTTATTAAGGGTCAGATACTAAGTTGACGAGGTTTCAGGCATCGGTAGCAGCTGGAGACATTTGTTTGACAGTGTGATCTACCCCTTGCCTTCAGGAGCTCTCCTCAGAGTGGTAATGGTTAAGTGGGCCAACAGGTAAGGTTAGTTCTGCTGCTGAAAGTGCCTGCTGGGGCTCTCTATGGGGTTTGTCTGACATCCTCAAAGGCTACCTCTGTCTCTAAGCCTAGGGCCATTTAGGAATGTCTGTCAGCTTTTTCAATTTTTTTTTCTTTTCTCCCATTTATATCTGTGGGTTTTATATCTAGTTATACCTTAAACACAACTGTAATCCTTTGAACCTTTTTTCCTAATATGCTTTATTTTTGGATATACATCAATTGTTTTTTTTTTTCTATCCACATCCCATCCATATTCTCATTCTTGGCTGTCCATTGTATTTCTTTCAGAGATCTGTATTCATAATTTAAAGTGTTTCACATATCTGACTATTTTTCTGAGACAGTCTCCTGAAATACTCTTTTTTAAAATGTAACTTGTTTCACCTGTATTTTCTGTACCCATATTTTGGGATTTGAATGATTGCGTTCAAGTTTAAGGTATGCCTTCACTAGGAATGTATGCTTAGAAAACCATTTAATTTCTCAGCTGAGTTTATCAGAGGTAGAAATAGAAGACTCTGCCCATAGTATTGTAAAAATCAAATCAAATCAAAGTGTTTTGTAAACTCTAAAATGATGTAGAGGTTTTTATGTTTTCTTCTTTTTCTTTTCTTTTTTTTTTTTTTTTTTTTTTTGAGACAGAGTCTCACTCTATTGCCCAGCACAGTCTTGGCTTACTGCAGCTTCCACCTCCCAGGTTCAAGCAACTCTCCTTCCTCAGCCTCCCGAGTAGCTGGGATTACAGGTGTACAACACCACTCCTGGCTAATTTTTGTATTTTTGTAGAGACAAGATTTCACCACGTTGGCCAGGCTGGTTTTGAACTCCTGACCTTGGGTGATCTGCCTGCCGTGGCCTCCCAAAGTGTTGGAATTACAGGCGTGAGTCATCATGCCCGGCCTATGTCTTCTTTTTACTTATTACAGCTAGCCCCTCATGCATGTTTTTAAAAAGATGGGCATGAAGAGACACATGATGTTTAATAATTTGTGAAAGAAGTGATAGGATGATCTCTCTTTTGACATTTTTCCCCATTACCTGAAAGAACTATTCTGTGCATTCCTATGATATGGCTGTCAATTGCCTTCTCCCAGCATTATATAATTCAGCACAGAGAGGAGAATTTTCTCAGATGTAAGTGTAAGAGAAGAAACTTCTGCTGGTAAACAGAAGCAGCCTGTCCCGCTGCTTTGGGTCACATCCACAAACTGTTTCTCAAAGGATTCAGATCCTTTTTGAGAACATCAGTCATGGATTCATGAGCATCAGTCCATGATTCATGGACTGAAATCAGGAGGCACGAGTGCTTCAGGATCCTCTACACAAATGAGGGATGATACAAGTTAATATTTATCGAGGAGATACTATGCATAAGACACTTCAAATAATAATGACTGCTGACTTGAGGTTTTTGCTAGACACTGCATAGGCACTGAACTACAGATTTTATCCAAGTTATTTGATCCTTAAACCACTCAGTGATACTGGGATTATTACATCCACTTAACAGTTGAGGAAACTGAGGGTCGTCTGACACCAAAGCCAATATTTATTGGATTTTCCCCCAGGATCCTGAGATGCAGATATTATGATGTTCATTTTGCAGCTAGAGCCATTGGGACACAGAGTGTTTCAGTAACTTGTCCACATAGCTCTATGTGGAAGAGCTGCAATCCCAATCAGGTCGGCCTGACCCTAAACACTCCACTGCACTAACTTGCTGAATATTTCTAATCTTGGGAAGAATCTTCCTTTTAGTTTTCTTTTAATTAACAATCACTTATGGGTTGACACTTTCATAAGATAGAATACAATTGAATTACTAGAAAGATAAAATTAAAACCCAGACATACAAAACAGAAACTCAATTTTCTATTATTAGATTCAACAAACATAAAATTGCTCTGCCACTTTGCTGTAGGTGTTTCTAAATGATTGCTCACAATGTCTGTGCCTATTTTGTGGTGGACCAGTAACAAAACTGCTGGACTCAGCAGCCAGCCACAGATGAGACTTTGAGAAGCACTTGTCTAGGACTGTGGAATATGACCTAGCTGAAGATAAGTCGATTTCCTTATTCATTAGCAGAAGTCTTGTAGGCATGGATTTAATTTCAATATTTACCAGTAAGGCCTTGGATAATACCCAGGTAGGAAATAGACTAAAACACAGTTAAACGTTAAAAGTCATTGCCCCCACTTTTTGTGCTTTTTTATCTAGGGAAAGTTAAATGGAATGTCTTAACAATATACCCACAGGAATTAAATTAATTTTGTGTGGAATACGTATTTGAAGGCCTACTGTCTTGTAACCTACATAACTGAGAAATGTAGACCATTGTAAATTAGCTTATTTGATAAAAAAGGTATACTACTATATTGCAGGTATATTACTTTTTCTCCAGAGGACAGACTCACTGTTGTGTTGATTAATTAACATTCTCACCCACTGTATCCAAGTAGGTTACAGAAATTAAAACGTGCAGGATGACAAAGCCAGAAAAGCAAACATTTCTGGTTAGTTCCCACAGTGACACTATAGAAATGCTTGTCACCTGCCTCTCCTTGCTGGGCAGAGCAAGTTAGCTCAGCATTGGTCCCCTTTTCAGCATTTGTCAAAGCAGATCTTAGAATGGCCATGAAAAATAGCTGGTTAGTGTCATTCAGGGGAGAACAGGGACTATAGCACGTACCTGTCTCTACCCCGTGAGAAATATCCACAGAAAATAGATGGGAGAACAAGTCTTAATAAATAGACGATGCAAAAGTTGTTATTTTTGTGCTTATTTGGCAATATTATGTGCCAGACTTCAAGACAAAACATAGTTTATCTTGTTTCCTGGCCCACGCCCTCAAAGCACATTACTGCTGTTTGGAATGCCGCACTAAGTCAGTATTAGTAGGAGTTACGATTAGCAATGATTGGACTTTAACTTCAAGGAAGAGGTACTAGATTAGAAGATCTCTTTGGACCAATCATTGCGTTATATGTGTTGTAGTCATGTCAATGTAGGACTTTTTCTGCAATCAGTGAGGTAAAAATAACGGCAGAAAGTAGAAAGAATCCTTGTTTGTCCTATAATGGAGCCTTTCTTGGCCATTAAATTGGTGACCTTAGTGTTCTGAAGTTCAACTGAAACTCCTTCATTCTTGTTCTTAAGCAATGCTTTGTCTTGGTGTAAAATCTATTATTTAAATGTAATGTAACAATTCATGCACTGATTATTCATTTATGGAGTGCACACTTATGTACCAGGTCCTGTGGGAGATTGCTAGATCTTGGAGATAAAACTCTGAATACTTGATTTTGCCCTCAAGAAGTTTCCACCTTGGTTGTGGAGGCACACAGAGGCAGAGATTGAAAATATTGTAGCATCTGCTGTAATAAATGGTTTTTTTTTTTTTTTTTGAGACAATCTCATTCTGCCACCAGGCTGCAGTACAGTGGTGCAATTACAGCTCACTGCAGTCTCCACCTTCTGAGCTCAAGCAATCCTCCCACCTCAGCCTCCCGAGTAGCTCAGACAACAAGCACGTACCACTATGCCTGACTAATTTTTCTTTGATTTTTAATAGAGACGAGGTCTCACTAAGTGCCTAGATTGGTTTCAAACTTCTGGGCTCAAACGATCCACCCATCTGAGCCTCCCACAGTGCTGGGATTCCAGGCGTGAGCCGCTGTGGAGGCTCTATGAATGCAGAACTGACAAGCTCTGGCTGTCAAGTCAGGAAGTGCTTCACAAAATAGTTGACATCTAGCCTAGATAAGGAAAAATAAATAAGAGTTCTAAATGTAGTAATGGTAAACACTTATATTGATATTTTTGTAAGAGTTCTAAATGTAGTAATGGTAAACACTTATATTGATATTTTTGTACAATGTGACCTCCTTGGGCTCTTGTTATTCATGACCTATGTTCTTGGGAGTCTTAGTCTCCCGATAGAGCACCTGTTTTCATGGAATCTTTTCATGTTGTTTCTCTGCTTCTCCGTGTCATGTTCCTTGTGTCTGGGCAATAGCTAAAAGTTAGTGTGGCTAAAAGCAAATTTTGTTTATGCTTTCCATCTCTCTCCACTGCCTGTCTTTACCATATTGATTGCCAGCAGCTTCCTTCTAGTTTCAAAAACTTAGCATCTGGTGATTATTTTTATTTCCTTCTCCTATAACAAAATTCATCAGGAGTTAACAGGCTCTCAACTTTTAAACAGGACTTTAGCCTTGCCTGCCAGGATCTGCAATAAAAGGCACACCTAAATAGTATTTAATTTTTTTAAATGACAGCTTATACTGACTCAATTTTAGCTGCATGAACTTTGACCACATGGAGACTTTTGTTTGAAAAAATTAAAATGGGTAAATTATAGGGAGATTAGAGAATTTTAAAAACACTCCCTTTCTATTATTGTGTATTTTTCTAAAATTCTAGGAAAAGAAAAGGTGGGATGCTTCTAAAAAAAAAAATAAGCACTTTGAGGACTAATGACTGTAACCATGCACTGCTAACTGGCAAACCAGATGAAGTCCACAGAGAAAAAAGATAATGGTTAAGAATGGGAAAAATTCCCCAAGTGAGCCAAATAGGCCTCCTCATGATGTCTGGCTGCAGATTAGACATTGGTGAATCCACCCAAACTTGGAGTCATTAATAAATGCCAATGCTACAGTAAATGTCAGCTAAAGTGTGAAGGGAGCAAATCCCTGCATGCCTCAAGAAAGTGGAAAAAGTTCATCTCAGATCTTATTTTTGTAGAGACACACTTTCTATTCCCATGTAGAGTATTGCAGTTCAGACATGGATAATGACTAATGCATCTTAAGATGCTCACAGTCACTGCTTGATAAATATACGTCACTATTCATTTATTAAGAAAGACCAATTAAAACATTTTTTTTCTTTTTTTCTGAGACAGCATCTCGTTGTGTCACCCAGGCTGGAGAGCAATGGTGCCATCTCATCTCACTGCAACCTCTGCCTCCCAGATTCAAGCGATTCTCAGTCATGTGCCACCATGCCCTGCTAATTTTTGTATTTTTAGTAGAGATGGGTTTTCACTATGTTAGCCAGGCAGTCTCGAACTCCTAGCCTCAAGTGATGGCTTACTCCTGTAACCCTGGCACTCTGGGAGGCCAAGACAGGCAGATCACTTGAGGTCAGGAGTTGGAGACCGGCCTGGCCAACATGAAAAACCCCCATTTCTACTGAAAATACAAAAATTAGCCAGGCCTGGTAGCACACACCTATAGTCCCAGATACTTGGGAGGCTGAGGCAGGAAAATCACTTGAACCTGGGAGGCAGAGGTTGCCGAGAGGAGAGAGTGCTTCAGTGCACTTCAACCTGGGTGACAGAGTAAGACTTCATTTAAAAAAAAAAAGAAAAAGAATGCACAGATGCACAAATTTTAATGAATAGGTTTAATCTAAATCTTAAATACTAGGTTTCCTAAAATGCGTTTCTTATTTTATGTCAGTATTTTCATCATAATATTACAATATTGTCTTAAAAGCATTCTCAGCTCAGTGATCTTCACGTGTAAAGAGTATGATACCATAAAACCTTACCTTTTATTTTTCGGCTTTTGTATTACCAGTAAAGAGGGATTCTGAGAATTGTATTTATTTTTGTGAACATGAAGAAAAAAGGAGTTCCTAGAAAAGTTAGATTTGCCTAAAGGGATCACTTACATTTATTTTAAATATTTGTTTTCACTATACCTTGGCTATTCCAATGCATATGGTTTCAGACTTCAGTTTGTCTTATAACAAGGATATGAGGATAGGGAAAATGAGTGATTTCTCCTTGTGCATTGCTCTACTGAGTTCTAGCCTTTGGACACATAGAAAATGACTGTTGGACTTTCTCTGTCTGATTAGAGAAGGAAATAGTAAAAGAAGTAATATAAAAAGGATTATCTTCCTGGAAACCTTGGTCATCCCTGTTAGAGAGTCTCTCATTTTAATCTTCATGTTATGTTCCCTTTTATTTCACTTTGCTAGTCATGGCTTATGAAAGATTTTAATTGAAAAATATTTGATTCTTATTTTCTCTCTGGGATTTATACTTTGAAATAAGTGAAATTTAGTGTCTGGCATGCAACTTATTCAGAAGTGACTAAAGCAAAATCAATATAATGGTTTTTCTTAAGGTACTTGCAAGAGCAATTAGAAAAATATTAGTAGTTAACTCATTATGCTTACAGAATCACAAATGAGCATCAAAACAGTTCTGATTTAAGAATGTCTGGGTAATCAATGATGAATGCCAGTCTCGTCAAATGAGTGGCTGCTTGAAAAGAATTTGGGTTTTGACAAAACTTTAAGCAAAAATTGACAGCAACATAGGGCTCTGTTTAGATCTCTGGCATGGTAGTGCACTGGCAGATGCTTGGTTCTGACAACAAAGACTGAACAGGTTGACAGTGAAAACTGAGTAACATTTGTCTTCTGCAGTAATGAATTCTCACTGTGAATCACAAGTGGTTTCTTTCATGTAAACCATAAATGTAAATGGTGGCAAAGCCATGTATTACATGTTTTACTAGCTTCAGTCATTCTTATCCATTAACTCACAAAATGTATTTATCTGCTATTGCATATTAATAATAGTGTGGATGGTACACAGGTGGCTTCTGTTTTACTAAGATCACTTTTATTTTTCCACAGCTTTCAATATAATCCAAATACGATTTTAGAATTGAGTTTAACTTTTGATATAACTGCCATGACAGAGTGCTTAAAATGAATTTAAGATGTCAACTTATAAAATTCTTGTTACGAAAAAAATTCAGAATTTCAATTTGTACATTTTCAGATGGGATGGAAAGAAAGTATGGCCAGATCTTAATACCTGAAAACCAGTTTATTATCTTATACATTGCCAAGAGGATAAATATGCAATAAATGTACTACATGCATGTGTGAACATTTAAAATATTTATTGACTTCTGTATAAATGAGGTCAATTAATTATTCTAAAAACCCATATATTTTAATAAAAGTAGTCATTATAACTATTGTAAGTACATGTAATGATACATTACACTTTTAATATGTAAACCAGATAGGTAGATTGAAAAATAGAAACATTCATGACCACATTAGATTTTCTATTATAGTACAATTAAAAGGCGTTTATTAGCTATCAAGCTATCTTTTTAACTGTCTGAATTTATAACACAATTAAAACTTTATAGAATGGCTCAAAACCCTACTTTTTTTATGACTGATTTATCTAATTCATAAAACTAATCTGTATTTAACATGAGAGACATATCGAAATCAAAATAATGGTGAGCTGCTTTTCCTATGTGAAATTCCATAATTATTTTTCAGCAATTAATATACTTATCAAAAATATTAGTCAATATGAACTGATAAACTCTTATATTCCAGGCACTGTGCTAGGCTCAAAGATAGAGATGAATGAGATAAATTATCTGTCTTTTAGGACATTGTCAAGTTGGGATAAGAGGAAAAATCCATAAATTGCCAGACAAAGTAAAGAAAATTTAGTGTCAGTAAATCCCTATGCGGTAAATGGGAAACGTGTCATCTAAAAAAGATGACATTTAAGCTGATTGCTGAAGCATGCAGATTGAAGACATTAGGGGAATCTTTTTTGTTTTTTGTTTTTGTTTTTGTTTTTGTTTTGATATGTAGTCTTGCTCTGTCACCCAGGGTGGAGTGCAATAGCACAATCTCTGCTCACCGCAACCTCTGCCTCCTGTGTTCAAGCCATTCTCCTGCCTCAGCCTCCTGAGTAGCTGGGATTACAGGCATGCACCACCACTCCCGGCTAATTTTTGTATTTTTAGTAGAGATGGGGTTTAACTATGTTGGCCAGGCTGGTCTTGAACTCCTGACCTCATGATCCGCCCACCTTAGCCTCCCAAAGTGCTGGGATTACAGGCGTGAGCCACTGCGCCCAGCCAGATGAATCGTTCTAAGCAGAGAAAATAACACCTGCAAAAGTATGCCATGGTTATGTTGGGAATTTCAATATGGTGGAGCTCTGAGTGTACATGTATGTAAGGAAAGGGAGGTAAACAAGGAGTTAGAAAAATGTAATGAGACCAGGTGGTGATGAATTTTGAATATAAAGCAAAGAAATCTGGATTTTTAATCCTGTAGGTAATAGCTGACCAAGGTATATGATTACATGTCTGCTTTTTAAACAGCCTTATGATTTGAAATGCTGTGTTGTTATTTCTTTTTTTTTTTTTTAAAGATGGCTAACTCTGCCAACCATAGACAAATATACATACTGGCATGGGCAGAAAGAAGAGAGGAACTGTTAGAAAGATTTTATTATTTTCCAGCCCCCAAAATAATGAGGTGATTTTAGGCATAGTAATGAGAATGAGGAAGACAGGCTAGATTCAATAAACATTTTTGAGTTAATATCCACAGATGTTAGTGACCAGTTGATGAGATGGAGCAGAGAGAGTGAGAAGTTAATGACTGCAGTGAATGTTCTGGTTGAAAGTACCACAATGGATGGCAGTGCCACTATGACTTATACCAGAAGTAGGCCAATTTAATAGGGCTAGAGAGGGCGATAAATAGTGTTTAAAATGCCTCTAAGAAATCCTGGTGGAGATCTCCAGAGGTTAGTAATATTAACATGGAACTCAAAAGGCTGTGACTGTTTCATTCTCATTTTGTATGTCTTGAGATAGACGAGTGTTGAATGTAGGAAGTAGTATTTGTGAGGCTGTAGAACTTCTTTTTTCTCAACATCTAACCTGGGAGAATGAATGAAAGCATGGAAGAACATTGCAGCTGGGCACTTGGCAAGCCAGCTCACATTAAAAGGAGGTATAGAATGGAAGAGCCTGTCAAAGGAGACAAAATGAAGCAAGTGACACTCAGACCAGAGTGGCCCTATGGAAACGAAGGCAAAAATGGTTTTGAGCAGAAGAAACTCAGTGGTATCAAATTTCACAAAGTTGCCAAATAGCATAAAGACAGGTTGGAGTAGTATCAGACTTTTGTTGGAAAAAATGTTTGTGATTACCTCAGAAAGAGTGAATTAGTGGGAATGTAAGTTATAATGGATGGATTAATGAATATGACTTGAGGAAGTTCAGAGGCAGCAATGGTAAGAAGGGAAACAAGATATTATTATGATCAAAGGAAGGCTTTCAAGAAAGTGAGAGAGTTGAGCACATTAGAGGGAAAAGATGTTTATAATGAAAGAAAAGAAGAGAAACACTAATGAAGCAACTCCTTGGGGAGGTGGCAAAGAGTGCAAGCTAGTGCTGTGGAGAGAAAAATGTATACCTCCCTCCTCCAAGACTGGAGGAAAGAAGCTAAGCATGATTGTCAACTGGTAAAATGAGATTTCCTCTTCCTGGGGTCTTTTATTCTTTCGGAAGGAGGAGACAAGGTGGTCAGCTGAGAGTGGACAGAAGGAGAATGTAGAGATTTGTAATAGCTGGTTTGAAGACTAGGACAGGAACTGAGCAGATGCAAGTGAAGGAATTTCTGAGAAGCAGTGAGATGCCAAGTTAAGACTGGAAACCATCCCCTTATACTGGCATCAGTCTGCCCAGGGTGTAACTTTTTTTTTTTTTTTTTTTTTTAGCATCTTTGAGTAACTTCAGAGCAGTAGAGGAAATCCATTGATTAATTTACCCAGAGTAGGAGATTAATCCAGGAATTTAACAGAAGGACAGGAGGCCAAAATACAAATATCTGAAAGTAGTAATGTAGTAGGGTGGAAACTAGACAGTCAAGAATTACAATATTGCTTCTGCTTTTTACTGTAATCTTGGAGGTTTAGGCAGAAAGGCTTAATTTATTCTGAGGCAGCTTTAAAGGAAGACAAATATTTAGACAGAATTCAGCTTCCTTTTTTACTAGATTCATCATTGTGGAAGACAGCATAAATGGAGGAAACCTAGACTCACTGGCTTAATTTTCTTGAGTTTTTATAGTAAAATGAGTTCTCAGAAAATTTGTCCTTTGACTAGGATTTTAACCAGGAGACCGTTGTTACTTTGCTTCAACAGCTGTCTGTGTTACTGCTTTCATTCTCCCCTGCATTCTAGTTAGAATGGAATAATAAAAGATTGACCTCTGGAAAGGGAGCATTATCAATTTATTTATAAAGATTTCACCATAGGCATACAGCTGATGCTTGAGTTCCTCTGATCTGTTGATGTCTTAAGTCAAACCTTTAATTTAATGTTATTGAAATCTGTTGAAGTCTGCCTTCAAGTATAAAAAGCTTTTTCGTTAATTTGTTGTATGGGATATGGCGTAGTGGACTATATACTGAACTTGCAGGCCAGGTTCTGCCCTCAGCCACTTAAAAGTCCAAATACATCACTTTATATTTTAGGGCCTCAATGTAATTAGCATAAAAATAACCTCTTTCCTCTGAGGATGAGACAAAGAGCCTGCCTCATAGGAGAAATCACCTTATAATAAAATTCCCTTAGATGGACAACTGAGTTCTACATTCTCTCCTTCTCTCTCTTTCCCCCTCTCTCTCCCTCCCCTGACCCTTCTCCTCCCCTCTCATGCTGAATAAAGTCAGAATATTCTGGAGACAAACACAAGTAAGATCAAACATTACCTCCTTGTCCCTCACTCCAGTCCCCAGTACAGGACTCCTAGATTGATGGAGGTGCACCTCTGTTTTCCTAGTGCAAATGTAACTCATTCAATTATACAGCCAGTCAACAAATATATATTGAATGTCTGTTGTGTGATAGGTGTTTTTTCGGGTGATGGTGACATCAGGAACCCAATTCTCTGTAATACTACTTTTATTTCACTGTGTTAAAATTTTATGCTCATTTTTATGACTTCCCCACTAGACTATAGCTACGTGGGGAAAGAATTGTGCCTTATTTCCTTAGATCTCAATGGTCTAGCACAATGTTTGACACATAGAGGGTGGTCAATAAAAGACTGCTGGATAAGTTGATTATTAGCTAATAGATTAATATACATGTACACTCATTTATACTCTGAGATTTATAAGAGAGGAAGTATTTATGGAAGACATAGTAAGTATCTGCTATGTTTAATTCAAAGAAATACATTTAATTAACTTGATTTGTTCTGTGACCTTAGAAATGAAGCAAATTAGGATTTTAGAAAAAGTTACAGTTAAATTTCTCTGAGAAGCATTTTCTGAGGTGCCAACAACAGATAAAGGCATAGAAAAATCCTATTCGTAAAAACCAGAGGGTCAGGTTAAGCCGACAGAGAAAATAAGATCTTTGGTTTTCATTGTTAGATCTAATAAGTGATTTCCATGAGTCACTTATTTATTTTGTAATTGAGCAAGTAATAAAATGAATTTAGCATCCACAGCTTTGTTACAAATGAAGATGGACCATTATGTGCTCTTAATTAATTCAAAAGTAAATTTTCATGATAGTTTAAAAAATTGGTACAGTGTATGTTCATAATGCTATTATTCAAAGAGGTGATTATCCAGTTCCTCACAGTAGAATCTTAGTTATTCTATTTGAAAGGAATATTTTCACCAAATTGCCAAATTCTTCAATTCATTGATCAAAGTTGCCGTAATCTTTGATCACCTGGGGCGTTACTTCCTGAAGCCCAGTAGGTGAAACAAACATTTGTCTTGCATGTTCACTCTATGTGACATCCACCAAAATAGTCAAAAATTTAAAACAATTCAATTAGTCACTAGTCTATTTTGACCCATTCCCACCAATCAGCTAGATAGGCTGAATGTTATTTTCCAGTCACTTTTTTTTTTTTTAAGTTGAACTGAGTAGTTGATTTGTCATTGTGGAAACGCAATTTATTCACATGGAGTCCATAATTGGGATCTTGTTTCTCCTCTCTGGAATCTTTTTATTGTTTTTTATTTCATCAATTTCTGCAGCCATAGTTACAAAAATCCAAAATTTGACTTACATTTTGAAGTTGAAATTTGTGTTATTATTTTTGTTTGAGACTGGAGCAGAGGAGGGAAATTACCTCAGGGAAAATGTTTGTTTAGTGGGCAATTATAATAAACTTTCTGGGAAATTGTACTTTTGTTTTTTTTTTTTTTTTTTTTTTTTTGAGATGAAGTCTCGCTCTGTCACCCAGGCTGGAGTGCACTGGCACAATCTCTGCTCACTGCAACCTCTGTCTCCCAGGTTCAGGCGATTCTCCTGCCTCAGCCTCCCAAGTAGCTGGGACTACAGACATGTGCCACTACATGCTGCTGATTTTTGTACTTTTAGTAGACATGGGGTTTCACCATGTTGGCCAGGTTGGTCTTGAACTCCTGACTGCAAGTGATCCACCTGCCTTGGCCTCCCAAAGTGTGTGAGTCACCATGGCCTGTACTTCTCTTTATTAGAGCAAATACAAATTACTCCAGAGGGTTTCTCTTTAGAAATTTCTTGTCATTTTTTCCTTTCATGTTATCTTTCAATTTTCTAAAAAGAAATGCATGAGATAGTGAAAGGAATATAGGGTTTGAATTCTGAAGTATCTAATTTTGAATCCTGGCCCTGGAATTTGCTTTTCATGTGACCCACAGCAAGTTATTAATCTTACTATGCCTCAATTGCTGCATGTAGGAAATGGTAAGTACTATTTTGAAGAGTAAATGAAATAACTAATTGCAGCAGGATTAAAAGTGGAATGATTGACCTATAGAGGTGTTTACTTTGTGGTTGAAACTATGGGGTATGACAGTGGCAAAATGACTGTGTCCATTAAGTCTCATAGGCTAACTAGGGCCGTTACTTTATAGCCCCTTTTATACATACACCTTCATGTATATACCTGTTGGTATAGTTTTAGCTATTGGAAACACTCAATCTAAACCAACAAGACAATATTCAATAGTTATAAAGCCCTATATGGTTTTTGTATTTTAAAAATTAGTTTCATGAATAGAGAATGGAAGGGCTCTGATTTGTCAAAAATACAAATAAGCAAAGATCCAGCAGCTTTAATGGACTGATTTATTCCTATACTCATTTCTAAATATTTATTTATTGAGTTGGGTGCCTACTATGTGCTCGATGTTGAAGATGGAGAGAGTCAACAAAACAGACCAGAACTTCTGCCTTCATAGAGCTTCTCTTCTAGTGTTAACCTATAAATTTAACTCTAAATAAATCTGATGAAGCTGTTGTGAGAGAGAGAGAGAGAGAGAGAGAGAGAGAGAGGGGGGGGGAATTAGCTCTTATATTACCCATATAGACGCAGTTTCCAACTACAGTAAATTAGAACTGTAATGAGTTTTATTTTTATTTTGAACACACCCATATTCTTATGTTTATTTTTGCTGATGTAAATCAAAAGGGGTATGGATAAATTGGAGTGTCTGGGGAGCATAACACCGTGAATTTTTCTGAAAACCATGTGCTATGGTAAATGGTGTGCTATGGGAAGTGGGTGAAGGAACTAGATAGGTTATGTCCAGAAAAGAACAGGGTCAGGAGAAATGATAGCTGACCTTGAGCAGTGAAGAGCTGATTCAAAGGAAAGGCAACAGGTGGAGTTTACTTTTTTTTTTTTTTTTTGAGACGGAGTCTTGCTCTGTCGCCCAGGCTGGAGTGCAGTGGCCGGATCTCGGCTCACTGCAAACTCCGCCTCCCGGGTTCCCGCCATTCTCCTGCCTCAGCCTCCCGAGTAGCTGGGACTACAGGCGCCCGCCACCTCGCCCGGCTAGTTTTTTTTTGTATTTTTTAGTGGAGACGGGGTTTCACCATGTTAGCCCATGTTGGGATGGTCTCGATCTCCTGACCTCGTGATCCGCCCGTCTCGGCCTCCCAAAGTGCTGGGATTACAGGCTTGAGCCACCGCGCCCGGCCGGAGTTTACATTTTTGCACTGTAGGTCTGGAACCAAAGAGTGGTAGTTTTTTATGATGTAGATGTTAGCTCAAGACAGAACTTTCCAATTAGAAGGGTTATTCTTAAATAAGAGGTTGTCAAGGAGCAAGAGGTCACCAGCTTTCTCTTTCCAGAAGGTAACTCAGCAGTAACTGGAAGTACAGGGCAAAAGTCAGGTCTGGGTAAGAGATTAGAAAAGTGTGCTTTGGATTCTATGATTCTGAAACACCATTCTTGCTCTGTCATTAATTACTGCAATAATTCATAGCCCAGGAAAGCTCAGAGGCAACATATTTTCAGATGACAATATCCCTATGGGTTTCTGACCTTTAAGGTTTCTTAGAATTTTGCAATTCCATAATTATGTCTGTACCTGGAAAATTCTGTAGGAAAAGACAATGAAGCTTTTCTTACTTGTCAACCATCTTCAAGAAATGTTTTCCGAGCGTATGGATTTCACTTTTGTTTTCCAAAATAGTGATTGGAGATTTGCCTGTTTAAATCCCCCCAATTTTTGGCCAGGATTGAAAATGACAGGTTATTCTAATGCCCAAATATTAATTTCTATGCCATATCTGTATATTTCATTGGCCAATCTTCTGTAAATTTTCTGGATTTCGATTAGTTTGTCCTGAACTGTTGACAAGCAAAATTTATCTAACAATTCATTGCATTAAATGCCTGTTCATTCTTGGAAAGTATATTGATTTTTTTTTTCTTAGCAAAGTGACAAATACCATTTTCATGACAATAATAGAGATTGATTACATTTTATGGAACACAGAGTAAGAGCTGATCTTAGTGAGACAACCTTGGGGCTTATAAAAGTGAAAAAATCATTTGAATTAATAATGAAGTTAATGAATTCATCTGTTGCTAATGAAATAGAAGTATTTAGAGAAAAATGAAAAGTTCTGCTGCTACACAAACGCTGTCAAGAATTAAGACCAATTTCAGTACTTCCGAGGTGCTGGTTTTGTGAAACCATTTTTTGTGTGTGTGTGAAACCTTTTAAAAAGTTAATACTCATTGTTTTCAAAGCTAAAGCTATGATATTGATCTCTGGCTTACCTAAGCATGCTTTGTGATAGTAATTATATTGAAAGACATTTTTCAATTAACTTAGGACAAAAGTAAATCATGATCAATGAAAACTAAATTTGAACTATTAAGAAGTCTATGGGGAGTAGTCTATGTTTCTGATATGATTTATGCTCTAAAATTTCACTAGTTTCCTTTTCCCTCTTAACTTTTTATAGTTAGGCCTAAACTAAACCAAATGTTCATATGCTTTATTATTCTTCCTTGCTTCTCAGTATCACTTTCCTTATAACCTAAAAAGCATTATTAAAAATAAAAGAACAAAAAATCTGCACATCTATTATAATCTGAATGTACGTTTTTAGAGAATAGAAATAAGAAACAGAGATGTTGAAGTAAGTTGTGGCAGACGTGGAAGACAATGCATGTCTAAAGTACAGAATTACTTTCTCTGAAAACTCTTTAAAACAAGAAAACCATTTCATGTCTGTTCAGGGACCTTGCCAATTTCTTCATCTTTCATCCCCATCGCCTTAGCATTGTACCAAACATAGTATCAAGCACGTAGTAGGAGCTCAATAATAATTGTTAAGTGAATAAATATGTTTTCCCAATGGGGAAAAGCAATAAAAATCATCATAGCAATCAATGTTTGTTGAGTTACTAATTTGTGCCATAGAACTTATGTATTTTATCTCTAATATTTATAATTTTTACATTGTTACAGGGTGATAAGTCCCGGGGTGGGGTAAGAAGAAAATAATGAGCATTAATGAAGCTGAATAATATTTCAATAGCTTCTGAAAATATATGTTTATGTATTTGGTATGGTTATGAAGAAAAATGGCCATGCCTGAGGATTTGAGAAACACCAGAGAATTTACCGTGGATATTTTAAATCTATGATTGTCCTGGATCTAGTAATATGCTACTATTTTAAAATATTTTCCAATTGTTTCACATGTATATGCTTTGTCTCTTCTATAAACTCTTTGTTGGTAATTTTTTCTTTTTGGTCTTTCCTAGATGCTATCTGTATCATCTAACTACAACTTTGTGTTCAAAGAGTTTCTAAAAATCATAGGTCATTCTTATGATGAATCTTCAGTTTTTAGAGAACTATGATACAGAAACTATGTCAACAATAGTTGACTATTTCTTTTTATCATATATCTTAAGAAATCCTTTATCATTTTTTCCTTTTATTGGAACTGTAAGTTTACATTATGGAAAGAATAGTTTTGCTCAAGAAACTAATGTTTGCTCATATTCTCACAGTTTGTAAAACATGACTTTGAAAGTAACGTAAATAAAACAACAGGTGTAGGGTGTGCTAATTGCCATCACATTTTATAAAACCCTGCAGTAAATAGCTTAGTCATCATTTCCTAGCTGAATAGACTTGGCAAAGCTGTTCATTTCCCTATAACATACACAGCCAGCAAGGGATACATGTATATCAGTGGTGCTATTAAATATTTGAAAACTTGATTCAATGCATATTAAATATACATTTATAATGTATACATTTATAATTTACTTTTTCCTTCATATTTCTTACCATTAGGAGTGAAGGTAGATTAGAACACATTGCTGAAAAATGCACAGGTAAACCCTAAAAATACATAGATCTACCTAATTATATAGAGAAATTCATGATGAAGTTATGTTCTTTCTATGGTATTTAAAAGTTCAAAGAACTTTTCTGACTCAAAAGATTTTTGTTAGTTTTGTGTTAATTATTTTAGAAATTGCTATATAGGCTATAGAAAAAATCCATCTTTATATTATATAAAATTAGTAATTTAAAGAGCATCTATTGGGCATCCTTTTGAAAGTGAATTGCTGTAAAATTACTTCCTGCATATTACAAGCTACAATATTCTATGGGAAGTAAATACCTAACATTTACAATACTCTGTGGGAAGTAAATACCTAATAGTATTATTATGAGTGTTATAGTCTTATGAACGGTATCTAACGAATGATCAAGTATCATAATTACATAATTTAGCCTATAAGTTCTAGTAATATGTGTATGTATTTATTTCAGACTCTACTCTTTAAAGATTAGATATCATAAAGTCTCCTCTTATCAGATGGAAAGATTGATAGATGAATAAAAATGGAAAGTTTTTGTAACATAAGTCAATACATACATCATTCATTTTCCTGAATGATTTTTAAAGACTGTAATTTCACTTAATTTTGAGAATGAATCAAACAGAAAGGAAGCCAGCTTCTCCTTCACACCATCTTCAAGTGACACTGTTTTCTCAAGTTATTTAAAATCTTTGGCAAGCATTTAATATATTTTTCAAATATTATATCAGTTAAATTTTTAAATTTATTAAGTTATAGAAGAGTTGTACTCATTGTTAAAACAAATCTGAGTGATACAGACATGTAAATTAAAAGGGGGAAAGCCTTATCTTCACTTCTTTTTCCATTCTCTAGACCTGCTAGTTAAGGTTTTTCTTTAAAGATAGAAAAATATACATATATACACATAGAAACACCGCTTTTATCATTAAAAATTGGATTACTCTATATGTATTTTTCTATAATTTGCTTGTTCAAATCAATTATTTATCTTGAGCATTATCCCACAATAACAGGTTTTTCAGAATCTGAGATCATAACTGCATAGTTTTCCATAGTACACATGCACTTTGATGTAACTTTGCCTTTGCTGATGTTCTTGTAAATTGTCTCACACTTTTTTCTGTAAATTAATAACTATACGAGCATCTGTGTGTGTGTCTCTGTGTGTGTTTGTGTGATCCTTCTATTTATCATCATGGACTTCTGTAGTTACTTTTCTAAGCTAGACTATAGTCATTTTTTATCATTAAGGAGTATGTGCATTACAATTTTTCTTATGTATTACCAGTGGTCCCTTGAAATGATGTATCAATTTGAACTCCCATAAATAAGTATCAATTGTCCTCTTCCCAGGACCTTCACCAGCACTGAATATTACTTAGTCTCTTGATTTTTGACAAATATTTCAGTATTTATGGATGATTTATTAATTTTTCTAATAATTATCCAAACTTATTTTTATTTCTCTGAATGGTTAGAATTGAGTAAGACCTTCTGAAAATGGGTACTTGAAGTAGAGTTATCAGAGATAAAATAGAGCACTTTTTAAAAGTTTTTTTGAAAAGATAATAGAAATATTTTATTGAAATTAGTTCAACTTCAGTCATTCTTAAAAAATAAATTAGAATACTGATACAATCATGGCTCACTGCATTCTCAAACTCTGGGCTCAAGGATCTTCCTGCCTCAGCCTCCAGAGTAGCTGAGACTACAGGCACCTGCCACCATGTCCAGCTAATTAAAAAAAAAAAAAAAAGTTGTTTTCGTAGAGATGAGGTCTCACTATATTGCCCAGGCTGGTCTTGAACTCCTGGCCTCAATCTATTGTCCTGCCATGGCATCCCAGAGTGTTGGGATTACAGGCATGAGCTACTGCACCCAGCCAAATCTCACCTCTTCAATGAAGAATTCTATGTCTTTATCCCTCAGTGGTCATCCTCTGCATCGTACATCTTCATCACACATTTGGTACTTAGGGTTTAGTATTGTTACTTATGGCTCATGTGTAATTCTTCTTTTTGTCTCTGACAGTCCCTTACACATAATGAACACTGTAAAAATGTGTTGGTTGGTTGAGTGAGTGATCACATAATTAGACTATGAAGGAGCAGGTCAGAGTCTGTATATCAATCCTAGGAAATCACTTCTTGACATTTGGTGGCTTGTTCTACTCCAGGGAGATTTCATTGCTAGCTATTCAAATTGGATATTGCTTGTTTTGGTGACTACAGCAAAAGCTAATGCTTACCATTTGTTCAAGTTTATTAATTGCATATTTGAATCAGTCTATATCAAGTGCTTGACAAATTGTATCCATATCAAAGTTAGAGTTTTATAATTTTATTTGAAATCTAATGTTATACAATCATTCAATTTTTTCCCCAGTAGGTCTAGGTTCCCAAAGGCCTAGCTTGCTTAGCTCTTTTAAAGTAGTTCAGCTTTCTTAAAAGAAAATTGTTTAGATGTTCAGAATCAGTTCTTATCAGTAGCTACAACATAACTTTTTGGTGAGATCATTAAATACAACATTTCTCACAGGCACAGAATCCTAAGTGCCTGTGCTATCTTCTTACTATAGTTATAGAACCAGGTTATATAATTTGGTTTAGCTTTGAGTATAATGTGGCAATGTGTTCATAAAAGTTGAAATATACTTCATGCTACTAAAAATGATAATTTTCTGAGAATGGAAAACAGGACTAGCATATATTTACCAATGTTATTCAAGATTGTCAAGAAAAGCATTATTCATTTGGAAAAAATAATTGATCATGAGGTAGGAACATTGCAAATGCTGTTTCAAGGAATAGGAAATTTTGCAGTATCTACTTCTCTTATTTTGAAAGTCAAGCGCTTAGTAAAGCCACCTTGGAAAAATGGATGTGATTTATTAATTTATTGTTTGTCTGGACTGAAAATGTCTTGACAAATAAAAAGATATCCATCAGACATATATATGTCTTTCTCTTAAAGTTAACAATTTAGTACAATAGTGGAATGTCTTTGGCCATCCTGGTCTCCTGTAGGTTTGGCTGTGGAGGAGCAGGTGCGAGCTTCCAAACTGTCTTTACAAGTGTCGCAGTGGGGCTACCCTGCCATGCCTCTGCAGGAGACAGCTCATCTGTTTAATCCTTATGTTTTAGTCAACCTTTCTTATTATGCAGACAGGGCTCTGAGCCTCAGCTGGATTTTTGACTCTCTCAATGAATTGATGGGGCTCTTTGATCTTAACTGTGTATTGCATCTGTTTCATCCTTCCTCTTAATGCAGTCCTCCATACTCTTATTTTAGTGGGTGCTCCTAAAATAAATTAATAATTATACAAACAAAAATTGCCATTATAAAACCTAGGCACAAATTCCACTTTTCATCTTGGCCTTTTTTTTTTTTTCTTTTTGGCATGATAAACTTTCTTGAAAAATCCCCCAAACAATTTTTAATTCTGTTGCTTTATAAGGGACTGACCAGACTTAAGAGTATTTAATTAGGTTCCTATGAGTGTGTATGTGTTTTGTAGAGTCAGGTTTGCATAAAAAATGGGAACTGCCAATCTTTACAATTTAGTCAATTTTATGATAGCATAATATCTTTTTGATAGACCATATTGTAGCAAAAGGCATACAACCTACGTAGAAAAATCTACCATGGAAACATAAGGATCCTGCTGGGCAGTGTTCCTCTGTTTGATAGGAGTGAGAAAGTCTGAGTTGCAGAGAAAATCAGTTAGAATCAGAACAAATCCATATGGAGAATCCATTCTAGGTCATAGGGTGCTAAAATATAATCTTTCTTGAAACAAATTTTTAAAATGAAATGTGTACATTCTTATGTGAGGTGGGAGTGAAGGAATATTGAGGAAACAGTGAAGGGATATTGTTTGCTTACCCACCCGAAATCATTTAGAGTTATGATTAATTGAGCCAGAAAGTAGCTATTTTTATCTGAGTGACCTTTGATATTCTAATCTGGTATTTTGGAGATTTGTATTAATTATTTTTAACTCTCTATGAATCTTCATTTATCTTTAAGTATACGATAATCTTGTGATGATAATGCAATGTCAAAGCTGTCAGAACAATTTCAGTTGAGCAAAAAGCTGATGTTTTCTAAGAGCCAAAAGCCCTTGAGAGAGTTATGAAAAAGTCTCTCTCCAAGAGGAGGAATATTGTGATAATGACCTTTTAGTTTATTAAACATTTACTTTATCCCAACATACATATGTATGGATGTATGTGTAATATACTAATAACCATTTATGAAATACCAGAATACACTTTTTCCTTAGTTACACTGAGACATAAAATAAATATGTAAAGAAGTTGATTTCTAATCATAACTCTATAATATTGCTGTTTTAAAAACATTCAGATAACTTTCTTCCATTCAAAAGTATCTCTCAAGCCCCCGCATAGTACTCAATCCTGAACTAGGGAGATTTTCGTCACTATTTTTGTACTTCCCATATGGAATCTGAGAATAACTGTGCAGGAAGGAAATGTGAAAGGTTACTCAATACTTCTTTAGGCAAAGCCTTTCTGAAACCCCCTGAAGATCATTTTACCCCCCAACATTCAGTTTGTCTATCTTGCCACAAACTGAGATGTGACTTTATTTATTTATTTTCCCAGTTAACACTTCAGTTTGAAAGAAAGTATCTAGAAACCAGCCAAGGAAACATAGTTGGTTTCAGTGAGCATTTGATTTAGGTTTCTTAATTTTATTTGTTTTAGTTTCTTATCTCACATACTTGATGGCTGTGTTTCTTCTATTAAAGTGAAATGAAAACGTCTACACTCTTAGTCTATGATGATTTTGTGCTACTTGAACTTGTGAAAGTTATGATCTGGCCTCTTTTGCATAAAGTGGATCAACACACACCATTTTATTTCCATGCTTTCTTGTGATTTATAAGTCCCTAGAAGTTCTAACTTTGTTAAAACATGTCACTTTGCTCCATTGATATAACTCCCAGGTAAGTGCATGTTACTATATGAGAATTCATGTAAAAGATGCTAAGTTGCTCTGTGCACACTTCCTTGTATTCATCAATTCTGACCTATATTCATTCTTAACTTGCTTTCTTATTACATCCTAATAGTAACTGGGTGAGTAAATTTACCTCCATGATTCTTCCTAAATGTGAAAAGTGATCCTCTTACACTACTCTTCAGAAACACTAGGAGAGAAAACACATAGGCTGCGTGGGTTGGGACATGGTTTCTAGCTATGAACTGCCATTACATGCCCTTATGCTCTCTGATCATGTCTTTTGCTTTATGGTCACATGTGGCCTCACTTCTTGACCATCTCCTATACCTATAAAATTTCAGAGACTCAACCTTGGGTTCCAGAAACTGCCCAAGGCTGTGTTACTTTTAAACTCAGAAGTTTGAACAACCCATTAGTGGGTCATGAAATCAACTTAGTAGATCATAACCTAGGTTAAAAAAGTAATAAAAAGATGAGAAATATGAATGCATTTCATGTTAGTAAGGGTATTATTTCATGAATATATTTTATCAAATATATTTCAAGTGTGCGTGCACTACTTGGTTGTATGGTAAATATTTTCTTAACATAGATTTCAGTCAAAAAAGCCTGAAAAACAGAACATTGAGTGAGATCATATAGCCTCTAATAAGCTTTTGTATGGATTATTGGGTTTAGAATTTAGAGGATTATTTTACCATATCCAAATTTGATTATTTTTTTCATGAGTTATCCTCCAGAAAATCAAGGGCATTAGCTCACAGCAATAGGCAAATAATAATGGAAGCTTAGTAAATGCTTCCAGAATTGTTTCAAGCTAGGCTGTATCAGCTTCCTGAAGGTAAAATGTTCTTACTGATTGAACCATTTAGTTGGAGGTAGTCGTATAAGAAAGAGACACGAGCATTTAGTTGCACAAACGAAGCATACAGTTCACAGAAAAAGGATTTTGTTAATACCTTATTTTGTTGTTGGGTCAAGCAGAGTGAATAAATTATGACTGTATACTTGTGTTATGACAAGAAAGGAAATAATAATTATCACTCTTAAAATATCTGAAGATTAAAATCTTTGCCTTTCATTTAAAAACACCTTTGTAAATGTGACCATTGTTTTTATTAAGAATGATATGTGGGGAATAGGGACAGATTAGTCAATGGGGATGAAATTAGAGTTAGATAGGAGGAATAAGTTCAAGTGTTCTGTTTGGTTAACAACCTTGTATTGTATATTTCAAAATAGCTAGAAGGGAGGATTTTGAATGTTATCACTTCAAAGAAATGACAGAGGTATGAGGTGATAGATATGCTAAATACTAATTTGATTATTATACAATGTATACATGTATTAAAACATCACACTATACTCCATAATAGTTATTACATGTGAATTAAAACGATTAAAAAGAATGATATAATTTTTTTTATTGCCTCTGTATCCACCAGAAGTTAGCATAGGGAGGAAATTCTAATTGTACTACTATTGCACGCTTCCATCTTATCTCATGACTGAGAAATATTTAAGTACTGTTCAGCAAGGTAAGCATGAGAAAGAGAAGATAAGAATTCACATAACTGGCCGGGCACGGTGGCTCACGCCTGTAATCCCAGCACTTTGGGAGGCCGAGGTAGGCAGATCACAAGGTCAGGAGATCAAGACCATCCTGGCTAACATGGTGAAACCCCGTCTCTACTAAAAATACAAAAAATTAGCCGGGCGAGGTGGCAGGCACCTGTAGTCCCAGCTACTCGGGAGGCTGAGGTGGGAAAATGGCGTGAACCCGGGAGGTGGAGCTTGCAGTGAGCCGAGATCCGGCCACTGCACTCCAGCCTGGGCGACAGAGCGAGACTCCGTCTCAAAAAAAAAAAAAAAAAAAAAATTCACATAACTATATGACTGAATATCCATTGTGTTATTTACAAAGTATGTCATTCTTTCTGTAACATCTGTGGTGGAATATAACCTTAGTATTATACAACCATCACCAGCAGCCGCAGCATTTGAGAGCTTGGCAGAAATGTAGAATGTCGGGCTCCATCCTGGACCTACTGAATCAAAATCTTCATTTTAGCAAGATCTTCATGTGATATACATAACCATTAAAGTTTGAGAAGGCCTGGCATACAGGATAAGTCTTACCAATTGCCATATAGACCTATGTTCACTTCATGGTTAACATTTGCTCTGGAAAAGAAAACAACCAGTAGAGAGGGTCAGCAACTGTTCATACCCTAGAGCTGCGATTGACCACCTAATGGTGTCTAAAATTACGAAGCTGACAATGACACTGCTGTTGCTGTGGATAACACCCATTATCAAGTGATTCTAAGTGTTAGCCATTTTGTCTAATATGTCAACTAACCTGTTTAACTATCATCTACCTCCTGAGTTTTATGCTTTTTTACAGACAAGGCAATTGTTACCTAGGATCACCACCCCCTTGTAAATACAAGCATTCTGATGACTAGCATCAGGTATGCCCAAGGTAGAGTCTGTGACTGGGAGCTGAACTTTTTAAAAGTAAGACAGACTATTTGTTTGAAACAGGAAGAAACTATGACACTTGAAAGATTCCTATGAAGGTGTCAATTGAAATTTGTTTAGATAATATTTGTAATGAGCAATGTGTTCTCCAATTTGTGTATTTGAAAAGATAAGTAAAGCCTTGTTTTAAGCTCATATCATGTGTTCAGGCTATCAGATCACAATTTATTATGTGTTATGTGCCGTGTGGCATCTTAAGCCCCATTAGAGGCCCTTAGCCCTGGACATTCAACTGGCATCTAAAGGATGCCTTGAATGTGAGCTGCCCTTCTGAGGACAAATATTTGTACATTTGTAACATGGGGAAAGGACTCTTTACTTGAAATGGCTTTAGAATTGTACAGAACATAGAAATGTGGTTTGTCTCTTGTGTGCTAAATTAAATCCTTTTAAAGGAAGTCATCCTTTGAGAAAGGAGATGCAGGAATACCAACATTTTGACGTTTATTGGGTGACAAAAATCAACTCAGTCAACAAATAGTTTTGAAAATCGCATTGAAATGCGAATTGGAAGCAAAAGGTAGTGAGCTCATTTTATGGTGCAGAAAAACAATGCTGTGTGTACTGCTGATCAACTAGGTAGACATTAGCTGGTGGATCGTGGCCATGAGTACAGGAAATGGAAGAATTTCTATAAATGAACTAGGATAGACTGATTGCGTATTCAAGTAGGAATAATGACTTTTTAAAAAAGTTATTACATTTGTTCCTGGTTTAAAACGAGAGCTACATATATAACATAAATCCATACAACATCAAAGGATATACTGTGAAGAGTAGCTGCTTCACCTCTTCTGTCCCCAGACCCAAGTTTCCCTATTGACACAACCACCATGAGCAGCTCCTTGTATCTTTTTCAGAAATATCCTCTAAATACCTCATAATGAGTTATGAAACATCCTCATAAACAAACAGTATATGCAAAATCCTTGTTAAACAAAAGGATAATATACTGGGGGTCCCTAATTCCCTGGCCACAAACCAGAGTAGAGGTCTGTGGCCTATTGGGAGCCAGGCTGCACAGCAGGAAGCGTGTGGCCTGCAAGTGAGAGAAGCTTCATCTGTATTTACAGCCACTCACAATCACTCACGTTACAACCTGAGCTTCGCCTCCTGTCACATCAGTGGCAGCATTGGATTCTCATAGGAGTGTGAACCGTGTTGTGAACTGTGCATGTGAGGGATCTGGGTTACACACTCCTTATGAGAATCTAATGCCTGATGATCTGTCACTGTCCCCATCACCCTCTGATGGGACCGTCTAGTTGCAGGAAAACAAGCTCAGGGCTCCCACTGATTCTACATTATAGTGATTTGTATAATTATTTCATTATATATTGTGATGTATTAATAATAGATATAAAGTGCACAATAAATGTAATGCACTTGAATCATCCTGAAACCACCCCCCACCCCACTTCCAGTCCGTGGAAAAATTATCATCTTTGGAACTGGCCCCTGGTGCCAAAAATATTGGGGACCGCTGTAATATACAATACACATTGTTCTGCACCACTCTTCTTTTCCTTAAAATGTATCATAGAAATAATTTTATATCAGTTTTCCTACTTATACTTTATTCATTTTAATGGCTACATGGCATTCCACAGTATGAATATAACATACTTTATTTAACCAGTTACCTTTGGTGGATTTTTAGATTAGTCTCAGTCTTTTGCTATCATAAATAATGCTGTAACTATGATCCTTATCCATGTATTGTCAAGCATGTGTGACTATATATATGTCCAGGTCTTCACATTCAAAGTCCTGATTTATTTTTACTAAAACTGGGTTAGCAATGGAGAAAAAATAACCAAGTAGCACAGGAGGCAGGGAAATAATAATAATTGAAAATAGCATTTACTATGTGGTAAGTAATTTATAAGTATACATTTAATTCTTAAAAATCTAGAGGAAGATATTTATTACTATTATTATTATTGTTGTTATTACTGATTTAAGTGAGAAAGCTAGGATATGAATTCACCCAAGAAGCTTGTCTTCGGATCCCTTGCTCTTGTTTGCTACACTGTACTGTTTCTTGGTGATTCTGTTGTTACTTTGGCAATGAGAGTGCATTTATTGGATACCTACCATGTGCTCAGCAGATGACATGTGTTAGTCACAGTCTTCATGATAGCACCATGAGACGTTGTTGTTGTTTAACAGATTCTTAATAAGGTTTAGCAACTTGCCCAATGTCCCAGAGCTAGTAAGCAAGGAGCTAGGAATGGCCTGGAAGCAGGATGTCTGACTCTTGTGACTAAGGCACGACAGAGAAGGGAGTTTCAGGTATTGCTTCTACATCTAGCAGGCTGGAAGGCAGAAATAAAACTAATATACATATGAGGCTTAATTAAATGTATTGAAGTGGTAAGAGGGATAGGAAGGGCTGTTACAAGGACCAATGGAAGACAGTTGGTGGGGCACAAAAATAAAAGCGTCTGTAGCAGAGAGAGGAGGGCTTAGTGGGTCCATGTGGATCCAGAATGCACTCTTCTCTATGGAGAATGTTTCCAAATCTAGATTGCTTTGTTCTCACCAACTGCTTCAACTTTTAAAAAAACATTCCACACCTGTACATTGTATTTATACCTTCAACAACCCCTTGTCGTTAGAATGGCAACAATTAGAATGGAACCTGTGGTGCTTCCATGCCCTAGAGAAAAAACAGCCTTAGGTGGCTGCTCTGAGTTGGACTTTGTGGCCACAGGGAGCAGAAATCAGTAAGTGCCCGCATTAGAAAATAAAAGTAAGAGTGCCGAGAAAAGTAAGAGTGCTGAGTTTCTTCAAGGCAATGCCAGTTTCTCCAGGTCAATTTCTCTTATTTTAATCTGTTTCCAGCAGTTCTGCCTCTTTGTAGGTATGCCATAAGCAGCCATATAAAGGCAAAACTGTACGATCTACAGGTCTAGTAAAATTATAAGTCATGTAGGTCTTATAGAAATTATAATTTTAACTGAAGTCCTCTGTATCTATTGGTTATTTTATTTTTTTTATTTTTTTTATTTTTTGAAACGGAGTCTTGCTCTGTCGCCCAGGCTGGAGTGCAGTGGCCGGATCTCAGCTCACTGCAAGCTCCGCCTCCCGGGTTTACGCCATTCTCCTGCCTCAGCCTCCCAAGTAGCTGGGACTACAGGCGCCCGTCACTACGCCTGGCTAATTTTTTGTATTTTTTAGTAGAGACGGGGTTTCACCGTGTTAGCCAGGATGGTCTCGATCTCCTGACCTTCTGATCCGCCCGTCTCGGCCTCCCAAAGTGCTGGGATTACAGCCTTGAGCCACCGCGCCCAGCCTTCTATTGGTTATTATTATTGCTGTTATTATTTTATAAACCAATTTTACTATCTAGACCATATTTCTGTGTTTGGTCTTTTAGGTTTTAAATACTGAGTTTTCCTGTTTCAGAATATCTCATTTAATGCAGTGAAGTTTTGGTAATATTTCATAGAAAAAAAAAGGTGTAACACAAATATGTCAGAATTAATTATTTATATGATGGTTATAATAAAAAAATAATAACCGAGATATATAATTAGTGTTTCCTGTAGGTCAGAAAATATGCAGAGTTTTATGTACATTATCTGGTTTAATATTAAGAACCTATCGGGTAAGTATTACAATTAGTACTGTTGTTCCCATCTTACAGATGGAGTCTTTTTTTCTACATTTTGGGATTAACAATTAGAATGGCAAGAAAGCAAACTTTTGTAAAAGAAGAAAATACTTTCTAATTCTACAAAACATATTTTCTATGTTAACACTTCTCCATCTAGTCTTTCTTCAGGTATACTCAGTAATCAATATATGTACACTTTGTATTCTGCTTTTTAAATTCAGTATAGTCATAAAAACTTGGTTTTATCCGTCTTTCATATTACCATATAATGACCGCCTATGATTAATTGCCAAAATTACATCTTGATTTCCTTCTTTGGAGACATTGTTTCCATTCTCTCTTATAGATACTATTGCAATGAAAAAATATTGTATACATAGCATTATTTTATTCTCTGGGAATTTCCTAGGAAAATGTCCCCTCTTCCACTCAAAGAGTAAAGATCTTTCTGACTCATTCTAACTCCCTGAGTCAAAGTCATTTTCATAGGAACAAATAGAGTGAACGTTATTAATGCTTATTTTAAAATCTTAAGAGAAATGTCTACTTTGAACTCTTTAGGAATAAAGTCTTTTCAGTATTTTAAAGATATAATTTTGAATACATATGCGATTAAATATGGGTAATCCATATAAAGCCTAAAGAGTTAATTTTTGCATCATTTAATTTTAAAAGTAAGTGAGTGGGCTGAGGAGGACGATATATGCAAGGTAAGTATTTATTCTTCATCGACATGTATTTCTTGAGAAACTGCTGTGTGCCAGGCTGTACAGCAGTTGCCAAGGCTATGATAATGGATGGGACAGAAACAGCTTATTTCCAAATAGGGCATCACTGAAAGTCATATCACAGAGTCTTTGTCCTTGACATTGTGCCACAACACACTCTTGTCCTGACATTTCTGATTTCTTTGTTCTTTTGCTTTTATGGAATCTGACTCATTTCTTACTATCAGCCCAAGATACAAAGGATAAAGAATATCTTACTCTCAGAAAGATCTATATAGATATATAATTTCTAAGAATTTCTGAAATCGTATTTTCTCCCTCCCATGCCGATTCTGGTGGGACTTTAGAAACCTTTTTGTCTTCCGAGGATGAAAGTATCTTGCTGTGTAGTTTTAGGAATCCCTAAATCATCTCATCCTCATTGTGTATATCTTAGGTTGCATCTAAATGCATTTATCAGTTTATCTTTGCAGCACTTTAAGCTAAACAGAGATTTTGGGCCCTCCATGGCAGGAATGTTCTCACGTAAAAATAAAATGTAATTTAGGATATGTATCATGAATTATTAATATAGTGTACCGCAACTGCAGTTTTCACAGGTAGAGATAAAACATTTTGGGTTGTGTTCAGCAGCCAAATATACACACTTCTTAGGTAAAATCAACTTCAGAATCACATTTTAACTTTTCCCTAAATTTCTCCATCCCAGAAAGACCTACTAATTTATTGATAAATATAACTTTATTACTTTATGATATAAAATTCTCTTTCAAATTCTGCTGTGCAACCTTTTTATTTTGTTGATACGCAAACATGTTGGTGGTAATTCTTTAGTAAAAATCGCATCAAGGTAACAGCTTACCATGTAGATCAAGCCTTTTGCTGCTCCATTGGATGCTTCGCTCTGGAAAACATTGTTATATCATTTTGTGGGAATCTTCTATGCATTACCTAATATATATTGAGATTTCAGTAAATTCATTATGCATGTGTTGTGTATATTGATCAATCAGTAGACAGACTTTTTGAAGGAAAAATTTGCAATGTGATGATATCTTCCCCCAGCTTAAATTTGTATGTTATTTTTAGCTGACATGCCTGAATTAGTTTTCTAACGTTATTACATAAAAATATAATTTGAACTTTTTGCAAAGATAAGTTTCAGGATTTGGATTTATAGAGTACTCGTCTTCACGAAAAAGGGATATATGGAGATAATTTCATAATGTCAGAATACTGATTCCACAGGTTGACTTGGGCTACCTTGCTGTAAAGCTGGCTCTGCTGGGTAACAGCTGACTCATAGGCATCACCAACACAGCACAGAGGTAGAGAAGAAAATATTAATACAAGGGCATCTGAAAAAGGAGCTGTGATCAATTTCCTAAAACTTTCCTTAAATTTCTAATGTCCTGTAGCCTTAACATTGGGATTGAAATCCTCCCTGTTGCAAATTAGCACATACTCTACTGTCTGAACTCAAAACCCTAGGAACTACTGTCTGAGATCTGAATGTATTCTTGGTTCCAAATCAATCTTGTCACTCCTCGGAAAGCAATGCAAGATAATAAGTAGTATTCACCTGATTGCTTTCCTGCTCTGAGACAGCTGGTGACGCGTGTCTTCCTGATAACCAGGAGTTTCAGATCTAAGGCAGGGATAAAGGGAAACTGGAAGCTCTCGGAATCTAAATGTGACAGTCGATGGCTGAGGAGAGGGTCAGAAGGAATAGAATCTGTGACACGTATGAGAAAGGAACAAAATTTATCTGCTCTGGTTGCAATGATTAGATGTCTCTTTGTCTGGCTTTCCTTGCAGTGGGTGACTGATCATACCCGCCGGCTGGCTAATGTCATAATTAACAAAGTTGCTACTACATCGGCAAAGTTTAATCGAAAAATTTGCCAGTGATATGATGGCATTGTCACAGAGATCACAAGGGACACGGAGTCGACTTTTGCTCAAGATGGAAAGACAGAGCTGTGTAGGCAAGATGAGAAATTGCAAACTTGTTCGGCCAAAGGTATGTTTCTTTCATAATTCCACATCCTAGGTTTTCTTATTAAGATTTTCTTTTGATGGTTCATGGGTTCTTTTTTTGTTTCTTGACCGAAATGATTCAGAAAAAGATCCATATGCTTTTCGGGCATTTATAACATATTCTCTGAAAGCTTTTTTTTTTTTTCCCTAAATCTGTAAATTCATAATATAGCTAAACAGATTTTGATGATGAAAATGGAATATAAAGCAATATTTTCCCTGTTGGGTCTAGCTAATCTTTATCAGTTTTCAGAATAAGTATTTGGTAACAAATATCAGTGGGACATTTATATTGTATAACATTGGATTAATTTTGCTCGACAATGTAAAAGCCGTTGCTCTGCTTTATTCTATTGTGTCAACCTAGTTCTAGGAAAGGAGAAAAAGCAAAGTGTAGTTATAGAATATGTAGAGGTTCTATTTTAGTTTCAAGACATGCTCAAAGGAAAGCTAAGGTCTTGACTTAAGTCGCACAATGTAATTGGGGCTTTTTGAAACAACATTTATGAAGACGACTATCTCTTGAAATTATGTGCTATTCTCCAGGGCCAGTCTGGTCAGACTATTTACGTGTATTTTCTTTTTACTGTGATTTGCTTTGCTTGATTGAATATTCAAGAATTGAGGAGTTTCACAAACGACAGCCTTCCTGTATTGCTAATTAATTAGTGTGAATATTGATGAGGAACGGCATGCACCTCTGTGTATGTGGCTGTGCACTTAATCTAAGTACAGAGAGGGAGGAAGAGGTCTCAAAAAATATGCAGAAGGCAAGTTTGGGTTATTTATGCTGTGTCACACCACCGTTACAATATCTAGGCAATCAATTTGCAATATAACTGGGGACATATATTAAGGTTCTTTCCCTCCACGGTCATCTGGGTCACTATATCATGGCAAAATGCAATAATTTGTCTTTTGCCCATTACTGTTGTCTTTTGTGTTAATAGCAGTTTTTAAACATCATGAAATAACATTTTGGAAACAAATTTTGCACAGCATGTATATTTTAATAAGCTCATTGAAACTTTCTTATGGTTTTATTTCTAATGATGGGAGACTAGACGTTATCAATATATTCATTTTAAAATTTGCGGTCACATTTTATGTTCTCAAATAAAAAATGAATCATTTTATGGGATTATGAATTTTAAAGCCTTTGAGTGTCCAGATAATTTTAAACACTGTTTATCAAAATTTTGGTGGAAATTTGATTTAACAGATTTGATGGAAATTGACTTAACCGAAATTTAATGACATCGGTAAGAAAAACTGAAAATGGAGATTTAAATCATTATTTTATTAACTTCGGGACACCATTTTTACAGGAGAGTGTTATTCTTGTAATAACTATCTTTTTGTTTGTCTTTTGTTTCCTTAACTTTGATTCCCCACCCTAGCCCAATGTCTGGCACATAATAGACATTCAGTAGGTATTTATCGAGTGAATGAATTAATGAATTTAAGTATTTCCTCTGTTATTCAAAGCTGGTTAACATTTGCTTCCTCCAAATCAATAAGTTTTGTATGCAGTAAACATTGTGAATAGAAATAAGTAGATGAATGGCACAATCACAGACAATAGGGAGGATTAAGTGCCTAAAATAATATATTGTTATTTTAACCTAAACCACCATAATATTTTGTGTAATTGAGATTTGGTATTGTCAGAACTCTGTTGAGAGTATTGAAGGTCTATGAGGATTAGATAGTGCCCAGGAAGTGGTTCACAGTTGATGTCACGTTTTTAGTTTTTTTTTTTTTTTTTTTTTTTTTAAACAGGATTATCTCCAGAGATGTGTAGAAATGAACTCTCATCAGAGTTTCAAAGGAATTAATGTTTTTTGGTAAAATGTGCTAATGTAAAGAGTTAGAAGATTAGTGATACATAATGAAAGCAATGCATTCTTTCGCATGGAAATGGGAATATATAAATGTCCTGCAGGTGATTGGCGTTGTAGCAATTTTATTGAAGATTAAAGTTTGATTGACCTTTGTTAGGGTGATTAACCCTTTGAAATTAAAAGCCAGAGCTGAATTATCCTGCTCAATTTAAATGCAAACATTGAGCAGGTCGTATGTCATTCAAATAATAATAATAAGAAAATCTTCCTATTTTAATTTTCATTTTTGCACTTCTGATTGGTATGCTGCTTTAGAGGGACCATAGCTCTCGCAAAAGCATTCTGGTGGCAGAGAATATAGAATAACATTACAGATAATTGGGAACATACAGAGAGAGTCCCAAGCACTACTGCCTGCATTCAAAACATGAAAACCACCATCCCAACAAAAGCAGGGAGCATGAAGCCAATCTATGCACAGTGAAAATGTATGGTCCCAATAGAAAAACAACCTAGGGATGTCCTGAAGGAGTTAGGGGTAAATAACAATGACATCTCTATTCTAGTTCAGTGCCAACCACTGAAATTGCATATCAATATCCATGTTAAATCTACAAGATGTCTCCTGAAAGTGCGTGCTTTTTGGTACAGTTGCTTATGAAGCAATTTCTAAAAGTTGATTATGTCTGATGTCTGGAATTTCATTCTCCATGATCTCTGATACTTTCTGAATATATTCAGTGTTTTCATTAAGTCCAAAATGCTGTAGGAGAAGCTAACTAATTATTTGCAATGCCATTTAATGGTTTAGTTTTATTTTTCTTTGTTAAATTTTCTGAGCCTTGGTGAAAAGTTGTGTATTCACATTGCTTCAAAAACTGTTTCCATTTTTCATATCAAATTAATTTGTTTAGTTCTAAGTCAGTGAATATTTTTCGTTTTAGGTCCCATCACATAGTGAATGCATCTTCCTTTTATGTGTCTGTGAACTATTAAAATGATAATAAAGGTTCTTTTCCTTCCATATGTAATTTATTTCTCTCTTTTCATCAAAGAATTCACTCTGAATCTGTCAAGGTAGAAAAGTCCAAGGCATTATAGTGTAAAAATTAAGAAGCCTGGAGGTGCTATTTTATTTTTGCACAAGCTTTTCATGTATTCTTTTAACATCCTTCTGAAAGATAGGCTGCTACTCCAAGCCTGTGAAGAAAGTCAAAGATGAAAAACTTGTGATAGAGTGACTGAGATTATTCAGCTGGCAAAGTCACTCCGGCATCCTCCAGAGAGTTGGATAATACGTTGAAGCATAGATTAATAATATGTTTAACTAAGATCTGTTTGCTGTAAGGATAATTTCCTAATTCTTAATTGTGGGACAAGTGTTCAACCATAAATTGTAAACAAATATGTTGTTCTGTACCTTGTCTGATAAAGTGTAGATTATCAACTTTAGCTTCGGTACATTCCATTGTCAAACTTTAAAAAATTCAATTGTTTCATGATAATACTTGTTTTCTTATTAAAGATAATTTTAACTAAAAGATAAACATGACCACTAAATTATATCTCTAAAATAAGCAATATTAATTCTTCAGACATAATTTAATTATCTTCTCTAATTTAATCTTATTTTACCTCTTAACAGAACCAAATGAAAATAATCTTCAGTATTAAAATTCGTTATAAATACAACATTCTCTGAAGTACAAAAAGCTAATGTGCTGAACTACAGATAACATCCTTCTCTACATTGTCATTAATTATTAGCAGTCTTTTTATTAAAGAAAATTATGGGTTTGGAAGGTGAAATTCATATTGTCTCAGTGTAGAAAAAAAGTATTAGTGAAAGAGCAAAGGAAAATAAGATTATACTTTGCTAAATCCCAGATCCAATAATTTATTTTGCTTCAGTGTGCTTCGAAGACATTTTATTGCTTTATGTTGCCTTTGTTTTCTATCAAGATTGGTTTCCACCTAATCCACCCAGTCCCAGCCCTGACATTTTCTCTTACAGTTGTGAAATAACATTCTTTGCTATGAATAAGCCAAGATTAATCCATTTGATATTTTATAGACTGCATATTTTAGCTGGAGTGTTTCTGTTTAAAAAGCAGACTGTTTTAAAAAGTGACCAATGCTGTTGTTTTATTTGTTGTGCATTGTTTCTGAGTCAGCAATTTAGTTGAATTTTATTGAAATTTAGAGTAGATGTACTATAAGTGATTTTATTCTGCTGGACTAAGGAGAGATGGCAAGTGGCAGACTCAAGGATTTCCTAAGTTTTTTAAAAAAATTATTCATAGTTAAAAAGTAGTCATATATAAATTTTTCGAGATTATCCTCTTTAACAGACAATAATTCTAAAACAAAATTATTTGGTTAATAATGGTCAATGGAATTACTTCTTGTAATTTATTTAATAAAATCATAAAAAATGCTCTAGAAACAATAAGTGTCCCAGTGTTAACTTTCCAACTTAATTAGGAAGACTAGTTTTCTACGACTAGTTTTCAAATGAGTTGGAAGGTGACCTAATATAGCGTAGTGGTCTGTGGCCTATTTGATACAATTTATGCTATTTGTATTAAAATTATCATACTATCTCTGTACATTACTTTGGAATCAGAGAACTTCATAAAAAGATACTTTTAACTCAAATGCCTTCAGCATTAGCATTTCTGGAGCCATCACTGACTAATCTGTATTCAGTTTTAGCAAGCCTTTATTAAGCACCTACTATGTTTCAGGTACTCCTCTCAATCCGGTGAGGTGAGCCTATGAGCCATGTTGTATAAACAAGAAACTCACACTCAGACTGGCGAAGGTTTTACCTGAAGTCAGATAGCTAGTCAGTGGCACGGCCTGGTTTGGAAGCTGCTGAAGCCTTTCCTTCACCAAAGCTGTCTTTGGGATAATCATGGCATTCCACTTTGCTAAAACTTGGAGACTGTGAGAACAGGATTCTTGCAAGACGAATTTAAACCATTTCTGCAGAAAAAGGAATTTACTAAAACTCAGGAACTATGATGAGATAATTAATTCTGTACCGATTCACTCTAGAGGAAGTAAGAGAAGAAGGGGTTTACAGTGCTTTGAGTAACAACACACTGGGTCACCCATGCAATGAACATTACTCAGTGGGCTTCTGTCATAGAGAGAAGACGTTTTCTTCCGCAGATATTAATAGTTTAGTTCATTGAAAACCAATCATTAGGCTCTGTAAAAAATTGTCTTTCAAATGCTTGTGCTTACCTATCTTTCTTTTAAGATTCATAAATAATTATGTTTAACAGAATCTTAAAGTCAGAGGCATCCGTCCTACCTCATATGGTTTCTTTGGTGTGAGCAGTTTGACAACCTGTTGATAAATGTCTCTATATTTTATAATTCCTGCTCTTGAAACTGAGTATAAGTCTGTTAGATGTCTAGCTGTCAGGAATTGCCCAATTATTTATGACAAATGCATTTAAAGAAATACGTAGAAAAAATATTTTTGATAAATATCAAAAAATAAATATAGAAGTACAGTATTGCTGCAATGGGAGAAAAAAATCATGCAAAATAATTGAAAAAAAATTGTTTTCTCCTTTTCTTATGAGAATAAAAGAATTAACTTGAGTTATGCAAAAAGTAAACTTCTACAAAATTAGACCAGGAGGTTCCAAAAATTTGGGATTGACAGATTGATTTTCATTTGGTGATTTCATCAACCTTCTCATTGTTGATTCTTTTGGTTTGTAAACTCTCTGAAGTTGACACAGAGAAGTGTAGTCAGTTTAAATCCATCTCTATATTTATCCGCGGGGCCTAGAGGAGACCCTGATATGTGGTAGAGAGTGAGGAAGTGTTTGTTAACTTGGATTGAAAGTGACTATTACCATTAAGATAAAAGTAGGGACACTGAGCCCAGTACTTCATTGTAAAGGCCTGGTGTTTATACTAAGAAATAAACCTAAGCTTCAAAGTCTGAAGGAGGAAAAATAAGTAGAAATTTGTCAGTGTGTATATTATACACAAATAATCTCCATCCTAGGTTATTCTTATATCTACTTCAGATGCTTTTTAAAATGATCCAGATTTCTTTACTTTAGCTTTAACTTATGCCCATAAATCTCCCCTTAGCCAGAACTTGTTAGTCACTAGTTAGCCACTTATTACTTCACAACAACGAAACTAGTTTTTCTGAACTGATTAAAATATTTAATCAAAATGATCAGTTTGGCTTATGTTTGAAGAGAGAGAGGAAAAACAACATAGAGTCTTCATTTTGAAAATGAATGAAAAAACAACTAAAGGGCATTGTGTAGAATCAGAGAAGTTGAAGAATATTTGCAGGAAAATAAATTGCTATTGTAATTCTAATTACAAATGAAAGTGTTTTGTAGCAGGGAAAATTAAAGTGTGTAATAAAATGAGACGTACTGAGAGAATCTTTCCTAAGAGATGCTAGACAAGATGGAAGAACAAGTTTGACCAACATCCTTTCTAATTACATAAATACTTGAGAATTCATTAACCATTTGAGTCCTGCTCAATGATTAAACCCTTAGGCAGATGTGAATCAACTTTACTATGTGGAAACATTGAGGAAAACATTTATAAAAAATATGATCCAATTTCTGAAAATACAGGCCAATTAAAGACTGAGATTTAATTTAGGAATTTTACTCTGTCTGCATGATGTATATATCAATGATGATTTCTCTTGTCTCACTCTTTATCTTCACGAGCAAAAGGAGATTTTTACTTATTGACATATTATTGAAAAATCTCGCTTTTTTGCAAAATTACACATTTTTTTTGCATAAATGTGCCTAATTACCTGAATTCAGTTTTGATTAGCAGTGTTAATTGATGCAGCTGTGGATGGTATCTGTTTACCCAAATTACCATGTGCAAACAGCAATATGTCTGGAAGTGAATATGCTAAACTGAAAATACTAATTAGGTAAGACAGATTGTTATTCAAGTCACATCGTGGAGCTTTCTAATGAAAGCCTGGATGTGTCAGGGTTTCATGATATTCAGACAGAAATGTCTATATTACATATGATTTCTAAATTTAATTCATAAGAACAGATGGGATGTCAGCCAGGGTTCTTCTTCCTTATTCTGGTATTAATGTGAATATTTTACTCAACTGGAGATATATTCATGTGTTTTTTTGTGGCAAACTCATCATGTGCTTTGACAATATGCCAGCCCTGTACATCCAGACACATCTATTTCTTGATCAATATATTTGAAGATTATATCCACCTACCATGCCAAAGATGAATACGAATAAGCCATCTTGCAAGCTTAATCACATCAGCTGGTTAATTTAATCAAATCAAATAATAGAAAGGTTAGTTAAACAGGCAGCTTAACTGAGTAATATTTTATGGATGTTTTCCTTTTGCAACCCCCAAAAATAATAATAAAGGTTTGATCCTAGGATTCTTAAGAATCAGTGAGCAATTCACAGGACTGAAAGGTGAATTCTCGTTGCCTTCAGGTTGTTTTGAATCTCTAATCATTTAAAAATGGATAGCAAAACAGTGCTTATTTTCTAGTGCCCGGTTTTAAAGTGTTAACAGCCTTTTTTGTCTTTGGTTTCCATTACTTTTGTCTTAATGCATGACCTGCTTTGCTTAAGGTTTTTCTTGAAAGAAAGCATTAATCTTTACTTTCTGCTGTGGCACTCAGAACTCATTAATGGCAGTGTAAGTTAAAGGTATCTGAAGCTTAGAGTACAAATCCTGCACATCAGATAGTGAAGAAATAATGGACCCATCTTTCCTTTCCCAAGAGGCTAAATAACTGTGCTTAATGCATAATAAGTCTCCTCTTCCCAAAGGCTATGAAAATAAGGCCTCTTGACTCAACCTTAAGAGTTTAAGACCCCTATTAGATATTTTAAGATGCCATGAGCTAAATGGGGGTGATTTTCATGATGCAAATTTGAACATAATTATAGTTCGGCACATTTAATTTAGGTTTAAGTGAGAATTATAATTACCAAAAATTGAATTATTTCAATTACGCTAATTTCTATCCCCAAAGTTTTGTGTAATTTGGGTTCTCTAAAACAGGTTTAGATCCTGCAGAATTACAATGGAGTCTAATACTAAAAATAAAAAATTTGTGAAAATGATTCACAGCTAGTTACATCTTAGGCACAGAAATGTTGACATACTGTTAACTGGTCCAGGAAAACTGGAGGGACCAGAAATGGCTTAAATCAAAAATAGAAAAAAGGACATTATATGTTAACTGTTTGGGCCATTTGATTACCGTTTTCTACATCAATACTAATTTTAACGTATTATTGCTATTTACTGTCTAATCAATGAAGCTAATTTCAGTATTTTAAAAATAAAATGTGTGTGCATTACAGTTATGATTATTTAATAGTACACTTTCAGAAAAAAGAATACCGTAGTCACCTTCAGAATTATCTTGCCTTTGATTATCATTTAAAAAGCATTAGGCCTTTCAAAGGTGCTTAATGTAAAATTCCTTAATCCTTGGAGATGAAAAGTTGGAAAGTTTCATTTCTCTGTGGCTGAAGGTAGCTTGGTAAATACTCCATGGACAGTGCAAAACAGTTCTTTGTTACAGAACCAGAGTGTGTGTGTATGTAAACTGTGTGTGCACATACATTCGTAAAATTGCCTGACCGTTGAATTGAGACACTAGATTCGGCCAGCCAGTTTGATTTGTCAAGTATGTGTATTGCTGAGTTCACTAAGGCAACTGCTAAATAAACCTAAGTCTGCTTTTACAGCACAGACAAAGGAAGAAAATTCCTTCCTAAAAGTATAGCAATCTATTCAAAATAAAACGATGCCTGGGCACTTTTTGCTGTCATGAGATTATCTAAATATTTTAGTGAAGTGTTGTTTTGTTTTGTTTTAATCTTCATGTGGAGATGCGAACTTGTTTTGTATAAGACTCTTGACAGATATGAACATTTCTACATTTTAACTTTAAAATGGGAAACAGGTCAGTGATGTCAAATCAAAAAACAGGCCTACGAAATTGTATCAGACATTTCAATGAATTGTCTTTAGGCAAATCACCCAACCTCAGTGTGCAAATTAGTTAATTTTAAGAATAAATATAGCTATCTTTCTGACTTATTAAGGATTTATCATTTGTACCCAAGGTTCAACGGATCTGTAAATGAAGTGAATGAATCTTGTCTTTGAACTCTAATTGGCATTAGAGGAAGACAGGTCTGACTGAGTTAAAGGCTGAAGGACTTAATCCTTTGAAGAAATTTTGATTTAGTTTTATTACTTCTAAGTATTGCTAATATATTCTAAAATTAATTTGACTCTGACTGCTTGGTGTATCCTGATTTCCTTTCCAAAGGATAGATTGTAGGCACATTGAGGGAAATCGCCTATTTCTTTGTTAACCTTCCGCCTAACCACAGCCACAGCTTTACCACTGAGTAGTGTTGTAGTGGTGTGCACACAGTAGGGACACTTGAAGTGCTAAGAAAGTGAACAGTGGTTACCATGAATAAAAACTATGACCATTAACTCCATTTGTAACTGTCAATCACCTATATTTTACGATCAGTATATTACCTGGACCCAGGGGCCATAAACCACCTAAAGACATTTTAAAAAATTTAAAGCTGTTTTTGAAAAAGATATATATTTTTGGTTGGCTTAATTCTATGGATACTAAGGAACTCTATAACATTTCACAAAGAATAGAATTCATTTGAACTTGTTCTCTGAAAAATATAGCACATGGATTAATATACACTTGGATTAATGCAAATTTCAGACAAATGGGACTTGAATTGCTAAGCAAAGCTTTGTAGACAGGCAGACCTAAATTCAAATTTTGCCTGTGTCATTGCTAGCAGTGTGACTGGGAGGCATTTTCCTAGATCTTTTGGACCTTAGTTTACCCATCAGGAAAAGAAAGAAAATAATACCTATTTATAGTGGTGTTGTGAATGAACTAGATAATGTATATAAATGCCTTAACACAATGCCTAACATCAAGTTGACACTCAGTAAATAATAACTGTAATTACTGCATAAAGTACAGTAGCTCTGTGTTAGAAACCAACAGAGGCAATTAGAGAAGTTTTTAAAATCCGGCATTCATTAATTTACTTAAACCTTTATGCACTAAAATTTCCAATCAGCATGAGTGTATCCATAGATTAGATAGAGATAGATAGATAGATACACAAGTCTATTTTTGTCCCAGGTGTATATATATGTGTTTTGTACACATACATATATCATTTATATAAGGACAAAATTAAATACTTGGCTTACTAAAAGTATATAGTACATACACTTCTGGCTTTTTTATTTTCTAATGATTTCTAGCAGCTATACAACACTTCATAGCTCAAAAATAATTCTATACACATTATCATATTTGATTTTCACAGCAGCAAGACAGGACAAGTGATATTGCATTCATTTTCTATAAAATACACAGAGATGTTAAGTGATTTACTTGGTATTACTTCAGTGAAAACAGGAAAGATGAAGGTAAGAAAATACACTTGGAGTCTTTTTCCAGACTGTTTGGAAAACCAAGCTAATAATTCTATTTCTCCATGGAATATTGGCAAACAAAAATGTCTTAAGTGAATAATACTACATTTAAGTGTAGGGCACAGAAATGAGTATATTAAGAAATCCAGGTTTCAAAAGGTGGATAGAATTAGTTTCTCCTCAGTAAACCTTTATTAAGATACTCTGACTCACTGCCTTACTTACAACAGTTAAACATTCTCATTCCCACTCTTATTAATAGGACTTGTATGAAAATGGAGTAGGTGAGTTAGAAAAGCCGGAACCAGGAACTTAAGTCTCCCTCATGTTCAGACAGAAGCCCAGAGATTTAAATATGATAAAACGTCTAGAGATTTCTTAAGAAATTAGCACATGGAGCCAGCTTTTTTTTTTTTTAAGAACATTCTTCCTTTTTATAAGGGGTTTTGTATAGGAAACAGAAAATGACCCAAGGAAGCCATTGGATTAATATATTTTACTGATTTAACAATTGTCTTACAAATACCTTCTGTATGTGAGCTATTGAAAAGGCACTATAGGAACATAAAACATGCAGGCACAATGTCTTCAAGGATCCTAAAGAACTATCCTTATTATTATAATAATTACTATATGCTTATTGCAACAATGATATCATTAGCCAATAAATTATTTGTCGTTTAATTCTATGGATATTAAGAAACACATTCATTCATGTATTCCTTCAACAAGCATTTATTCCTTCTCGCATTAGGTAGTGGAATATGAATGTGGGCTTGGAAGTCAGGTAGCCTGATTTTAGATCCTTGGTTCTCCACTAATTAGAGTTGGGAACAATTATATGAATGTTAGCTTCCATGTCTATAAAATTGAGTTGATCATAAGATTGATATGAGAATTATTATTTGCAAGGTACTGCCCCTTGTGCGTGGCATACGCAAGTACTGCTACTATTATTATTATTGTGCTTCTCCACTCAAGGGATATACAAGTAGTTAGGGAGTAAAATAAACACACCTGAAGCAACTAGATAATTTTAATATGACATGGAAATAATGCAATTTCACTTGGCCTGGACTCTACAGGTGCTGATGAATTTAGAAACAGGAAAGGACTTCTAGAAAAAGAGAAAATAATGCCAAAAATGTTTTCTGTACAGTGTGGTGTCTACATCTAGCCATGTCTTTGTTCAATATATGCAGCCTGATGAACACCTCCCTGGGGACCACTGTTAATTTAGAAACCTGCAACATCTGTGCAATTTAAGTAGGATCAGAGCCCAAACTCCAAAACACATAGAATATGATTTCCTTTTCAGTGTGGCTGAAGAGGACCACATCCATCCCTGGGGCTTTGATTCATGAACTACATGGCCCTAATTGATGTAGGGTTGTTGCCTTTTCAGATAGCACGCATGGCAGAGTTTCAGTGTGTTTGGACTTGTTCAGGGTTCTTACATCCAGAAAGTCCAAATTAGATTTTTGTCATTAGCTTGTCAAGCTTCTCTTAAGTCCACTTAATGAGGTCTGCAGTGGAATGTCTTTTATGTTCTGTGGCCTTTATGCTTAGTCTCAGCTACTCTCAACTGTGGCTGAGAAGTTAATGAAGTTACCACAGTGTTCACTTGAGGTCTGCTGCTTTTGAAAACACACCTCGTATGTGTTTGGGTATTTAAATTCTGTTTTCTAGCTTTTAGGGTTTATATCCTCGTGGTGCATTCAAGTGCTATGGAAATAAGACCAGATGGATGTGACAACCAGCCATTCGGGAAATTACATACACATTACATTTTAAAAAACCAGTGTACATATGTCTATCTGGATGTGCTCATATGCTGGATTATTTTTGTTGCATCCAAATGGTTGGGATTTCAGTGAAGCAGTTACTTAGAATGTCAGCACGAGCATTCCTTCCAGGAGGAAAGCAGGGCCCGCACCAAGCCTTTTTGTCAAAAACAGTTGAATACGAGGACAGAGTAAAGGCCATTTTGCATTTCTCTACCTCCTTTTAGTTTTTTCCATAGTTCTCACCACTACAAGACTATACCATAAAGTTGTTGGTTGTCTATCATCCCCTCTAGAAAGCAAATGCTATAAGGACTGGCAGTTTTTCTGCCCTGCTTAATACTTTAGTGTTTGGCACATAATGAGCACTCTATATATGATAATGAATAAATTCACAATCACTGAGATAGTGAAATCATATTTAATTCCCTTCCCTTTGTGCTGAAGCTGGCATAACATGGAGGTTTTCTTTTGTCTCTTAAATGATGTGCTTATGACTAGGAATAATGCTTCTGCTGCTGCCTAACATTTATATAATGTTTACTATATGCCAGACACTGTTCTCGTACTTTACATCTCATTCTGACAACCCTTTGAGGTGGGGGCTGCTATTCTCCCCTTTTTATGAATGGAAAATGGAAGCACAAATCCTACCTGATAGAGCCAGGATTCAAACTCACCAGTATGATCTTCTACATCTCGTGTTGTAAAAATGTGGCTTCTGGGGTCTGAAAATAAGTCATCTCAGGAATGTATCCATCATTTCAGTAAGCAAAGAAAGCCATCCTATAACCATGATCTCTTAGTTTTGTGCTATTCTTAAATATGCAATTCAGTTTAGCCCAGTGATGCAAAGATAATTATTCCCATTTTATTCTAAGAAGTAGGAATCTGCAGAGGCATTCACTTTTCCTGTTTTGTATTGTATCTCTTCAGTGATTTGCCTACCTCCTTCTATCAAAAAGAAAGAAGAGGAGACTAAAAGACTAATGCTATAAATAAACACTCCAGGTTTTGACGCTAGTTAAAATATTGCATTAACAAGCCCAAAGCATATTGTCAAAATCAATGGAAAAATCGGCATTGGGGATTTTATCTTGGCTTACTCATGGTTACTCAAGGTCATTCTTACTAATACAAATTGTGATAGAATAATCAGATTTAGATTTGAAGTTAAGAAATATTATATAACTTTTAGTAACAATTGTGCCTGCACAATTGGGTTTGGTTAGCCTAATAGTAAAAATTAGTTTGTAAACCTCAGCAGAGAACCCACATGATGATGTAGGCTTTGTCTTAGGTTAGTGCCAGAATTGTAAATTCCTTAAAAACTGGTGAAAATCACCTCTAGACACATAGGTAATCAGAGAGTGGACAGTATGTACAATGTAATGGCTAAGTTTTCAGAAGAATGGCACAATTTTCAGGGGTGTATTTGTGTACTGGGGGAATCAAGTTCTATAGCCAGAGGTGGGTACCATATCTTTCCTAGAATTGTAAATTATGTTCATTACCTATTAATTTCCTTGAAACCTTTCCTATTGTCCATCCACACAGCAATATTATTTTATCAACTCATTTCCCTGCAACCTACTCCAATCAGTCCAGATGGTCAAATCAATTTTCTTATATCTCTTTTTCTCCTGAATTAATCAGTTTCATGAAATCCCATTTAAAAATCACATGACTTTTGAGGGCTTATATAATCTTATTGATTCCTTCTATATAATATGTACTTATTACCTAATATGATAGAATATCAATTTCTGCCCCCACTAACAGAATAAGATGATTCATGCAACATACTTAGCAATACTAAGTACAGGGTAAAAAATTCCAATAAATGACATCTATTAATAGGCATCTATTATTTGTAAATATATTCAATACATGGAAGATAATTGAAGAGAATCATTTTTCACAAGACCTTTTGGATGTGCCCATGGTTCTTCCCATTCTGGGTCAGATCATCAAAATCACATTTACATTAAATTACGTTCTTGCACTTCAGGCTCTCTCTAGTCTATTTCCTCATATTTTTCCTTTCATATACTGTGTTATGAAGGCAACTGGTACTCAACTAGCAACCATCATTATCACCATCATCATCACCATGATAATCATATCTCCCCAGAATAGTACCAACATTTATGAAATACTTTATAATGCACCTTTACATATGTTTTCTTCTTTCCACAGTCCACAGTGGTTTACATTGCAAGTATAGAGGGAACATCATGGAGCTGGTGAGGGACAGATCTAATATGTAGACTCTGACTCTTAGATGTCCTTGACAATGATAAATAAGAGATTTGTGGGATTATTAATGCTATGGATAATTTTGAATAAACCCTGCAGATATGCCCCACCCTCAGAGAACAATATTTTTAAACTAATCAGTCATTGAGCTTGACCTTAAGGAATGTGAATATTCTCTCCTGTATCTCTTCTTCTATCACCTTCAGTTAGCATCTTTGGAAGGGGCTCCCAGTTTTTGGCTTCCAGTTACCCTGAAGCTTTTCTAGCAAGTAGAAATGCAAGCAAATAATCAGGGGATAGGGCTAGGGATATTTGTACTTTCATTAGGACTATAAAATGTCAAGGGCAGAAATATGGCAGTTCATGGGATTGGATGAGGACAAAATCCTAGGGATTAGCAACTTCTAGTCATATTTCTAATACTGCAGTTTACCTATGACTCCACATAAATATGTCTAACAGCTTTAGAATGGAAGAAGAGATGGATAGGGCACATTTTTTACAAATTACTTGTGTCACAGGATGGGATGAGAAATGGGAATATGCTAGTTTCTTATGTAAACAACAGTTCATCAAGTGGCATAAACACTTCAGATAACAGGAAGGATTTGCCTGCTGGTGCAATTTTGAGTGTTTAGTCATCACTGGCACAAAAAGAAAGTAGGAACTATTAAGAGGATGACTTAAGTAGAGTTGAAGGAGATATGCCTCAATCATTATTACCATCAACTATTGTTATTTTTAATGTATATCCTAAATTTGATAATTTGGTTGTCATTATCCTTGAAGGGCTTATATCTGAGGTGCATTGCTATTTTTGAGGACTTTCAATTTTTCCCTGTCACTAAGAATATTTGAAAAATACTTTTTTGTGGGAAGATCTAGTCTTTCACATCTATGTTTTAAATCAAGGGAATGGGCTGTGTGCAGTGGCTCACGCCTGTAATTCCAGTTCTTTGGGAGGCTGAGGTGGGTGGATCACTTGAGGTCAGGAGTTTGAGACTAGCATGACCAACATGGTGAAACCCCGTCTCTACTAAAGATACAAAAATTAGCCAGGCATGGTGGCACACACCTCTAATCCCAGCTACTTGGGAGGCTGAGGCAGGAGAACTGCTTGAACCTGGAAGGTAGAGGTTGCAGTGAACTGAGATCTTACCACTACACTCCAGCCTGGGTGATAGAGCAAGACTCCACCTCGAAAAAAAATAATAATAAAAAATCAAGGAAATGTTGATGCCAAAGTAAATTTTGTGTCTATTTTATGGTGGTGAAAGGTAAAAAAAAATTTCTTAATTGAGAAATTAAGATTGCATATATTTATCATGTACAACATGATGTTTTGAAATATGTGTGTATACATGGGGAGTGGTTCAATGAAGCTAATTAACATATACATTATCTCACATACTTATCTTTTTTGTGTGTGGTGAGAACACTTAAAATCTACTCTTAGTGATTTTTTAGGCAAGCAATTAACTATAGTCACATATTGTACAAAAGGTCTCTTGGGCTAATTCCTTCTATCTAACTGAAATTTTGTATCCTTTGCCCAACATCTCTCCAACCTCTAACCCTCTCCAGCTCCTAGTAACCACCATTTTTCTCTATCTTTCTATGAGTTAAACTTTTTTAGATTCCACATATAAGTGAGATCACACAGTGTTTGTCTTTCTGTGCCTGGCTTATTTCACTTATTTCACTTAGCATGAAATAGCCAGGCATATGAAGATTGAACTGGAGGTCAACTGGAGGATGACCTCCAATTCAATCTATGTTGCTGCAGGTGACAGGACTTTATTCTTTTTTTATCGTGAAATAATAATAATAATATAATAATATGTGTATATAACATCTACACTGTGTATGCATATCACATTTTCTTTATCCATTCATCTGTTGATGAACACTTAGGTTGATTCTTTGTCTTGACTGTTGTCAATAATGCTACAATGAACATGGGAATGCAGATATCTCTTTGACTCTTTGACATATGAATTTTATTTCATTTGGAAAAAAGCCCAGTAGTGGGATTGCTGGATTATATTATAGTTTTATGTTTAATATTTTGAGGAATCTTCATACTGTTTTCCATAATGGATATACTAATATACATTCTAACCAATGGTGTGAGAGGACTCCCCTTTCTACACATCCAAAAGAACCCTTGTTGTCTTTTTTCTTTCTGATAATAGCCACTATAACAGGTTGAGGTGATACCTGATTGTGGTTTTAATTTGCATTTGTCTGATAATTAATGATGTTGAGCCTCTTTTCATATACCTGTTGGCCATTCATCTGTCTTCTTTTGAGATGTCTATTCAGGTGCTTTGCTCAGTTTTAAATCAGATTGTTTTCTTGCTACTGAGTTGTTTGAGTTCTTTATATATTTTGGATATTAACCCCTTATCACATGTATAGTTTGCAAATAATTTCTGCCATTCTGTAGGTTTTCTCTTCATTTTGTTGATTATTTCCTTTGCTGTGCACAAGGTTTTAAATTTGATGTATTCTCACTTGTCTATTTTTTCTCTTGTTGCCTGTGCTTTGGGGTCACATTTTTAAAAAATTTATTACATACACCAATGTCATGGAGCTTTTTCCTTATGTTCTAATCTAGTAGTTTTACGTTTTCTCTTCTAACATTTAAGTCTTTAATCTATTTTGGGTTGATTTTTGTATATGGTTTGAAATAAGGGCCTACTTTCATTCTTCTCCATGTGGATGTTCAGTTTTCTTGACATTTCTTAAAGAGACTATTCTTTTCTCATTATGTATTCTTGACACCTCTGTCAAAAATAAATTGACCATAAATGGGTGGGTTTATTTCTGGTCACTCTATTCTATTCCATTGGTCTATGCATTTGTTTTTATGCTAGTACTGTGCTGTTTTGATTACTATAGCTTTGTAGTATATTTTGAAGTCAGGTAGTTTGATGCTTCCAGCCTTGTTCTTTTTGCTTAAGATTGCTTTGGCTATTCACAATCTTTTGTGGTTCCATACAAATTTTAGGATTTTTTTTTCTATTTCTGTAAAAATGCCATTGGAATTTTGATAGGGATTGCTTTGAATCTGTAGATCATGAATATTTTGACAATATTAATTCTTCCAATCCATGAATATGGGCTATCTATTTTAATTTCATTTGTCAATGCCTTATAGTTTTCAGTGTGTAGGTTTTTTACCTCCTTGGTTAAATTTATTTCTGAGTATTTTATTTATAGTTATTATAAATGGGATTTTTAAAAATTTCTTTTTCAGATAGTTTATTAGTTCATAGAAGTACTGCTAATTTTTATATGGTAACTTTGTATCCTGCAGATTTACTCAATTTGTTTATTATCTATAACAGGTTTTTTGTGAAATCTTTAGGGTTTTCTATAAATAAGATCATGTTGTCTGTGAACAGGGACAATTTAACCTCTTCCTTCCAATTTGGATGCAGAAAATATATTTTGATCACATAAAAAAAACGGAAAAAGTCTAGCAATTGAATTTTTAAAATAAATAATGGAGATTGACTTGAAAAGGTTTATTTTCACTTTATCCCTTGCAATAGATATTTTTTCAAGCTCTAACATACACTAAGATCTGACAGCAGAAACTTTTGAAAGAATGATTTGAGAACATCAACAAAACAAAAAGATTTGAGAGTTTGCAAGAAGTCTGGCCTTACTATTTATTAATTAATTATAATTAGTCAAAACCTATAATATGATAGTCAAAACCTACTATGAACTTTGGGTGGCTTTGAACTCTGAGAGAGACTATGAAATATATATATATATACATATATATGCACATCATCAGCATTTAAACGAGGTTCCATAAGAAGTTGAAATCTCCTTAAGGGAACATTGGTAGAACTTCAAGTCCTTTACAGTTTTCAGAAAAAAAAGTATGTTTTATCATACCAAATCACTGGCAGAGAGTTAAGAATACACATTTTGTATAAATATGTATTCACTTAATTCATGAAACAGAATCTTTTCTTTTATAGCCAAAAGAGCCATTCTCAGGGAGCATATGGGCAATCAAAATATTCTCAAAGCCTGAAAGCCAGAAGTCGGTTTTGGTTTATTTACTGGGGTATGTCTTTCTAAACATTCTTTTTAAAATTAGCCCCAAAGGGCAATAAATTAGGCCTCTCTTAGGCCTGAGTGAATAAGAAAGATGAGGATTAAAGGACTTTCAGCAAGGATACCATTCACATGGTGTCTGTCTCAAGGTGTAGACCCAATGAGGTAAGTTTAAACAGGAGAAAGTAAACATAGAACCATTACTCTGTTCATGCAGAGCAGTCAAAACTTGCTCAGCAACATGCTTTTCACAGACTCAATGAGGCAGCTCAAGTGTCAAGAAAATGTACCTATGAAGGTTTTTCTTTCTTAGTTTTTTCCCAGTTCCAATCTCATTACTATCTATCAGCAGTGTCTGAGATACTGATGAGAAATCATAAACATTAAAGAAATAGATGGGTCAATTTTGATAGAAATGGAAATGTTGACATATAAGCAGGTGTTCGTTAATGAAGGATAGGTTCAAGACTAGTGCTCCGCAGAAAGAGAACAAAGTGAAATAAACCAAGTTTGATTTTCAAATACCTATAGAATTCGGCATTTTGTAATAAACGTTTTCTTTCCCATTGTATATGCCAAGAGACCAAAACATACAATGTTTGTTAAGTAATTAGTATCAATCAAAAGTTTAATGTTAAAAACAAATGGAGAATATCAAATGGTATCATTGGTGAAGCCCCCTTTCTCAGTGTTCTAAATATTGTATTGATGGCCATTAAAAATAAATATTCAGCACTTTGGAAGACTGAGGCAGGCAGATCACCTGAGGTCGGGAGTTTGGGACCAGCCTGACCAACATGGAGAAACCCCATTTCTACTAAAAATACAAAAATTAGCTGGGCACGATGGCACATGCCTGTAATCCCAGCTACTTGGGAGGCTGAGGCAGGAGAATCACTTGAACCCAGGAGGCAGAGGTTGTGGTGAGCCAAGATCACGCCATTGCACTCCAGCCTGGGCAACAAGAGCGAAACTCTGTCTCAAATTAATTAATTAACTAATTAATTAAAGGAACTGAACTAATGTCCATAGTGTCCAGATATAGGAATATTGTGTTTCAACAATCCAACATGAAGCTGCTGAGGGAATTCACCTGTGTCAGATATTTTAAGATGTAGTTAGCAAATTCTCACTTTCCTGGAATCACATAAAATATTCATAGATTCCTGTCAGTAGTTGCAAAGTTAAATTTAAAGCCCCATTCTTAGCTTCATGAGATAAAATATTTCTATAGGATCTCTATTTTCTCGACTTTATTATTCCTAGTGCAATTGGAACTATTTCGCAATCCCATGCCACCATGGATCTAGAACATGGCATCATACTTTGTGGCATCTCTCCTTCATAACTGTCTTTGGAGCCATACATTCATTCACATACATGCAAAATGCAAGTGAGAAAGCATTTGGCTTTTCTAGAATTGCAAATTTATGGAGTCTATATAATGTCATTGATCCATTCATCCAGGTGAATAGAGCTACCTTTATTGAGCACTGACTCTGTTCCAGGTAGCTTACATATATAACTTCTAATTGTTGCAACCCAGAAAAGTGGACAACATTACCACTATTTCATAGAAGAGAAAACTTGACTAATTGTGTCAAATCAACTTTTCTAAAGTTACTCAGATCGAACCCTTAAATGAAGCTGACTCCAAAGACCATATTCTTTCTATAACACCACAATATGTTCTCTTATTATTTTGAGAGGCTCTACCAATTTAAATAGAAAAAGCGTTAATGGCATTCATGGCTCATTGTTGTTTTTTTTTTAAAAAAAGACTAAGTTCTGTTTCATTTTCCACTAAACCTCCTTAGTCCTCTTGGTAATTGAATAACCAAGCCCTGCCTTTTGTATGCCATCAATGGGCAATATAGAAAGGTAGATAAAGAAGAAAAAATAAAAATAAAAAAGAGAGAATATTCCATCTGTCTACCTGGTAGTGGCTCATAGAGGAAGCAAAAGGAAAATTCTTATTTTCCTGCTAATTATTTTTCTGTTTAAAGGAGGAAAGGAATGGCATGAGGTGAAGGATAAATAGAGAATATTGATGTGGTAATAATGATCAAAAAAAAGAACAAAGATGAGTTGATTTGGTGGTTATTTCTCCATCTCTCTGGCCATTCCACTCTTCACTGAATAAGTGTATTCTATTTGGCTTTCAAGCTAGGGTTGTCATGCGAGAAGTGTACGTTAATTTCCTATTTTCTCATAAGTTTCTTTTGGGGATAAGCCTTTTGCTTTCTGCTGTTTATTATTTCAAAGGCATCTATATGCTAATATGTTTTATGCTTATTATTTTCATGTTTGTCCCTTAGGTTATGCTTCATATCACCTACCAGGGAGGATCATATCTCATAAAAACTTTCAAATTTGATTTTGAAAATTATTCAGAAAAATTTAAGCCATGCTCTCTCCCCACATAGGAAAGACTATGCTCTGGAGAGTCCTGTAATTTGCAGAAAATGGACTGGGATAACATTTGAGTTGCATGCTACCAAAATCCTCTTGAGAAGGACAGCTAGCTACCCAGAATATTTAACACTGTTACATTAAAATGTTGGATGAACGATTAAAATAAAGAATCTAGTCATAGGTTGTAAGAAGTCGCTAAATTATTACCTTTAATCCAAAGAAGAGAAAGGAAAAGCTGTTTTCATTCTCCCCAGTCTCTGAGGTGTGTTACCTGCTTCGATTGCTATAAATACTGCATTTTAATTGTATGTTATCCTTCCTTTGTATCATTTCTAGAAAGTTAATTTTAATGATACTAAGGACTGAAGCTGAGTTTGTGCATAGAGGAAGAATCAGATAAAATAGAAATCTCATATAATAAGCCAGCTTAATGTTTTCTTCCAGAACTTTTATTACAGAGATTTTTAAATAAAGTCGTAATCTATTTTGAAAGTAGGTTGTTATTTTAAAAATAAAATAAAATTAGCCAATTAACCTGACATAAAATATTTTTTCAGGCATCATCTTTTAAAGAAATCAAAGCTTAAAAACGGATTCCTTGACGTGAATTCCTAGGATTCCTAATTTACCTTGGAGGGCATTTATCATTCCTCCCTTGATTGAGAATTGGACTCCTTTTGTTCCAAAGCCCTTCAGGGGTACAAATAAAGGGCATCATTTCACCCTCTACTGTATCATTCTCTGCCCTACTCTGTTCTTAAGCAAGGAGTCAACAACACTGAGGAATTTTTACACTAGGTTTAAGTTCGTTTTGTGTACCAGCCTCCTCTTTACTCATTCCTCTACCTTTCAGTAGCTGCACCTAAATCCCTTTCTATTTTGTTGTTGCTCTTAAATGCTTTCACTTTTAGACCTCAGCAGTGACTTCATTCTGTAAGAAATGCAACTCAATAACTGGTATTTCTTCTCTTGGTTCATTTTAGTGCCTCTTGAACTACAAGACAGTTTTGTTACTCGGAGAGTATGCTCTCAGAGTTGAAAGAAAGGTCTCCTTCTGAAAGGAGTCCTGACAAGCAAACTAGGCTCTCCTCCAGACAGAAGGGGGTAAGAGTGAGCCTACAAAAGTCAGGTGAAGACAGGTAACTGAACAACATGTGCTAGACCAGCCTACCAGCATTTCAACACTTATGGTCGTAATCTCTCTGTAAATAAGAACTATCGCTGGGGACACATTTTGTGGATTTGTTAGAATAAATGATTGGTAAAATGTTATTTTACCAGTTGAAACATGACTGTATTTAGTGCATTTTGTTAAAATAAAAGACCTATAATGGTTTGTGTGCTAAACCCTGTGACCCATCACATTTTTCTTTTTATTCTAATTATCTGCCTGGGATAATAACAAAAGAGCTACACCTTTTTTTACCTTTCAAAGTTGTATTTGGAGAATAATTCATTGAACTAGCACATTTGGCTTAATGCAGCCCCAACTGAAAAGAAATGGCCTTTTCTTGCTCGTCTCAGAACATAATTCAAAGATAATTCAAATAGAAAAGAAACTGTGTGCAGTTAGACTACAAAATTTGTGGGGTGCTGTTGAGCTATGCAACCTGATTAAGCAGCCTGCTAGGAGTGTATTACTGTCTTCATGAACTAAGTTCCATGAGGGCAGGAAAGATGTCTATCAACAGCTCTTAGCTCATAGCTCTAAAAGGTGGCTGCAGGTTGTGACTTTTAGCAAATGTGTTGTGGTCATGCCTCAGTCTAAATGAGCAGTGAACTTTGGCTTAACTCAACTTCAGAAATGCTGTGTGATCTTCAACAGTTGACACTCCTGGTCCTGTAATACCCCTGGAGCATGATGAATAGCTTGAAGCTTTGAAATAATATAGACTCAAATCAAATAAGCCTGGGTTTGAGTCCCAGCATCAATACCTACTAGTTTTCTGACCAACTTCAATCTCTTCTAAGCCTCATTCCCTGCATGAGTAATATTAATTGAAAAAAAAAATCAAGTTTACTTAAGTTGACTGCAAGGACTAAATGAGATGATGTATTTGCATAGTATGCACACATAGTAAATGCTCAACTAATGGTGACTTTTCTTTTCTTTTCTTTTTGCAGTTGCAAGATTTAATAGAGTGAAATAGAGTGAAAACAGAGCTCCCGTACAAAGGGAGGGGACCCAAAGGGGGTTGCAGTTGCCGGCTTGAATGCCTGGGTTTATATCCTGATCCTTGTCCCTCCTGCTGTGCTCTCAGGCAATAGATGATTGGCTATTTCTTTACCTCTGTTTTTGCCTACTTAGCATTTTAGTGAACTCTCTGATTGGTCGGGTGTGAGCTAAATTGCAAGCCCCGTGTTTAAAGATGGAAGTGGTCACCTTCCCAGCTAGACTTAGGGATTCCTAGTTGGCCTAGGAAATCCAGCTAGTCCTGTGTCTCAGTACCTCCTCTCAACAGGAAAACCCAAGTGCTGTTGGGGAGGTTGGCCAATGACCGTTCTAACTGCTTCCTGCTGAAATGGGGCATAGTAGGGGTGGTGCAGTTGAGATTTCCTCGAGAGGAGTGCCTTCGATGTCATTAACATCAGAGCATGGGCTAGCAGGCCGGTGCAGGGGTCCGCGATGGATTTTAGTCATGGACTGCATCTGGGGCTCCATTTGAAGATGCAGTCTTACTCTGTCACCCAGGCTGGAGTGCAGTGGTGTGATCTCAGTTCACTGCAACTCCACCTCCTGGGTTCAAGCGATTCTCCTGCTTCAGCCTCCCGAGTAGCTGGGATTACAGGCATGTGCCACTACACCCGGCTAATTTTGTATTTTTAGTAGAGATGGGATTTTGCCATGTTTGTCAGGCTGGTCGTGAACTCCCGACCTCAGGTGATCCACCTGCTTTAGCCTCCCAACGTGCTGGGATTACAGGTGTGAGCCACCACACCCAGCCAATAGTGACAGTTTCTATTGTCATTATGACTTTTAATAGTAATAATATTTCTAGGATTGTTATTATTATCATTATTAATCATATTAATGGTTATGCAGAAGTTTCAAAGTTTATCCCTATGGATAACTTAAGTAGTAGAAATCAAAAGATGCATACATTAGATACTTTTCTGCCAATAAAACAGGGCCTACAAAAATAAACGTGGACAATTTCAAGTTTTCAGTGTGATTCACTGGAAACCTGTATATCATTACAAAGTTTTAGTAAACACTTTTAATTAAAAAAAAAAAAAGTCTTAAGATAGCACAAAAGGTAAAAATTTTAAAGATTCACACAATATTATTACTTGTATCTAGCCAATATCAATTATTCAGGTGAGATAGAAATAAAAAGTCAATTAAAAGCTAGATATTTCTACCCTCAATGCCAAGAATCTAGGCGTCTAGCTAATGGTTTTGCTCTTTCCCTTTTCTGGGGTACCTGATATTATGAAACATTGTTTTGTTATTGGCTGCTTTTGTTGCTGGTAGTAGTGATTATAGGATACAATTTAAAATTATTAAATATTGTGAGGAATGGAATTGATCAGAATGAAGGCTTTCCATAAGAAAATACACCTTGCTAGTTGAAAAGCTCCAGTGATCTTCCAGGACATCTTCATGGGGCCGGAATGTGATATGAAAGCATACGGCCTAGGGCCATTGAAAAGTTATGGTCTTGCTGCTAAGCAAGAGAAGAGTAAATAGGCTTGTATTTGCCTCTACAGCATATGGCATTACACAGAAAGAAAAGTCAGATGTTGATTAAACCTTTGAAGGACTGGAATGGATCATCCCATTCTGTACTAAAAAGTCAACTTTGACCTTTAATTGCATGACCACCTCAACAAAAGACCTGTAAACATATTTGCTAAAAGGCTCTTATTGCATCCAAGACTCATTTCAAGTAAAAAGAAAAATCTTTTTTCTTTGTATTTGGAAAAGCTCTAATGACAATACAGCCTTTATTGAAATACTATCTTGACCGTATATTGGTATCTTTCATTTAATGTTTATCTTTTCCTGTGGATTTCCTTCTTTCATGAAACCTTCCCTCCAAGGAAAGGCTGACAGTAAATTAACATCCATGCTTTGGTGTATTTTATGGTGTTTCATTTTAAATATGCACACTTGGATTAAAATCCAACATCATCTACGTTTCACGTGTTTAGCAAATAGTAGAGGCTAAATAAAAGCAGTTAAAAGAAAGTAATCTCACCAGAATTACAGCCACAGTTTCCTAGATTTCATTTCTATTCTGTCAGCCCTCAGTGAAGCTGGTATAATTTCCCTTCAAATGGGCAAGATTTGGAATTGTTCACAGTCACAAGTGAGAGAACAAAATAAGAGAGATTTTCATTTATAAGATTGCCTTTCTCTTATCTATTGGTCTTGCCTCACAGACCGTCTGTCTGTCTCTGGAAAGCAAAGTCAATAAAAATGATTAGAGTTGACATCTCACAAATGTACACCCTTAAACCATGAAGCATTAATGCTGTGCAGGAAATATTTTTCTGACCTTTTCAAATTGCATCCAACTGTCTTGGGAATTTCTCAGTGACTAGAGGTAATAAGGTTCAATCCATTTTACCGGCTGGCTTCAAATTTAGTTCCTCCGAAGGTCTAACTTATCTATTCTTTGCATCTTGGTCCCAGCATCCATTCGGCACAGAAACCCATGCATCTAATCTTTCTTCCCCCTTCTCAGGTTCTTGCTAAAGGATCACACTGTGGAATCTACAACCATGACAACTTTCCACTTATTGCTCCCTTGAAAAATAAAATATTAGCACAAGAAGATAAGTGGGCATGTTGTCTTTTGAGAAGCCCTGGTTGAATTTAATTAGCTTTTAGATTTCATCCCATCTTACATCTCAGTTTTTACCTATGTGATTTATGCCTCAGTAATCTTCATTCTGTAAAACTTTTTCAACTTACAAACCATGGGCATTCTCTCGAATATTAAAGAGGCAAAAATATGTGAATTTCTTTTACGTTAAATTAATTTTGCTTTTTCTTCTGTGAGTCCAAATGCAGTAGACATACTCCTCTAGAAAGGAAGGGAGTCAGCCAAGTGTGACATGCTAAAAGGCAGCTGGGCAGCCTCTTCACCGTGTTCCCTGAAGGAGAACAGAAAACAGAAGCTGGGGACACATTTCTTGACCTCATGAAAGTATTGGATGTCAGGAAGCCTTGACAAGAAATTAAAAAGCTTGTCTTACTTTTTATATTTAGAGTGTCTCCATGTTGACTGTGATTCTGGGGAGATATCAGTGTTTCCTCATTTGTAGGACATACCAAATTCAACAGCATTCTCTGCTGTGTTGTTCCCATCCATTGCCTCTGTACTGCCTTCTGCAGAGGAGATTAGAATCTTGGCTGGAATTTCCTGTGGTCAGTGGAGCTTGGAGCCTTTTTCTGGCTTGGAAGGCATGTTCATGGGCAAACAGCCACCAAGTTGAAAAAATCTTTTTGAAGTTACCCTTTTAAGATTTCGCATTTTCTTGTACACTAATTATCAAGTTTGATCATCATAAGATACTTGACTTTATAAAAATGAGATTATTTCAGACAACCCTATTTAGAAAATAGACTTGGAAAAAGGAGGTGAAGAGCAGATAATTTTAATATTTAGAACACTGTATATTTTTTCCTGAAGAAACTGTATATTCATGCCAAAGTTCATCTTCATAATATGGCTTGTCTTTTTCACTTAAAACAAGGTGCTTAAAGTTTTTGGTCAAAGTTAAAATGGAATATAACAAGTTATGTTTAAGAATAAGCTGCTATTTCATCATTTGAAATTTTACCTGTCTTAATAATAGAGTCACAGTCCTGATGTTCTTTTATGACTTGGGTGTCATTAGATGGCATTTTGTTTAGGGAAGATGGAGTATTTTGGCAGTTTTACAAATAGATTTACTTGATATTTGCAATGCAACTTAATGTTTTTATCACTAGCAACTTAATGTTTTTATCACTAGTCAAGGAAAAGTGAAGACTTTCAGGTGCAGTAATTAAAGCTGTCTGTTTCTTGAGTGGAGCTGCAGTATACCTGAGAGGTTGTTAATTCAACTGTGTGTATGTCTGCACGTATGTGTGCAGCCATGTGTGTGGTGTGCATACTAACTTAAATTCAGGATTGGAAGGCAACAACTCTGAAAACAAATGGACTCTATTTTCTCCCTGTGGATGCCACCTCTTAATAAATTGAAAACTTAGCTATACCTATGAAACCCTTTCAGAACACAGAATGGCTTAGCTGATTGCTCTAATTATTACACATTTAGTGCCTCCTCTTTCTCATTTCTGAGATATACTGTCTTTGCTTCAGAACCTGGAGGTAAAACAAAGTCCATGTTTAGACTTCCCATTGTAAGCAAAAGTGATTTGAATCTGGTAGAAGAACGAAGTGAAGTGATGCTGGGGGTCACTTTGTACTGGGGTTGTTTTGCTTTGCTGGGTGTGCTTAGAGTTTGGAAGATGGCTGTGGAATAAATCAGGTAGAGGGGCACAAAGGGAATAGGTCACCTAATTAGCAGTGCCAATAATAATAATGGCTGATTCTTACTGGATAACTACTACTTACCGGGTGTATCACAGGTAACTCATACAACTTCACTTAATCTTTACAGGAGCCCAATAAGACAGGCACAACTATCTTCGACTTATAAGGAGAAAAAGTGAGGCTTAGAGAGAAAGATTGTATGAAGAAAATAATTTTTACATGGAAAGGAATGAAACAGTCTCTTCGTTGCAATCATTGGTGTTTTTATTTTTCTTCCTCTGCCTTTTCCTTCTCCTTTCTATCCTCTTCCTTCATCACCTCCTCATCTTTCTTCTTACTTAGCTTCTCCTTCTCTTTATTTTTCTTTTTTTCTTTTTTCCTTTTCTTTTCTTTTTTTTTTTTTTTTTTTTTTTTGAGATGGAGTTTCGCTCTTGTTGCCCAGGGTAGAGTGCAATGGCACGATCTCAGCTCTCCACAACCTCCACCTCCCAGGTTCAAGCGATTCTCCTGCTTCAGCCTCCCTAGTAGCTGGGATTACAGGCATGTACCACCACACACAGCTAATTTTGTATTTTTAGTAGAGACAGTTTCTCCATGTTGGTCAGGCTGGTCTCGAACTCCCAACCTCAGGTGATCCGCCCTCCTCGGCCTCCCAAAGTGCTGGGATTACAGGCATGAGCCACTGGGCCTGGCCTTTATTTTTCTTTTCTCAAACACAGAATGAAATGTGGCCAGGTTGTTAAAGCACTATTCCATTGGGTTTTGGTCAACAAGGACAGGTCTTTTTCTCTCCTTCATCATGGAGTTGCTCTTAGTAGAGCTACTTACTTAATTATTTTGGAAGTTTGATAAGGGCTAAGAGTTCTGGCCGATGGCTTACTTTATCATCACATACTTTTTCATTAACTTAAAAGATGAACACAGGTAGCAGAGTATGGTGATTATATGCTGTTCCTTATAAGCTCACATTCAAATCTGCCTTCTATCTTTTGTCTGTGTTAATGATTGTTCAGGGTTAAAAGGGAGAAAGAATGAATTGAGGATAGCAGATGTCCAAAGATATTTTTGTGAGTTACTCAGTAAAACCTGTTTCTATAAAGAGAATGTTTTACTGTATCAGGATATCTAGGAAATTAAATTTTTTTCAGATATACAGCTGAGATTTTTTTTTCTATTTCCCTCACACATCAATATTGCAAACATAAATTCCTGATTGCTAGAGCAGGCTTATTTTTGTGACATTAGCTCAATGGAGATATCGATGCCCTGGGATTCAATTTCACTCTTATATGATGCCTAATATACTTCAATTTGTGTCTCAGGGAAGGGGCTTGGTTATTTTTTCTGGGTAAACTGGGCTTTTTGTGTTGCCACAGCATCACTTAGACTCATGATACTGAGGCCAGCAACCTGACTGGGCCTCATTTGTTCCCAGGCGTAACAGGAGGATAGAAAATGGATTCAAATCTAAGCAGAGTGGTAGAATCTCAAAAGCTCTGTCACCAACACTTACTGCAAATATACTCTTCCTAGAGGGAGTGTTCTGAAAATTTGGTCTGCATCTCACCTGTGATAAATATCCCCTTTAAAAACATTCACACAGAACGACACAATAAAGGCAGCATGGTTTTAGATGCAAATATGATTTTGAGGTCTCTCTCTCTCTTTCTCGTATACATTGGGTCTGGGGTCTTTCGAATATGCATGTGATCTCAGTTTAGGGTTCATGAATGACTTCGTGTTTTGTGTAAGGTCCCTTTGATTTCCACTCTCAGCATTATTGGAAATAAACTCAAAATTGTATAAACAAACAGAGTAAATTGTTCTGAAACTCTGCCATGCAGAGTTCATCTTCAACACTTTGCTTTCTATTATTGCCGAAGGAAGGGAAATGACAGCATTGGCTTTAAATCTGTAAATTTAGTAGTGGGGCACCTGCCTGTGCTTCTGTGATATACTGGTAATCTCCACTTACTGTCAGGGCTGCGGCAGTATTTATTTTTCCTTAATTGGAACCCCACTGATATCCTGTGGGATTCCCTCCCCTCCGCCCCCCACCTTGGCAAGGCAATATATCCTTATAGACCTAGATCATAACCACCATGGTCTATTGTAATATAGTCAGGAATATCAACACTGGGATCAAAATTAAACCAACCTCCAGTTTCTGGACTGCCTTTTGATATTATTAGGAACTCACCATTTTTCTCAGTGTTTATCTTTGAAGTTAAAGAAATGTCTGCAGGAGTTCAAATTGAATATGCTTTATCACAGTGTTTCCTCTTCTGTTTTAATTCTTCATTTAGTTGCTTCTAGAAGTGTGGGGATGACTGATTACATTGCAAACTGTTACCCATAATGAACAAGTAAACAACAAACATGAGTGATTTGGGCGCTCTATATAGAAATGTTATTTTAAAAATACCTTCATCCTTTCTAGGTGAACAAATATAATGAGATGCCTGGAAAACCTTAATTTTATTAAAATTAAATTCATTAAAATTAAGTAAATCCTTTTAATCTTAACTTTTGGTGTCAAAACAGGATTTGTTACCTTGGACATCAGAGGGCCACTTCATTGTCTTTATTTATGGTTTCAGCATTTGCTTTTCCCATGTGCTATTTTTATTTTTGTCATTGAAGTTCATGAAGACTTAATCATTACCCCTCTAATTTTCCAGAAAAAAAAAAAAAGTTGATTTATTGAACTGACTGCAGAAAAAGAAGAAGAAGAAGAAGAAGATCAATCTGACATTGTAGGTTAATAGTAGGAAACAAAGCACATTCATAATTAGAAGAGAAAAGGACTTTCCTTGTTCATTCCAGTTTATAATAAAAAGCCCCTCGCTAAAGTGTCTTAGAAAATAATGCATTCAGACTGAGTCGAATTACCGCCTAGCAGATTCTATTTATCTGTAGCTTAAAAAGCAGCTGCGTTTTTGTAAAAAGCAATGAATGTGGCAGTCCTACTTAAAGGTAGAAGAAAAAGAACACCCCTTGTTTTGTAATAAGGGGATTTTCCATTTAAAAGAGAGAGCAAGCCTGTTGTGTGAAGTAGGGTTATTACATTCACTGTATTCTATCTCACCCACCAGGAGGCTAATAATGAAGGGGCCGGGAAGGAGGCCAGTGCTACCAGGGTTATCTCACAACCTCAGATGCTGGATAAGTCGAAGGAGGCAGAATCGCTTTGGGATGACATTCAGAAAGGCTGGAGTGATTACTTGGAAGAGAAAAGCCTACCTATTCTTTCCAAGGTAAACAGTTCATTTCATCTGGTCAGTGGCATGTTGCAGTATACAAATATGTTTATATAAAGATATCTATAAAATTTTCCTTTTAAAAAATCATTTTAGGTTCAGGAATATTCCCCTGACCTGCTCATCCAATGGTCCAGTAATGAATTACTGGAGACCTGCCTTAGACAAAGAATGCACTCGGAGCCCCAACACACCTAAAGCCACGCTTTGAAGGATCTGCCAAGCTCACTTTTAATCATGAGAAAGAAATTACCCACACGGAGTCAGCAGAAAATGAGAAAGTAGAGCTCGTGCTGTGAATAATTCTAGCAAGTGCCAAGGGGCTAGTTGAGGAATGGCTACATGAGGTGAATATCTTTAGCTTGTACTTAGGGTTTGGTTAGCATATAATCATTTTCTCTTCTAGGAGCAATGACTATCATACGTGTATTTCCTAACTAAAGAGTGCTCAGAGCATTTGTCAGGATGTTGACAGATTTAATATCAATCTTGCCCATGTTGTTATTTACTATGACTAATTTTACGTTTGTAAATATGCAAAAATCAATTTAGGTGGAAAGGCTCTCATCCGAGCCAATGACTGCTACTAGCTGTGCGTATTTGTGTGTATTGCTGTGAGTGCACGTCCAGTAATTTATGTCTCTGTGTCTGTATGTGCCCTTGTTCTCGTCTTCTCTCTGTTGTGAATGCAGGTTGGGAGAATTAGCCAAACATTGGGTTCTCAGATGTGGTCCCAGGCTTTCATTTGATTTTTGGAACGGGAAAAAAGAACGTGTCACATCATGATTAATGGTGAATCTGAATTTTCAATTCACATGAAAGTAGGAAGGGGAGGGGATATGAGTCAAGTGACAAGACTAACCTTTTCCCTTTGGGACGAGCATGATTCAAATTAAACATCACTTTCAGTGTGAAATTAGTTCGAAGGCTGTGTGTGTGTGTGTGTGTGTGTGTGTGTGTGTGTGTGTGTGTGCCTGGTTTAACTCCTTGGTGGCTGCTCATTCAGAGAGGATTTCTTCCATCCCAGCTCCGTGCCTGGGTCTACTCCCAGTAGCCCACAGTTCCTCTTTCTTTGTTTTATTTTTCTAAAGATCAGGTCCAGGAAACGAGTATTTTACTATTTCAAAAGCTTCACTCCTCACAAGATAAGATTCTTCCTAAAATGTGCATCCCAAACTAATGTTTTAATACATTAAATCAATCAGTCAGTTAATCAATAATAACATTCTTCTTTATTTAAAGCTAATTTTGTCAGGGAGGAGGGAGAAAGGAAGCAAGGGATCCTTTTGAAAGGCATTTTGAGTGCCCTCCACTCGGTGCCAGTTTTTGCTGGCTGAGTGAGCCACAGAGGAAGAACAGCAACAAAAACCCCCAAGTTCTCTCCTGAGTCTCTAGTTTCCCACATAACAGTCACAGGATTGCCATGCCAACCTTCAGCAATGTTGGCTTTCAGCAAGCATGTGCCTTGACACTTTAAAACTGCCCTTCAATACTGATCCAAAGGATGCAGGTCCAAACTTGTAGAAAGAACCTGCTGCCTGAGCAAATGCAAGGCTGCCTTTCCATGTATCCACATTCTTGATGCCACCATTTAAGCATCAGCAGGATTTGATATGTGATTGACTCTGTTTCTGGAGTTTGGTGGCTGGTGGGGAAAGGGAAAGTGTTGAGCTGGCTAAGAAACAGTGTTATTCTTCTAGTGTATTTTCAAAAGGAAAATGGTAGGGCTTTTAAACCCCTTCCCTAATGGAAGGAGAGATGTGGTAGAGGAGCGATGGGTGTTGCGGGGGTAGCGAGTGGGGAGAGCTGAGCCAGCTGAGGGAGGAGGTAGAGGTGGAGTCTGGGAGGTAGAAAGTGGAGGCAGACAAGCAGCTGTGTTTATTTTAAAACATATCATTTAACCCTCACCTAAAAACAAATTGGAGAGGTTTGGGAGTGCATTAATCTGGACCCAATTAGCATGTCTTTCTCCTTCAAAAGTGCAACCTGAGATTAATGAATATAAACTAGAGTTTCAGATGCAGTGCTTAAATCATTTGCATGTTTTCTGCATGATAATTGAATTTATGTGTGCACTTCCTTTCATTTAACTATTTCCAGTCTCTTCCCTGTGATTCACATGAACCAAGATGTCATGGTAGTCACCTCTAGATGGAAATAGCATACCTAGCCTTTACTCCTAAGGACAAACTCAAGTTCTTGTTTCTTGTATTTGAATTTGAATAATACATTTTAAAAAAATAAAGCAGAGGGCAGAGCTTAATAGTCTGGAATGCTGTTTTGGGAGCTGGTAGATAGGCACCTCAAGTTTATTTTTGAAAGGCCAGATAAAACCATTGGGATTTATGGTATTGAGTTTTCAGTGATACAGAGAATTGGGTTTCAACATGGCCACTTAGAAGTGTTTTAATAATACCAAGAGCAATGTCACTTTAATGCAGCATGAAGAATGTTCTTGGTCTTTGGACCTGAGTTATTTAGATCACTGAGAGATTTCAGTGCATAGTATTGTTTCTGGCATCATTCTCTCTTTTGTCGATGGGGTGGGGGTGCCTCTCTATAAAAGGCTGTAGGTGAGCAGTTAGAACTTGTGGTCCCTTAGTATGCTATGCTTTTTTGTTTTCTTTTGTTATTTAGGTGTAGAGAAAGCTTAATGCTTACAGAGTCAAACAGGTACCAAGATCCCCACTCCCCACCTGCCCCAAAATGAAAAGTCTAAAAGCCGGCATGGATATGTAAGAAAGCTTTCTGGGGAAGAAGTTGGAGCAAGAGGCTTGAAATAATTCCTCTGGTTTCAGTTTGCATCAGTGATTTGTCTGTCTTCTGTCTTTCTGTATGTGTTTCCAAGTTCAATGTCAAAGTGATGAGCTTTTCTCCAGGAATTCTCCTCAGTGTCCTTTGTTTTTGGTGAATTCAATGGCTGAATGTCTCTGAGTGTCTCTTGGTCTTGTTTCCTGGTCCTTGTAGCTAAGAATGTCGTGGAAGGATAAAATCTTGTTAATTCATGATGTCACAATTTAAGTGTGCTTCCTGTCACTTATGTGCAGTTTAAAATGTTCTTTAATGTAGCATGAAATGATTGGTTAGCTTTGAAATTGTTGTGAAGTCATGTGAAGAAAATAAGTTTTGCATCCGACCAAGATAAATTCACTCTAGTGCTTTATGGCTTTTTATTCCTATGTGATAGTAATAAAGTCTCATGTAGGGATGGAAGCCATGAAATACATTGTGAAAAATCATCAACTAAGAAGGGACCATCAGTATAGAGAACGTTAGCCTGTGGAGCTGTGAATGTGTTGGAGACATGATTTAGTGTATAGCTCTGCTACCTGCTTGGTGTTCCTTTGAGTTTCTTTATCCTTAGATTTGACAGCTGAGGAATGTAGGTGGATTCATATTTGTAATCATTGATTAACATGCACATTTAGATTTGCACATTTTTGTTTATCATACATTTTTCTCCGTTTTCTATTAACGAATATGCTCTAGGGGAACTATTAATAGCCCGCCAGTCGGGTAGGCAGCATTCAATCCTTCTATGCCTTCTTTCACCACCTGTTGAGGTCTTTCTTCTGAAACAAAGAAGAAATAGACAAATCAGACTTGCCCTCTTGGAAATGTGGTCCAGATTTCTCTACTCCCAAGCTCCAAAAAAAGGTATACATTGGATGGGCTAGATCAGTTCCTCCTGAGAGCCATAAATCCACCAAGAGTTGTTTTCCACGTAAGGGTGTGGTACGATGGGGAACACCTGGTGTTGGAGGAAAGTGGGAGAACTTTGGAGTGGAGTTGCATTCTAATCTCTCTGCCACATCAACCATGTGACCTGGGGCAAATGATATAAACTCTATGAGCCTCCTTCCTTATCTTTAAAATGAAGAGAAGTTATACCTTGTAGGGCTGTTGTGAGGATTAAATGAAGTAATGCATATGGTACCTAACAAAGTATTTAACATCATATTTTTTAAAAGCTCATGAAATATTAGTTTTTCTTCCTTCCCCTCTTTCTATTTTCTCCCCTGTTCCCTTTTCTCTCCCTCCTCTGCCCTCTCCTTCCTTCAGATGTTAGTCTAAAACAGCACCTTGGATCTAAGCAGCACCTTTGAGAAAGAAAAGACTGCTTCAAGAATGTCTAGCTGCACCTCCTTTCCATATGTGGCCTAAGTGCCTAGGTTGGATCAATAGTTTAATTTTTTTATTGAACTGTTTGATGTTGACTATGGACTTACGTTCACTTTTACTGTTTTCTGTATATTTATTTTTGCTTGAACTGTTTTAATATTGACTATTTACCTCTGCTCATTTTTATTGATTTTCTGTATTTTTTCAATGAAAATTATAATAAAAATTAGTTTTTGTTATCTTTTGTCTCTCTATTCCCTTGTGTCTAGACTGCCCCAGTAAGACAAATGATTCTTTTTTCTTAAGAAACACCCACTGTTAGTACCAAAAGAACTATATCCCCTCTCTACTCTCCACTTCCACATTTTGTTTGCATATCAATGTGTTTGGGGACATTTATCAATTTAGTTGTAACTGTGATGCTCATTTATGTTTTAAATATATAAAAGTTAGAATTTGACTTTATCACTAAAGCCTAGGAATAATTGCCAAGTAACAGAAACTTTTTTAAATTACAGAATAATGTAAGTGTATTGCTATAAAAATAGAATGTTGTGAAAATCAGTGACACCACATTTGTATCCAGAGTTCTTTTATCATCATCAAGTTTGTTCTTTAAAACTCACACTTACCCCTATAACCCCAGGTCCTAGAAATATCCCTGATAGTAGGGCATTAGTTATTTGTGAAAAAATGAATGGGAAAAGAGGGGAGAAAGATGATGCGGGAGGGAGAGAGGAAGGGGGAGCAAGGAGGAGAATAAAGAAGCAAAAGGCCTATAGGAAAGATATTGTATATAATATTTAGGAAAGCAGGGCAAACATGTGCATGCATGGACACACACACACACACACATACACATACACATACACATACACATGCACGTAAAGGCCTACTGCAAGAAAGAGGAGAGTTTTAGAGTAGATATTACTATACCACTCAAGATAAAATGTAATACGAGTGGCATAGAAAAATTACTATAGGGACCTCATGTAAAGAAAGTTTTCTAGAATCAAGGAAAGACTAATGTCTTTATCAAATTTCCATAGGCAAGAGTCAAGGATTGAAAATTAGTGTGTCAAGGAATTCATGAAAGCTTAAGTGAGTGGTTCTTGGGAATTTTTCCAACACACAAAGTATTCTACCCTGGAGAATGTATTTACTTCTAAATATCTTCACAAGTACCCTTTGAAGCAGATAGTAGGTTTTAATGGACACACTTACTTAGATTAATTAATTACTGCTGAGTCTCAGTGGTCTGCAATCAGCTATTACCCATATGGGATGAGATAAGTCTAAGCTTCCAGTGTGCTGGTGATTTCAGGAATGGCCATGTATTTGCCTAGTTTCCCCTTCCCTGTGCTCTTGTGTGGTTCTATCTGAATTCCAATACTTGATACATCTCTGAGGCAACTTGTGCAAAAGTGATTGTCTCCAAGAAGGGCTCAGCAGCTCCCAATAGCTCTGGATATTGACTCTGTCACCAGATTCTGACCTTTTAAAAAGTATTGGCTGGCAATAAATCTCACAGGGTATGCCTACGTAAAGTGCATATAAATATGTTGGTCAGTGGAACAGAATGCTGCAATGAAAGGTGATCTCCCTCAGCAAGTGAATGAGTAAACCTCTCAATCTTGCCACTAGTCTTGGCACAAGCAGGAGACACAAGCATCAGGAAAGAATGAGAGTGTGACAATATTGCAGAGCCATCTTTCTCATGTTGCTTAACTCTATGCCCTCATCGGAAATTTCTCTTCATCAGAGGTCTCACCAACAACATTGTCTTCTTAGTCATTGGGGGACAATATTCACGGGATCTGGGTTTGGGCAGCTTAAGAAAAAAACCATACATCATCCTACATATTCAAATCCCAAAATGGTGCTATGGAGTTGGTAGGACTCCTAAGAAGGTGAAATAGAGAGTTTGGAAACCTTATCTCATTATTTGAGTGGTAACAGGCACCCTGAATCCATGGTTCAAATCGCAGAGCCTGATCTTTCTCATCACAATTTGGACATCACCAAGTAGACATGTACACTGTGTTTCTCAGGTGCGAATGAGCTCATGCTGGCACACACCCTTCCTCTTGCTCACCTTTATCAGAAAAGTCACCCACATCTGCACGTGAGACATGACTGAGGAAGAAATAAACCTACAGCTTGGGATCAGGGTGGGGTCTACCAGGAGTGCAGAACCCAAAACCTCAGTGAGCACCAAGTAATGGGACCCTCTTGGTCATGAGCCTCAGGTTTTCCGCTTCTAAACCAATTCCTGGAATCATATCTCTGTAGGGTAGCTACTCCAGAAAGGGTTTCCCCAGACCCGGGTTTTATAGATTAGACTATTCTTGGATTTGAAACACTGATGTCCAAAAGGTGGAGTGGGATGAGGTTTGAGGAAAATATCTCTTGATACTATTAGATGGCCCTTCTAACAACCTTCCATAAAAGAGACTCTGAAACATATGATAATTCAGAGATGGAAGTCAGTAATACCAGGCCTTTTTATCTTTCTCTTCACCTTTATTCCTTATCAAGAAGAATGCAAAATAAACTGGTTGGTTTAAGGTAATAAGGTTTGCCCTTACAGTTCATTGTTTCATTCCATTAGCTTTTTTTCTCTTTCATCTGTTTAATTGGACGTTAAAAAAATCTTTTTTAAATGGTAACAAATATTCTGAGAGTATGTTTTAGTAGGGAATACATAAGCAATTTATTGGTAGTTCAAAATTAGGTTACACAATGAGGACTCAATAAATGTTGATGACTTAATTGCTTGCTTAATTAAGCTCAAAGTTCTTATAGTGACACCCAAGGCTCGTATGACTTGCATTCACCCCATCTTTCCGACCTCATCTCTTGCCACTCTCCCCATTGCTGACTTTAGGGTGTTTCATAAATACACCAAGTGTACTTCTACTTCAGAGCCTTTGAAATTGTTTCCTTGACCTAGAATACCCTTCTTGGATATTTACATGTCCACTAGCTCACTGACTCAAATCTCTGCTCCAAAATCTGTGATCAATGAGCCTTGCCCTGACTGTGACTATAAAATCACAAGTCTCCTCTTCTTCCAGACTCCCACCACCTTGTTTTTTTCCGTAGTACTTTTCATCATCTGATATACTACATATTTACCTGTTTCTTTCTTTGTTTATAGTCTTACCTTACTAGTTCTGGGGGGCTGGAAGAGAAATCTTTCTCTTTATTTGCTACTTTGTCCCCAGAGCCTAGAATTATGTCTGCACATAGTAGACACTCAAATATTTGTTAAAAGAAGTAAACATATATGGTACTTCCTGGCATTATTGTGTCAAGATACCACCATTATATGTTATGACAACAAAGAAGCACATTTCTCACAGAGTTCGGCATGCTCTAACCATTATCTCCTTGTAAGACACATAGTTTTGCTTTTCTAGTTTTCTCTCTTATAAATAACGCTGAAATGGATCTTTCTTTGACCATCAACTTTTATCTCTATTTTTCCTTAGAATAAATTCTTAGTAGTGAAGTTACCAAGTTAGAAATTAATGGACATTTTTGTGACTCTTTATTATCAAATTGTTTTCCAGGAATGTTGCACCAGTCTACACTCCTAGCAGAAGTAAATGTCAGAAAATTCGTATTTACCTTCTTTTCTTTCTTAATCAGTGTTATGCCATTTTGCACAAAGTTAACCAGATTCCCTTGCTGTCTCCATTCCTTTTTTTTGTTCCCTCTGGGAGTGTCTGTCAAAATACGCTATTTCTATTTACTTTTCAACTTCGATCTTAAATTTCTAGAATGAAAGCAATCATTTTAGAAATGGAAAGAAACCATAAATTATATATTTCAATCCCCCATTCTACGTATGAGGAAATGGAGTTCATAGATCACACTGCTGACTACTAACAAGGCCAGGAGTGAGAGACACAGGACTTTGGTGACTCACGTCAGCACCTGAAAATATTTGAAAACCATGAATCACCAAATAGGAATCAAAGTACAGCATGCTAACTTTTAAACACCAGTGTCTACCTGTTCCTTGTTAAAATTAAGGTCAAAATGTCCACAAGAGTATCTCTTGATGTTGAGAGATTAGCTCTGTTTGTGGTGTGTATGATATAACTTTGAAGTTGCACTACCTGTTCTACTTACTGTGTTAGCTTGTTCCGGAATCTTTTGTTTATCTAAGACTCTTGCACAATCTGGCTCCTTCACATTTGTCTGTTTTTTTGTGAATTTCATAAAATTGTAAGGCAACCAAGAAATGAGCAGCATTTGTTAAATTTCTTTGAATAAAAGTAAAACAATTAGATAGTTGGTATTCCTACTAAAGAGAAAGCTCTTGGGCTTTTCCAAAGCTATCACCAAATTGTCATTTGGAGACTTCGTGGGAATGGCGACTCACACCAGCATGTACATTTATATAAGCCTTTGGAGACATCCACATCTATCTTCACAGATAAACACATATAGTCTCTCATTTCTCTGTAGAGAAATATACATTAATGAAAAACTTAAAATTATATGTTGCCTTTCCTTTGAAATCTTCAAGACTAGTCCTACGGTTTTCTTCCACATTAAAAAAGTCTTAATAACACTTTTTTCAGCTATGATGTTCTTACATTACTCATGAATTTAATTGTTAGAGGAATGCCATAGATCAAATGGTAGTTAATATCCATATTAACTACTGTTAATAATAAACAAGAACTGTTTATTCCCAGATTTTGAAGGGTGAATCAGTTGAGAATTTAAATAGGATACTGTGTTCTGATAAAAATTAGTAGTATATGAAGATATATCTTAACTGGCAACTACTCTAAATGCAGGATGTCCGTAATTTCTATTTATGAAGAATACACTGTTATTTACAAATGGGCATTAATGTCTCTAAAGAAAATGTAATAGCCTAGGTAAAATAAACAGATGACTTAAGTTGACAGGAGAAATCCAAAAGGAATGATAATGAATAAATTGAATAGATGCTCACTATGGTTGTATGTGTAGATGTGTACATGTGGGTATACCCATTTGTTTCAGGGCCACAAATTTCTATTAAATTCAAGGACCAAAAGGCATGAGGCTCGAAAGAAAACCAGGCTTTAAGCAAGTGCTGCACATGCTTTTGCAAATATTATTTTCATCTAAAATATCTATCTCTTGGTTATGACCCCGTCTTATCCAGATTATAGAAACTAATTTCAGTATTTTTCTCAGTTTCATCAAATTCAAATTTTTAAAGCCAATGAGACCCCCACCATCTGTCAGCAGTTGTAGCCTCTCAAACCTAGAAAACAACTTTGTCTTAAGATGTTTATGGCTTTCTTGCCTCTCACTCCATTTCTGCACTATCTTCCTCTCTGAGACACCTTGGAACTAAGAACACAATAATCCACTAATATAGCCTTTTAGATACCCAGTCTTTTGCATAAATTTTCTTGATTAATTCTCCCAACAATCTCACTAGGAAGTTATTGCCCTAATTTTTCTTCTTCCAGATTTGGAAAGTAAGGCTTTTAGAGACTGCGATTGCCTGGGATGTTTTTCAAAATATTATCATCATAACCTTGATGTCAGTTCTCAGACCCAGGACAGGACTCATACTAGGTGTGCCAATTATCAAGATATTGTCTCTCAGCTCCAAACTTACCTTCTATGCTTTGTGTAAGGTGATATAGTCAGATCCCTTCACTCCTACTTCTCATCAGGGCTTTGAGGTCAGAGTGCCCACCACCCCTCCACATATATTCCCCTGTCCTGTTGCCTCTGATGATTGAGTCTGCCCAGTCAAGGGAAAGCTTGCAAGCCCTCTCAGCCCCTCTCTTTCTCTCTGTCCATATTGCTAGTCTTTCCCCATATTCTTGGTAAAGGTCAGAATGATCCTAGAACAGGTAAGCATGGCCCTATTTTGGCAAAAGCCTCTGAGTACCCGCATAGTACATTTCTTGCCTCCTAGGAGGAAGCAAAGGGTCAAGGGTCCCTAGGTGTCTGTGGGGTGGATTTTCAGACTTTCCCCACATCCTTATTCAGACGGTGCAGCTAAGGAAGGCTTATATCCTAATTCTATTAGGGCATGTGACATCAAAACTAAAGGGAAATTGAGGAAGTAGATATTTGAAAGAGGCTCAACCATCCTGTGGCAATCTACAGAAGCTTTTGATAATGGAACACAGAACACATCGTGTGCAATGGCAGCTGGTAAACAGGCCACTGCAATCATTAATACAATGAGAGGACCCTCCTCCGCTCCTGGCTAGATGTGTGGCCATGAAGAGGTTACTTACTCCTTTGAAGCCCAAGTCCTCATCTTGCTTTTACAAATGTTATTTTCATTTAAAATACATACCTTTTGGTTATAGCCCCTTCCTATTCAAATTATAGAACCTAATTTCAATAAATAGTTGTTTCAGTTTTATCAAATCCAAATCCAAATTAACCCCTTAACTTGGGGGTGATTTCCATCCTTCCCATTTCAGGTTGTTCTGAGGCTCTCCTCAAGAGACATAAGCAGAAATGCTTGAAAACCATAACAGCACTATGGAGACTATGAAGATATAACATCTCCAGGGTTATTAGATTAGAAACTGACATGAAAAAGACAAAAATGTCATTTCAGTTGAAATGTAATGTGTAGATTTGAAATTCATTTGCTGATTTATGTGCCAAGTCCTGTGCCTGGAGCTAAGGATGTTGCCAAGAACAAAGCAGACATGGTCCCCAATTGGGACTAATGGCATGGTGGGGTGATAGGGGAACAGACTGAGTGAGTGGTGAAAGTGGAATGAATGTGCTGAAAAGGGAAGCCCAGGGTTTAATGGATGCATAGGTCGATTCCTTTGGGAGAATCAGAGATGGCCTCCTGGAGAAGCGATATGAACTCTGGTTTCAGAGGAAGGAGGCCACAACATCACGACTATCATAAAACTAGAAAACAGAGTTGACATTCTTCCAGTCTCCATTTCCATATCTTAAATAAGGATTCAAAGTAGTTCCTCCTATTGTTGCACAGATATAAAAATAAAATTAAAACGAATTCTTAGGTTGAGGGTGAACTTTTACACAGAACATTTTCCATTCTGATCCTCCTTGGCTAGCCGAGCAGGACCCAGTATCTCCTGAACCATGGTTGAGAGATAAAACCCCATTTCTCTTGATAGGTATAAAATAGAAGCCCACACCTCTATCTTTGAGGGGATACAAATATCTTTCCTATTCCTACATAAACAAACCAAGGGGTTTCCCTTAAAGGGTGAGGACAAGTCAACTCTAAAGCTTTTCAGTTACTTTCCTCTATTTTCAGCTACTTTGCTAAATAGATGTCTCCTTCCCTTCACATACAAAGCTTCTTCAGAGAATTGTCATCGTATGTGACCTTAGAGAAGTTATTTAACCTCTCTATAGAGGAATGGTAAAGCCACAGGATGTTTCTCATACGGTTTTTGTAGAGAATAAATTAGGTATGACTTAAAATAGTGCCTGGAACATATAAATGTTATACAAGTGTAAGCTAATACTATTACGATTATAACCATCATCTTTATTTTCTTACTTCCTCCTTGCTCTCAGTTCACTCTAATTTGACTTATAACCCATGACTCATCTCTGTAAATAGCTGCTGCTAAGGTCACCAATAATCTCCATGTAGCTAAATCTAATGAACTATTTAAATCCTCATTTACTGACTTCTCCATAGTAATCTATGCTGTTGAGCAGTGGCTTTAAATATATATATATTCTCTTTCGTGTCATTCTGGCCTCTATGACACAACAATTTTCTGTTTTTCTCTTATCGCTCTAGCCACAGCTTCATTTCTTTAGCAGGTTTTTCCATTTTTGCCCAAACATTTAATCTGAAGTTACTTAAGATTCTGGGTATTTTCCTGGGCCTAGATATTTTCCTCTTCTCTCTCTGGGAAATCTCCTCCAGGTCCATGGAGTCAATAACTTCTTCCCTGATCTCTTCTGAATTCCAAATCCATATATCTATTGTCACTAGAATGGTTCAAAGGTATACCACTTGCAGCAAGTTCAAAACTGATTAGTTATCTTCTGCCCTAACCCTGGGCCTCCTACACGTTTTCCTATCTTAGTGGTTTATACCATTTGGGTAAAGCAGAAGTCCAGGAACAATCCTTGAAATAATTTTTTGACCCATTTCTAATCTAATTCAAAGTTATATTGATTTTTATGTCTTACATATCTATGAAATCCATTTGCGTCTCTGTCCTCACCACCACTACCCAAGGTCAAATGCCAAAACTGCTGCAATGGCCTTACAATTCCAATGTGTTTTGAATCCTCTCTGGGCCTCTAATCTCATGGTACAGTCAGACATAGCTCTTCAAATTCAAGTGTGACGTGTTGACTTTCTTTCCTTCCTGAATCCCTTTAATGATTTGCCAGTTCTGTTAAAATAAAGGCCCAAGTCACCACCATGGTCTGTAGGTGCTGTATGATTTGGGCCTTGTTTACCTTTTCAGGTTTATCCCCATTCTCTGAGCACTCTATTCACCTTAGCATCCCTTGTTTCCTCAAACATGTTTGTGCCTTCCCACCTCTGCCCACCCTCATGGCTGCCTCCACCTGGAAGCCTTTCCAAGCCCACTTCTCCACCTTTCTCTGTCTAGTTCACATCTATTTAGCCTTCAGACTCTTCTCGCATATATCACATTCCTAGTTTTCTAGTCCAGACCAGGCTCACCTGTTACTTATTCCCATCAAAGCATATTTCTTTCTTTCAGAGCATTTGACTTGGTTTCTAATCAATTATTCATTTGCACACTTCATTCATGTTTTTCTTCTCAACTATAATTGATACTCCATGAAAGCAGGGACTATTTCTGGTTTGTCCCTATTTTTCTCCAACGTTTACCAGAGGGCCTGGTACAAAGAAGGAACTCAATGTTTGTTGAATGACTGGGTGAATAATTTCTCCATCCTGGGGTAACTTATCAGAATATTTCATGTTTCTTTTCAAAAATCTCACATTGCCTCCCAAGCTTGATTTCACTACATAATTATTCAAATAAATAAATTTGAGGATTATAATTAAATTTGGGGATGAAATATGGCAAGAATTCCTTTTTAATAGACGTAGCCTCCCTATAAAAGTGAGGTTCATTAAAGTAGAAGTTGGAAGAATTTGTGAAAACATCCTCAAATAAAGTATATAAGATTCAAATGGGAGCACAGCTGCAATTAATTTGAAACCTAAATTGTGTTTTTGCATCAACAAAGTTATAGAAAAATGAGTCATGAAGTAATTATTATTGTGACATAGCTCCATGCTACAGTTGAAGTACTTTGCACAGCTGTAATCTCAAACTACCTTGAGGTTTGCCACATTCTTTAATTTTCTGATTGATTAAATGGTTTATTTGACATTTTGGCAGATCACAGAAATTGCTGAATAACAAAGCCTCCTTTCACTCTTCATTATTTGCTCTCTTTGAGCTTAATGCAAATTCTTTAGAAACAAAAGTGTAATATCAGTAAAATTCAGCGTTGTATTTTTACTGATAATAGTAGCAGTTCCTACACAATCACATTATTAACTTTGATATCATTCTGCCTAATAAAATGTAATGCATAATAAGATATGAAGTTCATACCATATTCAGACTTTTCTATTCTTGTCATTTGTATAGAGGGTTATATATTTTTATATTCTTGTCATTGGAACAGAAAATTAAAAAAAAAAATAAAACCTCACTGGTGATGGGAAATTTTTTCAATTTTGACTGTCAGGGTATTCTTTGGGAAACTAGGTATTTCCAGGTGGCTAGCTAAATGATGGTTTGGACAGCTTTACACTGACTAGACTGGCCAAGGGAGAGCTTTTTGATTCCAAGCTCATTTTCTCTAGCCTGTTGAGTTAGCACTGATTATATAATACATATTGCATAGTTGGTCTTCATCCACTGGGACAGCCCACAGACCTCTGTTTACCACCACCATCTGACCTCTGACTTGCAGAAGTTTCTTAGGTTAGCCTCGCTAATTAGATTCTCATACCTACTCAAGGAGAGAGGGTATTTGTTATGGTGCTGACTGACTAGAAAGGCTACGCTAACACGTGTTCATTGAGTTCCTACTAAGTGATAGGGGCTTTGCTAGGCATAAGAAATAGACACTGGAAAGACACCAACTTCTCTCTGATGCAAGATGCCCAGGCTCAAGTGGGGAAAATAATTGTAATGCAGCATGGTAAGTGCTCTGTTAGAAGATTGAGCCATCCCCTACCCAGACTTGGCAAACAAGGAAAGGCTTGTTAAGGAAGACACATCTCAGCTGAGATTTGAAAGGTAAGTCGGGAAGCCTAGTGAAGAAAGCTGAAGGAGGAATGTAGAGCGTTCAGGATAAAGCAGCAGCCTGTGGTAAGCTTAGAATCATCATCCACCACGACAAGATGCAAGATAGGTAATCAATTCAGTACATCAGAATCACAGGCTATAAAGAGAAGATTCAAGTAGACACCTGAAGGGTATGTCAAATAAGGAGTTATATTTTATCCTGTGTGCAATAGAGAGCCACTTAACATTCAGAGACAGAGAGGACTGTGATCAGCTTTGCTTCTCGGGAAGATCTCTCCAGCTGCAGGGTGGGAGAATAAGATAAGATGGGGCAGAGAGACGCATCAGGAGACTGACGCAGTAATCCGGGAGAGAATTTATCAGGACCCAAACTACAGTGGTAGCAATGGAGATGGAGACTACAGGGGGCAGATTAGAAAGCTATTAAGGAGGACTATTAGGAAGGAGTTTGCAACCAATTGAACATAGGCAGGGGAGGAGGAAATAGAGTTGAGAGTAATGTTTAGGCTTCCTTGGGTTCCTGCGTGGATGGCATTACATTCCATGAGATAACACATTTCCTATTGGCAGTGCTAATTAAAAATAGCTGGGCACACGCCTGGATCCTGGATATTTTAAGTAGAAGGCATCCATAGCCTTCTGTAGCTGGAAGCTTTCCTCCCTATGCCAGAAATTAGGGACTGTGGCCTTTTTCTTCCACGGGGAGCTTCAGCTAGGTGGCCCTTATGTTCTTATGCCCACCCTCCCCTCTAGACTTAACTCTTTGATAACACAGATCAGACGGTGCTATAATTGTCCCTTAACTGTTTTCCCCACCAGACTGTGAGTACCTTTTGAGCAGAAACTGTGTTTTATGAATCATTACTCATTACTCAGGCATTCAAGAACTCAACAATGTGTGCAACATTCCTAATGTTTACTATGTGTCAGGCTCTGCTTTATTGTATGCTAAGGACCTATGTGCCTGGCACATAGGAGACCCTCAAAAAATGTTGGATGAATTGAATTCAGCCCAACATACAATTTAGTTGGCTACTACTCAAAGATTTTCACTCTAATGTGAGAAAATCTCGAAATGTAAGCTTTTGCAACACATTCAAATGTACTCCTCCTTTCAGTACAAGCTAAACTTTCTTCTTTACTCAGTGCCACCACTCAACTCTTGTCATAAAGGTATAAGTTTTTCTCCTGTCTTGTTTTATCGGTCTCATGCTTTTCTGGGCAGACTGCATTTTGGTCGTACTCAGTATAGAGAACAATAATGTCTGCTATTTTTCCAGGACAATGGCAATTAGCCATTGGTGCTTTGCAGTCAATTCAATCTGTGTTCAAATCCTGACCCTGTCACTGGTTAGTGGGATGTCACATCTATTTATTTCTTTTTCAGAAAACTCATTTTCTCATATTCATAAAATGGGATTAATAATAGTATGCACATCGTTGGATGGTAAGAAATAAATAACCCAGTAATTGACAGAATTTACTAAATTCTACCTACAGTGATTCCACTTATGGAAATGCTTTTCAACTTTCAGCCTTTACTTAATGATACTTATTGATGATCTGTGACATATAAAACCTTATAGCATGGAGGATGCAAAGTTACATACCTTAAGTCTAACGAAGGAGACAAAATATCAACTAGACAAGTTACTGTACTAAAAGGAAACATCTACTAAGTGCCACAGCCTGACCCATTGCTATTTCTCAATGTTGCTTTTATTAAGTATTGATAATAGACCCCATCCCCAGAAATGATGATTCAATTGGCCTGGGTAGCTGGTGATTTTTTAGGTACACCCTGGGTGGTTCTCTGTGCAGCACATTTCAGAACCACACATAGAAGAAATACAATGAAGGAGAAATTACTTTTGACTGAGACTCCCGAAAAAGGCTTCCTGTAGAAAGAGTTACCTTGAGGGATAGATATGACCATTTTTAAACTTAACCAAGTGTTATACTTTTTATTATAAACAATTAAAATGACAATTATTTTGGGGAAAAAAAAAGCAAAAGACTCATCCCCAAATCCTATCACATTTTTAAAACACTGTATTTCTATATATTTTCCTTTTTTTTGTTCATACACATATTAATTTGTCACAGCAAAGCAAAACTATTCAATAGAAATATAATTTAAGCCACAAATTCAAACAATATATGTACTTCTTAATTTTCCAAGACTCACATTATAAAAATTTAAAAGACAATGTTAAAAGTAATTTTAATTTTTTTTTCTTTGAGACGGAGTCTCACTCTGTCACCCAGTCTGTAGTGCAGTGGTGCAGAATTGGCTCACTGCAACCTCCACCTCCCAGATTCAACTGATTCTCCTGCCTCAGCCTCCCAAGTAGCTGGGACTATAGGTGCATGCCACTGTTCCCAGCTCATTTTTGTATTTTTAGTAGAGATGGGGTTTCACCATGTTGGCCAGGCTGGTCTCAAACTCCTGACCTTAAGTGATCTGCCCACCTCGGCCTCCCAGAGTGCTGGGATTACAGGTGTGAGCCACCGCACCTGGCCTTAATTTTTTATTTGACTTAATATGTATCTAAATATTATCATTACAACACGTAATCAATATAAAATTAGTGAGATGTAGTACATTCTTTTTGCATACTAAGTCTTCAAAATCCAGTATATATTTTACATTTACAGCACATCTTAATATAAATTAGCCTCATGTTAAGTGCTCAATAGGCCACATGTATCTGGTGGCTACCAGGTTGGACAACATTGTTCTAGAAGGTATGATTTATACGAGACATAGTAGAGAGTCAGAAGTAGTCAATACATATTAATTATTGTGTTTTTTGTTGATATATTAGGTTGGTGCAAAAGTAATTGCAGTTTTGCCATTAAAAGTAATGGCAATTAAAAGTAATGGCAAAACCACAATGACTTTTGCACCAACCTAATAGCAATCTAGTACAAAACAATCTCATAGAGTCAGACCATAGTGTAGATTGCCTCAAATACTGGGTTAAGGAGTTTGTATTGTATTAAATGACCATTAGAAAGCACTGACAATTTTGTTAAGAATATGGTTTAGCTGGGATATGTTAGATGAGTTGAAAGAAAGAGCAGGCGGAGGTAAGAAGACATCAATTAGAAGTCAAAGGGAGTGGTCATTATGGCGTGGATTCCAGGCAAGACAGAGGAGGTGGGAAAGAAGGAACAAATGGGATAATGTTCACAAAGACATGGTGATCTATTTAATTCAGGATTGCAGTAGAGAAACAACAGAGTCAAAAATGACTTCTTGGCAGATGAGAACGTCAAGAGAAGAGTGTTTTAGGAGTAGGAGTGATTCTGTTCCATTTTTATCACGTTGAAATTGAAATCTAAGCAAGATGACCTCCTGATCCAAATGTCCAGCCAACAACTGGAAGTTTACCTACAGTGAAAGCTGAAACAGGAGAGTAGAAAACATAACAGAGGAGATCTCTAGGGGAATACGAATCCTGTCTTTAACTACCTAAAGAACTGGTATTTGGGAAAATGAACACAGTTTACCAGCACAACTCTGTAAGGCAAAAGCTATAGAGAGGAAGTCTTTACATATGTAAATAAGTTATGTAATGCATTGATAATTGTACATGCATGGAATAGATGGCCTCAAAATGTAGCAAATCCCTTGGCCCTTTTTCAGAGCAAACATTTAGAAATTAAAAACATATGGGAAATACAGGTCAAATGCCTTTCTTCTGTTCTAATTAGGCTTTGTATTATTTCTGTGAGAGCTTATTTAACCTCCAATCTTAAACACATAACCCGAGTAGACTCTACTAAATTCATTTATTCATGAGTTGCTGAGCTTCCTACCCATTCATAGTTTAACTATTAGCAGACAGACACTATTCTCTGGATTAATCCTTCCTCTGCTTGCTCTGGATCTTTCTAAGAGAAAGATTTTCTCATCACATGGTTCCTCTGTTGTCCAACTAGGCCTACATTTTCCTTGGCTTTCTTCTCACTATTCTACCAATGGGAACTATTAAGAGAAAGTGTGTGCTTTGTCTACAAAGAAGAGTTCATGACTCCTTTTACACCTCTCGTCTCTCCCTGGCTTGAATAAGAATCAATGAAAAGGAAAGTTATTCAACTATAAGGTTAAGTTGTGATATGGTTTTGGTATATGTGAAAAAAAGTAAAATCTAAAACTGCACGAGGCTGCATGCTCTCTTCCTCTTTCCCTCTTTTTTTTCCTCTGTTCCTCCATTCTTCCCTTTCCTCTTCTGCCTTTCTCTCTTCTGCCTCCTCTTTTCTTGAACATTTGTCTTATTTTGCCTTGACATTGGAAGTGCTTGTAATAAGAAATGTGTCTCAGTCTTGCTCCCACTAGGGATAAGAATTCTTCCCTTCCACTTTTAGAAAGCAAGAAGGATTCTGGAGGGTTTGTGGGCATGCCAGATAACACTGTTTTTTTGTTTGTTTGTTTTATTTTGCTTTGTTTTGTCTTGAGCCAAGCTTCTACAGGTAAAAGAAGTTGTGTGGGTTCATATAGCCCAGACTATTAATTAAAACCTCCTCTATCAGAAGAGGGTACAAGGAAATAGCTAAAAGAATGGACACTGGACTCAAGCTACTAGATTCGGTCTTAGTTTACTAGCTCTATGTCCTGGATTAAAGTGAATAACCTCTTTGTTTTTTCCGTTTATAACCTGTAAAATGGGGATGATGCATTATTTTTATATTAGTGTGGCTGATACTAAGGATACAGCAGCAATAAAACAGATAATATCTCTGCTCCAGTAGAGCTTGCATTCTAGCAAAGACAAAAATCAAGTAAATACATGTTTTCGTCACTACTTAATAACTTATTAAGTAGTGATAAAAACATAACAGAAATACAAAACAAGGTAAAGGGGTAGAGAGTGATGGAAAAGGTACTCATTTTCACAGAATAGTCAGCTAAAGCTTTTGTGGGGAGTAATGTTTTGGCAAAGACCTCATATATATCTGGACAAAGCATAACTAAGCTGAGGGAACAGCTGGTTTAACATACAGCTATTTTGTATCTTCAAGGAAGAGCAAGGAGACCAGCATAACTGGAGTAGAACAAGAGACACGAACTATGGCAGGAGAATGAAGTCAGAAAGGTAGAGGGAGGATGGATTATTTATGGCTCAGAGTCTGTGGGATTGAAGGTTGGATGGTGTTCTGAGTAAAATGGAAAGTCATTGGAGAGGAGTCATGATTACAAAGTATTTTGCCAGTGCACTCAGAATTCTGTATAAAGCTGTCATTTATGGAGATGACAGAAGATTGAGGGAGAACCAGAATGGGGAGATCCAGAATTTATAACCATATGCATTAAATTTGAGATGACTATTAAATTTTTATTTTGAAAAGTCAAGTAGGAAGTTGAATATATACATTTGGAGGAGCATTTGAATGCCATTGAAAGTCCATGTGAGATGAGAACTGAGAACTGACCACTGAATTTGATGACAGGTCATTAGTGACTTTGACAAGAATAGTTTAATATTTCCATATTTCCATGGGAAGATGAAAACCTGACAGCAGGGAGCTATACAGAGAATGGGAAGATGCTGCTTCTGGCTATAATGGTTGAGCTTGTGTCAAACGAACCCCCTGCTGAAATAACTAGAAAAGCTGGATTGAAGGGCATTGAAGAAAGCTCAGCAATTGTTGCTGGGGTTTTTTCCCCAATTTAATTCACTTGCTTATTTATAAGTGGTACCTGGAGTAAAGGCTTGGAGGCCAAGCAGAAAATGACAGCCATGGATTTAAGAAGACGATCAGGAAGATGGCTGAATAGGAACAGCTTCAATCTGCAGCTCCCGGTGAGATCAACACAGAAGGTGGGTATTTCTGCATTTCCAACTGAGGTACCCAGTTCATCTCACTGGGACTGGTTAGACAGTGGGTGCAGCTCATGGAGGGCGAGCAGAAGCAGGGTGGGGCGTTGCCTCACCTGGAAAACACGAGAGGTCGGGGAACTCCCTCCCCTAGACAAGGGAAGCTGTGAAGGGCCGTGCCATGAGGGACAGTGCGATCTGGCTCAGATACTACATTTTCTCCATGGTCTTCACAACCCACAGACCAGGAGATTCCTTTGAGTGCCTATACCACAAGGGCCCTGGGTTTCAAGCACAAAAACTGGAAGGCCATTCAGGCAGACACCGGGCTGGCTGCAGGAGTTTTTTGGTACCCCAGTGGCGCCTGGAATGCCAGTGAGACATAACCATTCACTCCCCTGGAAAGGGGGCTGAAGCCAGGGAGCCAAGTGGTCTAGCTCAGCGGATCCCACCCCCACAAAGCCCAGCAAGGTAAGATCCACTGGCTTGAAATTCTCACTGCCAGCACAGCAGTCTGAAGTCGACCTGGGACACTTGAGCTTGGTGGGAGGAGGGACATCTGCCATTACTGAGTCTTGAGTAGGCAGTTTTCCCCTCACAGTGTAAACAAAGCCACTGGGAAGTTCAGACGGGGCAGAGCCTACCACAGAGTGGCCAAGCCACTGTAGCCAGACTGCCGCTCTAGATTCCTCTTCCTTGTTCAGAGTATCTCTGAAAGAAAGACAGCAGCCCCAGTCTGGGGCTTATAGATAAAACTCTCATCTTCCTTGGACAGAGCACCTGGAGGAAGGGTCAGCGGTGGGCGCAGCTTCAGCCAACTTAAACGTTCCTGCCTGCCAGCTCTGAAGAGAGCAGTGGATCCCCCAGCACAGCACTCAAGCCCTGCTAAGGGACAGATGGCCTCCTCAAGTGGGTCCCTGATCCCCATACTATTTTACGGGGAGACACCTCCCATCAGGGTTCAACAGACACCTCATACAGGAGTGCTCCAGCTGGCATCTGGCAGGTGCCCCTCTGGGATGAAGCTTCCAGAGGAAGGAGCACACAGCAATGTTTGCTGTTCTGCAGCCTCTGCTGGTGATACCCAGGAAAACAGGGTCTGGAGTGGAACCCCAGAAAACTCCAGCAGACCTGCAGCAGAGGGATCTGACTATCAGAAGGAAAACTAACAAACAGAAAGGAATAGTATCAACATCAACAAAAAGGACAACAATGCAAAAAGTCCATCTGAAGGCCACCAACTGCAAAGACCAAAGGTAGATAAATCCACGAAGATGGAAAAAAAAAAAAAAAAAAAAAGCTGAAAATTCCAAAAACCAGAAGCCTCTTCTCCTCTAAAGGATCACAATTCCTCACCAGCAAGGGAACAAAACTGGACAAAGAATGAGTTTGATGAATTGACAAAAGTAGGCTTCAGAAGGTGGGTAATAAAAAACTCCTCTGAGCTAATGGAGCATGTTTTAACCCAATGCAAGGAAGCTAAGAAACTTGATAAAAGGTTACAGGAATTGCTAATAGAATAACCAGTTTAGAGACGAACATAAATGACCCGATGGAGCTGAAAAACACAGCATGAGAACTTCGTGAGGCATACACAAATATCAATAGCCAAATTGATCAAGCAGAAGAAAGGATATCAGAGACTACAGATCAACTTAATGAAATAAAGCATGAAGACAAGTTTAGACAAAAAAGAATGAAAAGGAACAAACAAACCCTCCAAAAAACAAGGGACTATATGAAAAGACCAAACTTACATTTGATTGGTGTACATGAAAGTGATGGGGAGAATGGAACCAAGTTGGAAAACACATTGCAGTTATTATCCAGGAGAACTTCTCAACCTAGCAAGACAGGCCAACATTCAAATTCAGGAAATACAGAGAACAGCACAAAGATACTCCTCGAGAAGAGCAACCCCAAGACACATAATTGTCAGATTTACCAAGGTTGAAATGAAGGAAAAAATGTTAAGGGCAGCCAGAGAGAAAGGGCAGGTTACCCACAAAGGGAAGCGCATCAGACTAACAGCAGATCTATCTGCAGAAACCCTACAAGCCAGAAGACAGTGGGGGCCAATATTCAACATTCTTAAAGAAAATAATTTTCAACCCAGAATTTCATACCAGCCAAACTAAGCTTCATGAGCGAAGGAGAAATAAAATCCTTTATAGACAAGCAAATTCTGAGGTATTTTGTCACCACCAGGCCTGCCTTACAGAACTCCTGAAGAAAGCACTAAATATGGAAAGGGAAAACTGGTACCAGCCACTGCAAAAAGAAACCAAAATGTAAAGACCATTGACACTATGGAGAAACTGTATCAACTAATGGGCAAAATAACCAGCTAGCATCATAATGACAGGATCAAATTCACACATAACAATATTAACCTTAAATGTAAACAGGCTAAATGCCCCAATAAAAGGCACAGACTGACAAATTGGATAAAGAGTCAAGATACATCAGTGTGCTGTACTCAGGAGACACACATCTCATGTGCAAAGACACACATAGGCTCAAAATAAAGGGATGAAGGAAGATTTACCAAGCAAATGGAATGCCAAAAAAGAGGAGGACTTGCAATCCTAGTCTCTGATTAAACAGACTTTAAACCAACAAAGACCAAAAAAAGACAAAGAAGGGCATTACAGAATGGTAAAGGGATCAATGCAACAAAAAGAGCTAACTGTTTTAAATATATATGCACCTAATACAGGAGCACTCAGATTCATAAAGCAAGTTCTTAGAGACTTACAAAGAGACTTAGACTCCCACACAATAATAGCGGGAGAATTTAACACCCCACTCTCAGTATTAGGCAAATCAATGAGACAGAAATTTAACAAGGAAAGTCAGGACTTGAACTTAGCTCTGGACCAAGCAGACCTAATAGACATCTACAGACTCTCCACCACAAATTAAGAGAATATACATTCTTCTCAGCACCACATAGCACTTATTCTAAAATTGACCACATAATTGAAAGTACAACACTCCTCTGCAAATGCAAAAGAATGGAAATCATAACAAGCAGTCTGTCAGATCACAGTGCAATCAAGTTAGAACTCAGGATAAAGAAACTCACTCAAAACAACACAACTACATGGAAGCTGAACAACCTGCTCCTGAATGACTACTGGGTAAATAACAGAATTAAGGCAGAAATAAATAAGTTCTTTGAAACCAATGAGAACAAAGACACAACGTATAGAATCTCTGGGACACAGTTAAAGCAGTGTGTAGAGGGAAATTTATAGCACTAGATGCCTACAGGAGAAAGCAGGAAAGCTCTAAAATCGACACCCTAACGTTAGAATTAGAGAAGCAAGAGCAAACAAATTCAAAAGCCAGCAGAAGACAAGAAATAACGAAGAGCAGAACTGAAGGAGATAGAGACCCAAAAAAAACATTCAAAAAATCAGTGAATCCAGGAGATGGTTTTTGAAAAGATTAACAAAATTGATAAACCACTAGCCAGACTAATGAAGAAGAAAAGAGAGAAGAATCAAATAGACACAATAAAAAATGATAAAGGGGATACCACCACCGATCCCACAGAAACACAAACTACCATCAGAAAATACTATAGAGGTGTTTATAACCTCTATGCAAATAAACTAGAAAATCTAGAAAAAATGGATAAATTTCTGGACACATACACCCTCCCAAGACTAAACCAGGAAGAAGTTGAATCCCTGAGTAGACCAATAACAAGTTCTGAAATTAAGACACTAATTAATAGCCTACACCAACCAAAAAAAGTCCAGGACCAGATGGATTCACAGCCAAATTCCACCAGAGGTACAAAGAGGAGCTGGTACCATTCCTCCTGAAACTGTTCCACACAATAGAAAAAGAGGGACCCCTCCCCAACTAATTTTATGAGGCCAGCATCATCCTGATACCAAAACCTGGCAGAGACACAACAAAGAAAGAAAATTTCAGGCCAGTATCCCTGATGAACGTCAATGCGAAAATCCTCAATAAAATACTGGTGGCTGGGTGTGGTGGCTCATGCCTGTAATCCTAGTACTTTGGGAGGCTGAGGAGGGCAGATTGCCTAAGCTCAGGAGTTTGAGACCAGCCTGGGCAACATGGTGAAACCCTGTCTCTACTAAAAATACAAAATTTACCTAGGCTACTCAGGAGGCTGTGGCACGAGAATCGCTTGAACCCAGGAGATGGAGGTTGCAGTGAGCTGAGATTGTGCCATTGCACTCCAGCCTGGGCAACAGAGTGAGACTCTATCTCAAAAAAATAATAAAATAAAATAAAATAATAAAAAATATTGGCAAACCAAATACTGGCACATTAAAAAGTTTATCCACCATGATCTGATCAAGACGGCTTCATCCCTGAGATGCAAGGCTGGTTCAACATATGCATATCAATAAACGTAATCCCTCACATAAACAGAGCCAATGACAAAAACCACATGATTATCTCAATAGATGCAGAAAAGGACTTTGATAAAATTCAACACCGCTTCATGCTAAAAACACTCAACAAACTAGGTATTGATGGAACATATCTCAAACTAATGACAAACCCAGAGCCAATATCATACTGAATGGGCAAAAACTGGAAGCATTACATTTGAAAACACACACAAGACAAGGATGCTCTCTCTCACTACTCCTATTCAACATAGTATTGGAAGTTCTGGCCAGGGCAATCAGGAAAGAGAAAGAAATAAAGGATATTCAAATAGGAAGGGAGGAAGTCAAATTATCTGTTTGCAGATTACATGATTGTATATTTAGAAAACCTCATCGTCTCAGCCCAAAAACTCCTTAAGCTGATAAGCAACTTCGGCAAAGTCTCTGGATACAAAATCATTGTGCATAAATCACAAGCATTCCTATACACCAATAATAGAGAGTCAAATCATAAGCAAACTCTCATTCACAGTTGCTACAAAGAGAATAAAATACCTAGGAATACAACTTACAAGGAATGTGAAGGACCTCTTCAAGGAGAACTACAAACCACTGCTCAAGGAAATAAGAGAGGACACAAACAAATGGAAAAACATTCCATGCTCATGGATAGGAAGAATCAATATCATGAAAATGGCCAAACTGCTCAAAGTAATTTATAGATTCAATGCTATTCCCATCAAGCTACCATTGACTTTCTTCACAGAATTAGAAAAAACTACTTTAAATTTCATATGGAACCAAAAAAAGAGCCTATATAGCCAAGATGACCCTAAGCAAAAAGAACAAAGCTGGAGGCATCATGCTACCAGACTTCAAACTATACCACAAAGCTACAGTAACCAAAACAGCATGGTACAGTACCAAAAGAGATATATAGACCAATAGAACATCACAGAGGCCTCAGAAATAACACCACACATCTACAACCATCTGATCTTTGACAAACCTGAGAAAAACAAGCAATGGGGAAAGGATTCCCTATTTAATAAATGATGTTGGGAAAACTGGCTAGCCATATGCAGAAAACTGAAACAGGACCCCTCCCTTACACCATATACAAAAATTAACTCAAGATGGATTAAAGATTTAAACATAAAACTTAAAACCATAAAAACCCTAGAAGAAAACCTAGGCAATACCATTCAAGACATAGGCATGGGCAAAAACTTCACGACTAAAACACCAAAAACAATAGTAGCAAAAGCCAAAATTGACAAATGGCATCTAATTAAACTAAAGAGCTTCTGTACAGCAAAATAAACTATCATCAGAGTGAACAGGCAACCTACCAAATGGGAGAAACCTTTTGCAATGTATCCATCTGACAGAGGGCTAAAATTCAGAATCTACAAGGAACTTAAAGAAAGTGTGCAAGAAAAAAACTACCCCACCAAAAAGTAGGCAGAGGATAAGAACGACACTTTTAAAATGAAGACATTTATGTGGCCAACAAACATATGAAAAAAGGTTCATCAGCAGTGGTCATTAGAGAAATGTAAATCAAAACCACAGTTAGATACCATCACACCCAAGTTAGAATGGTGATCATTAAAAAGTCAGGAAACAACAGATGCTGGAGAGGATTTGGAGAAAGAGGAATGCTTTTACATTGTTGGAGGGGATGTAAATTAGTTCAACCATTGTGGAAGACAGTGTAGTGATTTCTCAAGGATCTAAACTAGAAATACCATTTGACCCAGCAATCCCATTACTGTGTGTATACCCAAAGGATTATAAGTCATTCTACTATAAAGACATATGCACATTTATATTTATTGCAGCACTGTTCACAATAACAAAGAATTGGAACCAACTCAAATGCCCATCAATGATAGACTGGATAAAGAAAATGTTGCATATATACACCGTGGAATACTATGCAGCTGTAAAAAAGAATGAGTTCATGTCTTTACAGGGACATGGATGAAGCTAGAAACCATCATTCTCAGCAAACTAACACAGGAACAGAAAACCAAACACCACATGTTTTCACTCACAAGTGGGAGTTGAACAATGAGAACATATGGGCACAGGGAGGGGAACAGCACACACAAGGGCCTGTCAGGGGGTGGGGAGCTAGGGGAAGGATAGCATTAGGGGAAATATCTAATGTAGATGACGGGTTGATGGGTGCAGCAAACCACCATAGCACATATATACCTACGTAACGAACCTTCACGTTCTGCACATACATCCCAGAACTTAAAGTACGATTTTTAAAAAAAGAAGAAGATGAAGATGACCAGATCCATGGGCAGTCTAACAGCTGTAGAGACAACAAATTAGAGGTAAGGGGCTGCTGCTGAATGACTCAGGGCTTCACCTTAAGAATAAAAACAAGCAGGAATAGATCTAGCTTCCCAAAGAGTAAAACCCAGCTTCTATTCACCTCACAATGGAATGACTGTCATCCAGAAACAAAAATAAGTCCTCTGGATTAAAGCTGTCCAAGGGAACTTTCTGTGATGATGGAGATGTTCTATATCTTTGCTGTTTAATGATGTAGTTACTAGTCACATGTGGCTATTGAACACATGAAATGTGGCTAGTGTGATGAAGGAGTTATACATTTTAATTCATTTTAACTAATTTAAGTTGAAATAATTTCCTGTGCCTCGTTACTATTACATTGAATGGTGTAAATATGGAGGAAGATAACGTTACCCAGACCCTCTATTTATCTTTATAATTTTTATATGTTATGTCCATTTTTAACAAAAAATTACTAGCCATGTCAGAATGCAAGAGAAAAAATTACTAAGAAAGAGAACCAAAAAAGAGAACTATAATTAATGTACCAAAAAACTTGATAAAAACATGGATAATTTTAGTAGAAAACTGGTACTAGTACAATAGAAATAAATGGAAATTATAGCAAAGAAAATCTAAAAACTTAGTGGATGTGTTTGATCACCAATTAGAAACAACTGATAAGAGAATTAGTAAACTAAGAGACAAATCAATAAAAAATGCCTGGATAGAAATCCAGAAAAAAAAAGGATAACATAGAAAAGCATCCTTCAGGAATATGAAACATAGTAAAAAGTTATAGCATACATGCAATTGAAATGTCAAAAGGAAAGGAGAGAGAATGGAGGAGAAATAAACATTCAAGATGTAAGAAGTTTTCAAACCTGATGAAAGGCTTCAAACCAGATTCAAAAAACCTCAAACATTCCAAGTAAGATAAATGCAAGAAAAATACACCTAAGCACGGTCTAGAAAGATTACTGAAAAAGAAAGACAAGAAGAGGCTCTTAAAACAGCCAGAGCATAGAAAATATGTACTACCTTCAAAAGGAGCAACCATAGGACATTGCCTGTCTTCTAAATGAAAATGATAGAATGCAGGAAGACAATGGGGTATCTTTGAAGGGATGAAACAAAATAATTGCAAAACTAGAATTCTATACCTAAATGAAGATATCTATTTAAATGAAGGCCAAATAATGTTCTTGCACAAAAATAAAGAGAGCAGACTTGAAAACGTAGAAATAGGAAGTGTTTTAGGCAGATTTTTTACAGAAGGATTTAGGCAGAACATTTTGATCTCAAATGAATGGCACAAGTGCCAGAAGACTAAAAATCACTAGAAAGGGTAAAATGTAAGCACTTCACATAAGACAATTTAATGGCTGGATGGTGAGTAGTGATGATCTATGATTGTATATATTTCAGGATTGAAGATTCAAATGAATCATGTAATTCCTTTTTGCATAGCATATATCAGTTTCTGACCTAATTAAATTATAGCATCATATCTCTTACCCCCCCATAAGAAACTGGGATAAATCTATGAATAAAGCTGGACTGGTTGTCAGGTTACCCCATAAACCTAAGTAACTGACATTATTAGAACAGGCATTGTTGGAAAAATGAAACATAACAGAGCAATGCGCTGAAGACTACATAAATGAAAACTGTCATTTTGTGTTGAACATCTGACTCTTTTCCCTCTCACACTGGAGATTCAGGCATAGAAAAGATGTGCTAATTCTAAATATTTTATTGGCTGCCATTTTATTTTAAGACAATAGACTGGGCTATTGACTTAAGAGAAATCTTCACCCTAGTTTTCTTTTTCATATTAATTAAAACTACTTCACTTTTTGGAACTTGTCTTTAAGGGAAAGTTGTAGAGAAAAAAATATATATGATAATGAATTAAACACTTGAGGTAGAACTTTACTTAGAAGTAAAATAGCAAAACTAGAAAGGACCTAAACGTTATTAAGTTGGTGCAAATGTAATTGTGGATTTTGCCATTGAAAGTAATGGCCCAAACTGTAATTACTTATGTACCAACCCGATATTTAGTCCAGGGAATTTTGGAGGTTTTAAAGAGGGATGGGTCTTTGTAGGGGTGAACACAAGGTTGGTGGGGGGGTCTTCTGATTTTTTTCTTCAGCCTGAGCTGACCTGGGTGTTCAATTATAATTGTATTTGAAGGAAAGTTCCACTGATTACATGGAGGGGAAATAAATCACTTTGCAAATGAAATGGCAGCCACTGGTCTAGTCCAACCCACTCAATGAGGAAACTGGCTCAGTAAGATGAAAATAAACAGCAAAGCTCTACATTTCAATTTTGTGGAGCTTCAAAACAATTTTTTTTGTACTAAGCCTGAAGTTTTATTCAATGAAAGTACTCATGTGTGAAACCTTACATTAGTCAGCTTGAGAAAATTACCTGGATAATTTCACTGGCAAATATAGCAGTAATCTGAAATGATTTAGCATGGGACTAATGACACTTTATATCATTTTAAGTATGGTTAAACTTCTTAATTACAGACACTCTAGAGACTTAGAAAAATTGCTACAATTATGGAATGTCATTAATTCTGAGGAAACATGGCTTCCTGGGCAACACCTGCTAGGTACATACAGTTGCCAGGCTAATATGGAGTATTAGAAATTAATGGTTTCCTTGCTTTCAAGCCACAGTGAAATGTCTGAAATTTCCATCCAACTTAACTAGTGTCCATGGTGGTTCATTTCAATATGTTATGTCTATATACTTACATTTCATAACTTTCAGAGGTTGAGAAAAATCATTGCAAGCGTCATGTGTTGGTCTTAGAACAGGCAGAATCTGATTCCCCTAGAACTGCACATTCTAAAAATGAATCTTTTAAAAGAAATGATATGTGCTCAATGCAAGAGTATAGAATAGAAAAGAAAAGATGGCACCCCACCCATATTTTTCACTTCCAACTACAAAAGTTGAGTAAACAGTGATGTTCTTGTTATCACTTCATATATGTTTGATGGGCTAAGCAACATTTATGTTCATTTCCTTCAGCTTTAATCAAATTATCCTTTGGCTTTAAGTATGAGAGCTTCCAGATCTTCTAGGCCTTAAAATTCAGGCAGAATTTTGCCTTCATCAGCCACAAGAACTACAGAGCTGTAAAAAGGTAATTTCAGCCATGCAACACATCCATGTTCTTTAAAATCAATATGGTGATAAGAGTTAACATTAATTATCAACTGCATGCCTGATCTTGTGCTTTACACATATGATCCCAATATCATCCACCCAGCAAGCTGTAAATACTGCAATTATGCACGTTGCATAGATTCATAAACTTAGATATAGGGGGAAAAAAGAAATTGTCCAGTATTGCAGAGTTTGTAGGAGCTAAGCTGAGCCTGGAGCATTACTTTTTACTCCAGAATCTATGACTGAGAGATACTTAACTCTACTTGCAATACTATGACAAGGAAAAGTAGTATCTCACACTTGAATAATAAAGCTTTGTAGGTTACAAAGCCTTTCAAGTCACTTGTTACATCTGATCCATAAAATTTTTTAGTGAGGCAAGAAAATGAGGGACATAAGATAAAAAGAAGTTATAACATGACCAATAGTGCATACATTTTTTTTAACTCCAAAGCCCAAGGTTTTTTCCCCACTAAACCATACTTCTCCCCTGGGCAGTAAAATAATAATAATATTAAAATAATATAAACATATGTCAAATGCATACAACGTGCCAAAAGGCTTCTCTCCTCTCTGCCATTATTTCTTGCTTGAACTTCTTAGTATTTCTTTTAATATTTTATTGTCTACAGTAATGTTAATGGGCCCACAGTTGTCTCAGCTTTCAATTTGGAATTATCTTTCCATTATACACTGTTCCATATATTACAAACATTCAGGAGCCCTGTAGATCATTCCTTTATCCTTTTCTTGCTATTTTCAATATTACTAACCTAGTACAAGATCTCTTCATTTCACACCTGAATTACTACAGCTTCCTAATCAATCTTCTTGTCTCCTCCAATTTTATTCATCTTCTTGTTTTTATGCAATACTTTGCCTCAGCTGTAACTTCTTGAGCAGAGTAAGTTATATTGTACATTATCTTTCCTTCCCTCTAATTAAAGCATTTGTGTTAGAAAAAGGCCAAAGTTTCTTAAAATTCCGATATTAAGAGATTCCTACAGATCTCTTTTTACCAGGGTACCCCGCTTCACCTTCCATGGCTCCCTATTACCTGCATCTTAAACTCCAACATTTTTAAAGAAAATGATCTTTTTCAATTATGTCCTAATTTATCTTTCTAATAATTCATTCCTTTCTTTAAATTGTCATTTATTCCATAAATGGCAAGTTGGTTCTAGGTCGCACACTATGTTTTTTCCACTCCCATAAAAGTTATAAGCCTTGTATCTTTTCCCCAAGGAGAGCTTCACAAGACTACCATAAATAGAAGAGTACACTCTGAAACAATAAAATAAGCATGTTTAAAATATTTGCAGGATAAAAAGGAATAGAATCAATAATGGAAAAATTAGACCTAATAAAAAGGATACACATTTGAAAAAGAACCAAATAGTTTCATTTTAGAAAAATTAAATAGACAGATTAACGCATATACTAAATGTGGCTGGTAAGAGAATCAGTAAACTGGAACACTAATTTAGTGAAATCATCTTTGCAAAGCAGAGATGATAAAGCAGAAAATTGGGAAGAGCATTTAAAATATGTGAAAGCAATAATAAGAAAATCTAATGATAGCTGTATCAAGAGTTGTAAGGAATGAGAAAAGCAAAGAAGTGATTTCAAAGAAACAATGGCTAGAAATATTTTGTTGTTGTTGTTTTTTAATGAAGGAGCACATCAAACCATAGATTGAAGAAGCACTAGTTAGAAAAAGCTGTTACAGAAAATAAAAATAAACCTATAGATCCTAGTAAAATTGCAGAACATGAAATGCAAATAGAAATTATGATATGGAATAAGAGAAAAAGATTACCTTCATAAGAATGGATTCGAGTAACAGTATACTTATCCATTATAATAGGTGCTATGATACAAAGGAATAGCATCTTCAAACAAACTAAAATTTTATAATCTGTTAAATTATCCTACAAGAATATAAACAAAAAATTACCTGTCTAGAAAATAATAAGATTATATAAAATCATGATCATCCCAGAAAAATCAAGAATCTGTCAATGTATTTCTTACTTTAAGGAGTGTATACACTGCTGGAGAAGATTACACATTCATTTTCTCATTTCTTTTCACTAATTTATTACCTTATACTAGATCTATTAGTACAATTTTTTCTACACATTGTTTTTTGATCAACATACTTAAAAATCAACCTTCATCAAACTACTTCATGCTCAAAAATGCTCAGAAGTTGGCTGTCTAAGATTATCTAAGCTGGGAGTCAGCAAACTTTTTCTCTAAATATTTTAAACGTTCTGTAAATATTCTAGGCTTTGTGTACCACATATGGCTTTTCTTGCATATTCTTTTTTATTGCTTTCTTTAACATCCTTTAAAAATGTCAAAACCATCATATACAGCTTGTAAGCTGTACAAAAACAGGCTATAAGCGAGATTTGCCTAGACCATGTTTTTCTGACTTCTGATCTAAACTCTGAACTTGTCACTTAATGTCTACTCTTTGCAGGCTTTGTTTTAAACACAGTACTACAGAAACCTGATGTATTTAATAGAATAAAATATGTTCACCACAAACAATAGCAGAGGAATATATATACTGACTTTCTGGATGCCAGATACCATAGGTTGACCAGGCAGGGGTGGGGCAGTTATTGACCAGGGAAATTTAGAAAAGCTTGCTGTTTAACAGGGCTATGATTTAAAAGTGAAGCAGTCAACTGGAGGCTTTATCAGTCCATATTTATCCTTGGAACTATGTCCATATATAGGAGACAACAAAAATTAATGGGGTTTTTCTCCTAAATGTGAATATTCGGTTTAACATTCACATTTTATGAATACCCTGAGCAGATCAAATGCTAACTTAATTGCTGGGGTTGCAAAGAGGAATAAAACAGTGACTTTCTTGGAGGACCTCAAAATCTACAAAGAAGAAGAGGTAGGTAAGTTAGTCAAATAATAACATTTTAAATTCATGGTTGCCAATTTCAAACCATTGTTAATTAAAAGGAGGTCAAAGGCAAAGTCGAGAGATTAATCTTGAACACTTACCATAAGCCACGAAAAAACAAAAACAAGACACTTCTTCCATACAAAAAAATACTTGGTTATTTAAAGGTGTCGTTTTCCTTTGGGTATAATTTATTAGTTACTCGAAAATTCACAATGTATTGGTTGTTTCCTCCAGTTCTTGTTTGTTCAGATACATCCTTATCCTCTTTTTATCAACCACTGTGTTTGGGGAGGGTTTAGATTAAAAACTGTTTTAAGCCACTCACGTTTTCTGCAGAGAATGTGGCTGTCTGTGGGTTATGGTGTGTGTGTGTGTGTGTGTGTGTGTGTGTGTGTGTGTGTGTGTGTGTGTGTGTGTGGTGGGTGTGTGGGAATGGGGGTGGATATGCGTATTGCTGTTGGTAGAGGGATGAAAAGGCCTCCCTTAACAAACAAGAAAATTGCTTTGCTTTCTTGATCTTTTAAACAATTAAGAAATCCCTATGAATTCTGTTCTGCTTCCAGTCATGAATTACATCACTCAGTCAAAACCCCAGTGCAATCACCTTCCAGCTCCCCACATAGCCAATGCTATACAACATAACTCCAGCCATCTCAGCACTGAAGCTACAGCATTAACAGAATGTATCAAGTTACTTGTGATGCTTCATTCCCTGTAATCAGAAAAAGAAGTCAAGCGGGCACATTTATCATGGTGACCGCAGAGTTTGTAGGTGAGACAATCCGAAGGGAGAAGATACCTTTGATTAAGTTAAGACAAACTATAATGGATGAGAGTTCTGCTCAAGTCCAATAAATCAGCAGAGCCTTTCTAGGCTGGCAGACACAGGAATCATTGGTAAATTAACACTTGCTGGAGTTGCTATGCTGATGCCGTTAATGTGAATCCTGCCCAGATACCTCTACAGCAGACAGCTGGGAAAGGAAGTCTAAATAATCTTCAGAGGATATTTGTGATTGATGACTGCAAAATGTATTACCCATTGGACTTATTCAGAGCAATGCTTTAATATACCTTGGTCTCTTTTAATGGTGGGATATGGTGAAAGGTCGCTGGGCTCAGTGCTAACAATCAGACCAACTGACTGAAATGGCAATGATATTGAAACCATTTTGTACGTGGATTAGCATCTCCTCAAATGGGCTGGGGGTCAGAAGGTGTCATTTGAAATGAGAAAGTGGGAACCTTTTGTTTTGGGTTTCTCTGTGTCTATAAATTTTGGGTTCCCCCCCCCCCGGGATTTCTGAAGCCATGAATAAAATATGAGTGTGTTGGATTTCTTTTTCCTTAATGAGTGATTGCCCCGGATGGTAGGACATTCCCCGCACAAAGAAAGCCACACTCTGGATTTATTAACTCTTAGCAAATGTTTGTTCGATGCTGAGTAATGAGCAGGTTTGCCGGTGCAGCAAGATAAAAGGCTTCTCCACTTTGTGTTTATCCTCTGGGTAATGAACAAACAAATTGGCGATTTTGTATTTTTCCTGTTGGAAATTCATAAGGTCACCTGGGGAAAACAGAGAAGGTTAACTGGCATGAACACTTGCCTGTAAGCAGGGTGTCAGCAAAAGAAAGGTCACAAATGGATGAAATATCCCAAACCATAACCAGTGCAGCCGCAAATGCAGGGCCCGAGGAAAGGAAATTGCATTTAATGAAAGCAGAGCCTTGGGAATTGCACTGACGGGCATGCAGCAGATCCTGTGTTTTCAGCATGCACATGTTGAGAAAACCTTTCAGAAAGCCAGCAGAATAATATCTCCCTTGCGAAAGCCCTTCACTTTTTGCCACCTTCTACTATGTCCTACTCTGTTGTTTTTTTCTGCCTTTTCCCTTTGTATTCTGTTTCTTTACCCACTTTTCACATTTCATTTCTCACTGCAGAGAAAAGCTACTTTCTAAGGGTCAAAGGGTGGTAGTAAAAGAGGCTAGAGGAAGCTGAAGCTATAGCCTTCGGGTGATAGATAATCTACACAGAGTACAGAGTGTCCAGACCTGCCTTCAACTTTGGTTGCCAACTTTTCTTAACATGAAGCAAAACTCTTTCTTTCTTTCCTTTGTTAGACACCGACTCATGAGGAACCAGAGAAATGGGATTTCCTGCAAGTTTGTTGGATATTTTTCTGCAAAGGTACACTGGTGATTCTCTCTGAATGAACAAAACAGTGTGGTTAAGTATTCTGTTAAGTTAGAGGTCAAAGACTGGGGTCATTTCCTGTCAACAATCTTATTTCTTTGCCCTGGGAAAAGTTACCTTTCTTCATCCCATTAGAAATCTTGATTCTGCTCCACAATGATCTAGATTGGTTGAAACTTGGGGAGAAAAAAAAGCTCCTCTGATTGACTGCTTTTCCAAACTGGAAAATAATCCTCTTCTTGATGAGGGAGACAGACAAGTGACGTTTGTCACCAGAATAGAAAAACTGAAGGAAGAATGAGAGAAAAAAGTAAAAAGATGGAAGGGGGAGAGGGAAAGATTGGAAAGAGAAATGGAAATATGGTTATCCATAAAGGATCAATCTGTGAGAAGGAGGAAAATTGTAGAAGGGAGAGAAAGAAACAGGGATACATCCAACTGGGAACAAATAAGGTTGGTATAAGAGAGAGTGGGCAAGGGTTGCAGGCAGTAAGTTAGCTCAGAAGAGGATAATGTTGGACTTCAATTATTCCCATAGTTTTTCAGTCCTTCACAAGTGGAAAACTACAGGATTTGCACTGGGAAAACCTTCTCATTCTTTACCTGGGAGGAACGGAAGACCACAAAGCACTCAGAGGAAAAGGTATTGTGTACATATTACATCTCAACTTTGAGGCTTTGGGGAAAGCCACGGGTGCGACATGAACTCCCCAAGTTGAAGGGAAGCATGGACATCTGTCCGGTCTAACTTGCTCATTTTGCAGATGAGAAAATCAAGGTCTGAATTGTCTATCAGAGGGGCTCATCCAAACTCAAGACAGCTTGTTAGAATGATGCAGGTGGGAGTAGAACCCAAACGATCTGCCTCTCTGTCATCTGACTTCCACAGCTGCTGCTAGAGCTGACCATTTATTTCTCATTGCAGGCGCCTGGTCCCTGACAGAGCTCTGGGCTTCTGCCAGCTGCTCACCCCTCACAGCTCTGACACTAGAAACAATAGGGGGTTACTAAAGGTTTCCAAGCAGGGGAGTGATGTAACAAAACTGGGTTGGCAGAGGATCATTCTAGCAGCTGAATGTGGTGAGCAGGTGGAGTATAAAGAAATCACAACACCATAAGGCCCTGATAAAGTACCTGTGTGACCTTGAACAAACCCATTCATCTCTAAACCCAATTTTCTCATATATAAAATGATGGCATTGGATGGTCCTATGCAAGTCTACTGTTTTATGATTCTTATGCACCCCTTTCTGCAGTCGTGGCCATTAACGTTACTTAATTGTAGCAGCTGACAGGCTATGGCACGCCTGTCATTTCTTGCACTTGGTGTTAGCCACAGAGGCTTTGAGGTAAATTGGCCACTTCACAAACAAATTCCTGAAAAATGGCAACTCTAGCAGCCTCCCAGAGCTTGGACCATGGAATCTAAATGGGGAAAAGATAGGAGCACATAAATGTCTGTTTAACTCTGTTCTCTTTGATTAACGAATATTATTCAAGGCAATAGTCATAAAATACAAAGAATTTACATAGCAAGAGAATCTATACCAGTTTCCTCGGCCCCAACCAGCTAACAGGACTAGAACCGGGGGCTCTGGCTGAAGTAGTTCAGTAAGCAATTGAAGGCAAAGAAATAACAGTCAGCTAATTCTGTCACTGATGACGTCATTATGAGGAAAACCTAACTCCTTAACTGTTTTGAATCAGTTGCTCGCTTATTTTATGTTTTAAAAGGTGCCATTTTAAAGAAAAGGCCATCTCTTGGCACAATCTCTCCTTTAAAATCAGGTTGATAATAGCCCATTATAGAGAGAAAGGGGTCAATAATGAGAGTGTGGAAGTAGTTACCGCTTGTCATCTATGAAGATAACAGAGTCCTCCAAAAAATAAAATGCTATAGAAGAACATTGTTCTAATATTTTCAGTAATGTGTGAGTTACTGTTCATAAAGCATTCTCTGGGGTTTGAGAAAAAGTTGCTTGCAAAAGCTAAATAAACAGACGCTTTGGAATGTTGATTAAAGACGGGAAACTAAACCAGGATTTGTTGTCGGATAATCAAATTTTATACTCACAACTGATGGAGGAGCAGAAATGATGTCAAAGGAAATGGATTTGTCTGGAAGGAAGGACTAAGTAAGTATTAAACATCTACCCCATTCCCTCAACCTCAGATGCACAATAGCATATGTCTCTAACTCACTGATCAGACTGAAGAAAAACCTGGAGTTGGGAGGCGCCATCTTGATCTTTACTAGATTTTATTTTTCCTAAGAGAAATTCACAAAAGAAACTAGTAAATTAGCCATTGTGCAACTAAGGCTTTTCTTTTTTTTTTTTTATTTTTTTTTATTTTTTCTGAAATGGAGCCCTGCTCTATCATCTAGGCTGGTATGTAGTGGTGCGATCTTGGCTCACTGCAACCTCTGCCTCTGGGTTCAAGCAATTCTGCCTCAGCTTCCTGAGTAGCTGGGATTACAGGCGCCCGCCACCACATGTTGCTAATTTTTTGTATTTTTAGTAGAGAGGGGACTTTCACCATGTTGGCTAGGCTGGTCTCGAACTCTTGACCTCGAGATCCACCCGCCTTGGCCTCCCAAAGTGCTAGGATTACAGACATGAGCCACCTTGCGCAGCCTAAGGCTTTTATTTTCATGCTAACCACTCATTAGAGATTTCCATTTATCTTAATTGAGATGACCTCTGTTTGATTCCTTGATAAGACCTTTGTCTTAGGTACTATGCAACAATTTTCAAACAAGTCTAAAAATCCAACTAAACATTAGCAGTATGGGCACCAGCTCTGTCAAAAAAGCAACTCAAGATAGGAAACAAAAGAACAAAAACAGACAAGTACTGGCTCTCTCAACAAATACTTATTTTGAACTTCTATATGCCAAGCACTATGCTGTGAACATGTAGATCCCGGTTCTAGTTTTCAGAAGCTTCCTTTAGTATTGAGTAACATTACCTAACAAGTGCTTTCATTCATAACTTATTGGAAGTTGTATATTTGATTAATAGAGAAAAGTAATACATTTTTATTCTGTGTTTTAATCTCTAATAGTCTTATCACCATAGATAAATTTATGTGTCTCTTTTTAGCACAATTTTTAAAAATGTCCCATGACCATGCAATTTTTAAATAAAGATACTAGCAACATTACCTTTTTGTTATATTTGTTGCCTCTTCCCTTTCCCATTTTTTTCACATATCAGATCTAAAAGTATTTGTACTCTTACTTTGTATTATCAAGGTTGATAGCATTTACATTTTGTTCTCTAATTGTGATGAACCGTTATAATTTTCCATAAATGTTGAAAGCATTTAAAAGCATTTACATTATTATGACTATGTAAATGTTTCCCTGCAGAACCAATGTAACACTCTAATTCCTTCTCTCTCTTCCTGTTTCACTGAAAAATAGAATGTTTCCCGAACCAAGGTCAAAAGATTCTTTATTCTTACACTTCACCAAATTCTAATTTGTTTTTATTTAGGACACAATATTCCTGTTTGCTTTCTGGAGTTTTTAATTGTCTCTTGCCTTGAGAGGAGAAAAATGTAATTGATTTTGTCTAGCTCTTAATCATTCTAACTACTCTTTGGAATCTGTTCCCTTCTTCCTGAAGGCATGCTCATTGGACAGTGATTTCTTGTTCTACGATTAGTCAATTCTTTTTTGGCCTGTCACACAGCAGTCATTCTAATTGATCTTTTCATTGGACTCTTGGTTTTTTTCCTCCATTTTTTTCTTTTTTCTTTTCTTTTTTTTTTTTTTTTTTTTGAGATGGAGTTTTGCTTGTCGCCCAGAATGGAGTACAGTGGCACAATCTTGGCTCACTACAACCTCCACCTCCCGGGTTCAAGCAATTCTCCTGCCTCAGCCTCCCAAGTGGCTGGGACTATAGGCACCCACCACCGCACTCAGCTTTTCTTTTTTTTTTTTTTTTTTTCGATTTTTAGTAGAGACGGGTTTCACCATATTAGCCAGGATGGTCTCAATCTCCTGACCTCCTGATCTGCCCACCTCGACCTCCCAAACTGCTGGGATTACAGGTGTGAGCCACTGCGTCTGGCAGTTTATCCGTTTCTAACATCCTATGTCTTCACTTTTCTAGTTCTTATCCTCTGTTTCGCTGGAGTACATCCTTAAATAACTACTTTGAACTAAGGAGACAAACTTAGTGAGTTCTGACACATCTGAAAATGATGTGACTACTTATAATTGCTTATTAGTTGGGTTAGGTATAGAATTCTAGGATCAAATTCATTATCTCAGAATTTCAAAGGCTCTATTTTATCATTTTTCAGCATGTGTGACTGATGGTGAGGTGTTTGATGATGATCTACTTTTATTCTAACATAAATTACTTCTTTTTCCTCTTTGGCAACTTTTAAGATCTCTTTATCTTTAGCATTAGGAAATTTTAGAAATTATAGAATGGTATTTCTTTTGGTATATTCTTTCTCCAGGACTTGAAAAGCTCTTTTAAAGATTCATCTCACTTCAGTGCTGGAAAGTTTTGTTCATATTTCTTCATTTTGTTTTATTTAAAAATTTTTATTTACATATAATCTACTTAGAGAAAAATCCATGAGTCATAAGAGTATAATCTATTTTTTTCCACAAGCTGAAAATATCCCTGTAACAAGCAGTAAAGACAGGAAATGGGATAATTCCAGCATCTCAGAAACTTTTCTCCCATTTTGTTCTAATCACCCTGGCAAGGTAACCACTATCCTGACGTCTAACAGAAAGATTCAGTTATTCTGTTTTTTTTTTTTTTATTTTGTATAAATAAAATCAATGTTTGTTGTTGTTGTTGTTTTTTACTAATTTTCTCCTGTTCACATTTTTCATCCTTTCTCTAGAACTTCTAGTTGTCAGGCATTGAAGCTTTGGCATTGATACTTTATTATCTGTTCCCTTGTATTTTTCCTGTCTTTTTTAGTGATATGTACTGGGATAGATCCTCAAGTTATCTTCCATTATTTTGTTTTTTGGCCATTTTGTTTATTAATTTCCCTGTGCTTGTTTTGCTCTCTGTTACTTTTTCACATCATCTATGTTATTGACATAAATCTAGGTTGCTGTCACAATAGGCCCCAAAATATGGTGACTTAAATAATACCAAACTCTATTTCATTCTTGGGTAAGTGACAGGAGATGGATGGGGTGATTGTGCTTCCTGAAGCCATTCAGGAACTCAAGTTCCCTCCATCTTCCACCATGTCATCCCTTAAGGTGTCACTCTCTTTTGCATGGCCAAAGCTGCATCATAGCCACATCCACACAGAGAGGAAAAAAGAAGTTCTGGGACAATACTTGCATGCATTGCTTCCTTTCACATTAAATAGAGTAGAACTGTCACATGTTACAACTAACTGTGAAGGAATATGAAAAATAGTCTAGCTGCATGCCGTCAGGAAGAAGGGTAGAAGTGTATTTAGGGAGGAAAACTAGAGCTCTGTTACACCATCCTGTATTTGTATTATTGATAAAATATCTTCCCAACTTTCCTGGAAAATAAAGAGGGTATTCTTTATTTATCTTTATTTCTCTACTCTTTTCTCCTGTCTCTATCTCTTCCTTCTCCCTCCTTTCTTCCTTTCTTTCTGTTTCTGTCTATTTTCTGAATATTCCCTATTTCTCCTGGCCTCATAATTTTTGGACTATATTATTCCATCACTTCAGACTGGGACTTTCCCTAAATGAATAATGAACCTTACTTGTCTATTTGCAGCGTTAACAATGAAGAAAGATGAATGTTGACTGGGAGAACTGTGTATACAGCTAGAAAATTGGCAGGAAGGCTCTCCCTCAGTGTAAGTGCACAAGGCAACGGTTATTATATAAGGACCTCCCAAGTTCAACAATGGTGAGAATGATGAGTGCTTTTCCTCTGTAGCAATGACAGCCACAATAGCTGTTTTAATTCTCTCCAGTTTGTTCTTTGAAGGAGAACCTTATGTGTGTGTGTATGTGTGTGTCGGGGCGGGGGGCATTCTTTCCTTGTTTTGTATTGAAGTTTGTATTAGTTTAGGCTAAGCAATGCTATAGCAACAAACAATCCTCCAAATCCCAATGGTTTACAATAACAAAGATTATCACAAGTCTACCATGCATTGGCTTATGTTCCGCTTCCTCTCGCTGTATTATCTGACCTGGGCTAACAAAAATAGCTCCTCTCAGAGATACTGGCAGTGTTGTGGCAAAGGGAACAGACACATGGTGAACCATGTGCTGGCCCTTAACACTCCTGCTTGAAAGTGAAACACATCACTTCTGCTAATATTTGTTGCCAAATAAATCACATGACCTTGAGCAAGTACAACAGGATGAGGCTATTTAACTCTTGGACAGGCATCTGTACCACAAAAAAAAAAAAAAAAAAAAAAAAAGGAACAAAAGTATCTGTAATAATAGTACAGTCTCCTAAAAGGTTAAATACTCACCCTCTGTTTTTTTAATTGGGGGTAAGGGGGTAAGGGTATAAGTTGACCTATGCGTGTAACTTAAATCCGTTGCCTGTGTTCAACCAAACTTTATGGCTACCCTTCACTTGTTCTATGATTTCTTAATCAAGATCCTCCCTGTAATTCTCTAATACTCTCCACGGTAGCCCCTGCTTCCTGCCCAGGAGACAGGTATATTTAAGCTGCAGCTTTTTAATATTTTCTTAATCAGTGAGCACCCTTCTTTCTCTCTTCCAGAAATTGTTGAAATCTATTATCTGCTTATAATTTCCTTTTCTGTTTTCTTTATTATGATGAGTTTATACCTTTTTAAATTCTTTTATTCTGATACTCATGGATTTTCAGGAAAAAAAAAAGGAAAGCCTTTGTGTTCATTTGGCTGTATTAAAAGGAAGACAAAAACTGAATACATGCAGAAGAATTGCTGAATCACACACACACACACACACACACACACACACACACACACCTTATTTTCTTAAAAAAAAAAACCTCAAAAATTAAAAAAAGAAAAGATCAGGAAAAATAGTAGGCAGTTAAAATTTGTGTTTTGTTCTGTTTTTCCAATAACGGGTTTCAATTTTAAACATCGTTATTGACTCACTGCTATTAAAAACAAGACAAATATGTCTTTATCCTCTTTCCTATGCAAACCCCTAATTTTTACTTAATTTATTATTACATCAGGTTGCCAACAGTTATAACAATCATGTTTGATTCTATAATATTGTTCTCCATGCTTTAAAACCTTAATTTATGAATTTAAGCAGTCAGAGCTCACCACAACACCTTTTACCATGATTTCTTCACCTATGAATTGTTTATTTTAAGAAATCTTCAGAGGCTGTGGTTATAAGCATATTTTTTTTTCAAAAAGATGTAGGAAGAAATCCTATAATTTACTGAAATTTTGCCTGCTTGATTTTTTTTTTAAAGGAAAACTTGACTTCTTTTAAATTTTTACATCCAGCTTCTGTTTTTGGCTAAGATGAAATAACGAGGACCAGACTTCCTCTTCTGCCTAAAAGCACGAACCAACAAAAAACAGACAAAATATGTGAAACAGTGGTTTTCAAGATATTGGACATCAGACAACAAATGAGATTGAGGCCATTAAACAAATAAAGTAAGCCTTGAGATTGTCCCAGGTAACTGCTCAGAGAGAGATTTCAGGTCATTGCTTAGACAGGCAGAGTCTTAGCAGAGCCTGGCAGTCTCCTTGAAATGAACAGAAGAAGCTGGGGACACAGTGAACCCAAAGTGGCTACTGCTCACAGGACAGAGTGCATGGGAGAGAGAGAGAGGAAGAGAACAAAGTCGAGAGATCTGCAGATCAGCAAGGTTCATCTCAGTCTTCAGCTGAGTACTTCTGATCAGTAAGTACAGATCAGAAGTGTAAGGAAAAACCCTCCCAAAAGGTCAGAGGCAACATACCTGGAGATCTCTCAGGGTTAGGAAGAGTTCCTGTCCTGATCATGCAGCTATAGATGAAATATTGAAAATCTTCATAATTCATTAGGCACTGGGTAGATTTCTCAAAAGCGTTTTGCTCAGTAATAGGGGAAAAAAATCCCACACTGTGCTCTGAATCAAGACTAATAAAGGTTAAAAATGAGACCCGAAAGGATCAAAAACTGTTTTCAAACAACTTAGCCACAATTCAAAACAAAGCTCAAGAATATTTATAGATATGCAAAAATGTACAACACCTGGCAAGGTCAAATTAGAAAGTCTAGAATTCAATAAAAAGTATTGTCACAAAAAGAATCAGGAAAATACAATCCATAATGAAAAGAAAAATTAAGTGATGGAAACCCAACTACAAATGACATAGATGATAGAATTTAAAATAAGTCAAGTGAAACCCACCTGTATAAAACACAGATGAAATAACTAAGTTTATTAAAAGAGTTATTTAAAAAGTATTCTGTATGTTCAAGAAGATAGAGGAATGATTTAGCATGTTATATAGAGGAAGATAGTTTTAAAAAGAGCCAATTCAACCTTTAAAAAATGAAAACTACATTGTCTGAGATGAAAAATACACTGGATATGGTCAACGGCATATTAGACATTGCAGAAAAAAGATTAGAGAACTTGAAAACAGCAATAGAAATTAGCCAAACGTATGCACAGAGAAAAAAGACTGAAAAAAAGTGAACAGATACTCAATGACAGGAGATGTCTTTCCTTATTGTTTTAATCTTTTAAAAAGGTGATTGAATGGTTAATACAAAAATAATAACAAGGTATTATGAAGCTTAAAACACATACAGAAGTAAAATTTATGACAACAATAACACAAAGACTAGCAGAGGAGAAATGGAAGTATACTGTTGTAAAGTTTCTGTAATATATGTAACGTGATGTAATATCAGTTGAAAGTAAACTGTAAGCACAGGTGACCTCATAGCCCAAGTCTTTCTCACAAAGAAAACTCCAGGCCTAGAGGATTTTACTTATGCTTTGTATCAAAAATTTAAGGAATAAATAATACCAGTACTATATCAACTCTTCCTTAAAGTCGAAGTAGATAGCATATTTCCAAATCCATTTTATGAGGCTAATATTACTCTGACACTAAACAAAACATTACAACAAAAGAAAAAGAAAACCAAAAAGTAATCTATCCCATGAAGATAGACACAAAAATTCTTAACAAAACTTTAACGAACTGAATCCAACCAGTGGAGTTTAATGTAGCAATCCAAGATTTATTTAACATTCCAAATTAATATATGTAATTCATCACATTAATAGACAAAAAATAAAAGTCATATGGCATATCAATTTATACAGGTAAAGCATTACATAAAATCCCACATCCATTCTGAACACAAATTTCAGCAAAGTAGAACTAGAAGGGAACTTTCTCAATCTGATAAAAAACATCTAGGGAAAACCTACAGCTAACATCAAACTTAAGGGTGAAACACCACATGCTTTTTCTCCAAGATCAGGAATAAGGCCAAGATATCTGCTCTCACCACTTCTATTCAACATTGCTATTGAGATTCTAATCAATGCAAGAAAAACAAATAGGAGGTTTTGCCTTCCATAATCTTATGGAATAGTATAACCCTACAGAGTCTTTAATAAAAACTACTAAAATTAATAGAGAAATTTAGCAAGTTTTTAGGATACAAAATCAATATACCAAACCAACCACATCCCAATATAATATTAACTGTCAAAACCTAAAAATTTTAACACATACCATTTTCCACAACACCAAAAAAACTTAATACTTACAGAAACATCTGAAAAAGATGCACAAAGCTGGGCATGGTGGCTCAGGCCTGTAATCCCAGCACTTTGGGAGGTCAAGGAAGAGGGATTTCTTGTGCCCAGGAGTTCAAGACCAGCCTGGGCAACATAGCAAGACCCCGTGTCTAAAAAAAAAAAGTAAAAAGGATACACAACGCCTATACAATGGAAACTGAATTTTGCTGAAGGGAACTAAAGGAGAACTACATAAATTGAAAAATACACTATATTCATGGGCTGGAAGATTTATCTTTACTAAGATGTTGATTCTTCCAAAACTGTTCTATAGATTCAATTCAATTCTAATAAAAATCCCAGCAGGCCTTTTAAAAAATAAAAATTGGTAAATTAGTTCTGAAATTTAGATAAAAATGTAAAGGGCCTACAATAACTTTTTCAAAGTAGAATAAAATTAATTTGTGCTACATGATTTCAAACTTACTATAAAGCTACAGAAATCAAGACAATATAATATTGGCATAAGTGTAGACAAATAGATCAATGGAACAGATTTCAGGATCCAGAAATAGACCCAAATATATGGTCAGTTGTTTTTTTTGACAAAAGACAATTTAGCAGAGAAAGAACAGGCTTTTCAACAAATGGTGCTGAGACAATGGGACATGCATATGTAAGAAATGAACTTCAATCTATTCCTCACACCAAACACGAAAATGTTCTCAAACTGGAATATAGACCTAAACTGAAAACTTAAACTATAAAACTTTCAGCAGAAAACATAGAATCAAATCTTTGTTACCTTGGTTAGGCAAAGATTTCTTAGATACGACACCAAACACATGAGAAAAATGATATACAAGATTCCATCTTATTTTCATAAAGCTGAAAAGACAAACTACTAACTGGAAAAGAATATTTGCCAGTCGCATATCTGATAAAAGACTTGTGTCCAGAATATATTAAAAATACTCAAAACTCAATAATAAGAAAGTGAACAACCCAATTAAAAATTGGGCCAAAGATTTTAAGAGACACTACACCTAGGAATATTTATGAATGACAAATAAGCATATGAAAGATGCTCAACATAGTCATCAGAGAACTGAAAATTAAAACCACAGTGTGATACGCCTGCACAACTATTAGAATAGCTAACATTAAAAAGACTAACTCTGACAAGTGGTGGCAAGAACGTGGATCAACTGGAATTATTGTTTAAAATGGAACAACTATGTTGGAAAACAGTTCAGCAGTTTCTTAAAAAAATTAAACATACATCTACCATTTAACCAGTCATTCCACTTGTATGTTCTTACTCAAGAGAAATGTAAGCATATATCCATACAAAGATTTATATTCAAATGTTTACAGCAACTTTTTTGGTGACGGCTGGATTTGGCAGCAACACACATGTTCACTAATAGGTGAATGGATACATTATGGTATATACAAATCATGGGATAATAAAAAGAAATAAACCATTAATATACACAGTAAGTTGGATGAATCTCAATGTGATTGTGCTAAGTGAAAGAAACCAGTCCAAAACTGAGTGCATACTGTATGATGCCACTTATATTCTAGAATTGTAGAAATTACAAACTAATCAATAATGATAGAAAGCAAATCAGTTGTTGCCCTGGGAATGGGGTGGTGAAGAGAGATAGGAGGAAAAGATTACAAATGAACACAGGAAAATTTGGGGGGTGATGGGTATGTTCAAATTTTGATTCATGCAGTGGTTTATGTGTTTATATTATGTCAAAAATTATTGTGTTGCACACTTAAAAATTTTTAAAGTCTTCTTTCCCTCAGAATTTTGACAATCTTTTATCTTATCTTTAATTATTCAGTAGACTTTTATAAAACCATCCCTTATTTTAGGGAGATCTTTTTGCTGAAAGAGGTCTGAGGGTATATATTTAGCTCATAATTTCTGTTCTTATAGATAAATTTTCAATATTTCACAATATTTAGTAGATATGATTTATGGTTCTAGAGGGTTTCATGTTCATTTTTCTGTCTTGAGTATGATCTTTTTTTCGACTTTTTTGGGTGCTGTTTTGGTTCTCTGTTGATTTAATGAAGTCCAAGAGATAAAGTAAAGTAAAATGATCATACATGCACCACCTTTAAAATTTTGTCCTGGAAGATACATTTGTAAGACATTCTTGTGCCTGGAGAAATGATATGATTCATTGGTGTGATTCATACTGGACTCACTGGGTTAGAATTATTATCATAAAATCATAAATTTACTCAGATCTGTCCAACAGCATAACTGGAATACAGTAGAGCAGGTGAGGCAAAGCTACATCCTTTTCACATGTATTCTAAACTGAAAGAAAAAACAAACAATTAGCACCTAAATATTTTAATATCTGGATCCTTTCTTCCTTCCGTCCTTCCTTCCTTCCATCCTTCCTTCTTTCCTTTTCTTTCCTTCCTTCGTCTTTCTTTCTTCCCTTCTTTCTTCTTTTTCTCCTTCCTTCTTTCTTTCCTCTTTCTTCTTTCTTTTTCCTTTCTTTCTTTTTCTTTTTTCTTTCTTTCTTTTCTCCTTCCTTTCTTCTTTCTTTCCTCTTCTTTCTTCTTTCTTTCCTCTTTCTTTCTTTTCTCCTTCCTTCCTTCTTTCTTTCCTTTCTTTCTTCTTTCTTTTCTCTTTCTTTATTCCTTCTTTCTCTTTCTTTTCCTTCCTTTCTCCCTCCCTCCCCTCTTCCTTTTTCCTTCCTTCCTTCCTTCCTTCCTTCCTTCCTTCCTTCCTCCCTCCCTACCTCCGTCCCTCTCTCCCTCCCTCCGTCCCTTCCTTCCCTCCTTCCTTCCTTCTTTCCTTCCTTCCTTCCTTCCTTCCTTCCTTCCTTCCTTCCTTCCTTCCTTCCTTCCTTCCTTCCATCCTTCCCTACCTCCCTCCCTCCCTCCCTTCCTTCCTTTCTTCTTTTTTGCACAGACAAAACACCTGCTTGATTAGTCACAAGTTTATTAAGAATACTAACTGGCCACAAACAATATGAATCAATAATGTTGTGCTGTTGTGAGAGAGCTACCATTATTCTGCGTCCTGTTAAATAACTGTGAGGTAGAAGAAATTAGAATCAATACTTCTAGCAACATCTGTCAGACCTTTATTAAAATATTTGGTTCCATTTGAAAATATTTACTATGTACCTTTTACCCGTTCCAAGCTCTCAACTGGGCACAGATGATATAATGGGTGAAAATTGTATGCTCCCACCCTCACACTTTGATGTGCTAAATTCTTCTCTGTTACCTGTCCTATGTGAATTCCAGTGACTGGAAACACATTCTTTAAAGTTCCCAAGATCCCCATTTCTCTGTTTCAGAGAGTACTATCCAAACCAGTAGATGGGGATCCATATGATGCCTCAAGGAGTTCTGGGAGTTATACATATGGTGTTTTCCCGTGCCCCAGAGCTAGCACCTGATTCCAGGAGGGAGGCCTAACAAGCAAATCTCTCCTGATGGCTACTGTAATACTTTTTCCCAGGACTGTGAGAGCTGCCAAGATGACACTGACTCATATTGTCCCTGCGACCCTGCTTACCTCAGATACAAGCCTCGAAAAAGGAACAGTGTTAGTGAAGTGGAATGTTCCGAGCCCTGGGTACAAGAGAGTAAAATGGGACTTAGCCAGCCAATTAGATGCTAGAAATGGAGGTACTATTTCTATCCCATGGAAAGAAGGTGGGCATTATATTAAGGTAAGTGGGGAGCCACTTAAGAGATTTAAATGGGGAAGTTACCTGATCAGATTAGCGTCACTCTACTTCAAAAAAATAACCAAGACAAGATCTAAGCCAGCAGAGCAAAGAGAAACAGAATGACCAAAGGAAAAAAGTCTCAAAAGAGAGACTAAAGGGACAACTTAAATTTTGTCTTCCCACAGATGAAGATTTGCAGAAGGAGGACATGGAATTTCTCTATGGCTATCTAAGAGAAAATGAACTTGATTCATATTAGAAGAAAATATTTCTGAACATTACAAAGTCATTCATTCCTACAAGGGGGAAATATAGGAGTGATTCACCCTTGGTGTTGCTGGTCTCTATCTCTGGATACTTATGAGAAAACATCACCTCTAGTGGCCTCTACATTCACTTGACCCAAATGATGATCACAAATTAGAGACTCTTAGAAATTGACGAGGGCACTTTCAATTTCGAGGGACAGAGATGCACCTCAAACTAGTTTAAATAAGGGGAGATTTATTGGTTTACATAATTTAAAAGTCAAGAAATAGATTTAGCTTTAGGTATGGCTGGATTCAGAGACTCAAAATATGACATCTGGAATTGATTCCTCTTCATCTCCTTCCGCTGCTCTCTTTTTGTTGATTAAATTGCTCCAAGCCGCAGTCCCAAACTTACACCTTACTTCTTTAGCTAACTCAGTGAAATGATAATGCCTCTTTCCCAAGAGTACCAGCAAAATCTTGCAATGGACTCAGATTGTCTTGGTTTCAGTCAAGGGCTCACTTGTGAAATCATCACTGAGTTTGATTACCCAACTGGTTGTTTGAATAGTCCAGTTGGTCACTCTTGAGTCATATGTTCAGCCTTGGAACTGAGAGGATTGGGTCAACCTCACCTAAATTAAGGGTCTGAGTATGATGAAGTGGTGGTGACGGGTAATTCTCAAAAGTATCTTGGGGTGTTTACAAGAATAAAGGAAGGTATGCTAGACAGGCAGAATAAACAATCAACAATAAAACAAGACACCCTCTCCCGCCCACACAAACAGATGTCTACTCTACTTTAAAAGTCTCTTTAAAGTCTGTATTTACAGTTTGATATCTTAGAAGGGTGAACCTAGCCAAGAACATTCCTAGATACACTAAATTTTACTCTGTAATCATTTATGCCATTGCTGTCATACTCCAAAAACTTGTTTTAAACTTCCATACTGCACACTTTACAGGGAAATGCCACGGCATAAAGAAACTCACTTCTTGGCTGTAGGTCACCCAACAAAGTGTTTTCCTGTATGTGCTCTGGACTGTGAATATCTCCTGGCAAGAAAATAATGGAGCTAACTGCCTTCATCATAAGTGAGAAGAGCCATGTGTAGCTTATGTCTGAAATAAAAAACCCAGTGTACAACTTTCAAACAACAGATTGTCCCCAGCATTGGTGAGCCATGGGCAGTAACAAATGAAGCCTTCTCGGGCTTTCTCCTGGTCCTGAGCTGTGATCTGAACCAAGCAGAGCTGCAGCTGAGAGTTGCGGAGGCAGCATGCCCAGTTAATCCTTAGTGCTTGTGCCAAGACTGTCAACAAAGGGTCCCATTGTCATGGCACAGTGCGGCTAGGGGTACTAGTATGCTAGGGAACTGGATGGAGACCACCAACTCATTGACTGAAATGCTTTCTCCCACACCCGCTCCAAAACGGAAATCAATGTCTGGCACTTAGCATTCATAAGCTGTCCAGCAATACCAATCTCAGTGTGCACATGCTTGTGAGGAAAAAGAAATGGATAAGCTAGGCAGACTTCACTTCCAGACCTCAGAGGGGTTGCAAACATCATTGTGAAAAATCGATTTGGCAAAATTATGGCTGGTCCTGACTGCTGTTTTAATTGCATGCTGAGTTTGGCGATGATGGGTCTGATTTTTTTTTTCTTCATGCATTAAAAAAAAATAAAAGAAGTAGAAAGAAAAAGGATGAGAATCAAGAGTCCCTGAAATTTTCTTTTGAATTTTCAGCCTCAGCACTACCATGCTGGCTCTTTATCTTTATTCCTCGCTAAATGATTTCACTTTCAGTGTTGGAGGTTATTCTCTTGAACCATTTCAGACAGTTTTCTGTTATTACTTTAATTCTCGGTAAGCTGTTGGCAATTGCTACCAAATTGCTTCATGGATCAATTCTTCCTCCATAGCCCATTAAATTTTGCTTTTTTCTCCTGAGTAAGAAGTCACAAACACATTTGGTTACACCTGGCCAGTGAGCCATAAGCCCTTTACTCCTCTTTAGAACTTACTGCAATAGACTCACATTAGGATTTCTGAATGCCTCATGTTTATAGTCTATTGGGATTCACTGTTGTTATTTGCTTGAATATGTAACCAGGAATGGGAGTAAGTATACAGGGTGTCCTTGTATTTGTTAAATCCCAATAGTCATGTGGTAGATTACCAAAAAATGCCTACATATTAGAACTCTTTCTTTATGGCAGATGTGCAATGTGACTTTGCAGGTCCACTTGACAAGAAATTAGTCTCTTCCCCTACCCCTTAAAGGTTGGTTGACACTGTGAGTTGCTTTGACCAATAGCATGTGGCAGGAGTTATGATAAGCCAGTCTCAAGCCTGGATTTCAAGAAGCCACTTTGCACACCACAACTCACTCTCCTAGAATCCCTGTTTTCTCCAAGTGAGCAAGCCCAGCCTAGCATGCTGGAAGATGAGAAGCCACTTGGCTGAGAGCCATGGTGCCCTGGTCAACAATAAATCCAGCTGACCTGGCAGCTGACTCCAGACCCAGCTAAGCCCAGCTCAAATTACTGACCCCTAGAGCTAAGTAAATGGTTGTTTTAAGCCCTTAAATTTTGAGATGATTTGTTATACTACAAATATTAATTGATAGGATCCTTACCTTATTGTTTCTGGTGATTCTTGCCATTACTACTTTGTAAGTATCACCTTCTACCTTCCATACTAAACTGAGAAATCCTTGCTGTATACCTAGTTGGAAAATTAATGAAAATAAGATCCTATTACTATAACATTTATGTCTACAATGGTGTCCTCTGTTTTAACTCCTCTGTTAAAAGACTGTGAACAGCTAGCTCCCTGTTGCTTTCTGAATAATGCTCAAATGTATTGACTCAACATTTAAGGCCCTCCACAGTTTGATGCTAGCCTGGCCATTCAGTCTTGTATCTATCTCCCTCCATTTGAAAACTTTTTATCCAGACTATATGGACTACCTTACTTTCCCCAAATCACAATGCATCCCTACCTCCTCGACTTTGCTCCTACTGTTTCCTCTGCCTGGAATGACCTTCCCCTCATTACTGCATGAACAATCAAAGTCCATTTCAAATACTGCCTCCTTCTTGATGCTTTTCCAAAACATTCTAATCAGATGGGATGATTTCTTCCTCTCTTGGGATGCTGAAAGGCCCTGGTGACTAACACTCAGGGGTCACCAGAGGCATATCCTTCTTGGATATTCAGTGCTTTGTTCCCTGTGGTGTTCTGGTACAGGACATCACCTCGCCCATCCTTGTCAGAGAACTTTCGAGTGCTAAGCATGGGTCAGACTCTTTGCTGGGCACTTTATACACATTAGCTCATTTAGTCCTCTTCATTACCCTATTGGGTAAATGTTATTAATTTCAGTGTATAGGTGATAAAAAATGAAGCTCGAAAACCTAAATAATTGATCGAAGTTTCCACAAATCCCACAAATCCGGACAGCAGATGTGATATTGAATGTGGTCTTTCGCTCAGCCACTCAGATCTCCCTCACAGCCCCCTGTGTGAGGACACACAGAAGTTGGCAACTCAGTGGCTTGGAGAAAATATTGTCAGAGCTCTAACTTCGTATATTGTCTCACAGGGGAGTCAACTGAAGGGATGATATTTGCCTGATGGAAAGAGCCTACCCTGGAGTGGTTGGTCAGTCACACTGGGGCTAGGCTGGGACTTACTTCTTCAATTTCCAGTGCTTCATCAAGAATGTTCTGGGAGGGCGTAGTAGCTGGTGGCTGTCATCCCAGCACTTTGGGAGGCCAAAGCAGGACGATCACTTGAGACAGGAGTTTGTGACCAGCCTGGGCAACATAGGAAGACCCCATCTCTACAAAAAAGAAAAAAAATTTTAATTAGCCGGGCATAGTGGCATATGCTTGTAGTCTCAATCCTTGGGAGACTGAGGCAGGAAGATTGCTTGAGCCCAGGAGGTCGAGACTATGAGTGAGCTCTAATCGTTCCACTGAACTTCAGCCTGGGCAACACAGCGAGACTCTGTCTCAAAAAAAAAAAAGGATGTTCTGAAACATTTTACGAGTTATTAATATCAGACAGTGGCTCACCACTAAGATAGTTAATAAGCTACCCACTGATTTGCTCTAATTATCTGGGAACTAATAACTTTCTACTCTTCTAGTCATAATGAATTTCTTTCCTTAGTCAAGCTTGTCCATAAGATTGACTATGGGACATCCAAGAGGTTGGCCCTAATTGATCCTATTTCAACATGGCCACTGCTGTTGGGCCCAGGTGCTACAGAGCAGATCAGCAGCAGAGACCATGAAGTGAGAGGGGAAAAGCTTGACTTTGCTACTCAGGAGGTATAGCCAAGCCTCTCTACTTGGCCAGAATATAATAATGGCTTAGTTCATTTTTACGTTAAGCCATAGATTATTTTCTCACCAGGAAAATGGAAATATTTCCCTGTATTTGTGAGTGATTTCCTTCTTAAAATAGTAAAAAAAAAAAAAAAAAATTAACTTAATAGGCATCATGTTTTAGTGATATTGAAAGATATCCTTGAGAACAGAAGGGTGTGGATGCTAGTTTTGAATGGTGAGAATAGTAAGGCCAACTTCACAGTCCTTCAGCCTCAGGTACAGTGATCCTTCTGTTAGTCGTCCTTCAATTATGTCATGGGGTTGTGCCTGCTTGACAGACAGAGCTCACATGTGGGGTCTTGCATGAGGAGAAGAGGTAGGAAATTTGCTCTTGGACCAAGGTTCTTTAGGATGTAGGCTTTCTGATTACACCAGTGTTCCCACTGAAGTTTCCTGGGTCTCTATCTCACATAGAGTTTCCACCTTGCCATAACACTGGATACTGCCCCAGGGCACAGCACGTGTGCCTTGAGGACCAGAGCAAGACTCCGTTTCACCTGAAGAAATGGCTGGTCACTGAGAAGGCCTCTGGATTGTAGATTTATTACCACCAAAGGGCAGTCCCTAATTTGGGAAATGGTGCTTCACACCAAGTTCCTTCCCCACTCTCTTGAAAGTCTTGACTTCAAAGGAGTTGCCACACACTGATGGCAAACATGCTTGCTAACAGTACAATTGACACAGCAGATACCTGTAGCTCTCTGAATGCCTGGGTGTGCTAGGCCCACAGGAAAATTAGGCTTGACTTCTATTCTCCAAAATCATTTCAAGGAGATGATATTAATACATGACATCTGAGAGGGGGAAAAAAAGAAAAAACAGCAGAGAGGTAAAGCTTTTAGTGCAAACTGCTTCTTGTTGAGTTTCCCATGCTTCTTCTCCCTTCTCAGAACCAATGGAACTCCCTTGGGTTCCATTTGCATCCTCTTTCTGCCTTCCAGTTCTAATATTATAACAGCAGAGACAACAGCTAACCCATGTTTCTTTAACACTTTCTTACCAATTACTATGCTTTACACCGAACTAATAATCTGTTTGTTGAAAAAAGTTGTTCCCAGTGGTTCATGATGGGACCCTTACTGTGCGTTGTACATAATAGGGACACAGTAATTACTTGCTGAATGGAAGAATCATATATAGAGAGGAAATATAACCAAGTGGTTAAGTGCAGGTTCTTTAACACTAGCATGCTTGAGTTTGAAGTTTGGCCCTGCTACTTACTTGCTGTGATATTTTAGGCAAATGTCTTTACTTTTCAAAGTCTCAGTATCTTCATCTGTCAAATTAGGATAATAATACTACCTTACCTGAGGATTGTTATAGATTAAGCAGTAATCCCAGTATGTTGCATAGATTAACTACTTAATAAATAATATTGTTATCATTGTTATGATTATTAGTGCCAAGCATTATTCAAAGTTTCCTATCTCCATTTTATGTTCGCAATGTACAGTTGAAATACATATGTATGTATACATGTATATGTATATGTGTGTATGTGTATATATACATATATATGTGCACGCGTGTGTGTGTATATGTGTTTATATATACTTATTCTTCAGTGAAAAATCAAGGCTCTGAGAGATAATAAACTTGTTGAAGGTCATAGAAAGCACTGACTTGGAAGCCTTAATCCACAGCAAGGTGAAGGGGTGAGGAGAAAAAAGCTCTTTATAACTTATTTTTTAAAACACTGTGAAGTTTGCGGAAGGCTTATTATTCCAGAATGGGCAAAGGTTATTCTACACAGATCAAGGGGTCAATAAGTTTGGCTGCACTTGCAGCAGGATAATTTAGTTCAGAGTTATGTTCCCTCTGAAATCTCCTTGTGGAATGATAATGTTATTTCCCATAAAATAGAATACAAGGGCTCTCATTTCCTTTGTTAATGAAACCCTCTTTATTTCAGGCTACTCATCATACTAGGCACCTGCAGCCTAGTATGATGGATCTCCTTAGCAGTCTCAGGGTCTTATCCAAATTAGGGTCTTCCGCCCCTTCAGGTCTCCTGGAGTGGAGGTGGGGCATTGAAACACTCAAATACTAACTCTTTTTGATCAGCTTCCTACCAAACCACCTCCCAGATGCACAAATGCACACACTCACCTGGCCTAGATTGTCTTTGGGTACTGGAGTGACCTGGAGCTCCTAAGCTGTAACATTTCCTACAGCACCTGAATCTGGAATGTGGTCACTCCTGGTCCTTGGGCTTTTGTGTGTGTGGTTTTTTGTTTTTTGTTTTTTGTTTTTTTGTGACAGTGTCTTGCTCCATCACCCAGGCTGGAGTGCAGTGGTACAACCTCGGCTCATTGCAACCTCCGTCTCCCTAGTTCAAGTGATTCTCGTACCCCAGCCTCCTGAGTAGCTGGGATTACAGGTGTGCGCCGTCACGCCCAACCAATTTTTGTATTTTTAGTAGAGATGGGGTTTCACCATGGTGGCCAGGCTGGTCTCGAACTCCTGGCCTCTAATGATCCACCTGCTTTGGCCTCCCAAAGTGCTAGGATTACAGGTATGAGCCAGCATGCCCAGCCCCTTGGGCTCTTCTGTAATTGCTTCTGGTTAAATAAATTCTGGTCCAGGTGATACTTCCCAACAGCAATGTCTCTCAAGAGCTTCTCCTTGTTCACGGACCATGTGCAGGATGTCTCAGGCACTGATACCACACCTGCCCTTGTGGCGTTCCCACATAGTGTAGGACTCCTCCTAGCAGCATCCTTCAGTGACAGTGGATGCTGGTTTCCTATAGTATAGCAATGAACTGTTTTCCCCTCAACTGCACGAACCTTCAAGCCTCTGAGGTTGCCTGGAATCTTAGCGCCTATCCTGAGCTGCATCCCGAAAAGCTGCTTCCAACCAGTGTTCTAGTCTTCTAGTCGCCAGTGTGAGAGACAGTCTTAAGGAATACCACCCCAGCCTTCAGAATTGCCTAAATAATGACTTCAACTACTACTGCTAATGATAATAAGTTAGTATTAATAAGAGTTTCTGTTTTACACACTTCCCACCTGCAGACACTGTATTCATAGATTTTATCTTTATCATAATTTTACCAGATTGGTATCCCAATACCCATTTAAAGTATGAGGAAATCGAGGACCAGAGAGGCTAAGTGGCTTGCTCAAGGTTACCATTTGGTAGACAGCATAATAGGTATTTGAACTCAAATTCTTCTGATTTTAAAGCCCTTTCTTTTATCCTCAAACTGCCATTTGTTAAGTGATGGGTACTATGCCAACAGCCTTGTATATATTGCCTCACATAAAGAAGGGGCAGACAGTGGGTGCTGTGTCAACCCATCCTTCTGCGGTGACCCATGGCCAGTGTATCCCCCTGGCTCACTCTGAGCTGTGGGGGTACTGGGGAGGCAATCCTATCTCCTGGAAATACCTGTCAGGATACTGGCAAGAGCTTAAATTCTACATGATATTCCTAGTGTCTTCTCTGTCACCACCCCTCCCCTTTCCACACTTACAAGGCAAATCCCTGGAAATACAGCTTTTTCCTAAGACATGCAAACCAAACTTTCAATGTTGGCTGACCTAAGTTCCCTGAAAACTGGTCATGATGAATACAACTTACACTTGATAAACTGATTTGTAGGTCTCCCAGAAAGCAAGCTGAAGTCAAATCTAATAACTAGCATAAAATTCTAACTTTGATTATCCATGCATGGAGTGTCCAAGGCAAATACTTAATCCCACATGAGGTACCACATGCAAAAGCTTTGAAAAGTATGAAATATTCTACTAATGCCAAATATGATTATTCTTGTCAGTGCCACACTCACTCTCCCCACAGGTATGTGCTGAAGGAATACAAATGACTTCAGGACCTGTCTGATCCAAGCATAACTGGGAATGTAAACTTTACAGTGGTGAGGCCCAGTGATATCAGGGTAAAAGCCCTCATATAACAGTCAGTAAACCTGGTTCTGAGCTTTGATCCTGCCATTAACAAGTTGAGGAAATCTGAGTAAGACTCTCAACTCCTCTGATCTTCAATTCAATTATAATAATTATAATAACACATAAAAATACAACTGCAGCTACTATTTATTGTTGTATACCCACTCCAAGCCATGCATTTTTCTAAGAGCTTTGTGTATAATATCTCATTTAATTTTCCCAACAATCCTCTGTTGCATTATCATCTCCATTTCACAGATGTATAAACAGAGGCCCCAAGATGTTAAATGACTTATCCCTGCCCTCATAGCAAGTAAGGTAGGATCTAGGCCAAATTACATTTTCCAGTCATTCCAAAATAAGTGGAAATGATCTGGGGATATTTGTGCCCTGTTTCCATTTCACTTGCAGGAAAGTTAGCTATGGTTAGATTCAGAATTCCTAAAGAAAGAGGGAAAATCTTGTTAGAAGCCCACAGAAAGCAAACAGATTCCTAATGAGTGAAGCAGGTACATGACTGATTATGACATTTTCCTAATACGTGAATGGTGCTTTCCTTGTTTTTAGAAAATACTTTGTAGACTGAGGGTATTGCTACCAGAAGAGGCCACCTTGGTGGGGAAATGGAATATTGTACTTACCTCCTTGTGTTGTAGCTATTTATTGAAACCTCTCTGTCTCTCTTCTTCTAGGTTATAAATTCCTTAAGGAAAAGTACTAGCTCTCATCTACATCCCCAGCACCAGTCACAGGCTTGACACACAGTAGATCAATGTCTAGTGTCAGAATAAATGGACATGTGTTTGCAGAATGAATGAATATATAAATGAATGAAAGTCTGGCTCCTTGCCCTTATAATGTTTTGTTTCTTCCTAATAGAGCTAAATGACTAATTTTGTCCTTCATCACTTGGAGTTTAAGAAACCTGATTCAGCAGTGCAGAAGTTGAGTCAACCTTGGCACTCGTGTTTCTCAGCTATTGCAGGGTTTTGTATTGATTCTGATAAAAGAGTAGTGAACATTGTTATTTATGGTCACCCAGAACCCATTTTACCTTCTGTCAGAAACATCTGCTCCCAACTCTCAGTTCATGTGGCTCGGATTGGGTTGACAACCCTGTCTTCCTGCCAGCCTTAGGAGTGAACCCAGGGTCCAGGTATGAACAATCAGTATACTCACTCCCATGGCCAGAGTAAGTGCTTAGTTGATGAAGCAACACTTCACCCACACTGTCCCAGTCAATTGTAGGACTTTTGTTGAACCAGTAAGGAAAAACAAGACTCTTTTCCACTAGGGACAAATGTAAGCCTGTAGCTGCTAATGGCCACCTTACTGTTGCAAGAGAATAAATAGCCTGCCTGAGAATGAAGCCAAATTAGGTAAAGTTGTGCCAAGAGATGGGGCGAGGGAGAGAAGCATTCTTAACAACACAATTTATGTACTATTTCAGCATTGATTCATGCTTGGAGCCAAGTGTGCTACTGGGCTTTTGGTCATATAGTCCGATAAACAGTCTCCTCCAGTGTGGGGGAGGAACGTGTGTATGTGTGCGATCTGACCCCCAGCTTGAACTTCTGTAAGATACATTCCCATGTTTGTTTGGTATGATGTTTTAAGGATTCAGCCTAACTTGCCCTCACTAGGATATAGACAGCTCTTCTGGCCAGTGTCTATCCCATGCTGGTAGTTGTATACAGCCTGAAAGTCTTTATTATCCAAATGTGGGACTAGGGCACCACTAACTGAGTCCTAGAGTTGCTGTTTTGACACATCCTAGTGGAAATAACTGGCAGTTTTTCAATAAAGATATAGAGGTATGGCCTAATAACCTCTGGAATTAGGTAGAGCAGGGTTCAAATCTCACTTTGATTACTCAGAAACTATGTAACCTTAAGCAAGTTGCGTTATCTCCATGAAACTCAGCTCTCTTTGCTGTAAAATGGAAATATAAATGTCCACACTGCAAGATTGTTACAAGAATTAGAGGACACAAATGTGTAAATGAGTTGAGCTTGGCAACACATAGTAAATGCTTCATAAATGGTAGCTCTTACTTTACTTTTTTATAAAGTTTAAAGACAATCTTTTTTGTATCCACCTATTTATTTATCTGTCTACCTGTCTGTATATCATCTGTCTGTCTATCTCCTCAGTAGTTCCTCTTGAAGCTGTATACTTACTGTTGTATGAAAAACAGATACCAGGTGCATTTGGAGAGAAAACACTATCATAAGGAATGACCTCTATGATAGACTGTATAATTACTAAGAATTTCAGAAACTGGAGGAGGTCAGGTATATGTATGATGTTAACTTCAGAAGGAAAACAAAACACCCCAAGGTTTGTTTTTGTTTTTTAATTGAGAACACTTAGGGAGAAAAATAAAGATCTTACAATTCATATGACACCAAATAATGTACGTGAATACAAAAAAATAGGGGAAACCATTTTAGATTTTATTAAAAAGGATTAGAGGAATATAGATAGGACTTCTCGATATGAAACCAGGTAAATCAATAACACAAGTAAACAAATATGTGGAAGGCTTTATTACACCAATTTATTTACACATATGTGATATTGTACTGTGAATGTTTTAAAAGGCAGGGATGTAACATAGAAGCTGGTAAAAATAGTCTCTGGTGCAGTTTTTTGGAATGGAAAAAATAAAGATAAAAATCATGGAGTGAGGCCAGGCGCAGTGCCCATGCCTGTAATCCCAGCACTTTGGGAGGCCAAGGCAGGTGGATCACTTGACGTCAAGAGCTTGAGACTAGCCTGGCCAATACGGCGAAACCCTGTCCCTACTAAAAATACAAAAATTAGCCTGGCATGGTGGAGGGCACCTGGGTCCCAGCTACTTGGGAGGCTGAAGCAGGAGGATCACCTGAGCTTGGGAGGGGAGGTTGCAGTGAGTCGAGATCATGCTTCTGTACTCCAGCCTGGGCAACAGAGCAAGACCCTGCCTCAAAAAAAGAAAAAAATGGAGTGAAAAGATTTTTTAAAATTTTTGTAGAAAACAAATATTAAGGAAATAATAATAAAAGGATATGCTGAGAAAGCAATGTTTCTAAAGATGCGAAGATTCTTAAGAAAGAACTAGAATGGTTGGCAGAGGCAGTAAACCACAAATTAAGTGACTAAAGACCAACTTGCTTTATTGGATTCTTGAATTTGCTTTGGAGGAAACACCCTCTGACCTGCAGAAGAGATTATGTGGAGAGAAAAACAGAAGTCCAGGTTTGGAAGGTGGCAAAGAGGTAATCAAAGGAAAAACCACCTAAGGAAGAGTGTTAAGATCACCGGAGGAAGTATGAAGGAGTCAATGGAGAAGAGATGGAGAGAATCTGGAAAAGCGAGAGAAATGGGGCAGAGAAGAGTAAAATGGGAAAAGAGCCGAGAAGAAAAAGGACTGACCAAGAAGCAGGGGCTCAGGATAGGAGAATATACCTGTAAGTTAGTTTAGCATTTCCCAAAAGTTCTTTTCAGCAGGACCCAAGATTCACAGGGTGTTCACAGGTGCTTGCAGAAGGAAAGGAGTGTCTACGGTCAGATAAGTCTATTTGAGTTGTGTGAGTTTCTTCCTGCAGGATGTTTTGGGAATCTTTTTAAAGTGTTGTTGGGTTCTGGTTGGAGTTAGTGTTTGAAAAAAGTATTAATAATAAAAAGTACAGTGTTGTTGGGTGAATATCTAAAAGAGGAGTAGAAGAACAAATAATGGAGCCTTTCACCAAAATAATTTTTCCAGGGAATGCTGTGTGTGTGTGTGTGTGCGTGTATGTGTGTGTGCTTGAGAGAGACAGAGAGGGGGAGAGAGAGAGAGAGAGACTCAACTCTTTGATCAGTGTTCCTCTCACCTGTCATTTCAGAAGGGTTCCCGAATCATACTGCTGAGATAAAATTTTACCCCACATACATTTTGGCCATGGGAAAAATGTTCCACCACTGACCATAGCATCATCATAAGACTGCGGAATAGACCCTTCATCCTCTGGTACTCCATCACCCAGACACAAATATCAGTAATACCGTGGTCATCAACTATGCCACCAGGACAAACTTGAAAGTGAGCTTTAATGTCTAACGCACTTCCAGCTTCCCACTTGGGAAGTGCTTACTCTAGTAAGCACTTAATTAATTAACTAATTAATTTTTAGAAACTGGGTCTCATTATGCTCTCCAGGCTGGCCTCGAACTCCTGGGCTCAAACAATGCTTCCACCTCAGCTTCTCGAGTAGCTGGGACTACAAGTTTGTACCACCACGCCCTGCTTTCACCTAATCTATTAATACATTTTAACTAATGTGCTTAAATGATAGCCTCATGGTCTAACACCACCAACAACAGAAACCCTTTTTCTCGTGCCTCAGAATTGGAATTTTCTCAAGTAATTGATTACCTTGTGGGAAAAAGGGAATGAAAAGTGGGCACTCTCCTAAGAACCCTACTGATTAAGAGATGAGGGCTTTGCAATTGAAACCAGGCTCCTTTTGCAAATGAGGCTGGATTTCATCTCCATTGCCTCTGGCCCTCTCTATCATCCCTTTAAATGTCATATCTGCCTGCATCACTCAATATGTTTTGCATAGGTCAAGATTTTTCCCCAGCTCAGCTGAGGAGGGATAGTCTTGGGCACTAAGGATTCATCATATTTATAGATGTTGAATGTGCTCAATGTTGGAAAGAAAAGCTACAAAGAAATGCTTTTAGAGAAGGGTGTCTGAAATCCTTTAATCCCAGGAATTTAGTCCTGAGAAATATTTTGAATGCCATCCTGGGGCTCCTTTTAGGGGCTTCAGAGAAGGGGCACTACTGACTGGTTAGTAAAAATCGCTTGTTAATGGTTATGTGGCTGCTGTATGATTATTACTTTCCTTTTTTTATTGGGCATAAATGTCATCAGGTATGCACAGCTCATGGTGCAGATGCTGATGGGACATCAATCTAGATTATTGGATGGGAGATTGAGCAGCAATCTGCTGCTTAACTGACAGATGTGTATAGCTGAATTCACAGAATGTTTCATATCTAGTGCGTGTTTCTATAGGAAAGTTATTCTTGAATCCTTTCCTATTTCCCCCTCAAACGTTAATTGATGTGTTGTGTTTAAATCAAAACTCTAAGTTTTGTTTGCCGAGTTAACTCTCCCAGGATATCTATTCCCAGGAATAAGAGGTGAGTGCTTTGCCTTGAGAATTAATCTAAGAACTCAAACAGAACCTTTTCCAGAGGCAGGAAAATTGACAGAAAATGACGGGTGAGACACAGCTTACTATCAGAGTAATCATCTTTAGTTGTGGGAAGGGAGGTGGAGGATGAGAATGATCACCATTAAATAAAACAGGAATCATGGAGAATGCATTTCTGGGAGCACATTTTGATGGAGATGCCTCATCAACTGCCAAATCTCTCGGCAGCTTTGCAAGATCATTCTGCAAATGGTCATTGCGGTCCGGATTTCATCGTTTCACATTTGCACCTTGCAGCTTTTAAGGGCCATTAGAACCTAAATACTGCCCCATCGAAACTCAACCTAAAAGGGGTGATTGCCAGCAGCCAGATAGATCGTGGAATCTCAGCCTTTGACAGTTCTTAACAGGTAAATACTTTTGTTTATGAGAGAAAATGATGATCTGGAAATGTCGATGGTCTAAAGCTCTGACTGCATCCCTGAGCAGTTGGAAATTTGACATTGACTCCTATAGCAATCTTATGATACCATCACTTTCCCGGGGGATGAACTTGAATATCAGAGACCTCATCTTTTGAAAATTTTGCATAATATGAGGCATTAAAATTAAGTCTGGTGTTTACTGTTCAGTTCTTACACAGATATTCCCAGATTCACAGCAAGATATTATTTCCCTTAGAAATGCTTTCTGTCCCTGCCAGTTACTGAATGCAATCAGATAGCTTTTGCGTGGGCTAGCATACCAATTAGAGGCCTTGTCTAGGTTACGTGTGATGTATTCCCTTCTAAACTCAATGGCTTGTCTGCAGATAAACACATATAAAGAAGACAAAGCCCAATTCCCAAATCCCTTGAAACTATTTTGTTCTTAAAATTATGTGTGTGTGTGTGTGTATATATATAATATTATATACATGTGTATATATAAATTTTAATAATATGTGTATATATGTATTCAAGGTAGAAAGAAAAATAGCCATAAAACATGGCAAATAAAAGAAGATTAATGAGGAAAAAAATCTGACAAAAATATTTAATTAGAATGGAATGGCTTGGCCCTATTATCTTGTATTATTATACATCTTGTCATTAACCAAATCTGTAGCTAAACTGTGAGCATTTGTCTTCATTATATAGTAAAATGGTATAATGAGCAGGTTCCAAACAATGAATAAATGCCCTGAAATGATCATAAGTCTGGAGAATGAGAAACATTTTCATTTCCATTCAGTGTGGTCTGGTAGCTGGAGCTTAGCCTTGCTTTAAAAGGCAATGCAAAAGGAATTCATCTATGTTTAAAATTGTGGATAGGTACATAAAATTAAGGTGTCTTGTAATGTGACATCCTATAAACTTGGCATCTACTAACTTGATCTCTGCCGTGAACTCACCATGAGGCCTTTTCAAATTAGTTTCCTCATCTGTCAAATGTGATGAATTTCTATCATCTCAAAGGTCCCTTCTGGTGCTAATATTCTGTGTTCAAGAAAATGATATGAATTGTTAATTCTTGTTTGGGGTCTAGTTTAACTGATATGCAGAAAGCCATTTTTCATTCATTCATTCATTCACTAAGAGTGCATTGAAGCGTTCATAGAGTGCCAGGTACAAGTGTTAATTGTCCAGAGATAAAAATTCTGCTCTTCCGCTAGTTCTGTGATTCCACATCCTAGCTGCACATTGGATCAGCTGAGGAAACATTTTAAAACTCTGATGCCTGGTCCCCGGCCCCAGAGAGTCTAATTAAATAGTTTGCAATAAGGCCCCATTCTAAAGTGCTGCCTGGTTTGAGAAACTTCTGACCTAGTGGAAGATGCAAAAATAACAGTACATTCTACTGTAGTGAAGTGTGGTTTCTTTTAAAGGAACACCTTCCACCCTTTGCCTGCAGGATCCTTATTGGACCACATCTGCCAGCTCCTTTATAGTTTCTCTGATTTCACTCCTCATTCTTCTTTTCCTACACTAGCAGATGTATTGCTTCTACGTATATTTATGCACACAAAGAACATCACACTCAGTGAGAGAAATAGCAGGAATACAAAGGAAGCTCTTCTGCAAGAAGCAGCATTGAGATCAATTTTAGAAGATGAGCAAGAGTGGAGCTGGCTGAGAGGGAGAGCAAATATCCCAGGAAGAGAGTGCAGCATACACAGGTGCAGTGACGTAAGATACGATGGGAAAGCTCAGAATCTTGAGAAGGTCAGCCTGGGCAGAGCACAGAGAAAACAGCTCGCAAGACCAAGTTTAGGAATAAAACACTATGGCCGAGACTGCTAATGGCTCCCCATTATCCCTGAGTTTTGGAAGGGGATGTGTATAGACACCCAACTAACAACCACATTCCCCAGCTCCCTGGCAACTAGGGATTGCCATGTAACTAAGTTCTGGCCGATCAGGTTGTGAATAAGTGAGCAACTTCTAGGTTTCATCTCCAGGAGAAAACTGCCTACCTCCACTTCTTCTTTCTCCCTTCCCATGAGCTGAAATACAAAATGATGCTGGTGACTCAGTTTCAATCATGCTGGTGAACAGCATGAGAGGAAATGAGAGGTCAAAAAAACAGAAGAAATCCCTTCTCAGAATGATACCTGGATCACCCACCTACTCTGACTTATACCCCAAGAAAGAAATAAAACTTTGACCTGCTTGAGCAAATGTTTAATACTCCTTGTCACAGCAGCATAGACTGTTCCCTAATTAATATGCCACTAGAATTAAGTAACCACTAGCAGGTTACTTTCTTGGGAAGAAAACATCCCTCTTCTTGGAGTGGTGGCCTGTATAAATATCCGCTTTTGTGAAGTTCTGTTGTAGAAAGTATAACATGGAATTTTTTTTAAATCCTAGTAAAGAAAAATTTTCTCTGAATTACAGTTTTTAGTAAACTACCTCTGCCTCTCAATACAGTTTGAATGTGTCTCACGTGCCAGTTTCTAAATGTCTCAAGATTATAGAGAAAAGTTCTTAATTCAATAATTAAGTTTGCATTTGATTGATTAAAGCCCCGTTGTAATTCCAAAGATCTGTATTGCTGGGGTGGGGCTGGAACTGGCCTTTTGTTTAATATGCTGGGATATGATTTTAGTGTGCAATTCCCAGTCTCTAGGGTAGTACAAGCTTTCAGACACTTTATTGGGTTTTGATAGAGAATATTCAAAGAAGCAATTTCTAAGGGGAACATTTAGGTAATATGACTCAGGAGACTACAGAGCTAGCTACAATTTCAGATCCTAAGGGGAAGGAAATCACCAATGGAAACATAACTATTACTCTGAAAATAGATCTTCCCGACAGGACATAAATCAGAAGCGCTGAACAGACATGACCATGAAAATGCCCCTGGTGGTCCTATGAGACCAGAAGTGTTCACCTTAACATTGTCAAGGCAAAACAGAAAAGAAAACTGATTTACATGCCAGACATCTTCCTTCTGCTTCACCATATGTCACGTATAGATCTGCCTGCAAACATTTGGCAACTAATGAAAGGGGTCAGGTGTGTTGTGGGGTCTGTCTTCCCAACTCATGTTGGCTTCCACCTTCATTTCTTCAGGGCTGAGTGCCTTCATTCAGTCCTGCCTCAAGATTGGGTCTCAGCTGGAGACTCTCTCCTTCCAATCACTAAGGCTCCTATTCTTCCAGTCTCCCTTCTGCTGCCTTGGTTAATGTTCCCCATCAGCTTTCATTCGGAGTACTACTGTAGTTGGTTCCTAACTAGTCTCCCATCCACCCTTGGTCTTCTCTACTCTAATCTCATATCTCCCTGCTCTTTGTGGGAAGCCCCACAATGCCTTTGCCTGCAGGATTCTTATTGGACCAAGTCTGCCAACTCCTTGATAATATCTCTGTTTTCACTTCTCATTCTTCTTTTCCTACGCAGGCAGATGTATTGCTTCCCACTGCCTCTGGAAGTGGGTGGCACCATTTTCATTGGTGAGGGCAGCGGGGGTAAGGGAGATACTTTAGCCCCTCAGAGCATCTCTAAGTCAAGACTTTCTGCCCTTCTCTCATTTGCCCCAGCTCTTGGGGAGCCTCAGTTCTGCATCGTAGATGCAGCCAGAGTCCAGTTGCATTTGCTGCCCTTATAACTGTGTTCTCACCATTCAAGTTGCTTCTGTTCTCAGGGTAAGAGTGCAGATTGCCTGTGGATGGTTCTTACGAAATAATGAGCAAGACACAGTGGATGCTACTTTCACATGTGTTGAGATTCTAAGAAGCATTAATAAGTCTCCTCTCAATACACACACACACACACACACACTCACTCACTGACATACACACATGCACACACATCTCTCATTCCTAAGAACCAAAACATCATTTAAAACACCAAGGACAGCAATCGAGAATAAAAGAAAATTTAATGGAGTGAGTAGGGGAATGGCAAAAAAGAAGATGGAAGACAATGGCCCTCAAAGGCAATTGAAGAGGCCAAGACAAACTTTGAAACCTCAAATACTTCACAGTTTTGTCAAGAGCTGGCCCTGGACCCAATTGTCTGTGATCTATAGCCAGGGTTGGCTGAGTTTGGGTGGATCAATGACTGCCAAGACTCCTACCATTTGTAATAGCCCCAAACTCTCTTAAAAAGGTGGGCTTCTTGGTCACTAGTCCTCTTTCTCTGAATCTCTTAAGGAATGAGGAAGCAAGATATTGAAATACAAAGAGTACTGCACTGAGAATAAGAAAATTTGTCTTTCAGTCCCAGCTTTCCCGTTTATTTCCCTGGTGCCCCTGGAAAAGTCACTTACTGAACCTCATTTTATTCAGTGGCAAACATGAGCACCTACTTACTAAGCTAGCACAAGTCTCAATGAGACGAGGATGTTCAATCACCAGTGTTAAACTAGTATATAGAGATGTTCACCAGATACTTTATCTCTTCTCTCCTGAGTATCAGTTCCAATTATGTCAAATGGTAGAAGGATTATGTGCTTTGTCTCTCTCACGGGGCAGCTACGATGTATCATTAAGTAATGCACACTGACATACCTTTGCACATCATAAAGCACTATATAATGTAAGTAAGCTGTTTTTGTTGCTGCTCCTGCTTTGTTAATTATTGTTATAATTGTTGTAATGATTATTTATGAAGACCTGAAGTGTAATACACTGCTCTTAAAAACATTAATGGTCCTTAGCCTAAGAAATGCAGATACCAGGTTTGTAGGCAATACATGTCACTCCTGGGGGCTGGCCTGTCTGTATTGGAGACAAGGAAGAAAATCAATGCCAGAGAAGGGCTTGGGAAGGCCCTGGGGAGAAGAGTGAATGGAGACTGAGCAGGCTGGGATCTTTGCTCTTTACTCTGCAGTCTCTGGCTCTCTGGATGATGGAAGAAAACTCAGAGCTGCTTTGCTGGAGCAGGGTAATGGTAAGAGTACAATTGAAGTCAATCTTACATGGATGGTAGCCGCTGGCTGGTGAACTTCTACCCCTAATTCAAATCTCAGCTCAAACATCATCTATTTTAAATAGATATGATTTCTTCTTCTCTATGTTCCCGCAGCACCCCATGATTACCTCTATTAGTGCCGCTATCATACTGCATTATATTTCATCTATCCATCCATCCGTCCACCCATCCATCCATCTGTTCATTCATCCACTCATCCATCCATCTACATATCCATCCATCCATCCATTCATCCATCCATCCATCCATCCATCCATCCATCCATCCATCCATCCATCCATTCTTCCATCCATCCATCCATTCATCCATCTGTTCATCCATTCTTCCATCTATTTATCTGTCTATTCCTTCATGTACATATCCATCCATGCATGCATCCATCCATCCATCCATCCATCCATCCATCCATCTGTCCATCTGCCCCTTCTTCTATTCATCCATCCATCCATTCATTCATCTGTTCATCCATTCTTCCATCTATTCATCTATCCATCCATTCATCTACATATCCATCCATCCATCCATTACTCAATAACTATCTATTGAATGTCTCCCATGGGCCAGGCACTGTGCCAAGTGCTGAGGTTATCACAGTTGGTTCATTCACCTATTCACCTATTCCTTCCAGGGCCTGGTACATAGTAAATATTCAGGAGACAGTACAGTGTAGTGATGAAAAGCATGCAAGTCCTGCACAAGTTGCTGAAAACTTAAGCCTAATTTTCCTCAACTGTTACAATAGTACCTACCCCTAATGTTTACTGTAAAAATAGAAGTGAGATACTCACATAAAGCACTTAGCAAGGTACCTGAGATCCAGTAAGTGCTATATAAATGACAGCTATAATCATAAAAAAGCAACTACTTAGATTTACATTCCTAGACATAGGAGATTGTCCTGTCACAATGGATAGAGGGATCTCATCCTTTCTTTTTCTCTTTTCCCTCATTCCTCCCCCTCTTGCTCCCCATCACTAGTGCCCTCATGATTACAAACATATTCAGCAGCATCTTCCGGGACACTCTTGCACAAAGCTCAGCTGGGGCACAGAATTTACCATGATCTCTGCCAAGCCCTCCAGGTACCAGGTGTCCTCTATCCAATACTAAGCAACTTTGTCCCCCTTCCATTCTCACATGAAAGAATTACAGTGTCCCAAGGGACAAAACTCATCTCCAAGCACAAAACACTTCACTTTAGAAGCAATATTGAAACTGCCTGGCCATGAACAATGTCCTTTTTCCCAGGATTAATGTTTCTTTTTCATAACTGCTGATCAAATTAAGACTACAATGTGAGAAAGTAGAGGATGACAGAAAAAAGATGACAAAGCACAGAGAATTTTTTTGCCTCCTTACACAGCCAACTGCATAAGGCTAGAAGCTAAAGTAAAATTGAAAGGAAAGAGAAAGAAAGACCAAACTGATTAGGTGCTGGTATGCAGTTTAGAAAATCTGTTTAACTGAAGTTTTAAAAAAAGTGCTGGAGTGGTTCCTGCTGTTGAATTTGAAAATTTATCTTAGATAAAATTTGCTTTGTCACTCTGCTGCCCTCTGTCCTGTCTCCATTCACCCTAATGCTGGGTAAATAGTCACAAATGTGTCTCCTATTTCCATGTCCAGAGTCAGTGAGATGCTCAGCTAGTGACAGTCACTGTTCCTGGGCCATTAGGAAGAATCTTAACCCAAAACATGGGCTTTTGTTCAACTGCAACTCGGTTTATTTCAGATTCATCCATTTTGAGTTATGTGGCTTTGGCAAGTGTTGAACTCTGAGCATGTGTCACCATCTGTAAAATGAGTATAATACCTATCTCACAAGGTAATGAGGATTCCATAAGATACAGTATATTAATTGCCCTGTACATAGTAGGGGCTCCACAAATAATCCTTCCTTTCTCCTTGATGCCTGAGGCATGTTACTTTCGTTTTTGTTTTGATTTCTGTTAAAATGCAAATATCCATAAAAAGGGTAACTTTTTAAAGCTGTTATCAGTCATTTGCCCCTGAATAGATTTCAGATTTTATTTTTTTCCTGAATAAACACAGGCTTTTATAAAGAAGGTGAAGGGACAAATGGAATGCATGGGATCCCTGGAGAAGGTAACTCCTGAGTGTGGAAGAATTACAGAATCAGGAGAGTGGGAGTTTTATGACATCATACGTCCTTTAAAAGCTTATCAACATCCCTTCCTTCCTTCCTTCCTTCCTTCCTTCTTTCCTTCCTTCCTCTTTTCATTCTTCCTCTTTTACAATTTTGATGTTGCAAATGATGGTAGTGGTAGTATTGTCCAAATAAATTAATGAGAAGTCCAAAAAAGTGATTTGTTTCTCAAACACAGAATTAAAAGTGTCCTGGGGTTACTAGTAGCTGTGGAATGAGCCATAGCTTACTACCTTGGATATTTTTTTGTATCTCAACTCTTTGAGCAACTTTCAAGTGCTAAAGAAAGAAACATGCATAAACACACATGTGCACATGACACAATGTGTGACTCCATTTATTGACTTATTGTATACCAAGTACTAAGTACCTTATGCACATTATTGTTTAATTCTTGAAATTCATGTATAAATTGAGTTTACTTCAATTGAAATTTTCAGAAACTGAATTCAAACAACCCAATACAAAAAAGGAGAATTTGTTAACATATGGAACCCAAAACTCCAGAGCTGTAGCAGGATCCAGGGACTTAACTCTATCTCCCTCAATCTCCTTTTGTTTTTCTCTGCTAGATTCATGCTTTGGCAGGCTCTCTTCAAGGTTTCCAGCAGCTTCAGGTCTAATTCCTATATACTTAGTAACTCCAGCTCCCAGAGATCATCTTTCCCAATAATTTCCTAAAACATCTTTAGTAGGAGTCTCATTGTCCCACTCTGTGTCACATACAGGACCTTGAAACAGATCCCATGGCCAAGCGGTTAGAATGCTCTGATTGTGCGGTTGTGTAACGCATGTTTCTTCCCAAGAGCTAGAGGTGGGGTTATCCCCCAGAACCTTATGCCTTGAGAGTGGAAAGTGTGTCCTCCCAAAGATAATCAAAGAGCTGATACCAAAAGAGTGGAAATGGTGCCCAGGCTGGTGAAAACAAGAGATGGCCATTGCAAAATTCTAGGAGGTAGATATTATTGTCTTGTTTTACAAATTAAGATACTGAGGGTTAAAGAGCTTAAGTGATCTACTCAGAATCATGGAGCTGACAAATGACAGAGCCAGGACTTGAGCTGACATCTCTGCCAACTTTAAGGCTTCCACTTTTATCCAGTGCTATGCCACACAAACTAGAACTTGACACTGCATGAAGCAGGCATCCTGGTGAAGTGTTAGAAGAAGGTCTCTAGATTGAGAAAACTCATTTTTGTTTGTTTTTAAAGACAGTCTGAAATGAATGTCTCTCTGTCTCCTTTCTTCCTTCTGAACAGATAATGTCTCTTCCTATCTTGACAGGCAAAGCCTGTATGCAAATAAATTCTTATTAGTAAATTTGGGGTATATTTATCTGCTTCCAGCTTTTTTAATTTTTATTTTTAAAGAAGCGAGAAATTCTTCTCAGCAATGTCAGCTTTGTCAAACTGAAAAGTCTGAAAATCTAAATGTGGCAGCCAGGGGTCCATGGTGGGGATAGATTTTTTTTTAATTCATTTCTACATTTGTGTTAAGGTCAGTGTATTCATTTCACAGTAGGGAAGGATGAATTTTGACATTTTTATAAGGGTGATTGATTGGTTTGTGTCCATTTGTGAGACTCTACATGGCAAGAGGCCATGGCTAATGGAAGAGGGGAGAAAAACAGAACAAAACAACAACAACAAAAAAAACCTGACTATTTTTGTCAGAAGGCTGCCTATCACCATTTTGGAAGGAGCCCAGAAATGTTGAACATGGACACAGATCTGAGAAGAAGATAGACTGTTTGACACACATCAATTGAAGTACAAAGCGGGAGGCTATTGACGGGAATTTTATTTGAATTATGCATCCTGGCAGCCATGAAAAAGTTACCCATTTCCCCCAAATTTCCTACCACTTACTGATTAACCTTCTGTGTTACTGGTGAGGAAGCATTACAGAGGGGTGAAATTCACAAAAGGGTAGCATGCCGGATCCTCCGCCTGGAACTCTCTTGCCTGTACTTTATAGTCTTCATTTGAAGCTCAGTTCAAATGAACCTTCCTTAGGAAGGTGAGAGGTTTTGTGAGTCCTACACCAACACTATAGGTTCTGCCCTTTGGCCTCCACATAAGGATAATCAAAGAACCTATAAATTCTCACTTTGTGACTTCCTGGATAGACTCTAAGTTTGATGATACTCAGGGACATATATATCTGCCTATCACTCACTACATCACATGTGCTGAGCACAGGACATGAGATTTATAGTAGGCACTTTCAAATATTTATCGAATGAATGTATGAATGAATGACTTTTTAATCATTTCAATGTCTGTCTTTTGAGTTGTGGCATAAACCCTGATTCCTTTCTTTCTTTTCAAGGATGAGTGTGGCTTCATTTATAATGTTATTCTTACAGATTAGTGATAGAGAACCATAAACATTTAATGGGGAAGCAATTTCCTTTAAAAACAGAATAGTGTTCCTTGGGGATTCACCATATTTTTCTGTGATGACCACAGGGAAGCTTTCCTGTGAACTCCAGGACTGCTAACTTCTATAAATTCCTGTGCATCAGGCTTCGTTTTAGAAGGTGGAAGACCATTATATGAATGTCAACAATGGCTATCCCAACATCATCAAGCTGACCACTCTAATGATGGTGATTCCAGGTTTGAGTATTCTGTGACTTCACTGATATTTCCATGGGACCTAGAAGTGGAAATCACATGGTTCCATTGGCTCCACAGGCAGTTCTGGGAGTCAACATGTTGCATTGCTCAGGGATTCACTAGGGTCAAGTGACCCTAGAAGGGTAGTGTCTAATTCTGTGCTTTCTGTTTGGAGCTTTCACTTGCATACTATTATAAAGGGACACAATTATTAACTTACGGCTATTCCCATCTTGGCCCTCTACCACTCTCTCCCACAAAGTTCTGACTTGCTTTTCCCCTCTTCTGTTCTAATAACTCCCAGAGGGATTCCTTAAGTTTCTATGTTGCACAGTCTGAAACGTAGAGAGAAATCTGGGAAGTGTTTATGGTTTTAAAAAGGGGCTAAATCAAAGCGTACTCCTCAGAGGAATTGACATTGAGGGACAAAGAGTGTGATGTGTAGAAAGCACCTTTCTGCTTTCTCACATGCCTTACAGTGTGGGATGGAAGTGCAAAGAGAGATGAAATACGCAATCAGGAAATGAATGGGACATTCCTAGAAATGACAGGATACTGAAAAAGTAGAGTCGCTAGTAACAATTTCCATGAGTTATGTACAGCAGTCTGCTTTATGCTTTTCAAGAGAAATAGGATATTTGAAAATTCTGTTTAGAATGTGTTACTTCGCTTGGGGTGCTGGGGGTAAGTCAGGACCCAGACAAATAGACCAGGGACCAGAGCATTTCTGCAACTTTTTACATGTGTCACCAGCATAAGTGGGCTTGCTTTAGGCCCTGTCTTTATTCATGTCCACCCTTTCAACTTCTCACGTTGAAACTAATTCTGGGAATTCACCTGTAAACTGAGATGACAGTGGGATCTACACTGACAACATCCTGTCTGTGCACTCTCTCTCACTCCTCCTTGTGAATGAATAACTTGCAAACCATATCTTGTGATACAAGATCAGGCTGCTGCTGACTAGCCAAGTGGTCTGAATCTGACTTGGACCCTAGGGGGCAGGAAGTCCATGGCTCTTATTCTTTTTTTTTTTCTTTCAGGCGGAGTCTTCCTCTGTCACCCAAGCTAGAGTTCAGTGTGATCTCAACTCACTGCAACCTCTGCCTCCCAGGTTTAAGCAATTCTCCTGCCTCAGCCTCCTGAGTAGTTGGGATTACAAGTGCCTGCCACCGTGCCTGGCTAATTTTTTTATTTTTATTTTTTGTATTTTTAGTAGAGACGGTGTTTCACTGTCTTGGCCAGGCTGGTCTCGAACTCCTGACTTTGTGATCCACCTGCTTCAGCAGGGTTCTCGTTTTTAATGGCTGCTTCATAGGAACCTCATGGACTTGCCTCAATAACCCTGTATTTCTCCTCCCCAAATCATCACTTAAAATGAAGTATGCTTCCAGTCCAGTGTACAGCATGTCTTGTGCCCTTTTCTAAATGTGTCGGTTCCAAAATTCAGATGATAGTTAATTTGCACATATATTCTTCAAAGGTCTAACCTCACTCCTGTCTTTTTTATTAAAAAAGGCTTTAAAATATTATTTCTTTAATAGACAAATAAATATTATGCATAATATTTATGCATAATAACCACAGTGTACAATATGATGTTTTCATGTATGCTTTATGGAATGGTTAAATGAAGTAATTAACATATGCATTACCTCACATTTTTTTTGTGTGGCAAGAATACTTAAACTCTACTCTCTTAGCAATTTTCAAGTATACAATATGTTGTTATTAACAATGGTCACCATGTGGTACAATAGATCTCTTGGACTTATTCCTCCTGCTTAACTGAAATGTTGTATCTTTGATCAACATCTCCCCAACACCCCCTCCCCCAGCCCTGGTAACCACCACTCTACTCTCTGTTTCTGTGAGTTCATCTTTTCTAGATTCCACAACTGAGTGAGATCACAGAGGTTTTTTTTTTTTTTTTTCTGTAATTGGCTAGTTTACTTAGCTTAATGTTTTCCAGGTCATCTATGTTGTTGTAAATAGTGGATTTCCTTTTTTAAAAAAGCTGAATAGTATTCCATTGTGTATGTGTACCACGTTTTTTCCACTGAACCATTAATGAATACCCAAGTTGACTCTATCTCTTGGCTAATGTGAATAATGCCACAACGAATATGAAGCCGCACTCCTGTCTTCTTCGATGGCACAGCTGTTCCTTCTTTCCCAAACTCTGTTCATTTTCTCCTTCCCTTTTCACCTATAATGGAGTCTATCATTCCTTCTCTTTCCCAGAAGCCCTGCCTAAGGCAAAGAAGAGCAAACCACCAGAGAAGCTTCCCTTTCCATGGTTCAGCAACTATCACGGTATGTCACACATAGTAGATGCCCATTAAGTGTTTGTGGAATGAATGATTCTACTTCAAAAATTTGTGGGACTGAATTCTCACAGTATCAGGTGGAGTAGAGAATTAAGTTATTAAATTAACCCACTTTTAAGGTGCTCAACAGAATTGAATAGGGTTTTATTCGTTTGGACAATGAGAATTCTGCCTAGGCGACAGGGCAAGGTAGAGGACCCTGGTATTATCTTTCTGCCTCTTTCAGATGGATAAAGAAGTTGGGTTTGGATGACTCAAAGACTGGTTTAAATCCTGATTCTATCACATCTTACCTATGTGACTTTAGGGAGGTGATGCAACCTTACTGATCCTTATCGCCCCCATCTGAAAAATGAAGGCAACAATGCCTTTCTCACAAAGTTAATGTGAAAATAAAAGGAGATTAGAAGGTACAGAATGTGGCACCTGGTACATATTCAACAAATAGTCACTGCTGGTATTTATTCACTGAAAACTGTACTCTAGAATATTAAGAAGAAAATTGAGTCAAGTTACCATGTGTTCATTTCAAGGAAAACAATTTTCTTAATTAAAAAATATCTGTATTACAAGAATGTTGCTCCCACCTCTGTCTGCAACTCATCTTTTTTTATACTGAAACAGTCTTACAGTTGGAAAATCCAGACTCACCTTTCCTAGGCAGTGGCTAACTTCCTTTGTATAAAGTAACTTCTCATAATGCTCTGCATAACAACTCCTTATATGCTTGGAGGCCATTCGTTGACATAAAACTCCACAAAGGAAAATTTTCATTTCATTTAACGTGTTTGTTGTTTTGCTAGGCATAATGGAAATAGGTCTACGGTCATAAGTCCCAGCATTCTGGGCCATTGCCCACAGAGGAAAACCATCACTAACTAATTAGCACCTTTGTGTGGGCCTGTGAAAGGGCTGCTGTGGTTTTTTGTTTTGTTTTGTTTTGTTTTGTTTCTGCTTTCATCCCTTTGGCAAACATCCCTGGAAAGCTAGTCATAAATGCTAATGAAATTGCAATTTCTGTTGGAAGATGCAGTCCCAGAATATTTGAAAGCGCAAAAACTCTCTTTGCTGTGTGCTACATTGTCATGTATATTAATACCCTTGTGAAACCTGCTTTTTTATATAAGTTAATATCAATTTGAAGAGCATTCATCAAAAAATAAGCAGTCTCTGACTTTTCTCACTTTTCTCATCATGAGCGGGGGAGCTCATCCTAATCACCTAGTCGGGGGAGAGTACATGGTCTTTATCCTTTGGGTTTCAAGTACCTTGGTGATAAGAACTACAGAAATACATGGCTGGATAGATGTGAACTGTCAATCTCTCAAAAGGGAGATACATATGAATGCCTAAAAATTACTATACAATGATTCCAACTGACATGCTTTCTTAGAGCTTTGGCTTTGATAGGATGCAGGACCCACTAAAACCAGACAACTAAACACCAGGAACAAGCAATATAAGAAAAGCAACATTTAATATTAATTTTCCAAATGAGCAAGTCAATCTACTATGCTGATCCCAAGCAAAAATGTCCAGGGTATCAGCAGCCTGAAATTTCCACGCTCATCCTAAGACCTCATTTAAGGACATATGGAGGGAAACAAATATATACCATAGTTAATAAATGGCAAGAACATTGGCGGCACACTCTCTGAGAAGTGAATTGCTCTTGGTTGCTTCTTAAATGTAACAATTCCAGCGTACTCACCTATTTTAATTTTTTTGTAGTTGTTTATTCCACACAGCTCTGTTCCCTCACCTTATCTGTGACTGGTGTCTGATACTTTGCTATAGAGTTTCAGGTCTTGACAGTGTTTCCCATCACAGTGTGAGAATTTTCTATTTTCCCAGGCCCTTGAGATCGGCTCTGTCTTTTGTGAGAAGGAGGCTTTTAAAAGACAGCTGAAGTGGATAAGCGCAGCGTCTGGGCTCGCCAAGGAGGAGGCTGCGCATGGGTTGCCAACCGCGGCATTAGCCTTGCTCCAGCTCAGCTCTGGAATAGCTTGTTTTGAGGAGTTTGGCTTAAGCCTATGGAAATAAAAAGACTTTTCAATTCTACCTGTCCCTGGGATGGGCCCGAGTTATCATTCAGAGAGCACACAGGGGCCCCAGCCAAGAGGAAAACCAACAAAACTCATATTAATTGTAGCAGTCAAGTCCCACATCATAACAGTTTTAACAAGGTCAGACAAATGCAGCTCTTCCCTTCATAGTCCTCTGTTATTTCGTGGTTTATTTATATATTCAATAACACCATCAATAGCAATTTGAACCCTTCTCTTCTCGAGACACAGATGCCAGGGTGGACATCTGAACAAGGGTTTTTGCATATCAGTCAACCAGATCATTGTCCAGGTTAAGCAAGGAAAATGTTGTCCTGTGTGTAATACAAGTGAAAACCATTATGCAAAATCAATATCCCTTAAATACAAATGACTCTAATTAGGTTGGGACAGTGGAGGGACTGATCTATGAAGAAATAAACTAGCTTATTGCAATAATTATTTATTTTTTAAAAATAATCTTTAGTTAGGTGGCTCAAGGCATTTTGGAAGCTGTTCCTTATACACCAGAGCTGACTTCCTTTTACACTTCTGCTGTCTGGGCTGCAGCAGCAGGACTAATGTTCATTAAAAAACTGTTAGAGGTAGCGTAGGAATTATAAGCTGGCATTAATATGAGTCCAGGATGGCCCTTAAAGCATGGAGGGTATGTGGCCTGGGGGTGTTTATTGCCTGGTTCTGTGGGAAGTGAGGCATGGAAGGAACATTGGTATTATTTTTGGCTTAGGCTACAGAAAAAATTAACTTTAATTTTGTCATGCTAAACATAGCCAGCAAACACAAATGCCTCTATCAGAAGTATTACTTTCTACATGATACCACTTTGGCATAAAATCTTTGTTTTGACAGAGACATTTGTGCACAGAGCAATCTTTGAGTTTTTGCTATGGGTGAAAAGCAATCCAATATGTGTAACCAAAAAAATGCAAAAAGATACACATAATAGAAGACCATTATTACGTAGTCTTGCTCATGAAGGAAAACCTAATAAAAATGATACTGATGTTAAAGCACATATTTTAGCAGCATTTGTAACTGTGCTCTCCAATGAGAACAATAAATGTGCTTTTAGCTGGAGCCATAACTTGCTCAAACATTTAAAGTTCTCCCAAATCCAAAAGGAAATAATGCACGATAGCTCCTTGGCATAATGGTTCAGTTGATACAATGAAATGTTAGCCTGACTGCAGATTGTGGAAGTAGAAAAGGCTTCAGCATGGATGTGAAAAGGGCCGCGTATTTCATCTTGGCCCTGAATGGCATAAAAAGAAGAACACGAGAGAGAGACAGGAGACTGGAGGAAGGCTAAACGCTATAGGCACATATGCATTCTGGAAGGCAGTATGATAAGCAGCTTCTGAAATGGTCCTTCACTGTCCCTGCCTCCTGGTTTTCACACCCTTGTGTAATTTCCTCCCCTTGGGTATAGTGGCTCAATTCTAATGAATATAATATGGCAGGAAAGACAGAATGTTACTTCCAAGATTGGTTAGCAAAGAGGCAGTAACTTCTGTCTTGCTTGCACTCTCTCTGGTATTTCCTGCATGCTTCAATAAAGCCAGCTTCCATGTTGAGAGCTGCCTATGGAGAGGCTTCGGTGGCAAGAAATTAGAGTGGCCTCCAGCCAACAGCCAAGGAGTGACTGGATGCTGCTCACACCACAGGAGTGAGCTTGGAAGCAGCTTTTTCCCCAGTAGAGAGTCTTGAGATGAGTACAACTCAGGCTGACACTTTGGTTGCCACCTGGGAGAGATCCTGAGCCAGATGACCCAGCTAAGCCACACCTGAATTCCTGACTCACAGACACTGTGAGATAATATATGTGGTTGTCCAAAGTCACTAAGTTTTGGGGTAAATTTTTTACCCAACTATAGATAATGAGTACTGTGGAAAACTGAAAATTCTGCCAAATCATGCATCATTTCTGGAATGACTCAACCTCAGTATCCCTCTTTTCAAAGGATGAAAGCAGCAACCACAACAATCTTGTCTATGGCTGGGCACATAGACAAGACAAGAGCAGGAGTTTCTGCACATTAGCCAACCAGAATTTTGTCCAGGTTACCTAAAGAGAATGTTGTCATGTGTGTAATACAAGAGAAAACCATTATGCAAAATCAATATATCCTTAAACACAAATTATTGGGCAGGAATGGGTTAGAAAGTTAAAGAAAAATGCAAGTAAGAGATAACAAAGTTTGCAGAAAAATCTAGACTAGAGAAACATAGAGGAAGCAATAGCCAAGAAGCTTCTCCTCTTAGAATAATAGTCCTGAAAGAAAAGCCAACATACATGTTGCTAATTGGCCTCTGCTACCTGGTAATCAGCAATCGTCAACTGAAAGGCTGTCATCTCAGGAGAGGGTAAGCCAGGAGAGGTGTGGAGGGCAGGGAATCTGGCTAGAAGTTTAGGACAGAGTGTAGCAATATAAGCAATATGCCACATCTGAGGCTTCTGTTAGTATAGAACAGTGTTCAGAAAAGTTTTGCTTTCAAGAACCAGATATTAAATATTTTAAGTTTTGTGGGACATATGGTCTCTGCTACTGTAATGTAAAAGCAGACATAGACAACACAAAAATGAATAAGCATGTCTGAGTTCCTATAAGACAACTTACAAGAGTAGACTGCAGGCCAGATTTGGCCCACAAGCCATAGTTTGCCAATCCCTGATACAGAACAAGGTATTCTGCTGGTATAAAAAATCCAAAAAGTGGAATTGAGGCCAGGGTCAGCATATCCAAGCCAATCAAGTAGGCATAGATAAGGTGAAGAGTTTGGAATCAAGATCAGTAGGATGGCCCAGGGAGCTACTGTATCTGATCTTCGGTAGAACTCCTTGGTCAGAGTTCAGACAGGCCAAGAAAAGATGGGTGAGGATGAAGACCAGAGAGAATCTGGAGCTGAATACATAAAGAGCTGGTAAGAAGGAGAAAAGACTAACTTGGGTTCAAAGAGAAAACAGCATATGAACAATCAAACTGCTGAGCTTATGTTAAGTACCCTTCTTTATGGACAGATAGGGACAGGATATTGGCTAGATGCTGCCTCCAAGCAAAATGCGCTTGTACAGAAATGCGCAGCCTTCCCATTCTAACAAGCAGCAGTTTCTTGTACATCTTCATTTATCTCAACCCTGGAGTTCAGCCCCCTCACCAAAAAGTGCATTTTTTATACTCCACATGGGTAATTTGTTTCTACATTTCTTCATATTATTCAAAAGAGTAGTTTGATTTGGGACACTCCCTTTAGACTTAGAGAATAAGACTGTAATTCATCTTTTATGCATTTCTGTCTTGCCTGCCAAATGAAATTCAAATTGTCATTCTTTGTTCTGAACTAAACACCATCTTGAAATTGTTTATTCTCATTGTTTAAAATAATTCTGATTCTAGACGGCTCTTCTTTCTTGGGAGAAAAACATACATTTTAAAAATTAAAAGATTAGTTTTCCCATTAAAATATCTTTCTTTTAGGCAGAACATTGCTTTGTCAAAAATTGGGATGTCTCAATACTTTCTATAATATATTTTTTTCAGATAATGCTAGATGGGATATTAGGCGATTGTCCAAAATCAGAGTCCTAGTTCCAACTCTGCTGCTTATTTTCCTGTGTAATATTGGGAAAATTTTCTAAATTCATTTTGCTTTGTTTTACTTAATTGTTTATCTCTCTCATCTTTAGAGAGGAAAAGAGATACTCATTCCTGCTCTGGCTTTCTAGTAAGATTTTGTAAGGATCTGATGAGTTAATATATGCCAACATATGCTATAAATTATAAAACTTTTTAATAATGGTAGGTATTGTTATTCATCAAGCATTTATTTGATCTTATTTTATACCAGGTACTATGCAATGGACAAGGGTTACAAAAATGAGTAAGAACTGTCTCTTCTCTCCAAAATATTAATTATATCAAAGAGTTAATAATTAAATTAGCTAACATTTTTATAGCACTCACAGTGTTCTAAGCATTCTCTCTATATATTTTATTTAATCTTTACAGTATAAATGAGTACAATTATTCCCATTTTAAGATGAGGATATTGTCACAAAGGTTGAGGGGAAATTAGAAAATTTTCCCAAGATTATACAAGTTAATAAATAGCAGAGTTGGAACTAGGACTCTGATTTTGCAATCACCTAACATTCCATGTAGTATAATCTAAAAAATGAAATCATAAAAAAGCATTGAAATATTTCAATTTTTAACAAAGCAATGTTCTGCCTAAAACAAAAGTATTTTAATGGAAAAACTAATCTTTTGATTTCTTAAATGTGTATTGTTCTCCCAAGATAGAAGAGCCATCTAGAATCAGAATCATTTTAAACAAGAAGAATAAACATTTCTTAAGATTAAGAATTATTTGAGTTTAAGTACTCAAGTGACACATCTAGTAAATGGCTGGGCCAGGATTCCAACCTAGGATGTTTGATTCTACCAACTATTTGCTTCACTATTATGCTGTGTTGAATATTAGGTCTATGAGTATTTAAGTGGAAGTAGTGAGAAGGTCATTACTGACTTTAGGAAGTAAATAATCTGAAAGAAATGAAAGTAGAGATGGCCAGAAGGAATAAATATTTTCCTAAGGCTGTCTCATGGAAACAAGTTCCCTAAGTCTGGCTATGTGAAAAAAAGAATTACGTGGTCTGATGTTTGTGAAACATACTGATTCTTCTCAGAGAGTTATGACATATGTAGCCTGCTAAAATCTTGCTTAGAAGTTCTGCAGAAAAGAAATCTCTCTCCCTTTGTTTGGCCCAGTGTTTCCCACAGGTATTGTTCTCAGGATCTCTTTTCACTAATGCTGTTAACTGAGCTCTGTTGAACATAGCGTCTCTCTCAGATAGCAGTCCCAACATTTTTAGCACCAGGGACTGATTTCATAGAAGACAATTTTTTCACAGATTGTTGGGGAGGGATGGTTTCAGGATGATTCAAGGGTGTTGCATTTATTGTACACTTTATTTCTATTATTAGTGTGTACATATTAGAATATGTGTACATATTCTAATAATATTCTATTATTATAATAGAATAGGATATACTATAATAACATTGTAATATATAATAAGTAAAACAACTCACCATAATGTATAATCAGCGGGAGCCCTGAGCTTGTTTTCCTGCAACTACGTGGTTTCATCTGGAGGTGATGGGAGACAGTGACAGATCATCAGGCATTAGATTCTCATGAGAAGCACACAACCCAGATCCCTCACCTGCACAGTTCACAATAAAATTCATGCTTCTATGAGACTCTAATTCTGCCATTGATCTGACAGGAGGCAGAGCTCCAGTGGTAATGTGAGCAATAGAGAGTGGCTGTAAATACAGAAGAAGCTTTGCTCACTCACCCACTGCTCGCACCCTGCTGTGCAGCTCAGTTCTTAACAGATCACCAACTGGTACTGGTCTGTGGCCTGGGGGTTGGGGATCCCTGCCCTAAAACACTGGTGTAGAACTTTGAAGAGACTTGGGATGGAGGAGTATAGTAAAGTTGAAGTAGCTAAATAGGAGAGACAAAAGGCTGTCACTAGGGGCAAAGTAAAGAATTGCTGAAGAGCTTGTGAGTTCTGCTGGTCTTGAAAACTATCTCTCCGTCGATGATCATGCCAGTTGGCACCACTATGGCATTATCTGTAGCTGTGCTTAATAGTTAGAGAAAAGTGGTAGAGAAAGTAGAAATTTGAACTGATCCAGGACTGAGGACTGGAAAGGCAGATGAAGTAAAACATGAGAAGGAAGAAAATGAATTTACTAATATTTAAGAAGGAAAAGTAAAAAATGTTATTTTCTTCCATAGCCTATAACCTGTAATGTATTATGTGAAATGTAATGTATTGCCTTTAGAAATGTCATTGTATATGTAATTTGACAAAACAGAGAAACGTCTGTTCTCAATTTTAAGGGAAAGATCACCCTCTCCCTAAGTGACCTTGGTGTCCCTTACACGTTCCATTAGGGATGTGGCCAAGACTTCTAAAGCACTAATGCTCCAATGCCTCTGCCATTATTCTCAATACTTACAGTGAATTCAGGGATTCCATACCTAGGGAACCCCTGAATATCACAGATATACCTGAGGGACATCTCAGAAGCTGGGATAACAGAAAGCTAGACTGGAGGTGGACAGATTCCAGTTTGGCTTCCTGTTATCTCAGCTTCTGTGGCTGAGCAGATGACCTTAATCCATCATGACTAACGCACAGAAGCTGACTAAGGAAGGCGATTCACATAGCAACTGAGAAATATTGGAGTATGGATCTCCTGAAAGAGAGAAGGGAGCGGGTAGAGCTCAGAAAGCAATGGTAGGGGCCAGCTTCTCCCACTTGCTACTCCTAAAGGAAGAATGCCTTCTAGCATCTGGTCTTGGTTCAGTTAGTGAGCACACTTCTTCCCAGAGCTTTAGTTCTTAAACACTTGGGTTATAGGATTTCTTTACCTTCTTAAAAATGATTAAGGTCCCCAAAGAGCTTTTGTTTATGTGGGTTACACCTATTGATATTTATCACATTTAAAATGAAAAATGGATAAATTTAAAATATTTATTAATTTATTGAAAAATAGAAGCAGTAAACCCACTATATGTTAACAGAAATAATACATTTCTGTAAAAAAGTATATTTTCCAAAGTAAAATAAAATCTAGTGAGAAATGTATTATGTTTTTGCATTTTTGCAAATCTCTTTCATCATTGGCTTGATAAGAGATAGTTGGATTCTCCTATCTGTTCTTCCATTAATTTTGCTATGATTTATTGCTTTGGTTGAAGAAAATCTTGCCTGACACAGGCACATCATTGGAAAAGGGAGAGGCATGTAATTACTTTTTCAGACAATTGTGGATATTGTTCTATGATACTATACCAAAACTCAAAACGTAGTAGTTTCTTAATGGTTAGTTGTCATGTAGATACTGAAACCATATCAGTGAGCTCTTCAGGCTCTGTTACATTAAATTCATCTGCCCATCTTGTACTTTAATCAGTCTTTTATCCATGCAAAACTGAAATATCATGCATTTGTCTTTTGGAAAATATTGGTTCACTGAGATATGCAGATCTTCCAAATTTATTATGCAACATAAAATATTATGTTTACTAATATCTCCTTCATCTTGTCAGAAAAGTCTTTAAGATTTGGAAAGCTGTCAATCTTATGGTGGTCAATACAAGTTTTCCAAATTTCTAATTTTTGCTTGAAAGCTCAAATATTATCATTGACAACAGACACTGTCAGTGTTTTTCTCAAAATGACAGATTCACTTAGGATGACCAATCACCCCATTCACCCAAGACTAAGGGGCTCCTGGGAAAATGCTGGAGTTTCAATGCTAAAACTGAGAAAGTCCTTAGAGGCATTAATTTTTTAGAAAATATCCATTGAATACCCAACTCAGAATAACTGTAATTCATCTGTCAGTCATTCTTTTAAGTAAAACTGGTGTTCTATGACAGAAGTAACTAGTTCAGCTGGCAACTCCAATAATCACACTAGTGCTTCTCCCCCCAGTAACTCACCCTCAGCATGCAGCAGTTTTGCTCTGTGGGTGTTTCTCAATTAGTCACACAGAGTCCTAAAAGGACAATGCAACTCAAGGGCCAATGTTTAATAAAGATATGAATTTTTATTGCGTCATCAAAGGAATTATTAAATAAAACTGGTTTTTAAAAAATGTACATGTGTCTTTATAGCAGCATGATTTATAATACTTTGGGTATACACCCAGTAATGGGATGGCTAGGTCAAATGGTATTTCTAGTTCTGGATCCTTGAGGAATCGCCACACTGTCTTCCACAATGGTTGAACTAGTTTACAGTCCCACCAACAGTGTAAAAGTGTTCCTATTTCTCCACATCCTCTCCAGCACCTGTTGTTTCCTGACTTTTTAATGATCGCCATTCTAACTGGTGTGAGATGGTATCTCATTGTGGTTTTGATTTGCATTTCTCTGATGGTGAGCGATGATGAGCATTATTTCATGTGTCTGCCAGCTGCATAAATGTCTTATTTTAAGAAGTGTCTGTTCACATCCTTTACCCACTTTTTGATGGGGTTGTTTGTATTTTCTTGTAAATTTGTTTGAGTTCTTTGTAGGTTCCGGATATTAGCCCTTTGTCAGATAAGCAGATTGCAAAAATTTTCTCCCATTCTGTAGGTTGCCTGTTCACTCTGATGGTAGTTTCTTTTGCTGTGCAGAAGCTCTTTAGTTTAATTAGATCCCATTTGTCAATTTTGGCTTTTGTTGCCATTGCTTTTGGTGTTTTAGACATGAAGTCGTTGCCCGTGCCTATGTCCTGAATGGTATTGCCTAGGTTTTCTTCTAGGGTTTTTGTGGTTTTAGGTCTAACATTTAAGTCTCTAATCCATCTTGAATTAATTTTTGTATAAGGTGTAAGGAAGGGATCCAGTTTTAGCTTTCTACATATGGCTAACCGGTTTTCCCAGCACCATTTATTAAATAGGGAATCCTTTCCCCATTTCTTGTTTTTGTCAGGTTTGTTAAAGATCAGATGGTTGTAGACGTGTGGTATTATTTCTGAGGCCTCTGTTCTGTTCCATTGGTCTATATATCTGTTTTGGTACCAGTACTATGGTGTTTTGGTTACTGTAGCCTTGTAGTATAGTTTGAAGTCAGGTAGCATGGTGCCTCCAGCTTTGTTCTTTTGGCTTAGGATTGTCTTGGCAATGTGGGCTCTTTTGGTTCCATATGAACTTTAAAGCAGTTTTTTCCAATTCTGTGAAGGAAATCATTGGTAGCTTAATGGGGATGGCATTGAATCTATAAATTACCACGGACGGTATAGCCATTTTCACGATATTGATTCTTCCTGTCTGTGAGCATGGAATGTTCTTTCATTTGTTTGTGCCCTCTTTTATTTCATTGAGCAGTGGTTTGTAGTTCTCATTGAAGAGGTCCTTCACATCCCATGTAAGTTGGATTCCTAGGTATTTTATTCTCTTTGAAGCAATTGTGAATGGGAGTTCACTCATGATTTGGCTCTCAGTTTGTCTATTATTGGTGTATAAGAATGCTTGTGATTTTTGCACATTGATTTTGTATCTTGAGACTTTGCTGAAGTTGCTTATCAGCTTGAGGAGATTTTGGGCTGAGACAATGGGGTTTTCTAAATCTGCAATCATGTCATCTGCTAACAGGGACAATTTGACTTCCTCTTTTCCTAATTGAATATCCTTTATTTCTTTCTCTTGCCTGATTGCCCTGGTCAGAACTTCCAACACTATGTTGACTAGGAGTGGTGAGAGAGGGCATCCCTGTCTTGTGCCAGATTTCAAAGGGAATGCTTCCAGTTTTTGCCCATTCAGTATGATATTGGCTGTGAATTTGTCATAAATAGCTCTTATTATTTTGAGATGCATTCCATCAATACCAAATTTATTGAGAGTTTTTAGGATGAAGAGCTGTTGAATTTTGTCAAAGACCTTTTCTGCATCTATTGAGATAATCATGTGGATTTTGTCTTTGGTTCTGTTTATATGCTGGATTACATTTACTGATTTGCGTATGATGAACCAGCCTTGCATCCCAGGGATGAAGCCCACTTGATCATGGTGGATAAGCTTTTTGATGTGCTGCTGGATTCAGTTTGCCAGTATTTTATTGAGGATTTTAGCGTTGATGTTCATCAGGGATATTGGTCTAAAATTCTGGGGTTTTTTTGTATCTCTGCCAGGCTTTGGTATCAGGATGATGTTGGCCTCATAACATGAGTTAGGAAGGATTCTCTCTTTTTCTATTGACTGGAATAGTTTCAGAAGGAATGGCACCAGTTCCTCCTTGTACCTCTGGTAGAATTCAGCTGTGAATTTGTCTGGTCCTGGACTTTTTTTGGTTGGTAGGCTATTAATTATTGCCTCAATTTCAGAGCCTGTTATTGGTCTATTCAGGGATTCAACTTCTTCCTGGTTTAGTCTTCGGAGAGTGTATGTGTCCAGGAATGCACCCATTTTTTCTAGGTTTTCTAGTTTATTTGCGTAGAGGTGTTTATAGTATTCTCTGATGGTAGTTTGTATTTTTGTGGGCTTGGTGGTGATATCCCCTTTATCATTTTTTATTGTGTCTATTTGATTTTTCTCTCTCTTCTTCTTTATTAGTCTTGCTAGCGGTCTATCAATTTTGCTGATCTTTTCAAAAAACCAGTTCCTGGATTCATTGATCTTTGAAGCATTTTTTTGTGTCTCTATCTCCTTCAGTTCTGCTCTGATCTTAGTTATTTCTTGCCTTCTGCTAGTTTTGAATGTGTTTGCTCTTGCTTCTCTAGTTCTTTTAATTTTGATGTTAAGGTGTCAATTTACATCTTTCCTGCTTTTTTTCGTGGGCATTTAGTGCTATAAATTTCCATCTACACACTGCTTTAAGTGTGTCCCAGAGATTCTGGTATGTTGTATCTTTGTTCTCATTGGTTTCAAAGAACATCTTTATTTCTGCCTTTATTTTTTTATGTACCCAGTAGTCATTCAGGAGCAGGTTGTTCAGTTTCCATGTAGCTGAGCGGTTTTGATTGAGTTTCTTAATCCTGAATTGTAGTTTGATTGCACTATGGTCTGAGAGATAGTTTGTTTTAATTCTGTTCTTTTACATTTGCTGAGGAGTGCTTTACTTCCAACTATGTGGTCAATTTTGGAATAAGTGCGATGTGGTGCTGAGAAGAATGTATATTCTTTTGATTTGGGGTGGAGAGTTCTGTGGATGGCTGTTAGGTCCACTTGGTGCAAAGCTGAGTTCAATTCTTGGATATCCTTGTTAACTTTCTGTCTCGTTGATCTGTCTAATGTTGACAGTGGGCTGTTAAAGTCTCCCATTATTATTGTGTGGGAGTCTAAGTCTCTTTGTAAGTCTCTAAGGACTTGCTCTATGAATCTGGGTGCTCCTGTATTGGGTGCATATATATTTAGGATAGTTAGTTCTTCTTGTTGAATTGATCCCTTTATGATTATGTAATGGCTTCTTTGTCTCTTTTGAACTTTGTTGATTTAAAGTCTGTTTTATCAGAGACTAGGATTGCAACCCCTGCCTTTTTGTTTTGTTTTGTTTTTGTTTTTGTTTTTTTCCATTTGCTTGGTAGATCTTCCTCCATCCCTGTATTTTGAGCCTATTATTGTGGCACTATTCACAATAGCAAAGACTTGGAACCAACCCAAATGTCCATCAATGATAGACTGGATTAAGCAAATGAAGCACATATACACCATGGAATACTATGCAGCCATAAAAAAGGATGAGTTCATGTCCTTTGTAGGGACATGGATGCAGCTGGAAACCATCATTCTCAGCAAACTATCACAAGAACAGAAAACCAAACACCGCATGTTCTCACTCATAGGTGGGAATTGAACAATGATAACACTTGGGCACAGGAAGGGGAACATCACACACTGGGGCCTGTTGTGGGGTAGAGGACTGGGGGAGGGATAGCATTAGGAGATATACCTAAGGTAAATGTCTAGTTAATGGGTGCAGCACACCAATATGGCACATGTATACATGTGTAACAAACCTGCACATTGTGCACATGTACCCTAGAACTTAAAGTATAATAAAAGAATAAAAAATAAAAAACGTAAATGTAGGGCTGTGAAGAATATCATAACTGCCAGTAGCTTGGTGCCACTGTCTTGATTTGTGCTAAGTTTGACCCACCATTGGTTTTGTTTTCACATTATTGGAGCAAATGCCAATACAACTTAAGAAAAAAAGGTGAATAATGCTTTACTATATTATGAAAATAGTTTTAACCTCATGTACTCACTATCCCCAAGGGTCTATGAATCATACTTTGAGAGGCCCTGTCCTGGGGCATAAGTCTTCCAGGAGGTTCTCTAAGTGTCAGAATTGCTTCTGACATTTGTCCTTTTGTGAACCCAGAATTACCATACTCCTTTTCTTCTCTCCAAGGATCTTCCCAGAATATAAGAAGTTTTTCCTTTTCAATTCTCAAAGGACACAAGCTTTGAATATATCCTCTTTTTGACAATAAAACAATGACCCTATGACTATACATCTAAATAAAGTTGCTTCCAGTGATTTGGAAGCATCTTCATCTTTCTAGAAGAATCCACCTTTACGATTCCAATAATGCGCCCTGCCCCATTGTCCTAAAAAAGAGTGAACACAAAATACAAATCTAACCTCAATTGCATCACATCCCTGGTACATATTTCAGTACACATTAATTTACTAATATCCATAATCAAGGCAGAAGACTAGCATTGAATAAGAGAAGAAAGGGAGCATTTTCAAATTAGTGAAAGCACAGTTTTTATTATTATACCACAGATATTGACAGATTTCATTTTTGGCTGTAACATGTACTTAATATTTGAGATTGGTACTTCCAAGAAGAAACCATGGTTAGAATTATAAAAATAAAAGTGACATCTTGTAACCTTGAGACTTGTGCATGAAAACAAGGCTGTGTAATAGAAAGTAGATTCTGAGCCCCTTTTCCTCAAGTCTTAGAGCTGCCCACGGTTTCATCTGTCAGAACATCTGCCATAGGCTGATGAAGAATGATATAAATGTAGCACAATGGTGACATTTTGCTACATTTAGGGTTTGAAATACCTTTTTTTTTTTTTTTTTAAATGAAAAAGGACAGATGAAAAGAAGTCCAAGATGAGATTGACAGGTAGACGTATTCTCTGGAGATATACATTGCAATTCTTTGGAGTCAGAAAAATAAGCCAGAATTAATTTGTCTACATAGTTATACTTTCCATTTTTGTGGCATTTTATAATTTATTAAACATTTAGCATGCACTATCTTATTATCTTCACAGCATTCCTAAAGTAGGTCTTTGGGTTTTTGTTTGGGTTTTTGTTTTTTCCTCTCTCTCCATTTGACCAAAGGAAGTCAAAGCTGAATGATTTGCCCAAGGTCACACTACTCTAAGTATCCAACCCATGTCTGTGTACCCAGAGTGCAGTGTTCCATCCAGTGAGCAGCTAGTGGCTTCAGGGAATCCTTGATGGTACAGAGGAAAAAGTGAAAGTTGAAAAGTTAAATATGGTAGAGTGAAATTCCTTATTCATCTCTGCTTGTGCTAGACTGTTGGCAACACAGCACCATTCCCCTTCTGTGTTCCTCCCCTGTGTTCCAGGGACTAGATGCCTGGGAGCACATTCCCCAGAATCCCTTGCCAGAGTGTTTCCAGGTTAGGGCAAAGGTAGAAGGGAGGTAGACATGATATTGTTGGTCTTTTGTGCAGAAATGTAGTCTCAGTGGATGTGAGGTTTGCAGCTGCCTCTAGGTGGTTTGCAGTTTTGCACCTGACTCAGTGTCCCAAATGTTATTGACAGTCACTAGTGGTTTCCTGTGATTTCTGCAACTTTCCAACTCTGAGAGCTAACAGTGAACCTGTGAACGAGTAGAGGCTTTGTTTAATCTTTGACCCCTGCCCTTTCCACAGTGTCCTAAACATTTACATTGCCTAAATTAAATTATTTCCTGCTTGAAATACCTTGTGTGGCTTATCATTTTCTGAAAAGTACTAATTGATAAATTTCTCAACCCCACTAAAAGAACACTGAGGCAAGAAAAGTGGCATAAATCTTCAAGGACAAGAATGTGAGTTAAAACAACTGCAGAGACAGCAATATTTTTTTAAGAAGATAGGATTCAGATGACTAATTGATTCAAATGGTAACTGACATATCGGGGAGTAGAACACTGAAACTCAACTGCAGGTAGTGGGGAAATGCTGATAAGAAGGAACCTGATTAATACTGTAACACAGATTCCTGGAAGGTTTCGGGAGTAAAAGGCACCAGATAATTTTGAAGTTGGTAGTGCAGGATAAGTATAGTTTGTGGGCTGACAAAATTTTTCTGTAAAGAGCCATGTATTAGTCTGTTCATGGCACTATAACAAAATACCATTAACTGGGTGGCTTATAAACAACAGAAATCTATTTCTCACAGTTCCAGATGCTGGGAAGTCCAAGATCAAGGCACCAATAGATTTGGTGTCTAGTGAGAGATGTCTTCTTTTGTAATCTCACCTGGTAGAAGAGGGTCAAGGAAGCTCTCTGGGGCCTCTTTTATAAGGACACTAATCCCGTTGATAAGGGTTCTGCCTTCATGATCTAATTATTTCCCAAAGGCCTCTACCTTCTAATACCATCATGTATGTATTAGGTTTTCAACATATGAGTTTTGTGGTGACATAAATATTCATTGTATAGAAGGCCAGATAGTAAATATTTTAGGTATTGTGCATTGTATTAGTCTGTTCTCCTATTACTAATAAAGATATACCCGAGACTGTGTAGTTTATAAAACAAAAAGGTTTAATTGAATCACAGTTCTGCATGGCTGGGGAGGCCTCAGGAAACTTGTGATCATGGCTGAAAGGGAAGCAAACATGTCCTTCTTCACGTGGTAGTAGCAAGGAGAAGAACGAGCGAAGGGGCAGGTGGGGAAAGCCCCTTACAAAACCATCAGATTTCATAAGAACTCACTCACTATCACGGGAATAGCATGGAGGTAATCGTCCTCATGATCCAATTAGCTCCCACCAGATCCCTCCCACAATACCTGGGATTACAGCAACTATAATTCAAGATGAGATTTGGGCGGGGACACAGTCAAACCATATCATTCTGCCCTGGCCCCTCGCAAATTTCATGTCCTCCCATTTCAAAATCAATCATGCCTTCCCAACAGTCCCCCAAAGTCTTAACTCATTCCAGCATTAACTCAAAAGTCCAAGCCTAAAGTCTCACCTGAGAAGAAGCAAGTCCCTTCCACCTTGAGCTTGCAAAATCAAAAGCAAGTTAGTTACTTCCTAGATACAGTGAAGGTATAGGCATTAGGTAAATACAGCCATTCCAAATGGGAGAAATTGGCCAAGGAAAGGGTGCTGCAGGCCACACAAGTCCAAAATCCAGTAGGGCAGTCATTAAACCTTCAAGTTCCCAAATGATCCCCTTTGACTCCATGTCTCAAATCCAGGTCACATTGATGCAAGAGCTAGACTCCCACGGCCTTGGGCAGCTCTACCTCTGTGGCTTTGCAAGGTACAGCCCCCATCCTGGCTGCTTTCGTGGGCTGGCATTGAGTGTCTGTGGCTTTTCCTGGCACACGGTGCAAGCTGTCAGTGGATCTACCATTCTGGGGTCTGGAGGATGGTGGCCTCTTCTCACAACTCTACTAGGCAGTGCCCCGGTGGGGACTTTGTGTAGGGGCTCTGACTCTCCATATCCTTACTGCACTGCCCTAGTAGAGGTTCTCCATGAGGGCTCCACCCCTGCAACCCACCTCTGCCTGTACATCCAGGCATTTTCATACAACCTTTGAAATCTAGGAAGAGGTTCTCAAAACTCAATTCTTGTCCTCTACATATCTGTAGGACCAGTACCACTTTTAAGCTGCCAAGGCTTGGGGCTTGCACCCTCCAAAGCCACTGCCTAAGCTGTACCTTGGCCCCTTTCAGCCACAGCTGCAGTGGCTGGAACACAGGGCATCAAGTCCAAGGCTGCACACAACAGGGAGGCCTTGGACCTGGTCCAGGAAACCATTTTTTTGTCCTCCTAGGCTTCCAGGCCTATGATGGGAGGGGCTGCCTCGAAGGTCTCTGACATGTCCTGGAGACATTTTTCCATTGTCTTGGTGATTAACAATAGGCTCCTCATTAATTATGCAAATTTATGCAGCTGGCTTGACTTTCTCCCCAGAAAACGGGGTTTTCTTTTCTATGGCATAGTCAGGCTGCAAATTTTCCAAACTTTTATGCTCTACTTCTCCTTGAAAGCTTTGCTGCTTAGAAATTCCTTCCCCCAGATACCCTAAATCATCTCTCTCAAGTTCAAAGCTCCACAGATCTCTAAGGCAGGGTCAAAATGATGCAAGTCTCTTTGCTAAAGCATAACAAGAATCACCTTTAATCCAGTTCCCAATAAGTTCCTCATCTCCATCTGAGACCACCTCAGCCTGGACTTCATTGTCCCTATCACTATCAGCATTTTGGTCAAAATCATTAAACAAGTCTCTAGGAAGCTTCAAACTTTCTTATGTCCTCCTGTCTTCTTCTGAGTCCTCCAAACTGTTCCAACCTTGGCCTGTTACCCAGTTCCAAAGTCACTTCCACATTTTTGAGTATCTTAATAGCAGTACCCCACTCTACTGGTACCAATTTACTGTATTAGTTCATTTTCATACGGCTGTGAAGAACTATTTGAGAGTGAGTAATTTATAAAGAAAAAATGGCTTAGTAGACCAAAGTTCCACATGGTTGGGGAGGTCTCACAATCATGGCAGAAGGCAAAGGAGGAGCAAAGGCAGATCTTACATGGTGGCAGGCTGGAGAGCATGTGCAGGGGAACTGCCCTTTAGAAAACCATCAGATCTCATGAGACTTATTCACTATTATGAGAACAGCATGGGAAAACCCACCCCTGTGATTCAATTACCTCCTACCAGGTCCCTCCCATGACATGTGGGGATTATAGGAGCTACATTTCAATATGAGATTTGGGTGGAGACACAGACAACCCATATTATGCATCCTATGGTCTCTGTCACAGCTATGTGATTATGTTGTTGCAGTGTGAAAGGAACCATAGACAATATTTAAATGAGTGGGCATAACTGTATTCCCATAAGGTTTTATTTACAAAATAAGAAGCAGATCAGATTGGCCCATAGGTCATAGTTTTACTAACTCCTGTTTGGACTGTTAAAACCTTTCATCAATGTGCATAGGTCTCCCCACTCAGGATAAGATAAAAAGTTTATTATCTGGAAAGGTTGAAATAAAGATATTATTTAGTTAAGGATGCCAGACATAGCTGGGTTGTGGATATGGAGTGAAAATTTCTACAGAAAATAGAGAAACTATATATAAACCTGAAAACCAAGCCATGTGACCCACAGAGACCAAACTTAGCATGATTTTTACAAAGGATATGTTTTGGAAATATGGAGACAAATAACAAAAGAAACACTAAAGGAAAATTGGAAGTGATTGCCCAAGAGAAGTGAGAATCACAAGGGAATCGCTTTATCAGTATTGAAAACATTGCATATATTATTTGGATAAAATTAAAATTAAAATAAGAAAAAGTAACTGTAGAGGAATTCAAGATATTGCATGCATGTTTCATGAGCCCATGGAGTCATCGAGGTAGATATTACTATCCTGCTTTTCCAAATAAAGAGGCTGAAGAGTCGAACTCCAAAGCTTATTAACATAGAGGAGAAGCTGTTGCTTTGAAGAAGGGAAATATATTGGATTTAGTTGGTATGGGTAGAAAAAGTTATCAGTTAATTTGTGGAAAGTATAGGTAGAAATTCACATATACACAAAGCACTACCGAGTGTTTAAACTTTTGTGAACACAAATGGGAGTCAAGGATATTGTTGGATACCAATAATTCCAATTGAGGTGAAGATTTTGGCTAAGATCAAGTGATGCTGGCATCACTCCTGGTTGCCCCAGCAATGAGTACCCTCCTCATGTTAATGATGCAATAAAAAATGCAAATGGTGCAAAAATAATTAGATGCAGAGTACCATGTGGCTAGTTAGCTCCATCTGAGAGGATGTATTGGAATGAAATTTGTAGGGTTGAGGTGTATGTGCAATAAAGAATGAAATCATTAGGAGATGGGCTTGAGTTATAAATAAATGTGGGCTGGAGACTCTCTTGGTTGCTGACCTGTTCCATTTCTTTCTGATATCATTGAAGTATGTGTATGTTGGTGATTCTTCAATATCTTACCTGTTCCACCTGGAGCCATCACTTCAGGAAAGGAAACTCTAGGACATGTAGATAATAGAGCTCATAACTCACACCTCATGGCTTTGTAAATTTACTTGGTTTACTAGGCATTATCACAACTGCCTTACCCAATTACCTTTCCCATTTCTTGTCACTATCAAGAAGGATAAAGCCTACTTGAACAGGTATGGATAAGAGAAACGAGGAGCCGATAAGAAATTGGGCTTTAGCAACATAAAACAATTTTTTTTTCCTGGTACAATATTATCTTTAATTTGCTGTTGATTTTGCAACCTTTCAACAATAGTATAAGCATAATTTTTATCTGCTTTTACTTTGAACAGTATCATTCTGGATAATGTTTCCTTAGTTTGTGCTTTTGTCTTTCTTTTTTCTGTTTTTTTGTTAACTTCTATTTTAAGTTCAGGGGTACATGTACAGGTTTGTTACATAGGTAAACTTGTGTCATGGGGTATTGTTGTACAGATTATTTCATCCCCAAATACTAAGCCTAGTACCCAGTAGTTATTTTTTTTATCCCCCACTTCATCCTACACTTCAACCTCAAGTAGGCCCCAGTGTCTATTGTTCCCCTCTTTGCATCCATGAGTTCTCATCATTTAGCTTCCACTAGTAGGTGAGAACATGCAGTATTGGTTTTCTGTTCCTGAATTAGCTTGCTAACCATAACAGCCTCCAGCTCCATCCATGCTCCTTCAAAAGACATGATCTCATTCTTTTTTATGGGTGCATAGCATTTCATGATAAGACACAATTCTTAAATATCACGTCTGCCTCTTATAAACTGATGACACTGGACAACCTCTTTAGAGTCTCAGCTTTCTCTTCTCTTAAAAAATATTAGCCGGGCGCGGTGGCTCAAGCCTGTAATCCCAGCACTTTGGGAGGCCGAGACGGGCGGATCACGAGGTCAGGAGATCGAGACCATCCTGGGTAACACAGTGAAACCCCGTCTCTACTAAAAATACAAAAACTTAGTCGGGCGAGGTGGCAGGCGCCTGTAGTCCCAGCTACTTGGGAGGCTGAGGCAGGAGAATGGCGTGAACCCGGGAGGCGGAGCTTGCAGTGAGCTGAGATCCGGCTACTGCACTCCAGCCTGGGTGACAGAGCGAGACTCCGTCTCAAAAAAAAAAAAAAAAAAAAAAATATTAGGGGGATTGTGGTGGTTAATTTTACGTGTCAACTTAATTAGGCCACTGGGTGCCCATGTATGTGGTTAAACATTATTTTAGATGTGTCTGTGATGGTGTTTCTGGATGAAATTAATATTCAAATTGGTAGAGTGAGTAAAGTAGATTGCTCTCCCCAATGCAAATGAGCCTTATCCAATCTGTTGAAGGCCTGGATACAACAAAAAGGCTGAGGAATGAAGAATTTGGTCTCTTGCTGCCTGATTTTCTTCAAGTTGGGATATTGGTTTTCCCCTGCTTTTGAACTTCATTTAGAACTTACAACACCAGCTCTCCTGGGTCTCCAGCTTGCCAGCTACAGATCTTGGGACTCAGTTTTCAAAATCATGTGTGCCAAATCCTGATAATAAATATCTTTATTTATATCTATATGTCTCCTGTTGGCTCTGATTCTCTGAAGAACCTTGACTAATATCTTCTTCATTTGGGTTTCTGAGAAAAGGTTTTATTTAGCACAGCACCTGACCAGTTGTAAGTATATGCACATGGAAAAAAATATAAGTCTTATTATTATGACCATCAGCTGTGAAAAAACATCCCAAAGAAAAACCCAGAAGTATAAATGCTTTTTGATTATCCTTTAGGGAGAAGCAGTAGAGAGTAGTAGACTAGGATATAAACATTGGGATTAGATGGAGACCCTGCTCCCCATATATTAAGTGTAGGATTTTGAACCAATTATCTAACCTCATGTCATGTCAGTTTCTTCTTCTATTAGATTAGAGTCAATGACACTTTTTTCATTTGAGGATAACATGTAATAACATACACAATCTCTTATTCAGTAAATGGTGATATTATTGTAAGAGGTCAAATGATTACCAAAGACCACACAATTGGTTAGGGGGAATAGGGTCTCAAGCCAAGCCTCCTGACAGTTCAGCCCCAGAACCTCCTGTTTTATCAATACTTTTGCAGCAAGAGAGCCATCCCCTGATTTCACTGAGTGAGAAAGGATTCCTCCGACACTGCCTGAAAGTGAATGCACACTTTTTTATATGATCTTCTTCAACTACACATGTTTAAAGAGGGAAAGAAATCTTCATTTGGCATGAACAGTTCTTTTCTTTCTTCTGCTAACCCCTAAAATAGAACTGTACCTTAAAGAGAGCCTCTGATCTTGTCTTTCTTTTTTCTTTTTTTTTAAATCAAAGCTCTGAACGGTTAATGACCATCCTACCAAGGGTGAGGGCTGGATGAACAAGTCCCTGTTGAACAAGACGCCAGTGGCTGCACAAGCCATCAAATACTAGGCTTCCAAAATATTCATAATTGCTCACAATGATTTCTCAGACTGGCACATATACATTGACCACACACCCATCAAATGCCCTCATCCATCCGAGGCAGCCATGGTGCACTTCCTTTTCAAATAGGAAATGTCTTTCAAGGCTGCATAACTCAAGAAACTGGAACTTCTGCTGGTCAGTGACAAACAAAGATAATTTGTTTCTGGATAAAACCCTAAATCTGTCAGCTTGTTCAGAGTATTGCACATTTCCTGGAATGTAGGACACAGCTTATCACAGTTCTGTGTAGTTATCAAGAGTGTAGATTTGATATCCTGATACAATGCTCAGGTCACTATTCTACTTTTGATTACAAGAATCTCCTTAAAGCCTCGCCTATGGGTAGATGAGTGCTTTGAAGACTGTAGAAACATTTTAAATGGTTTTTATCTTTTTTCAGGCCTTCGTATTTATTTTATAAAAATAAATTTATCTTTTATATCATAATAAAATAAAGTATCAAAGTTTTTAACTCTTGGAGGATTGGGGAAGGCAGGGCTCAAAGATTCCTTTGGATCCTCTCTTCACACTATGAATGTATGCACACTTACGTGTACACACACACGTGCACACACACATGCATATACACATATGCAGATGTGCACACACAATATGTGCTGGATATTTAGGAATCCAGCTCCCTAGTTAGGAATCATTGATTCTGATAAAGAGATGAAAATAGAGTAAGGAGTAAGATGTTTAGGCAGGTAGAAGAAGGATTCCTGGAAAATGAACAAATCCTGGTATGCATCTTCATGACTCAGTTGCTGAAGAGTTAAAAGTTCCAGATTTAGGTCTTAGAAGGAGGGAGGAAAGGAAGGAAAAAAGGAAGGAAGAAAAGAAAGAAGGTGGGAAGGAAGAAAGGAAGGAGGGAAGGAAGGAAGGAAGGAAGGAAGGAAGGAAGGAAGGAAGGAAGGAGGGAGGGAAGGAAAAGACTCTGAGAAGCTGGATGGAAAGAAAAGAAGAGGAAAGGAGAGGGGGAGAGATAGAGGGTGAGGAAGGCAAGCAGGCAGAGATAATCAGAGAAATTCAACAAATTCATATTGAATATTGCTTTACACAGGCAGGAAGCTAGGAACAGGGCATACCGATATATGTAAACATTGTTTTTAGCTTAGAGGGGTTCACAGAATAGAAAAAGCATCAATATGCGATCATTTAGCTCTGTAGAGGGGCACACAAAGTTCTCAGGGAGGACAGTGGGGATGTGCAGGAAAGGCTTCAAAGCAGAGGAGATAATTGAGTTGAGCCTTGAATTATAACAACAATTTTCAGCAGACCACAAGGGTTTTAATAATTTTAGACCTCTTGAATGCCTGTAGATTTGTGCTGGCAACATGCCTAATTCATTGTTTGGAACTCCTTTTTCAACTGGAATGGTTGGACAGATGCATAATGAGCATCTGCTTGAGGTAAGGACTGAGGGAGAGAAAGAAGGAACATCATCTTACATGCCCTGCATTCTGCAGGGACTCAGAATCTAGGGGCCAAGGCAGGTTAACAAGGCTGGTGAGCGCAGAGTGAAGAGGGAGGCCAGGAAGGAGGAAAGCAGGGGGCCAGGGCAGGGGCACACAGGGCAGCCTGAGCAGCTGGGAGGCTTCCTCTGGGTTCAAGTAGTAGCACCAAGAGCAGGAACTGGCAGTTGAATCTAGCAATGGGAATACACCTGGTTCACTGTCCAGACACCTGGGCTTTTCTAGCAGTGGAAACCTCCAGAAACTTAAATGGGGAGGATTTTCTTCTTGACCTCCTCTTCTCATTTTCTCAATGCTACCATTTAACAAATAAAAGTGGTTACTTTTGGAGTTTTTTTGTAGCAGTTGTTGTTGTTGTTGTTGTTGTTGCTTAATCCTTGGAAAACGCAGGCATGCTCAGAGAAGATCCTTGGAGCCCAGCCTGCTTCTGGTTAGGTTAGCAGAGGGAATTGCAAATATTCTCAAAATACAATGATGGCATTTTTATTTTAAAAAAATAGATTTAAAAAAATTATTTCAGCTGTTAGCCTCATCTTCTAATGTATTTCATTATAAGCAATGTTATCACCTCACACCATTCCTCATTCTCCTCAGTCTTTGGTTTGATTTTGTTACAGGATAGCAGAATAAACTCTTGTCTTGTTCAAAGGGCATCTGAAGCAGAAAGAATAAGAAAGACTAGATCCATTTGGGGACTATTTGAGACTCTTCTAAGAATGTTTTCACTGATCTGTCATTCCACAGAGATTGGTTTTTGAGGCCTACACAATGCCAGCCACAGCTCTAGACACTGAAGATATAGCAGAGGGGGCAAAAAAAATCCAGGTAAAAATCTCTACCCTCATAAAGCTTACATTTTAGCTAGGAGAGATACACTAAGAAAACAGAAAATTAATTAAAATTAATTAAAAATACACAATATTTTAGCTAGATAAGTATTATGAAGGCAAGTAAAGCACGGAAGAGGCATAGGGGATGCTAAGATGGGAGAGGGTGGTAACTTTAAATCAAGTCATCAGGAATGTCTCCCTGAGAATGTGGTTTCTGAGCTACTGACAAAGATCCTGCAAAACCCACAGTCTTCTGTCCTGCCTCAGGAACAAAGTTTTCTGAAAGAGATCTTTTTTTTTGGTAGTCAAATATATATAACACAAAATGTGTCATTTAAACTATTCCCCTGTGTACAATTCAGTGGTGTTTATTCCATTCACAATGTTGGGCCCCTAGTAACCTCTAATCCTCTGTCTCTAGGACTCTGCTTATTCTAGATCTTTCATGTAAGTGGGATCATATGATACGTGTCTTTCTGTGTTTAACTTATTTCACTTAGCGGAATGTTTGCAAGGTTTGCCTGTGCTATAGCATGTGTCAGTACTTCATTCCCTTTTATGGATGAATAATATTCTGTTGTATGCATATACTATACCATATTTTGTTTATCCATTCATCTGTTGATGAACATATTCATTATTTCCACCTCTGATGTTTATAAAGCATCAGATCTCATGAGACTTACCTACTATCATGAGAACAGATGGGAAAGACCAGCCCCCATGATTCAATTACCTCCTACCAGGTCTCTCCCACAACACATGGGAATTCAAGATGAGATTTGTGTGGGGACACAGACAAACCAAATCATTATTTTTATTATTGTTAGCTCAATTTCTTTATACTGTTCTAATTTCTGAAACCCCTTTGGCAGTTTCATGGGCACCTTTCCATGGCATGGGGTTTTCAGGCAGAGATAGTTTAGTAGGAGTGTGGAAATGTGTCCTAGGGTTGTGGAGAAGGCTGCAAATTGATACCCATATGAACACACAGGATAACAGCAAGGTGGCATGGCAGACAGCTTCCAGCCTGCCCACATATACTTCTGGAGAAAGGGGCAGTTGGTTTGCAACAAACTGGTTTGACAAGCCTATTGGGTATTTCCTGCTGCTATGATCAAGAATCTCTACTGTGATTACAATGAAGGGATTCCACAAACATGAACACCATCTACTAAACATATGTGATATGGAGGGTCCATTCCAAGATGGCTAAATAGGAACAGCTCTGGTCTGTAGCTCCCAGCATGATCGATGCAGAAGACAGGTGATTTCTGCATTTCCAACTGAGGTACCTGGTTCATCTTACTGGGACTGGTTGGACAATAGGTAGAGCCCACAGAGGGCAAGTCAAAGCAGGGCAGGGCAACACCTCACCCAGGAAGTGCAAGGGGTTGGAGGATTTCCCTTTCCTAGCCAAGGGAAGCCATGATGACTGTGCCTGGAAAAATGGGACACTCCTGCTCAAATACTGCACTTTTCCAATGGTCTTAGCAAACAGCACACCAGGAGATTATATCCCATGCCTGGCTCAGTGGGTCCCATACCCACGGAGCCATGCTCACTGCTAGTGCAGCAGTCTGAGATCGACCTGCAAGGCAGCAGCCAGTGTTTGCCAGTGTTTTTGTTGTGTCCCTCCAGTTCTTTTGCTCTTTGCTTTCCTCTAGGAAGCATTTAGAGTGGCATTTCCATGAATGGCACTCTAGAGAATCAAGTCTTATAATAAAAGCTGAAATATAATGAAATACATGCACACATATAAACATATGTATGTACATATGTTTATATGTATGTACATTATATGTATATACATTACATGTATGTATGTATGTACACTCCCCTGCGAGCAGCAGCCTTGCAGGGGAGTGGTGTCTGCCATTGCTGAGTCTTGAGTAGGTAAACAAAGCAGCTGGGAAGCTCGAACCTGAGCAGAGTCCACCACAGCACAGCAAGGCTTGCTGCCTCTATAGACTCCACCTCTGGGGGAAGGGCATAGCTGAACAAAAGGCAGCAGAAACGTCTGAAGACTTAAATGTCTCTGTCTGACAGCTCTGAAGAGAGCAGTGGCTCTCCCAGCATGGTGTTTGAGCTCTGAGAATGGACAGGCTGCCTCCTCAAGTGGGTCCCTGAACCCCATGTAGCCTAAATGGGAGACACCTCCAAGTAGGGGCTGACTGATACCTCATACAGGTGGGTGCCCCCCTGGGAAAAAACTTCCAGAGGAAGGATCAGGCAGCAATATTTTCTGTTCTGCAATATTTGCTATTCTGCAGCCTCTGCTGGTGATACCCAGGCAAAAAGGGTCTGGAGTGGACCACCTGTAAACTTCAACAGACCTGCAGCTGAGGGACCTGACTGTTAGAAGGAAAACTAACAAACAGAAAGGAATAGCATCAACATTAACAAAAAGGACAGTGCACCTGAAAGTAACAAGGGGAATGAAACCAAGTTGGAAAACACTCTTCAGGGTATTATTTGGGAGAACTTCCCCAACCTAGCAAGGCAGGCCAATATTCAAATTCAGAAAACACAGAGAACACCACAAAGATACTCCTCGAGAAAAGGAACCTCAAGGCACAAAATTGTCAGATTCACCAAGGTTGAAATGAAGGAAAAAATGTTAAGGGCAGCCAGAGAGAAAGGTCGGGTTACCCACAAAGGGAAGCCCATCAGACTAACAGCGGATCTCGCGGCAGAAAATCTGCAAGCCAGAAGAGAGTGGGGTCCAATATCCAATATTTCTAAAGAAAATAATTTTCAACCCAGAATTTCATATCCAACCAAACTAGGCTTCATAAGTTAAGGAGAAATAAAATCCTTTACAGACAAGCAAATGCTGAGAGATTTTGTAACCACCAGGCCTGCCTTACAAGAGCTCCTGAAGGAAGCACTGAACATGGAAAGGAACAACCAGTACCAGCCACTGCAAAAACATGTCAAATTGTAAGGAGTATCAATGTTATGAAGAAACTGCATCAATTAATGGGAAAAATAACCAGCTAACATCATAATGAAAGGACCAAATTCACAAATAACAATATTAACCTTAAATGAAAAATGGGCTAAATGCCCCAATTAAAAGACACAGACTGGCAAATTGGATAAAGAGTCAAGACCCATCAGTGTGCTGTATTCAGGAGACCCATTTCACATGCAAGACACACAGAGGCTCAAAATAATGGATGGGGGAAGATCTACCAAGCAAATGGAAAGCAAAAAAAGCAGGGGTTGCAATCCTAGTTTCTGATAAAACAGACTTTAAACCAACAAAGATCAAAAGAGACAAAGAAGGACATTACATAATCATAAAGGGATCAATTCAACAAGAAGAGCTAACTATCCTAAATATATATGCACCCAATACAGGAGCACCCAGATTCATAAAGAAAGTCCTTAGAGACTGACAAAGAGACCTAGACTCCCACACAATAATAATGGGAGACTTTAACACCCCACTGTCAATATTAGACAGATCAATGAGACAGAAGGTTAACAAGGATATCCAAGACTTGAACTCAGCTCTGCACCAAGTGGACCTAACAGACATCTACAGAACTCTCCACTGCAAATCAACAGAATATACATTCTTCTCAGCACCACATCACACTTATTCCAAAATTGACCACATAGTTGGAAGTAAAGTACTCCTCAGCAAATGTAAAAGAACAGAAATCACAACAAACTTGTCTCTCAGACCACAGTGCAATCAAATTAGAACTCAGGATTAAGAAACTCACTCAAAACCACACAACTGGCCAGGTGTGGTGGCTCACGCCTGTGATCTCAGCACTTTGGGAGGCTGAGGCAGGCTGATCACAAGGTCAGGAGGTCCATACTATCCTGGCTAACACGGTGAAACCCTGTCTCTACTAAAAATACAAAAAAGTTAGCCAGTCGTGGTGGCGGGCACTTGTGTTCCCAGCTACTTGGGAGGCTGAGGCAGGAGAACAGCATGAACCAGGGAAGTGGAGGTTGCAGTGAGCCAAGATTGTGCCACTGCAATCCAGCCTGGGCGACAGAGCAAGACTCCATCTCAAAAAAACAAAACAAAACAAAACTGCACAACTACATGAAAACTGAAAAACAATGATTCAGGAAACTGCTCCTGAATAACTACTGGGTAAATAATGAAATGAAGTTAGAAATAAAGATGTTCTTTGAAACCAATGAGAACAAAGACACAACGTACCAGAATCTCTGGGACACATTTAAAGCAGTGTGTAGAGGGAAATGTATAGCACTAAATGCCCACAAGAGAAAGCAGGAAAGATCTAAAATCAACAACACCTGAACATCACAATTAAAAGAACTAGAGAAGCAAGAGCAAACAAATTCAAAAGCTAGCAGAAGGCAATAAATAACTAAGATCAGAGCAGAACTGAAGGAGAGATAGAGACACAAGAAACCCTTCAAAAAAATCTATGAATCCAGGAGCTGGTTTTTTGAAAAGATCAGCAAAACTGATAGACCACTAGCAAGACTAATAAAGAAGAAAAGAGAGAAAAATCAAATAGACACAGTAAGAAATGATAAAGGGGATATTACCACCAACCCCACAGAAATACAAACTACCATCAGAGAATGCTATAAACATCTCTACACAAACAAACTAGAAAATCTAGAAGAAATGGGGGAATGCCTGGACACATGCACCCTCCCAAGACTAAACCAGGAAGACATGGAATCTCCGAATAGACCAATAACAGGTTCTGAAATGGAGGCAATAATTAATAGCCTAACAACCAAAAAATGTCCAGGACCAGACAGATTCACAGCTGAATCTACCAGAGGTACAAAGAGGAGATGGTACCATTCCTTCTGAAACTATTCCAATCAATAGAAAAAGAGGGAATTCTCCCTAACTCATTTTATGAGGCCAGCATCATCCTGATACCAAAGCCTGGCAGAGACACACACAAAAAAGACAATTTTAGAACAATATCCCTGATGAACATCAATGCACATCAATGCAAAAATCCTCAAAAAAACACTGGAAAACCGAATCTACATTAAAAAGCTCATCCACCAGGATCAAGTCGGCTTCATTCCTAGGATGCAAGGCTGGTTCAACATGCGCAAATCAATAAATGTAATCCAGCATATAAACAGAACCAAAGACAAAAACCACAGGACTATCTCAATAGACACAGAAAAGGCCTTTGACAAAATTAAACAGCCCTTCATGGTAAAAATTCTCAATAAACTAGGTATTGATGGAACATATCTCAAAATAATAAGAGCTATTTATGACAGACCCACAGCCAATATCATACTGAATGGGCAAAAACTGGAAGCATTCCCTTTGAAAACGGGCACAAGACAGGGATGCACTCTCTCACCACTCCTATTCAACATAGTTTTGGAAGTTCTGGCCAGAACAATCAGGCAGGAGAAAGAAATAAAGGGTATTCAGTTAGGAAAAGAGGAAGTCAAATTGTCCCTGTTTGCAGATGACATGATTGTATATTTAGAAAACCCCATCATCGCAGCCCAAAATCTCCTTAAGCTGATAAGCAACTTCAGCAAAGTCTCAGGATACAAAATCAATGTGCAAGAATCACAAGCATTCCTATACATCAATAACAGACAAACAGAGAACCAAATCATGAGTGAACTCCCATTAACAATTGATATAAAGAGAATAAAATACCTAGGAATCCAACAAACAAGAGATGTGAAGGACCTCTTCAAGGAGAACTACAAACCACTGTTCAATGAAATAAAAGAGGACACAAACAAATGGAAGAATATTCCATGCTCATGGATAGGAAGAACCAATATCGTGAAAATGGCCATACTGCCCAAAGTAATTTATAGATTCAATGTCATTCCCATCAAGCTACCAATGACTTTCTTCACAGAATTGGAAAAAACTACTTTAAAGCTCATATGGAACCAAAAAAGAGCCTGCATTGCCAAGACAATCCTAAGCAAAAAGAACAAAGCTGGAGGCATCACACTACCTGACTTCAAACTATAATACAAGGCTACAGTAACCAAAACAGCATGGTACAGGTACCAAAACAGATATATAGACCAATGGAACAGAACAGAGGCCTCAGAAATAACACCATAGATCTACAACCATCTGATCTTTGACAAACCTGAAAAAAACAAGAAATGGGGAAAGGATTCTCTATTTAATAAATGGTGCTGAGAAAACTGGCTAGCCATACATAGAAAGCTGAAACTGCATCCCTTCCTTACACCTTATACAAAAATTAATTCAAGATGGATTAAAGACTTAAATGTTAGACCTGAAAACATAAAAAATCCTAGAAGAAAACTTAGGCAATACCATTCAGGACATAGGCACGGGCAACGACTTCATGTCTAAAACACCAAAAGCAATGGCAACAAAAGCCAAAATTGACAAATGGGATCTAATTAAACTAAAGAACTTCTGCACAGCAAAAGAAACTACCATCAGAGTGAACAGGCAACCTACAGAATGGGAGAAAATTTTCGCAATCTACCCATCTGACAAAGGGCTAATATCCAGAACCCACAAAGAACTTAAACAAATTTTCAAGAAAAAGACAAACAACCCCATCAAAAAGTTGGCAAAGGATATGAACAGACAATTCTCAAAAAAAAACATTTATGCAGCCAACAGACAAATGAAACAAGGCTCATCATCACTGGTCATTAGAGAAATGCAAATCAAAACCACAATGAGATATCATCTCACCCCAGTTAGAATGGCCATCATTAAAAAGTCAGGAAAAAAATGGATGCTGGAGAGGATGTGGAGAAATAGGAACACTTTTACACTGTTGGTGGGAGTGTAAATTAGTTCAACCATTGTGGAATACAGTGTGGAAATTCCTCAAGAATCTAGAACTAGAAATACCATTTGACCCAGTGATCCCATTACTGGGTATATACCCAAAGGATTATAAATCATGCTACTATAAAGACACATGCACACATATGTTTATTGTGGCACTATTCACAATAGCAAAGACTTGGAATCAATCCAAATGTCCATCGATCATACTGGATTAAGAAAATGTGGCACATATACACCATGGAATACGATGCAGCCTTAAAAAGGATGAGTTCATGTCCTTTGCAGGGACATGGATGAAGTTGGAAACCATCATTCTGAGCAAACTAACACAAGGACAGAAAACCAAACACCACAGATTCTCACTCATAGGTGGGAATTGAACAATGAGAATACTTGGACACAGGGAGGGGAACATCACACACTGGGGCCTGTTGTGGGGTGGGGGGCTGGGGGAGGGATAGCATTAGGAGAAATACCCAATGTAAATGATGAGTTAATGGGTGTGGCAAACCAACATGGCACATATATACATATGTAACAAACCTGCATGTTGTGCACATGTACCCTAGAACTAAAAAGAACCTGGGCTGGGCATGGTGGCTCATGTCTGTCATCTCAGCACTTCAGGAGGTCAAGGCAGGTGGATCACCTGAGGTCAGGAGTTCGAGACCAGCCTGGCCAACGTGGTGAAACCCTGTCTCTACAAAAATACAAAAAAAAAAAAAATTAGCTGGGCATGGTGGCAGCCACCTGTAATCCCAGCTACTTTGGAGGCAGAGACAGGAGAATCGCTTGAACCTGGGAGGTGGTAGGTTGCAGTGAGCCAAGATCGTGCCATTGCACTCTGGGCAACCAAAGTGAAACTCCATCTCAAAAAACAACAACAAAAAAAATGTGGCCGAGTGCGGTGGCTCACTTCTGTTAATCCTGGCACTTTGGGAGGCCAAGGGGGTGCAGATCACTTAAGGTCAGGAGTTTGAGACCAGCCTGGCAACATGGTCAACATGGTGAAACCCTATCTCTAATACTAATACAAAAATTAGCTGGGCATGGTGGTGCATGTCTGTAATCCCAGGTACTCGGGAAACTGAGGCACGAGAATCACTTGAACCCAGGAGGCAGAGGTTGCAGTGAGCTGAGATCATGCCTGCACTCCAGCCTAGGCGACAGAGTGAGATTCTGTCTCAAAAAAAAAAAAAAAAAATTCAAACGTTACATAGTACGTATTCCACTTTTTAAAAAAATTGGAAAACTACTTTTAAAGGCATTAACAAACAAGAAGTTCTGGAGAAATAACGTTTTACAGTCACAACAAACAAACATCAAATGCCTAACCATGTTTTGGCTTGTACTGTAAGTTCACCATGTGGACCTCATGGTTTCCTCTGTTAAGATGGAACTCTTTGGGGGAAACCAGCATGAAGGCAAAAAGAATCACCAGAATCTCTACTGAATCCTTGCCTCGATCCCCAAAGTCACTGTTGAACACGTATGACCGTTCTGGCGACGGGAGGCCATTCTTTTCAACAAGGAGACCAGTCAAAGAATGAATGGGAGGAGGGAAACACTCAGGTAAAACCAACAGGCGTTTGGCAATCACATCATGTCTGACACCAATTCTGTGCTTTTTAGGTTTCCTCCAAACATGAAATGTCAGTAAATGATGGAAATACTTTAAAAAAAAAAAAAAGGCGATAATGTTTAATAGCACATAGCAGATACCAAAAAAACAACAGAATATTAACAAGCATAAATGTTTTCATGTTTAACAAAGCATAGCACAAAACTTTACGCACTGCCTTTCATTTCAAAAGATGCCAGCAAGTCTGAAACTAAGATGCACATTAGATAACCAACCAAACAAGGAGGAATATCCCAGGAAAAAAAAAAAAACCTACAAAATATGAATTTGAATTCCAAATTCAAAGGAGCATACTGAGTTTCTATTCTTTGGTCTAGAATCGGAATAACAATGCTATTTATTTAGGTGTAGAAATCAAAATTTAATATAAAAAGGAAGATATTTGATGGGAGAAGATATTCTAGTCTAGAGATATTTAGGGGATAGGGAGAGATTAGACCAAAAACCAGGTCAATATGAAATGGCAGACATCAAATTAAAAAACATGGGTCCCAATGTTGCCACAATAGCAGACCTCCCTAGGGGTCAAAATAAATGAAAAGAGACGAAGATTATAATCTCATTAAGGCAGCAAAATATAGAAAATAGACATGAATGTGCATCTGTGGTAAAATACAGTACTGATGGAAATTTTAGTCATGCTTAAATTTTGCAAGTCAGCCTGTAGCCATTGTTACAAGGGAAGGCAAAGTTTCCATGAGTGGCAAACACTTGACATCTGTGTCATCATTCTCCCCTCCTATAAACATGGTAACCATTGCTAATTCATAGCGAAACTTTCCTTCTTTAATCTTAACAAGTCCTCAGAGGCCTTATCAGCTCAGCATTTTTGGTAGTCACTTTGAGACCATTAGAGTTGGTATGTGTAATGTGACCTATCTGCCACTCTTGAATTGAATTTAATTTGTACTGTAATAGGAAGTGAGAGCCACATTTCCGGGACAAGTTGTACCGTACAAATAACAAGTTTAGATGAAAGAAGGTTCCTGATTTCCAAACCGAATTTAGCACCCACCTAGAGAGGAAAAGAATATGAAGTAATGCCGAGCTGTAAGAAATCCAGCCGGGGTACACAGTAAGTCTTAAAAGAGAAAAGGAGAATAACTACAGCTGATAAAGGGTTTTAATGACCAAATGAATCCCCAAATCAGAGACTAGGTTAAATAAAAGCAGGGCTGATGAAAAGATATTGGATTTGGGTACTAAGAGATTTTCAAGTAGATCTCTGAGTGCTATTTGTGTGCTGTGACTACCTCAGGAATCCAGGTGGGAGAGGCAATTATGTGTCTGCAGAAAAGGCAGAATGAGTTCTATTTTCAAGGAAACTATGACAAAAATACAAGTGAGGAAATTGGCTCATGCTTAGACAGAAGTTGGTGATCGAGGAAGAATTTTTTTTTAAGTAATAGGAATCACAAAAATATGATTAAAACTCTACAGAAAGAACCCCAGAGACTAAAGGTCTATTTTATAATAGCAACAGAAAGAGATGGAAAAATCCCAAAGAGAAAACCTGCGGGGACATGGCTGAGCAGCAAGAAATCAGAGGAAATTAATAAGAGACCCGACACAAACCTCACAAACCAAAGACTTCAAGTGGCAGGAGGAAAAATTGCAAACTTTCTGTGAGTTAGGAATGGTGGAGAGGACCAGTGAAAATTAGGGGAAGTGAATTTAAACCGAGCTTTGCAGAGTGAAAGACATACACATCATTTTAGATTAAGATGGGGCTATAACTGAGGAGTTTATGACTTATGAGTAGAGGCCACACATCTATAGTGGCTTTGCCAGGCCATGCTCTTTCATCTCTAGTTTCTCTGTTAACCCTAACATCTTCTTTCCACTCTACTAATTCCTCATGTACTGCCACCCACTCTTTCATGCAACTCAAATGGAGGGAAGAAATGAAGCCGGGTTAATAGTCAGACAGCCCAAGCTTTGAATCTTAACTCCTATGCTTACTTTCTGTTCACAGCCACTGTTCCCTCACTTGTTAAGTGGAAATAGTAATTCATTGCTTTAAATGCCATTATGGGAACAAAATAAGAAAAGATATATAAAGCATCCAGAACCATACTTCATACTGATAGTTTCTTAATAATAACCAGCTATTGTTATTAAAAAGCCAAATAATTCCACTGTACTCTTCTTCTATAGATTAGTGTGATAAATATTTTATTTGACTGACATGCCCAACACTGAAAAATAAATTGAATAACTTCTGCTTCTGGTCATGAGAGAGTAATAGGATCCAGGATCATCCTCCCACCATAAATAATTACAAAAGTAGACAAAATATATAAACAACTGCTTTCAGACTTTGGACCACAGGCAGTACAGGACTGTGATCCTTAATAAAGAAAAACAACAGAGGTGAGTCCTAAAATTGCTCTGGCTTAATTTTTTTTTCTGGTACAGAGAGGAGGAATCCAAACAGAGCCCCACAGAGTCTGAGTTGAAGCAACAGAGATCAAAGATTGGGAAGGCCGAGGCAGCTAAAACGTTCAGGGCAGAATAGCAGAAAAAAATTGAGTGACAAGAGAAAAAGCCCTAAAATTAACATAGGGGTCAATTTGAGTCTTTGACTGAGTACCAGTTTACAGATGAATAAGAAAAAACTCCATGAAATCAAGCACAGAACAACTTTCAGGGAAAGAACAATTCTGGGGGCATATAAGCTAAAGTTTTCAGAGCTCATATGGGGCTAGGAACTATGTATGATTCCGGAAGCCAGAGTGGTGAAACTGTGTTGAGTGCATGGGGCATTCAGTAGAGAGCTCAGAACAGTCACAAATCACTAGTGGGAATAAAGTAATCCCATACTTACTATTAAAAAATGAAAACAAAAGCAAGTCTCAAAAGGATCGAAGTGATCCACAAGTAACTTACTGCCTACCAACACTCAATAAAGGAAAAGCCAAAAAAAGAAAAACCCCAAAAACATTCAACCATTTGAAATTTATAATGCCTATCATCCAATTAAAAATTGCTAGGCATATAAAGAAGCAGTCCTAGAAACATAAAAAAAGAAATAAGTCAATGTAAACAGACCCAGGCGTGACGGAGATGGTACATTGGCAAATGAAGATGTTAAATATGCCCAATAGGCTCAGAAATTTGAAGGAAAAATGTTGATGTAACAAAGATAGAAATAAAAGATGTAAAAAAAATAAAATGTATAGAAATAAAATATAAATTATGTGAAAATAAAATTTTACTGGATAGGATTTGTAGCAATTTTACACTACAAAAAAGATCAATAAAATTCGAAACGTAATAATAGAAACTATCCAAAAATTAAATACACGGAATAAAAACATTGAAGAAAAGAGAAAAATTTTAAAGAAAATACCAAGTTGTCTAATACATAGACATCATAGAAGTACAAGTAAAAGGGTGGGTAGGACAGAAAATATTCTTAAATAATAATGGTCAGAAATGTTCCGCATTTCATAAAAATTATAAACTTACAGCTCCAAGGAACTCAAGAAACTTTAAGCAGAAAAAATATCAGAAAGAAAGAAAGGGAGGGGAGGAAAAGAGGGAGAGATGAAGGGAAAGAAAAGTGCAGGAAGACTCATTATAATTGAATTGCTGAAAAACAGAGATAAAGAGAAAATCTTAAAATTAGCCAAAGAAGAAAGGTCAAATAGATCTTAAAGAGCAAAGATAAGAATCACTTCAGACTTTATGAAAATTATGCAAATCAGAGGCAATGGAATGACATATTTAAAGTGTTGAAATTAAAAAATAGCTGTTATCCTAAAATTCTATAACCATGAAAATAGCTTCCAAAAATAAAGCAGAAATAAAGACTTTTTATTTAGACACACAAAAGCTGATGTGAGCAGACCTGCACTACAAGAAATATTAAAAGAAGTTCTTTAGAAAACAGGAACACTGTATCAAATGAAAATCTGAATTTACAAAAACGAATGAAGAGAAAGGAAGTGATAAATATATTGTAAAATTATTTAAATGACATTTGTCTAAAGTAAAAAATATAATGAAATGTATCATGTGGCTTATAATGAATATAAATAACATACATTTGTTAATAGCACAAATTATTGTGCTATTATTATTGGAGGGGACAAATACAAGATACTAACATTATACACGAAGTGATATAATATTGTTTTATATAGATAGTACTTAGTTAAAGATGTAGATTATAAATATCAGAGAAACAACTGAAAACATCCCCACAAACAGATATAGCTAATAAACCAACATGGAGATAAAATGTAACCATAAAAATGTTCAACAAACCCAAAAGAAAGCACAAAAACCAGAAAAATGAACAAAACAAATGGCACAAATAGAAATAACATAGCAAGATACTAGATATAAATTCAACCATATTGATAATTAGATTAAATATTTTGTTTTATGCTCCAATTAAAAAATAAATATTTGGACAAAATAAGAGAGAAAACCCCACTTTATAAGCTGTCTATAGAAAACTGACTTTAACAGTGGTAGAAAGGAGGCATTTATTTGCACCAAGTAAGGAGGACCAGGTAGCTAACATGTAAATCCTCACCTCCTTGACGGCTTGCAGGTAAGAGTTTTTAAAAGCAGGGTAAATTTCAGGAAAGTGAAAGTTACAGGCAAACTCGTAAATCAGTACATGGAGGTAACACATTGGTTTTGGCTCAAAAGGGCAGGATCCCTTAAAGTGGGAGCATACCAGTCATAGGTACAATAGATTCTAAGATTTTCTGATTTGCAATTGGTTAAGCAAGAGAAGCTTGGTTTAAAATTTGGGGTCAGCAAAAAAGAATGTCAGCTCAGACTCCCTTCAGGCCCCTCAGGAAGAAATTCAGAGCAAAGTATGGTGACCAGAGTTCAGTCCTCAGTTCCCCCTAATCTGAGATCTACATGCCAGCAAATCCATTTGGTGGGAGGTCGGGTTTCTGAAAAACAACTCAGGGACATATGTTAAAATATTATATTTAGTCTCTGATACAGCTTGGATATTTGTCCCCTCCAAATCTTATGTTGAAATGTGATCCCCAGTGTTGGAGGTAGGGCCTAGTGGGAGGTGTGTGGGTCATGGGGCCAGATCCCTCTTGAATGACTTGGTGTCCTCCCCATGGTAATGAGTGAGTTCTTACTCTGTTAGTTCACATGAGAGCTGGTTGTTTAAAAGAACCTGGCACTTCCCCCTCTCTCTCTTGCTCCCTGTCTCTCCATGTGACACATCTGCTCCTCCTCCTTCGCCTTCCACCATAAGTAAAAGCTTCCCAAGGCTTCACAAGAAGCTGAGCCATGATTGTAAAGCCTACAGAACCGTAAGCCAAATAAACCTCTTTTCTTTGTAAAAAAATTAAAAAAACAAAAAAGAAAACTGACTTTAAAAATAAGGATACAGATAGTTTAAAAGGAATGGAAAGATACATGATACAAACTCTATTCATAATATAGCTAGAGTGGCTAAATTAGTATCAAAGAAAGTAGAACAAGGAATGCTATCAAGGATAAAAGTAACATAGCATAATAGAATATTAATTAATCAAGAAGACAGCAAACTTAAATGCATGCGCAGCCAATAACAGCATTTCAAAATACATGAAACAAAAACTGACAGAAGAAGAAAATAAGCAATTTCACAATTATAGTTGGAGATTTTAAAATCCCTTTCTCAACAACTGATAAAACAAATAGACAAAAATTCAGCAAATATATGGAAGATTTGAACATTATCAAACCACTTGACCTAATTTACAAATATAGAACATTCCATCCAATAAGAGCAGAATATATATTCTTTTTAGATTCACCCAAAATGTTTACTAAGATATTATATTCTGAGTCATAAAAAACATTCAAAAATTTTCAAAAGTAAAATCATAGAAGATATATTTTGTGACCACACAAAATTAAATTAGATGTTAGAATATACATTTTGAAAATATTCAAACATTTGGAAACTAAGTGATAGACTTTTAAATAACTTTTTGGTTAAAGAAAAAGTTATAAGAAATATTAGAAAATATTTTGATCTGGAGGAAAATGTAGATACATCAAATTTTATGGATGCAACTGAAGCAATGATTAAGGAATTGTATAGCTTTAAATACTTACATTTGAAAACCATAAAGGTCTAAAATAAATGACTTAAACTTTCATTTTATTGTGATGGGGCAGGGAATAAAGGAAAGGAAAGAGAGAGAAAAACAAAGAAAGGAGGGAGTGAAAGGGAAGGAAAGAAAGGAAGAAAGAAAGAGAAAAGAAAGAAAGAAGGAAGGAAGGAAGAGAAAGAAAGAAAGAAAAGAAAGAGAGAGAGAGAACGAAAGAGGGAGGGAAGGAGGGAGGGAGGAAGGAAGGAAGAGAGAGAGAGAAAGTATGGGAGAAAGAAAGAAAGAGAGAGAGAAAGAGAAAGAAGGAAAGAAAGAAAGAAAGAAAGAAAAGAAAGAAGGAAGGAAGGAAGGAAGGAAAGAAAGAAAGAAAGAAAGAAACAAAGAAAGAAAGAAACAAAGAAAGAAAGAAAGAAAGAAACAAAGAAAGAAAAAGAGAGAAGGGAAGGAAGGAAGGAAAACAGGGAGAGAAGGAAAGAAAGGGGAGAGAGAAGGAGGAAGGAAGGAAGGAAGGAAGGAAGGAAGGAAGGAAGGAAGGAAGGAAGGAAGGAAGGAAGGAAGGAAGGAAGGAAGGGAGGGAGGGAGGGAGGGAGGGAGGGAGGGAGGGAGGAAAGAAGGGAGGGAGGAAGGAAGGAAGGAAGAAAGGAAAACCCACCAAGACTCATTATAATTGAACTGCTGAAAAACAGAGATAAAGAGAAATTCTTAAATGTAGCCAAAGAAAAATGACCAAATAGGTCTAGAAGAACAAATCACTTCTGACTTCACAAAAAAGTATGCAAATCAGAGGCAATGGAATGACATATTGAGGATTTAATACAGGACAGGACTTTTGGAAACTTTTCATTCATTTAATCTTCAAGACAATGCTCTGAGGTAGTCTGTGTTTTCCACATTTTACAAAAGAGAAAGCTGAGGCTCACAGAAATAAATCATACATAGTAGTCATTAGCAGTAGGAGCACAACCAGAATGTAATGCAGGTCCACCAGGTGTCCAATACTTGACCTCTTACCTCTTCCCACCATCCCAGTCATTTGTAGCTTTGGTAGACCTGATCATATCAGTGTTATGGTGCTTATTAGGTGAGAAGCACTGTTCTAAGTGCCTTAGAGCAATTCATTTAATCTTAATAACAACTCAATGAGGCATGTCCTACAGTTTTATCACTGTCTTACATGTGAGGAAACTGAGGCACAGAGATGTTAAGTCATTTGCCCAAGGTTAAACTGTCTATAGGCAGAAGGTCCAGAATTTGACATAACCTAAGTAGTTCCAGGGTTGCTGGCCTCAACCACCCTGCTGTACTGCCTCTCACCACAAGCTGTCAAGTACACGTGCATCCTTGCTACCCCCAGGTGAGCAATGCCAAGTAAATCCTGTTCATCAGAGGTCTGATCAGCAGCCACTCCAGAGGCAAGCCAGACATGGATGGATACATCAGCAAAACCTTCTCCAGCTTATTTTTTTCTTAAACTTGTCATAGTTGAGGTAACCACTAGAATAATAGATAATAGACTCCAGTTTTTCACCCTTCAGGAAATGTATTTCCCAGTCCACATGCCAGCACGTATCCCAAGCTGGGATGACAATTGGGTTTTATTTTTCTTAGAAAAGGTGAATTTCACACATGGAGTTGATCTCCATGGGTTGCTTTTGCTTTTGTTTTTATTTTTACTTTTTTTTAGAAAGAAAATATACATTGGGAAGTTGTCCAAAACAGTATAGCAATTATTTACACTGCTTTTGTGCAGACCCTTCTCCCAGCTGCTGCTAAAAAGGCAAGAAGACATTTTACCAAATGTTGTACCTGTGGCAACTCCCTTCTGTTTGTTACCTCTGAAGAAGCAAAGTGAATTTTGCCAAGAAGCAATGTGAAATGTGTTCTCAGAACCGTATCCCTCCTTCTGTTTCCATGGGTAGGTGGGGGTGAATTTTTTCAGACTCCCTTTACTTACTTTGTCCTCATGGAGATGAAATAATTGATCTAATTGCTCAATTTGGGAAGAATTCTGTAACAAGTTCTGTTTCTCTTTTATATTGTCTTGAGCTGCCTTCAGGGCTAAGAGAGGAACTAACCTTAAATTTGTGTGTGGCTCGTTTCACAGCTCAAGAGACAATTTCCCCACAAGATTTCAAGCTTAAGAAGCAAAAACTTTATTTTTACTTCTACTTTACATGAGAAACTGATCCCTCCTGTGATCCCAGCATTTTGGGAGGCCGAGGCAGGAGGATAGCTTAAGGCCAGAAGTTCAAGACCAGCCATGAAACATAGTGAGACCCCATCTCTAGAAAAAACAAAATTAAATATAATTAGCTAGGCATGGTGACACACACCTGTAGTCCCACCTATTGACTACAGGTATGGGCCAAGCGTAGTCAGTCAGTGGGACTACAAATGTGTGCCACCTCTAGAGGCTAAGGTGGGAAGATCGCCTGAGTCCAGGAGTTGGAAGCTGCAGTGAGCTATGATCATGATCATGCTACTGCACTACAACCTGGACAATGGAATGAGACCCTATCTCTAAGAATAATAAAAAGAAGTTAAAATATACTTGAAAGGGAAATCTCTTAGGTCTAAGCAATTCCATGAAGGGAATCAGTGGTAGTGGTCACAGTAACATAAAACCGAAATGCCTGCTCACAAGATTTTGGAGTGCATGGAAGCCAAACTATTGAACAAAGCTCACCCTTCACGAAAGTATCTTCAAAATTCTAGTAACACAAGTCCCTAAGGGGGAATGAGAATTGCGAGGTTCTAAGTACACTTGAAAAAGCAAAGCACTCGAATAAGACCGGTGACTGGAGCTGCCGTCATCTGAATTTCTACACATTGCTAGCAGGTGGAAAGATCTCAAGAGACCTTTTCTGAGAAAGAAGCCAATATGAGGACAAAGACTTTCTCTCACATACATAGTAAATGCAGTGTCCAAAATTAAGCTCTGGTGAGAACATTTCTGCCAACTGTGTCCACATTCATGGATTGTGACTTCAGGACAAATGGCAGCTACTAATCGACATGCTGATGAAGCTAAGACTTCTGTCAAAGGCCATTAAGTTTCTGGGTACCATCTGTCCAACACTAATTCAGATAATGCAGAAGGCTTGCTAAATGTTGGGGTTTATTTTCTGTTCGAGTTCTGAACAATTTGAGAAAATGTGATACAGAGAACTAAAATACGAGGAGAGACTAAGTTAGGGTGACTAAGTCAAGTCCGGAAGTTAAGTGGACTAACGACTATTGAATTCCAGAATTAGGCAGACCTATCTGCTGGGTCACACCAGTGCTGGGGCCAGCACTTCCAGTCTTCCCTTGCCTCCTTGATGATCTCTAGACCTTTGCTTCTTTTCTAAGGACCCTTAACTGATTCCTCAACTTCTTTATACTGGGCCTGAATGTCAGACACTGGAGAAACAGGACTCAGTTTTCAATCAGGCCCTGGGCTGACTTGCTTCACCAGGCTGCTTTCAGATGAAGAATTATTCGAAGTATTGTGCTTCTCCTCCATCTCCATCCCTGCAGGAACAACAAAGTTAAGCGAAGTATGTTCCCTGCTGGCAGCTCCTCTCAAGAGGAAGAAGAGTGAGCCAGCATGCACACACCCAGTGATGATTCTTCTCCAATGTTCAAGGTGAAGAAACCAGAGAAGAATTCCCTTCTTCATGGAAACTAAGAGTGGCAAAATGGTGTTTCCATCTAGCAAAGTCCAAAGGAAATATTCCTTTTCTTCTCCTACTTTCTGCTTCAGATCAGTTTGTAAAATATTTTATCATAACTTAAGGAACTTGGTTCTTATACTTCAGTCTTTTGTATTTTTGCAACTCTTGTGGTTGTACAGTGCAGTGATTTAGAATAACATTAGCCCTTTACAAGTTTGTAACAGTAACAAAAGGACTATGGTAAAAAGTCATCTTGCTTTTACAGTTCATGGCTGACCTCAAATAATATGTACACCATTTTCTGTTAACATTTCAGTGTAGACCATTATAACTTTTCTGTCAGAAAAGGTGAAAAACACTTTTTCCTATTAATCAGTGGGCCAACAAAATTTTTAAAGATTTTGGTTTTTTTCCCCAGTGGCCATCAACTCCAGGGATATGAGCAAGGAAGCAAGCATATCACTTTTGCCCTTTGGCACCTAGAAGAGGGATTTCCAAATTATTTTGCTCCATCTATATCACCCAGGTCTCTCCATATATATTGATCTCCCTTTCCATAATCATACATGATTCTGGCTTCTCCACCCCACAAAGTCTTTTCTATCACAAATAGATTTATTCCACTTTTCAATTCTCTAGTATGCTTTCATTGATGAGTAGATAAAATAAAATAAGCTATAACTTTTTCAAAAATACAATTGACATGGTGGGCTTAAACTCAGTGGAGTGTGTCTGCAGAGCTGTGAAAGAATGACCCTCGTTTCTCTTCATTGAAGTGATGGGTCAGTGACAGATATGACCATTAACTGTTGTCCCATCTGGACACCTTAACCATCACGTATGACATCAGCCATAGAATTTCCTAACCTGATCTGCCAATGTTGAAAAGGTTAACGAATGTGATTGCTTAAATTTTACCCCTAAGCTACATTTTTTCATGTATGTCACATCAACGGAGCTTGAGGAGGATTAACACATGAAAGTTTGAATTTCTGAAAGAATGTCCATTTTTCTCAAGTTCTTCAAGACTTTGAAAAAATTACTGTTTTAAAGACTTATTTTATTTTTTGCAAGACATCAACTCTCAGTAAGTGTTTATCTTTAATTTTAACCTGAAACTAAGTTTGAGAAATTTCAGTCCACATGGATTTTATTTTCACAAAACTCATCAAAAAGGCTTACAGAAGACTGCGTCTGGTGGAAAAAAAAAAAAGATGAAATTGCTACTTCAACTTCAAGAAAGTCTCGAGTGCTTTATTATTACTGTATGACTCAATTTACTCACAAATCTCCAATTGGTTGAAATCCAATTTAAATAGATGAAATTTCAACACTTTCCAAAAAAGAAAGAAAAAGGAAGAGAGAAAGAAAGAAAGAAAGAAAGAAAGAAAGAAAGAAAGAAAGAAAGAAAGAAAGAAAGAAAGAAAGAAAGAAAGAAAGAAAGAAAGAAAAGAAAAGAAAGAAAGACAAACAGCAAACAAGCAAGAAAGAGAGAGAAAGAAAGCAGGCAGGGAGGGAGGAAGAGAGGGAGAGAGGGAGGGTTACAGAAGATACACTGACTTTCTGAATATCCACAACACTCAAACTATTAGAATTGGAGTAGGGTAGGTCACTGAACTGGAATTCTTTGATAATGCCTTGAAGAAATCCCTCCATTTGGTGGACTCTCAATAAGGACTCACTGTGGTCAGTACCACCAACCACTTTAGCACTTCCCTCTTCATTTCCCTACATTCTCTCCTCAACCCATATTTGTAACAAGGCCAAGGGGCTCACCATCTGCCTGTGAGCATTTCTACTGAAAGAAAATGCTTTCTACTGCTTTCTACTGAAAGAAAATGAGCCCTACAGCTGACAACAAATACAAATCATGCCTTCCAGCCTTCCCTTGCCTTCTTGATGATCTCTAGACCTTTGCTTCTTTTCTAAGGACCCTTAACTGATTCCTCAACTTCTTTATACTGGGCCTGAATGTCAGACACTGGAGAAACAGAACTCAGTTTTCAACCAGGCCCTGGGCTGACTTGCTTCACCAGGCTGCTTTCAGATGAAGAATTCGTCTAAGCATTGTGCTTTGTCTGCAGGAATCAGCCTGGACCAATGGAGACAGCCTGGGCTTTAGCACCAGAGCGGTCTGAATTTGAATCTTTGCTATTAATTTTATCAGCTGTATGACCCACACTGCAGCCAGGGTGTTCTTTCCAAGATGCAGTTCTGATAAAGTCCCTGTCTTCCTTAGAACACTTCAGTAGCTTACTATTGCTTTTTGGATAAAGGCTGCGATGGTTAGTTTTATGTATCAACTTGACTGGGCCACGGAGTGCCCAGATATTTAACTAAATATTTTTTGGGGTGTTTCTGTGAGGATGATTCTAGATGAGGTTAACAGTTGAATTGGTCGATTGAGTAAAGAAGATTGCCTTCCCCAATGCGGGTGGGCCTCATTCAGCTCATTGAAGGCCGGAATAGAGTAAAAAGGCTGAGTAAAGGAGAATTCACTCTCTCTGCCTGTCTTTGAGCTGGGAAATCAGTCTTAATCTGCCTTCAGACCCAGACTCGGACTGAAGATTACACCCTCAGCTCTTCTGCTTCTCAGGGCTTTGGACTTGGACTGGCATGACACCATCGCTCTCAGAGTCTACAGCTTGCTGATTGCAGATGTTGTGGCTTAGCCTCCATAACTATGTTACTATTCTCCTTATAATACATTTACAATTTCTGTTTCTCTGGAGAACTCTGACTAAAACAAAGACCAGACCTTGCATTCTGGCTTGCAGGCTCTGCAGATTCTCTGTCTCAACTCCTCCTTGAGCTTCTACCCATACTATTCTCTCATTCACACTCTAACTCTAGCCCTATTGCATCTCTCTCAGTATAATGAGCTCTTTTGCTTGATTCGAAAGCAGGGGACAACACACTTTTCCTGTAAATGGCCAAATGATAGGAATTTTGTTTAGGCTTTGCAGGCCAAATAGTCTCTATTGAAACTGTTCCCCTCTGCCATTGTGGTGCCAGTGCAGCTGTAGACAACACATACATGAATGGGTGTGGCTGCATGACAATTCAACTAACACATGGGAGATTGGGGCCAATTGGTGGGAATGCAGATTGGGCTGGGCCTTATTTGCTGACCCCTACTGTACACCTTCATCCATGCTGTTTATTCTCTCTGCCTGGGACACCTTCCGTCTTCCCTTCAAATGGCAAACCCATTTTTAGCTGTTTTTTTTTCCTTGCCCTAGTTAGATGCCACTTTCTCTAGAAGTTTTCCTTTATGCCAACTCTAGATTATGTACCCTCTCCCCATGAACTTTTAATGTGCCTTATACTTTCTGCACTATTGGCTCATCACTCTGTATTGCAATTGCCTATTTATGCATTTTTTTTTTAATCTCTACCTAAACTGTAAAGTTCCCTAGGTCAGGGATTTTTTTTTTTTTTTTTTTTTTTTTTGAGACAGAGCCTTGCTCTGTCACCAGGCTGGAGTGCAGTGATGTGATCTCAGCTCACTGCAACCTTCGCCTCCTGGGTTCAAGCTATTCTCCTGCCTCAACCTCCCAAGTAGCTGGGATTACAGGCACGTGCCATCACACCTGGCGGATTTTTTGTATTTTAGTAGAGACGGGGTTTCACCACGTTGGCCAAGATGGTCTCGATTTCCTGACCTCGTGATCCACCCGCCTCAGCCTCCCAAAGTGCTGGGATTACAGGTGTGAGCCACTGTGCCTGGCCCAACAGGGACCATTTTATCACTTTATACCCAGTACCTGAACCTAGTAGGCACCCAGTGAATAGTAGTTCTTATTGTTATTATTGCTACGGCATGATTATATTAAGTGAAATATTGTGGGCAAGTCCAAAGATCTAGCTATTCTTCTATCAGAAGAATCAAAATGACAATCATATAGCCAAAAAAATTCTCAAAATAGGGCTTCCTCGAGATCTAGATGGAAGAAATTTTAATATAAACCAAGGCAATAGCCTAAGCCCCAAATCGGTGGTTCCTAGCCTTCCTGTACATTGGAATCACCTCAGAGGGCTTTAAAGATTACTGATGTCCAGATCCTATCTGTAGAAAGCTTTATTTAATTGTTCTGGAGTGCAACCTTGACATGGCATCTTTACAGTCTTCACAGGTGTATTGGTTTGCTAGGGCTGCCTCAACAAATTATTACAAACTAGGTGACTTGAAACAACAGAAATATATTCTCTCACAATTCTGGAGGCCAGGAATCTGAAATTAACTTCTTGACAGTGCTATGTTCCTCTGGAGGCTCTAGGGGAGAATCCATCCTTGCCTCTTCTATGTTCTGGTTCCTGTCACATTTCTCGGTATTCCTTGGCTTGTGGCCACATGACTCCAATCTCTGTCTCCTGTTCACATCTGTGTCTCCTGTGCATGTGTTCTCCTCTATGTCTCTTAGCAGGATACTGGGCTTTGGATTTAGGGCTAACTTGGAGAATCCAGCATGATCAAATCTTCAAGACCTTAACTTAGTTACATCTACAGAGACTTTTTTTTTCCAAATAAGGTAACATTCGCAGGTTCCAGAAATTAGGATATGGATCTATCTTTTTATGGGCCACCATTCAATCCAATGCAGCAGTTAATTCTGATTTACAGCCACACCCTAAGTAGTATGTACACAGTTGTGGGTGTGCCTGTCATATCTGAGCCTGGGAATTGTGCTGGAATTGACCATTTCTTTTGCCAGGTGTGAATGATTGTTTTGGAGCATTCTTTGCCCCATGGAAAGAGGAACGAGGGTTAAGGATGGGAACGAGGGTTAAGGATGGATGATGAGGAAATTTCAGGCAAGTGTGGCAGAGGGGATGCAAAGCATGCACTTGATAACTAATATATACCTATTCTGCCCTTTGTTCCTCTCTCTTTCAGAAGGATTTTTCTCTCTATAGGGGAATCTGTAATATCCATACTTTTCTTTCCTTTAAAAACAAAACAAAACAAAACTTTCCTTGGTTGAAGCATTCTGTCTTAGATTAAGTACCTACAGTCTTTATTATTTCATAATCTTCCAAAGACAACCATGCCCTTCATTTGAGTAAGACTTTTAGACAAAACCCTGAGAAGGCTTTTGGTATGTTTCTGTAGGTATTTGAGACGTTCACAATAATGATACAGGTGAGGCTGCTCTTCTAGGAAGCAAGATCTCTTCTTATATTTTAGTAAAACTAAAACTGCCTTACACTGAGTTTGAATCCTTTAAAAACTTAAAAGGGAAAGAAATGAAATGTGTTTTTTCTCATGAAAATAAGAACTCCTTCATGCCTCTCTGCTGTTTAATTTTCCAAAGTCATTTTCTTTAGCTCTTAATAGAAATAAGTTTGAAAATCTAACAATGTTAATTGTGTTCTGTAAGGAGGTCATGAGGTTGCAGATAGAACGCTCGGTTACCTTTTGAGTTTTCCTTTCTGCCGTCTTTTGGGAACCAAACACCATTAGAAGTTCCAATAATCACAGTACAAGCAGTACTTTCATGGCAGTCCTTCAGCAACCTCCTTGAAGGGAAATGTCTAGTCCGTATTTATAATAACATAATAATGTGATTTTGAAAGAGACAGCATGATTGTGGATTTTGTTTTGACTAAAAAAAAAAAATAGACTCTACATTTTTGTTTTTTAAGGGAGAGAGTAGAAAGTTGTTGGATGCTGTTTAGATAAGTAGTAAAGAGAATATCCTCATTAATGCATCCTGCCTTCTGAGATGCACGCTAATACCCCCCGCGTGCTGGCACCAACTCGCCTCTGCTGTTTTGTTAGAAAAAAAAGAAAAAAAAGAGGAAACACTCATTCTGCTCATTTTAACTTTATTGTCTCATTCTGATTCTAATCCCCAAATAAAAAGGGCAAGGTCTTTCTGCTGAGTCAAGACTTTCAGCAATTTGGCAAAAAGTCCCATTTTTTTTTTCTTCCCAGTTTGGATGAGAAGCTGAGCAACCCCGGTAGATTAATTTAGGTAACTTTTCAGGTGTTCTTACTGAAGTGAGAATTGCCACCAAAAAAAAAAAAAAAATACAGAAATGCTAGCACTTAGCAGAAATGCAAATGTGGCATTTGTTCAGCTTAATATGAATAGCCTTGCCCAGGCAACAACAGAAGAGACAATTAGAATGCAGTCATGGTTCCAAAAATTCACCCTTTTATCCAACTAATATGACATTCTTTTTTTTCTTAAAAAAAGCAAAATAAAAAGAAAGGAATGAAAGAAAAAGGAGAAATATATGTGGTTTTGCTTCAGTTACTAACACAAAAATACCAATTTGGTATGGGCTTTATTTTAACTTAAAAAATCTGTTATTGTGCAAGTTTTGTCAGAACAAAGTAGCAATAAAAGAATTTCATGCCTGCACTGATTTCATTATGGCTGGATTTTAACAGCAATGGAACATGGGTCAACCTATGTTAGGAATGACAGTGGGTGTTATCCACTGAGGACTGCGGGAGAATAGCCATGTTTATTGCCCATCATTTCTCAATGATTTTATGCCATCATTTGGGAGATGAATAAAATAACTCTGTAGCAGGCATGCATGTAAATAAATTAAGCATTAAGAACCAGCGAGTTGTAATCATCTTTCTTTGAGAATATACTAAATAGTTGTAATCAATGAAAAGGACAAGAAATTGCATTAAATTGCCTTTTCCAGCTACAATAGCACACCAGCTAAAACAAGACTCAGGTTGGAGGGATGTCTGAGGGGAGAGAAGAATGCAGTTGTGTTCTGGGTGTTTCAAGCTATAAAACCACACTGGGCAAATAATGCATAGGTCATTTTACCTTCCTAAATGAAAGTATCTATTGTTGATAAACAATGAGTGAACTCTTTAGCAATATATTACCATCTCCCTCACTTAAGCATTCAAGTCTTCTAGTCCTGAGAACCACGGCAAATATAAAACTCTGGCATCATCATGCCTCTTTCCACAATGATCTGACGAAGATCCTTTGCTTGGCCAAACTTTAATCAGGCTTCTGAACCATTTCCTAAGCTCATCTATGCATTTCCTTGTAAAATCTCATTGTAGCCAAAAAACCTGCTAAGCGAGTTTAGCATGAAACCCCCACCGCTGACATCTGATCACCCTCCTTATCTAAGTTTCCTCATTCGTTAATATCATGCATGAGATGTGTGGTCAACCTGACCGGTCTTCAGCAAGAATCCTGTTAGGTCAGTTTAGCCAGAATTTCCATTACCTCTGAATCTCCCTCTTAGTGACTTTGACCACTCCCCCTGCCTCTTTGACGATAAATTCTTACTTGCCTTTGCTGTATTCAGAGTTGAACCCAGTCTCTTTCCCCCACTGCAAGATCCCATCACAGTGACTCCTATACCTATCACAATGTTTCTAAATAAAGTCTCCCTTACAGTGATTTAAGAAGTATCACTGAATAACATTTTTCTTTAACAGATCATCTTAATTTTTGAAAGATTCCTTTTAAAAATTAAGGTTGAATGAGAATAAAAGGAGGATTTGATAAAGAGATGTAGATCTCTTCCCTTTTTCTTGAGAAGGAAAACAGGAGCTGTATATAGGGAAGCCTTTTCTAATTGCAGGCTAGGGCTCCTCTCCTTCCAACGTGACTTCACCCACATGTGCCAGCAAAATTAGGGGGCTTGAAGCTTTGTACTAGGCACTTTTACATTCCTTGTTTGTTGTTCTGCAAATACATATTGAATCTCTAGTACTATGACCAGAAACTCTTCTAGGAACTAGGGCTACAAACATGAACAAAAACAATAAAAAGTCCTTCCTCTAATGAGTTTTTATTGTAGGGGAATAAATAAATAAATAGATAAAATATCAAGTAAAGATGTGTACTTATAAAAAACTTATGGCAGGGTAGGCTCTATGGATTCAGAGCATCAGGAGGGGTATATGTTCTGTCATGCAGATTAGAAAAGGCTTTGCATATAAGGTGACATTTGCCATGCTTGACTGAAGTAAGGAGGTGGATTAGGGAAAGTTAACAGTACATGCAAATCCTCTCGGGCAGTGATAAACGTTGCATGTTCTTATTCTAGAAAAAGCAAGGAAGCCAGTATGGATGAAACCAATAAGAGAGGAGGGGAATGTGAGGCAGTGAGATAAGAGAGAAATTAGGAGGACAGATCACGTAGGGTCATTGGCCATGGTGAGGATCTCACATTTATTCTGGATAAGGTAGGATGCCACCAGAAGATTTGATTGAGCAGAGGAGCAATATGATCCACTAGACACCTTTCATGGTTCCCATTTTTACTTAGAGCAAAAAACAAGCACTCATTAGTGAGGTTGTGCTGGAGAAGCTTGCTGGAAAATGGCAAGTAAGGTGTAATTCCAATAATGTTACTTCATAGGGTTAGGCAGACAAATTGTACTTGAAGGAGGTACTGTGAGCAAATGGCATCTGATTCCTGTAAGTGCAATAACAATGCCATTGCCACAAAACAGTTGCAGATCGTTTTACATTTTTCAACATGCCATTATGTGTATGTTCTCCCTTTCTTTCTGTGCATTAGTCAAGGAAGGTAAAGACCTATGTTAAATTTAGGGAAACTGAGGCATAGTAATTTTTAAATGTTAGCCAACTGCAACATTTAATGAATAGTACAATTATATGTGGTAAACATTTTTCTAGACCTATATATACATGGTTTAAACCCGTTCAGTCTTTCCCCAGATTCTATGAGTTGTGCCATTTTACAGATGAAGAAACTGAAGTATAGAGAGATAACATATCCTGCTCAAAGTCATACAGCTAAGAAATGACAGAGAAAAAATTCATCCAGACTGTTTTCACCAAAGCCCTAATTCTTAGAAGATATTTAATTGGTTCAAGGTCACATAGTTTGTAGATAAGTGACTTGATTCTGAGTAGTTGTTTTCCCAGAAGAGTGACTATAATTTGACTCACTCACATTAATTCCAGATCATTATGTAAATGGATGAATGGCAGAGGGTGGGAGACAGGTTTCTCACTGCTGGAGTGAGAGTTTACAAAAAAGCAAGGGGAGGAAGCTGGAGTGAGACATGTAGTAATGATTGAAATTGGAGACATCAGTATGAACTCATACTTAACTAAATATACATGCAGATGATTACATATAGAAATATCTAGGCCAGACATGGTGGCTCACACCTGTAATCCCAGCACATTGGGAGGCCAAGGCAGGTGGATCGCTTGAATTCAGAAGTTCAAGACCAGCCTAGGCAACATTGCAGAAATATGTCTCTACAAAAATTACAAAAATTAGCTGGGTATGGTAGCACACCTGTAGTCCCAGGTACCTGGGGGACAGAGGTGGGAGAATAGTTTGAGCCCGAGAGGTTGAGGCTGCAGTGAACCTTGATTGTGCCACTGCAGTACAGCGTGGGTGACAAAGTGAGACCCTGTCTCAAAAAAAAAAAAAAAGAAAAAAGAAAAAAGAAAAAGAAATATCTATAGACACCTGTGTATCTTTAAATCTACACACATATGTATTTCCTTGCTCTTTAAGCTCAGAAGGCATAGAGGAGCCAACACTCCAGTAACATGAGCAGAGATCTTGGTTTTCATTCTCCAGTAAAAGAAGCAAGGATTCTATCTTAGTTGTTTGTGTTGCTATAACAAGATACCTTAGAATAGGTAATTTATACACAACAGATTTTGTTTCCTTATAGTTCTTGAAGCTGGGAAGTCCAAGATTGAAGCACCAGCCTTAGCGTCTGATGAGGGCTGCTCTCTGCCTCCCAGATGGCACCTTGTTGTTGTGTCCTCACATGGCAGAAGGTGAAAGGGCAAGAGAGTGCTTCCATTGACCTCCAGCACTTTTGAAGGTTGTCACCTCCCAGAGGGCACACCTCTTAATACTGCTGCACTGGGGATTAAGTTTCAACATAAATGTTGAAGGGGACACCATTACTTAAACCATATCAGGCTCCTTGAAGAACTGGCTTAAAACGGCAGATGTACGTCTGGGGCATGAAATATACGAGAATAGCCTGAAGCATCTTATAGTGCCATAAAATAAGTAAGTGCTCAAAGGACAAACAAAAATAACACACAATGAAAGAAAGAATGCCAAAGGAATACAACTGAAAGAGCTCTAAGTAGCCAGAGTTGAAACAATTTGACAATAAATAAACAAATAAATAAAGTATTGGATGATAACTTTAAATATAAGATAAATATCCACGAGCCCTACTGATATAAGTAAGGATTGATTAAACAAATGAGGGACAATAGACAACTCCTCCATGCAGAAGAATTCCAAATAATTTATGTAAATCTCCACTCTCAAAGATATAGAGCCTAACACCTCATTCTTTAGTGTTGCTGCACACAACACCTCATCCAGGTGATCAAGGGTCAACAACAGTGACGTCATGTTGATAGCACGTATCCATGATATGATGTAGTGAAAAATAGTATTTTTCCTCTGTGGTTTTCCTCCCCTAAACCCATAGCCCCAATCTAATCATGAGAAGAACTTTGGACAAATCCCCAAAGAGACATTATGTGGAATATCCCACCAGTACTCCTCAAAACTGTCACGGTCATCAAAAACAAAGATAGCCTGAGAAATTGTCACAGTCGAGAAGAACTAAAGGAAGTATGATGATTAAATGTGATATGGTATCTTGGATGGGGTCAGAAGAATGACATTAGGTAAAGACTGAGGAAATCTGAATAAAGTATGGACTTTAGTTAATAAGAAGAAGGAGGTATAAATATTGTTTCATTAATTGTGACAAATGCTAATGCAAAATGTTAATAGGGAAAATTGAAATCAGGGTATATGGGAATTCTATTATATTTGCAATTTTTCTGTAAATCTAACACTGTTCTAAAATAAGAAATTTACATGTATAAGAAAAAGTAACTGAAGACAGAATTCCTAGGTAAAGTACTCAGAGAATAAGGGGTGGGCAACAGGAGAAAGAGAGTTGAAGAAGAAAATAAAGGTAGTTATTTTCTGAGACTTTAACTTGAACTAATTAACAGGTTTGCCTACTTCATTCATCTGTTTACCTAACACATATCATTTGCCTGTCTGCCTGTACCAGGACCTCTGCCAAGAGATAGAGACACAATGGTCAACCAGGAAATGGCATATCCCCTGTCCTCAGGGAACCAAATGAGTAGAGAAGACAAAATTTACTAAAATAAACATTTGAGTAAATGTAGAATTTCAAGGGTCGTTAGAGTTACAAAGGAGAGGTACACACTACCATGAGAACACAAAAGGGGCATTTGTGTCCATCAGAGAAGCTAAGAAACATGTCACAGAACCAACATGAAACCCACAGTGGTAACATATGGACCACTGTGAGAATGTAGGGAAATACTTGAGCTCTTTACCAAATATAACGGCAGCATTTGAGATTTCTTCGCTTCATTTTGTTTGTTGCAGTTAGCCCAGATTGACTGTTGTGCAAACAACTTCCATTGGTTTAGTTTTTGATAACTCATTTTATGATAGGCAGCTGCTTCTTATTTGAAGTGAGAGACGAGGTAAGAAAGAATTCAGAAGATTTGAAAGCTACCTGACAGGGTCGCTTCATGATAACAAACAGCCATTCTCAATGTTTGAAGTGGAGGGCATTACTTCCTCAGGGTCTTGCCAGTTTTTTCTCTTTTGTTTTTTGTTTTTTTCAACTGTGTGCTCCCCCTCCCTATTCCAATGATTTCTCCCATAGATAAGAAATAATTGCTTGTTTCTTGAAGAATTTTTTTAAAAGGGCTATCCTAAGGCTGCATTTCTCATATTTGGTATGAATATGACTAATGTCTATTCTAATCCTTGAGGCATTCTTAAGAAGAGGCAGCAAACGAATTTTAAAAAGGCTTTAACCTTTTTCCTTTGCTCATTATGTAAATTCTATTTTTCAGCTTCCCTTTTCCCCCCACCATCCACCCTTCATGCTTACTCCTCTCCTGTTTATTTTTCTGAATGAGTTTTCTTCTCTTTTGTCTTTTTTCAGGATAGATGTTATCCTTCACATTCTTTCTGGGTGGAGGGGGATATACTAAGCCTATTAATATGTTTACCTTTTTAGCTATTTAGAATATGGTGAAGGACAAGGAAAATAAAATGAGTAAGCGGTACCTTCTGAATAATGCCATGGAGCTTATGGTAATGGCGGAGCCTTTTCTGAGCATTAAAGTGGTAATCTGGCTGCATTGTTAGAGTAAATAGAGTATTCAGCCTTCTCATCTTTCATATGTAACAACAGCCCAAGTATATTAATTATAACTTCAGAAATCAATGTGAGCTTCTAACACACAGGTACCATTTTCCTAAAGGCAGGAAGAAACAGTGTTAGCATAGAAATAAAATAATCCTCATAGTCACTGCTCACCTTTGCCCTCATTTTCATTCCTGGTTTTATTCAGGAGTAACTAAGCAGGTTAATGTCACAGAACTGCCTGTGATTATCTTTAGTTTAAACAACAGTGTCTGCCCAAGATAAATGCACGTGTGAGATAGATTTCACCCCTGAGAGCAGTTCATCTTTCCTTCTGCGTGCCATTTTCCCTGTACTTCCCCTCAAATGGATTCTGAACATATAGATTACATTATCACATTAAATGAGGATGAGTAAACTTCAAAGGGTTCAGAGTTAAGATGCACCTGGACGTTTAGATTCTGACTTGAAAGTGAGCTCACATTAACTGATCCATAAAGCTGTGATGGAGACACCTAATGTCGTTGTCAAATTCCTCTGAGTAGTTTTGAAATGAGCCAAACCAAATGCAGGACTTCAGGGCTTGTGAGTTATTCTCTCTAAAGTGATGCTGCAAAGGAACATAACATAATGATTGACAATTTTACTAAAATCATATATTATAAAAGTGTATTTGTATCAGTACTCACAGCCAATTGTATACCTACCCAGTTGTAACCATTTAGTTATTACACAAGAAAAAAATGTGTATAAATCGCAGTTTGGGGGCACATAGAAACAACACTATATACAAATTAAAATTTGTATTCATTGGTTTATTCCTTTGTTTATTCATTCAACAAATACAGATGGGGCTTCCACTGCATCCAACCACCATGCAATCAGGTGAGTCCATGAGGATATCTTTAGCCACCAGGCTGTGAGCTGAAATGACACGTGTCATTTCTGGGCCAAAGATTTTAATTGCTGGTGCAAGACTCTCCAGAGCTCTCTTCCTCTGCTGGGTGACTGAAAGGTTCACACATCTCAGATGGTTCAGTTATAATACCAGGGGGACTATTAGCCTGGGTTCTGAGCGTAGCCCTCACTAACCCACAATGGATGTGTAGTATGGGTGAAAAACAAATCGTTGTTGTGTTAAGCCATGGGATTTTGAGATTGATTTGTTATTGCAGCATAACCTTGTTTTTCTTGGCTAGCTAGTGGAGTAGTTAATGCCTAAGTGGTAATCATGATTATAAACATTTCCATGTATTAAGTCCATAGCAAAAATCCTGGAATATAGCCATTATTATCTGCATTGCAGAGATGAGGAAACTGAAGCTCAGAAAGTTAAGTTACTCAAGGTTTCAGGGTTTATAAACAGCAGAGAAAGGCACTGAACCAAAAGCTGTGTCCATAAATGTTTCTCCTATACTCTAAGTATCATAATCAGAAGCTACACATAAGAAGGAAAAAGATCTTTTCCAATATTAGAAAGATAATTGCTAATTCATCTATGTAGTTCAAACCTGTACGGTATCCATAAAACAGAAATACCCCTGTAAACAGTGTGTCCCACAATGCATTCTACAAAATCTTCAAGATATTAATAGAACTTGTTCTATGGTCAAATAATTTTGTGGGGCTATCTATACTATTCGTATAAATAGTATGCATCCATTCAGATTCACTTAACTTCCCCTGTCTCCCAGCTGCTACTGTTGTCTTTTTGGCTATAGCTGCTACTACCTCATCTACCAGCATTACCAGCTCTCTTGGCAAGTATCAGACTACAGCAAGCCCCCCATTACTCCTGTTGGTGGGGAGTTAAGACACAGTTCACTGATGTGTCAGCAAGACATACTGGTGCTTGCTAGAAATAGATTGCTACTGCATGGCAGCCACCACATGGGTGAGCCTGAAGCCCTCCCAATGGGCAAAGATGCAGGTAGTATACAACAATTGGCCACAGACTTGATGTAGAGAAGTACCTGTGATATGGATATGCATTGACTTCTCGGCAGCACAAATGGGCTACCTAGTTGGCTCATTAACTAGAATAAACGAAACTAAAGGATCAATAACTAGAGTGTCTGGGATGGAGCTAGGTAAAGGGATCTGTGGAAATGGGTAAAAACAAGCCAGCTTTGATAGGTTTAGAGTTCAAAGAAGAATATCTCTAAAAAGATCAGATTTGAGGGAAATACAGTAAGACTTTCCTTGATACTCAATGCCCTCCAGTTGCTCACGACTGTAGCTTTTACCATAGAACCCTATTTCTTCTGATCTCAATATGGAACTAATCTATATTTATATGAAAAGCATCACCCTGCCAAAATTACATGTCTATTGTGTGCCCTTCAAAAGTGTAATGTAAATGAATAGGTGTTGGGGACAGATATCCACTACAGCAGCAAAATGGTAGAGGAACTAGCTCTGAGCAAGACAGCCCTTTGGTGCTTCCTGGATCAGAGTCATCAGTTCTGCCTGAGGAGTCTAATTCTTCAGTAGTATCAGCATCTCTCATGAATTTGCCCATTCTGCCCAGTATACAGGCTTCTAAAAGCCTAGGGACACACTGGGAACTCTTGAGACAGTACAGAGCTATGTAAGGGTATAGCAGGACTGAAATGTTTGATGGGAGAAAGAAGGGCAAGGATAGTAACATTTGTGCTACTAGCAGTGTTTCCTGAAGCATTATTCCTTACAGTTATTTTTCTAGGAAGTAGGGGTCCCTGAAAATGTGATAGTAATGCTGAAGATAAAGTAGTGAAGTCCCCTCAGATGACATGGACTTGAATCCTGGCTATGCAACTTACTCAGTAGGTAACTCTGGGGAAATAGTTTAACCTGTCTCAGTTCTCTCACCTGCAAATTGGGTGTAATAGACAATATCCACTCTGCACGTAAAGTTATCACGAGTTTTAATAAGACCGTGGTTCTTTCATTATTTGTATAATCTTGGGCAAGTCAATTAAATTTTCTGAGTCCCCTTTTCTTCATGTCATCTCTATATTAGAGGCTTAGTTCCAATAATCACCATGATCCTTCCAGCTCTGATATTTGATGTCTATGCAAATGGATGTGTTCACTGGGAAATGTCAGAGAAATATAAATCTGATTATCCTTATAGTTTATAATATTTGTATTAATATTACTATTTTGAATGCAGCAGTCCTTAGGAACCAACTTCCTCTAAGGAAAGAAAAAGTATGATCTTTGATATTCTCCACCTGGGACTGTTGTCTATGGCAGGGATGTGTCTCTGTAAAGGCCATTGCTAAGAAGCATGGAGCCCCTTTGCTCCTCCTGCTTGAAATTGATGCCCTTTCCTGCTCTAACCACCAGAGGGGAGACATCATCTGTTTCATGTTCTGATTTACACACAGGCACTACCAGAGGCAGGTTTGAAATTAATGAATCCACGCCCTCAGAAGTCAGAAGCAGCAGAATCATCTATTTCTCATTGATTTCTAGGCAAGAAGAGGAATGAAGACTCTGCCCTCTCACCTTCTCTCCTCTGCTCTCCTTGGAGGATGAATGGGGTACTGCAAAGGAAACCTGGTTTCCAAAGGGTCATAAAAGTGCTCCTGAAAGTCACTATGTTTTCATTCCTTTACAATGATGATAAACTACTTATTAAGTTTGACTGAGGAGTTGGCACTGAGCTCTGTTCTTTGCTAGTATTTTCTTGTTTAATTCTCACAACAACTCCATGAGGTAAATATTCATCTTACACCCAGGACATGAGGGCATATAAAAGGTAAATAACTGAGAAATCAGTAAAATGGGGATTTCAATCTATGTTTGACCCGAAAGAATGAATTCTAAGCCAGCAGTTCTCAACTTTTTTGGTTGCAGGACTGCCTTACCTTATCAAAAATGACTAAGGGTCCCCGAAAGCTTTTGTTTGTGTGTGTTACATCTACGAATATTTATTGTATTAGAAATTCAAGCTGTGAACAATGTAAAGCACAAGAATATACAAGCAAACATTCCACTAGTCATTGGGTGACACCATCACATGTTATTTAGTCTCTGGAAAACTCCACTGTACATTCAAGAAAGAATGAGAGTAAAAGAGGCAAATGACATCTCAGTATAATTATGAAAATACTTTTGACTTTGTGGATCCCTTAAAAGAGTTTGGGAGACCAACACAGGTTCCTAAGCCATACTCAGTAAACCACTGCTATAAACTTCTGCATTTTGCTGTATCCTACTGCACACTATGCTAACATGCTTTGAATGTCTAATGTAATGTTCAAGTTGACATAAGTATCTTCTACAAATCAGACAGTATCTATAATTCTCAAATGTGTTCTCTATAGTAAAGAATGCCCCCTCTCTCTCCTTTGTATTTATTTATGCATTTATATTTTATATTTTTATTTTTTGAAACAGGGTCTTGCTCTGTCACCTGGTCTGGAGTGCAGTGGTGCAGTCATGGCCCACTGAGGCCCCCATCTCCTAGGCTCAAGTGATCCTCCTACCTCAGTCTCCCAAGTAGCTGGAACAACACGAACCCATCACCACACCTGGCTAATTTTTTATTTTTTGTAGAGTCAGGGTCTCACCATGTTGCCCAGGCTGGTCTCCAACTCCTGGCCTCAAGCAATTTTTCCACCTCAGCCACCCAAATCACCATGAGCCACCATGACTGACCCTCTCTGTCTCTTTTAAATGTAAGAGTTAAAGTCTTTATATTTTTCTCCTCAAACAATAATTATAAAAAACCTATACAAATGAAAGATGGTATTACTATTATTGCCAACTCTTCATAATCCTTCCTCTTTACTTATAGAGTTCTGAAAATCTACATGTTACCAGATAATTTTGCATCATTGCATTCTGTACAAAAAGATGCTATTGGAAGTAGTTCATTTTTATCTTCAGGAAGTATTTATCCAGTGCCTCTCATGTGCTCATCACTGAGGTGGACCCCAGGTTTACGATGATGAACGTAACCCAGTCTCTGTGTTCAAGAAGCTCAAAGTCTGGAGGGAAGGATAAACAAATCAAATGTAATGTATAAAAACAATGTGACAAGATAGAGATATAGGAGCACATCGGAAGGATACCTAATTAAGCTTTCAGTGATTCAAGAAGATTAAAAGATCTACTAGTAATTTCACTGCTGTATTTAAAAGTTTCCATTTTTAATTTTCATTCCATTATCTAACTTGATGTCACTTTAAACATTGACTTCCAGTTTCTCCCTGCTATTTAAATGTTGAAGATTTCCTTTTTTACACTCTGACATATCACTTTGCATTTTCAAAGTCAAGTCTCATTGTTATTCCTTCTCTAGGTCCTTTTGTATCATTTCTCTGATATCCCTGGTATTCATAATATCTCCCAAATGAGTACCATCTGTGAATTTCATCAGTGCGCTGTCTGTTCCCTATTCTGGCTTATGAATGAAGATGTTAAATCAGAACAGACATTGTAGGGCAGCTGCTTTCTGCCGCACCCCACCAGGAATCGTCTTAACGTTTATGACACCTCTTCGCTTGCATTCATTACCTTTTGTTTATAGTCCTTCAGGTAGCTTTGAATCCCAAGTGATAAGGATGATGTTCAAGTGAATTTAAAGTTTTGTGATTAAAATTTGAATTGAGACATGGCTTGCTTTCTGTTCAGTTCTGAGTTCTGAAAAGCAGTTATCTAACTTCCTCCCCTCTCTGCCTCTATCCCAAAATGACTCTAGTATTTGCTAATAAACTTAAAATCTGCATGTGGGGACTACTTTATCTCAGTGTACAGGATGATAAAATGGAAATTGGTGTCACATTCTGATGTGAGATGAGAAACCATGATGTGGAATTTGAAAGGAATGTTACTTTTAAAATCTGTTAAAAGATTCTTAGCATGTGCAAGAGGTGAGACCCTATTTCTACACACACACACACACACACACACACACATACACACAAAATAGTCAGGCATGCTGGTGCCTACTTGTGGTCCTAACTACTCAAGAGACTGAGGCAGGAGAATCACATGAAATCCAGGTGTTCAAGGTTGCAATTAGCTAAGATCTCATCACCAGAGTCCAGCATGGGTGACAGAGTGAGACCTTGTCTCTTAAAAAACATGATTCTTAGCCCAGCACCCCAAGAAGGGTAGCAGTAGTTGGATTATTGGAGATTGCAGAGGAGTTTTGGAGGCAGCTGGTGTGTCGTGAGTCTCACTCATTTACTAAAGTGTAGGAGGGGTACTTCCACCTCCACCTCAAGCCAATAGAGAGGGAATTTAGGATGATTCAGAGAACTTGATAACTATCCTCTAAGTTTGTGGGATACTATATTGGGATCTTTCACCCACAACAACATCTGAAGAGAGGAAGGGGTGACTGTGCTAGGCAGCTTGCTCCTCCAGAATTAATCTGAGCTAAAAATGTGAGGTCATGTGTAGGACATACCCAAGAGAAAGCTGCTTGGGCTCATTGTTGGGTTGTCCAAAGGACTCCTTGCTGCTGAAAGGAGTTCAGCAGAAAGAAGCCAACAGCTCCACTCAATTTCTACTAATGAAGAATGAGAGGTAAGCATTCAGCCAGAATAGAAATGCATTCCTTTAGGTCAAGGAAACTGCAGGTGCAGATGGGGTGGGAATTGTGCAATTCTGAAGAGCCCATGTGTATTAGTAAACTTTTGCTGCGTAAAAACACACTTCAAGACTTAGCAGCTTAAAACACACAATTATTTAGGTCACCAAGTTAGGTGGAGCTCAGCTGGGCAGCGCTTACAGTCTTGGCTGGCTCACACATGTGTTGTGGTGAGATGTGGGTCAGTTGAGGGGTCACCAGTCTAATGTAGCCTCATCTGGAATAGTCAGTCTCTGCCTCACATGGCTTCTCATCCTCTAGCAGGCTGTTTTGGTGGCACCAAAGCAGATTTTAAAACTCTTCTTGTGGCTGGAATATCTTTGATTCCTTCACATTCTGTTGGTCATGGCAAGTCACAAGGCCAAACCAGACTCAATGGGTAAGGAAACAGATTCCACTACTTCGTGAGAGGATTGTAGTCTTTTTCTGCATCATTCTGCATGTAACATGAACATGAGCCTGGAGGTACAGCATCCATTTTGTGACCATGAGATTATACACATGCTGAAGAAGGACTCGTGCAGAGGGGGAAATATTGGGGAAACACATGGAGTTTTAATCACATCTTGAGCCCTTACTAACCTGCCCTTACTACCTACCCCCATGCTTTTATTGCATGAGACAAGCAAATCCCTTTCCTGTTTAAGAAATTATGTGTTAGGGTTTTCTGTTACGTGCAGTCAAATATATTCTTGACTGATGCAATACATTTTTATAGAAGATGAGCTAAACTGAGCTGTACAACTAAAGAGGGATCAAATTAAAAGAAGAATCATAAAAGATGAATTAAGAATTACGTGACAAAACATCAAAGCAAATAGAATTTTTCTGGTCAGAAAAGAAAATGCAGAACTTGGAGAGAGAGTTTAGCAAAATTGTGTGAATAGTTAGGTGCAAAAACTTATGAACAGGTTGATCTTTATTTTTTTTTTATAGAAAGAACAAAACAAGAACAAAGATTACTCTGTAAGATGGTTAGATGAATGAATTTATCTTTGATGAGAACAATGTAAGTATTGAAATTCTGTCTTAGCATGGTTCTGAATCTCCTTTTCTAGAGATATTGAAGAATGGAAAAACGTCTTTTCTACCTAGGATTAGACCTATTTTTATCTTTGTTTTTTTGCACATTAGTAATGAGGCAGATTTTTGTTTAAAGGCTGGCTATTAGAATACTGTTGCCTGAATAGCTATGGTAGATATAGAAGGTAGTGATATTTGAAGTTTACATACATAAGCAAAGAAGCGGAAGCCCAGCTCACAAAGGGATATTTGATCCTCCGTCAAGAGAAAAGCTAAAATCGCATGCTCAGTTGGGTTTATTTGGACCGTGCTCTCACTCTCTGACAAACAGAAAAAGATCTGGATAGGAAATTGTCTTTGCACACACAAAATTCTGGCTTAATTCTCCTTCCTATACAACTGTACGTCAGTTAAAACAACAACAACAACAATCTGTCTTGAAAAACTCAAGAACCTGGACTACTAAAAATAAAAAGGAAATTTTAACGTAGTAAACAAATTTAGTGAGCACCATGTGTATTTTCTGTTATTAATGAAGACATGATACATTTTTAAAGTATGTATTTTTTAGAAACAAAAAAAAAAACAAAAACAAAACAAATCTAGAGGGAGTCTTGACTAGAAAAAATTCAGCCCAACTTTTATCCCTCTCAATCAGAAGTGGGTTTTAGCACCAATCAGCAACCCCTCCTCCAGCACACAAAGGCACTGCCATTTGCCTTGTGAGCAGAACATAAAACATACACCTTAGCTATTGAATTTGAACATTAAGCAGAATCACTGCAGAGCACATTTTGATGGGTTACTTCAATACCCACCTGGTCTAGTTCACAATATCTGTCTGTACATCCAGTTTATACATATTCTGCAGGCATATTGAACAATATACCGTCTATTGTCCCATTATTTATTTTTACATGGCAGTTCTTGTAGCTCAAGCAAACGTTAAGATCATAAAGAGCTCTCTTGAAGGAAATTCTCAGGTGAAGGTACGTTAATGAGAAACCTTAAAAGTTAAACAAATCTGGTTCTTTTTTACTAAACTGGCGGGATAAAAGCAGAATGGCTATTATGAAGAGCAGTTTCATTTGTTTCCTCATGGGAAAAGACCAAACTTTTCTGGACTGCTTTAATTTAAAAACAAAGTCAATTAAAAAAATAAAATATACACCTTGAGATATTACAAAACTTGAAATAATGGCAGGTATTATGGAATGGGAAGCAGAGTTTTTTTGTTTTGTTTTTTGTTTTTTTCCAAAAAAGGAAACTATAACAGATTTTAAGGGAAAAACAAACAAAACATACCAGAACTCTGAATACGGGCAGCACTACGCAGACTCTATAGTGCAGAACACCACAAAAGAATCAGTTCTACATTGGTAATAGCATAAGAGTGACGTGGGGGCTAATAGAGAAGAAGAAAGACTGCAGGCATAGGTTTATTATAGACATGATATTTAGCAACATAAAAATGATACCTTCCAGCTGGGCGCAGTGGCTCACGCCTGTAATCCCAGCACTTTGGGAGGCTGAGCGGGTGGATCACCTGAGGTCAGGAGTTTGAGACCAGCCTGACTAACATAGTGAAACCCCGTCTCTACTAAAAACACAAAAAAATTAGCCAGGCGTGGTGGTGGGTGCCTGTAATCCTAGCTATTCCGGAGGCTGAGGCAGGAGAATCGCCTGAACCAAGGAGGCAGAGGTTGCAGTGAGCTGAGATCATGCTGTTGCACTCCAGCCTGGGTGACAGAATGAGACTCCGTCTAAACAAAAAACCGGCCGGGCGCGGTGGCTGACGCCTGTAATCCCAGCACTTTGGGAGGCCGAGGGGGGCGGATCACAAGGTCAGGAGATCAAGACCACGGTGAAACCCCGTCTCTACTAAAAATACAAAAAATTAGCCGGGCGCGGTGGTGGGCGCCTGTAGTCCCAGCTACTCAGGAGGCTGAGGCAGGAGAATGGCGTAAACCCAGGAGGCGGAGCTTGCAGTGAGCCGAGATCGCGCCACTGCACTCCAGCCTGGGCGACAGAGCGAGACTCCGTCTCGAAAAAAAACAAAACAAAACAAACAAAAAAAAAACAGAAACAAAAAACCTTCCAAAGGATTCCCCGCATGGGGCAAAATTTGTTTTTCACTGCTAAGCATAGGAAGGATTAAGAAAGTGGAACAAATTCCCTTGTAACTATAGTATCTCTCATATTTGAATAGCAAGCATGTTCAATCTGTTGCTACATGTTAAGAAAATATTGAGGATACATATGAATAAAGCAAAATAAGAAAAAAGGCTAAATTATGATCTTTAAAAATGAGAATAAAAATCTGTTTTTAAGCCAAGTAGGTGTGATTCTGATAATTATTATATATGATATAACCCATAGAAAGCGAGGCCAAGAAATAAATCTTCGTATTGTTCAGTACTTGGACTTGATATTGTCCTAGAAAAAACAGTGATAAGTCAACAAATGCATCACACATACAACTAAAAAGTCTCCTTCTGGTTTCATATAAATTTAAACAACAATCTTCCCAGGCTAATTTTTTTTTCCTAGGCTAAACCTTCTACATGCAGGACCAGTGTAAATCCCTCTACCCTTTCAAACACTAGATCCGAACATCCAGGAACATTCTGCAATGCAACGTGCCTTGAGAAAGAGATGAATTCTGTAGTACCAATGACATAACTGATCGAGGAAGCTGGGAAGAGATTAACACTGATGGGAGCCAGTCAGGCAATGGTGGTTTGTTTCTCCTTGGGTGTTTCCTCCATCTGCTGCACGATCAGTTCATAGAGGGCTCTGCAGAGCTTTGCATAGCCCTCTCCTGTAAGATGCAGAAAATCAAATATCTCATGGCAGGACATGGCAGTGTCAGGGTGCATGAAGCCCCCATCTGTATGCAGGACCTACACATGGGCAAGCTTCAGCAAGGAAACCTTGAGAAGCTAGTTCACCTTTTGCCTCAAAGGGTTGGGCTTCTTACCTCAAGGTAACACTTCCAATACAAGAATTTTGCCTTGTGGTTGCCTTATATTGATAAATTGATAGAGTGAATGATGGCCTTGATCCCACCTTCTAACTCTACTGCTGTATTTTCATGGTTGTTTGTTCCTACCCAGACAACAATGACCTTAGGTTTAATATTCTCCAGTTCTCTACTCTTTCGTTTCTATAAAACATGTCTTGTATCTTCCTCAGTTCCAAAATTCAGTGCGTGAAATGGGGAAAAAAGCTCTCGCCATATCTCATGTTGCTGCATTAACTACACCATGGGGTCTCCAACAAACAGAACATTAGGCTTTTTGTCTTTACCATCCAGGACAAATCTGTTGTGCTGAGATATCCATCTGTCGTCTCCTTGAATATCTTCCACTGCATGTGGAATAGCTGCTGTGTTTGAGTCTGCTTGGCTCATTCTACACTCACGTAGAGGGTCCATGGAGGCCCTACAAGGTTGCAGCATTGATGGCTGGTGCGTCTGTCACTCGCTCAGTTCTTGCGGCCCTCCTCCGGCGCGGACCTCCTCGGGCCCCAGCACCAGCAGCAGCCTAGAGATATTTTTATCCCAAAGAAAAAGAATTTAGCTAACTTCTTTATGGGATTTGTCAGCCCTAGATTTCTTTAACAAATTCTTAATTATGCACATAAGAAATAGATACGTATATAAAGCAAACATGATTCCTTCAATAACTCGAGGTAAGCATTCGAGAAGCAAGAGCATATCCTCTGGAATGCTGTGGTAGTAGCTTATGCTTCTATTTCTTTACACTCAGAGTCAGGATCTTGACTTCATGACTCCCCATATGTCTCACACTTAGCTTTATTCAATAAGGGTATCTCTTTTTCTTACAGTGATTTGGTGTTTTTGTGTATCTCCTTCATAATAGAAAAGTAATTCATTTCACTATCAACCATCATAGATTTTATAATTAACATTTTAAATCTTGTTTAAATTTTGTCATAGAGCATATTCATCAGTTTATGGGATCTATTGTCATCATTTCCTTAATTTGCTCTAGTTTCTATGTACCACCTGAAGAGCCCACTATACTTTTAAGCTTTCAGTTCAGAATGTCTAGTTTTAGTTATTGCAAATAGTGTACTCATAATACAGGTGATTCTTTCAGTCTTTGAAATATGTTATCTTTCTGTAACTTGCAGCATACCCAGCAAAAAAGTCTTATTAAGACAGAATACTATATAGGGGCTATTTACCCTCGTTTAGCCCAACTTGAACATCAAAATCAGGACTGAAGACTATACTAGTGATGTAGTGTCCATAAAGCTCAGTCACTTGCCCAGAGGATTTACAGACAACAGCAGAATTTGAGAATGACTGAAATCTATACTAAAGGATAAAAACTATAAATGTTTTAAAGTATATTCTTTTTTCCCTTCTTCTTTTCTTTTCTTTTCTTTTTCTTTTTTTTTTTTTTTTTCAAGAGACAGGGTCTTTCACTTTGTTGTCCAGTTTGAACTGTAGTGGTATGATCATAGCTCACTGCAGCCTCAAACTCTTGGGCTCAAGTGATCCTCCTGCCTCAGTTCACTGAGTAGTTGGGACTATAGGAGCATGCCACCATCCCTGGTTAATTTTTGTGTTTTTTTGTAGAAATGGGATTTTGCTATGTTGCCCAAGCTGATCTCAAACTCCTGGGCTCAGCAATCCTCCCGCCTCAACCTCCCAAAGGGCTGGGATTACAGACATGAACCACCATGCCTGTTTGGCAAGTTCTTATATTTAAAAGAAAACTGTTTGTCTGCTCACAACACTTTTGATACCAAAGGCATGGGAATTTTTCTTCTTGTACCAACCAGTTCTCTAACTTTCCGGACACAAACTGAGTGTCCTATAGCTTAATTCAATTCTGACACTGACTACACATAGTTAAGACAGATCTCATAGGTTAAGGGTTCAGTCCTAGAAGACTGCCCTACTGCCAGTCACAAGTACTGGTTGTCCAGGGTATCCACACTTCTGTCCAACTTAGCTACAAATCAGGGGTTCCCATAATCCTCCCCTCAGGTTCAATAATTTGTTATAACAGCTCACAGAACTCAGGGAAACACTTTACTTAACATTTTTATTACAAAGTATTTTATAAAGGCTATAAATCAACAGCCAGATGAAGAGGTATATGGGGTCATGTCCAGAAGGGTCCTGAACAGAAACTTCTGTTCCCATGGATTGGGGTATGCTACCCATCTGACACATGGGTGCATTCGCCAACCTAGAAGCTCTCCAAATTCCAGCGTTTAGGGATTTTTCTGGAGGCTTTATCATATCGGTATGATTGACCATTAACTCAATCTTCAGTTCCTCTTTCCTCCCCATATGATAGGGAATGGGGCTGACAGTTTCAAATTTCTAATCATGGTTTGGTCTTTCTGATGACCAGCTCTTCTCCTGAAGCTATTTATGAGCACACTAAGAGTCATCTCATTAGAACAAGAGATTCTAATGTCACCCAAAAATTTCCAAAGGATTTAGGAGCTCTGTGTGAGACATTTTTGTCAACCCCATCACTCAGGAAATTGCAGGGGTTTTAGAAGCTTTGTGTCAGAACAAGAGACAGAGACCAAATATATATTTCTTATTGTGTCATAATATTCAATAAATCATAAATAAGACACTTTGTGTCTGACAGTAAAATACTGTTTCTTCCCAATAAGAAATTAGATCTGTGGGAATACTAACATACCCATTTGGATTTTTCTTGTAGTGTGTTCTATGACATTCCCATCAGTTGACATGAGAAATGTCTGTATGGTACCTTGCTTTGGGACCCTAATTACTAAGTATGATTTATCTCTAGTCTTTGATAATGCTTTTTCTCAAAGAATAGTCTCTAAATGCTAAGTCATCATCAATAGCATTTTATGGGGGAGCTTAGCTTCCCATCTTTCCTAAGCACTCAGGAAGATACCGGCTTGAAGAGAGTTGGATTTACCATGAAGCTAAGAAACTGAAACTTTGGAAATCTTCAATTGCACTACCCCTTTTCCAAGATTCTATAAATGTGTAAAATTTGCAAAAATGAAATAACTACCACAATTACTGAAGGCCATGGTTTTTCCACTCCACTCTCCGCTGTGTCATACTTTCCTTCAAGTCAGATATTGTTGATGTAGCTGCAGGTAATTTGGGAATCTGACTAAGGGAAAATTGGATTAATCATACACTAATTTGTGTTTAGTGGATGTATTTGTGTAGCTCGGTTCCCTCTGAGTGAAGTCAAGTTATTGCTCGTCTTTCTGTTGATGAAATGGCTTCCAGGCACACTTCTACCATTCATTGCACTAACTCATTTAGCTTCATGATATCAAGGTGCAGGGCCAAGGGCCATATCACCATGATATGAGCATGTCCAGTGGCACAGGAAGAATGTGGGATCCTGGAGGGGAAACAGGTTGCAACTGTGTGGAACCAGGAGCTAGTCTGTGGAAAATTTATTAGCAGACATGTAAAATTGAAAAAGGGGCAATTACTTCTCATTAATGTCTATCAGAACAGAATTTCTCTCCCGTCAGAAATATATTCATTATAATATGGTATTTGCAATCACAAACATTACAAAGATTTTTTTTTTGATGGTGACAGTAAAAAAGAGAATTTATCACATACCAGTATTATAAATAGTGTGTACATCTGTAATAGCTCATATATAACAGAACATGATAATAATTTTCTTAAATTTGTGAGATAGTGCCAGTAATTAGTGTTAAAATTTCTAAATTATTAACAATAAAAACAGATATTAATCAATATTGCTGAAATGATGATTGTTTTTTATTTTCCCTAGAAATAACTACATTTCAAAACTATAGTCATTTGAAGAAACAATTAGAGAATATGCAGCTAAAAATATTATAGAGTTGTGTCAGGCAGTTGAGTAATATAAACTGTTATTTTTCGTGATGTTTGTGGTATTTGTCAGTTTTTAAAAATCTACTGTTTGTTGGATTTCTATTGTAATTCTAAATAGTCATTCTAATTATTAAGTTATTATTTATAACTTTAGGTGCTTTTTTAAAAAAAAAAAAAAAAAAAGCCTCCCTAAATTGTAAAAGTTTCAGGATGACAGAAATTTAAATCCATTCGAACAGGAGTTTTTTTTCTCTCTTTCTTTTTCTGCTATTTGCTCTGTGCCACCCTCTTGTTCCCAAGAAGAGCAACCCTACCTGGAATGCAGGTTGACCTCTTGTGTCTGAAAGCACTCCTTCTGATGCATTCATTTTCCTTATCTCTTTCTCTTTGGTAAAATGAAAATTAAATGTATAAGTTACATTTATACATTGGCAAGTTCTTATATTTAAAAGAAAACTGTTTCTCTGCTCACAACACTTTTGATACCAAAGGCATGGGAATTTTTCTTCTTGTGCCAACCAGTTCTCTAACTTTCCAGACACAAACTGAGTGTCCTATAGCTTAATTCAATTCTGACTCTGACTATGCATAGTTAAGACAGATCTCATAGGTTAAGGGTTCAGTCCCAAAAGACTGCCCTACTGCCAGTCAGAAGTACCGGTTGTCCAGGGTATCCACACTTCTGTCCAACTTAGCTACAAATCAGGGGTTCCCATAATCCTCCCCTCAGGTTCAATGATTTGTTATAACAGCTCACAGAACTGTTGGAACATCTTTCTCACACACACACACATGCACACACACACATAGTTTAGTGCACTTGACCTCTGTGCTCTTTGCAATATGTACAATGTATATATTGCAGGGATGTAAAATATATATATATATATAAAATATATGCTGCAAAGGACTATATATAGATAGATTAATAGATCTCTATATGATATATCTATATGATACAGATATGTGGATGTAGATAGATATAGTTAGATACAGATATACACATAGAAGCACTGTGTGTGTGTGTGTGTGTGTGTGTGTGTGTGTGTGTGTGTGTGTGTAGAGAGAGAGAAAGAGAGTCAAATCTGGCTTCTTGATATTTTAGTTTAGAAAGGGACATTTCAAAACTCTTTCTGATGTAATAGTCACTTATTGGGGGAAGAGGAAGTGGTGTCTGAGTTGATAAGAGAAAAATGGACTCTTCCATCAGCTTCCATTTTAGCAAGAGGTGTTAACCATTTCACATGAATTATGAATTATTATGTTAGTGACATTGAAAGCAATCTCCTCCTGTATGATTTTTTCTTCTTCCTCCTCCTCGCCTATCACTGCCACCACCTTTAATAAATCTTGTACATTTAATTTTCATTTTACCAAAGAGAAAGAGATCAGGAAAATGAATGCATCAGAAGGAGTGCTTTCAGACACAAGAGGTCAACCTGCATTCCAGGTAGGGTTGCTCTTCTTGTGAACAAGAGGGTGGCACAGAGCAAATAGCAGATGTAGAACCCACGATTCAGATTAGAAGAATGTTGATGTCAAATGGCAGGTGGTTGGTTAGGGGTTGGAGGAAGTTCTTTTACCAGGGAAGAATATAGACAGACATAAAGTTTTGATAGGCCTAAGGACAGAGCCAGGGTACTTGAGACACTAGAGTCTAAATTAGAGACTGCCGAAGGGATGCGGGATGAGCCCATTGCAAACACTCAGAGACATGGGTTCAGGGAGTCCTACATCCAAACCAGAAATTGATGCAGGATCATGGATGTAAAGCCAATGTCAAGCATTTCTAGGGCATGAATGGCTTTCAGAGCAAGGTTACCAGTCAGTGCCCTGGAAATGGTGGAGCAACTCCTCCAAACTCAATGTTCCCTATTATGAAGGATTGGATTTTGCTGTTGACTGGCCATAACAGCATGAACTCTAGGGAATCAGGTTCTTAATGGTTCCAGGATTAGATACAGATGACATCCTCATCAAGGAAAAATTCCAATTTCACATAGGTGTCACTACAACTTTCTTCTCAAACTTTAAGGAGGCAGGTGGCACATTTGTAAGGATATGAAAGATTTGAGGCTTCAGGTTGCAATCTTCTTTCCCAGGATGAAGTCCTTCAACCCCATGCCTCTCTCCACTAACTGATAGCAGCAACTTTTCATTATCCTGCAAGTAGTTGCTAAAATCATTCATTGATATTAGTGAGGTGAATTTTAAAAAAATTATTCATTATATTAATAGTATTGGCCTGCTTCAGAGGTTTTTTCATTTTTCTTCTTCATTAAAGAAACATGGCATGTATCCTAGATATTAGAGTTGCTATTATTGGAAGGAATAGTAGCACCATCACTTAATTCTACTTACACATTTTATTATGTTTGTCCAACTGAGTATTATTATGTCCCAGAATAATGGAAGATATTCATAACCTTCAATCTCAAAATAAACCAAAGACTTACAGTTTTCCCCAGATACCTCTAGTCTTGAATTCAAGTATTATTCCTTCTTGCACATTCTTCCATTTTGTTCTATGAGAATTTTAAATATTGCTTCAAACCCCTGAAGGTTTCATGAACTTAATCACAGGCTATATTTGAACAGACTTCACTGATAATTAATGAGTTGAATGTGTTTAACTATTACTCATTGTCCAAATAAATGCAAAATAAAGTACCTTAATTTAAATGTACAAAATACTCATCTATAAATTCATAAGCAATAAAGTTATATAGTTGGATTTGTTCCATTTCTTTGACTAAGATAAAAATAGAATGTTAGCCCCTTGATAATATTTTCTCATACTAAAGAAAGATATCACACTTTTGATTATCTATCAACTTTAATATTTACTGATATGGACAAGCACTAGTGTCTGCTAAATGCGGAGAAGCCTTGACCTACTTTATTTGGTTTTGACATTTTGTATTTTAAAATGCAAGATCAAGAATTGTAGATTTTTATCATCTCTCCTTAGCCTTCTTTATAATAAAGAGAACACAAGGACATTTTGGAAAGAGAAATAATACAGGGCTCGTGAGGCCAATTTGGTAGAAAGTATTATTTTAAATAAATTCGAAAATGAGACACATTGAGACTTGTGCAGGGAGAGACATGGAATTTTCTTCAAATCATGTAAAAAATCAGGTGTATTCACAATGAATGCTTGACTTGCAAAGGTTATTTTATAAGCCAGTGCCTTCCATTCATCCGTCTCTCATAAATCTGCCAGACACTGAGGGACATGAGATATTGGGAATTATCCTTTGGAGTTAATTGAAGAAAGGGCTGTGCTTGTCTATAGGGAAAAATCTACTGTTATGTGTCAGATTTTGGGGTTACTGGTAGAGTATTCAACAGACATGGTTAACTGAGGAAATCAAGCAAATCTAAACCACAGAAGAGAAAGACAATAGCATTACCTTCAGGAGACACAGTTAGGTGACAAGACGGAAAAGGAAATAGTTTTGCAGCTATCAGCATCCTGAACAAGAGATTGCATGAAAAAACTCAAGAAGATACTGTCACAGGGAGCTAGAGCAAGAAAGGAGGAGAGCTAATGAAAGGAATGAGGTGTGTGGGGCAACTATTGAGCATATGTGATTGCTAGCATACTTCTATAAATAGATATCTGGAAGGGAGAATTAGATTAAGAGGGAAGTTGGAGTTCCTGCAATCATGGATAGCTGCAAAGTCAGAGAAATATGGTTTAATAAAACTGGTGTTATCTATTCCTACCACCCATCATAGCATGAACTAATACAACATAACTCCAAAAAGAATTTTGGAAGAAATCATGGAATTCCAGACACAGCTTCCTTGTAATTTATTGTTACCAAGGACAGACCTGTTATTCAATTATTAAGCAGTCTGAACATTTTCTGATTTGGGTCTGAATAACTACAGCATTCAAATAAACATATTTTATGCTTACTTGTCTTAGTTTGAACTTCCTCCAAAGTAGATCCTGATTGCCTTTCAAGCACATACCTCTTCATCCCCTACCACTCATGATAAACGTTGCAAATGGATTGTGGGAAAGATATTACAGTGTGATGTTATTGGCATGCTCTTGAGTCAAACTACTGGGTATGTGGTCTGATGTTGCCATTTAATAGTCATGTGGCCTTTGAGTAGTTGCTGGTCCATGTCTTGATATTCTTATAAAAAAATGCTCATATTAATTCACCTCTTAGAGTTGTGGCAAGTATAAAGTAAATTAAAACAAATACCAGGTTAGAATAGGACCTGGTACATGACAAGTGTCCAATAAATATTAGCTCTTTCTATGATGGATTTTTTTCCTTATAACTTCAAAACCCTTCTCAAAACAGTGTTCCAGGCAGCCACTGCCAAGTAATCAGAGTTGACACAAGAGACAAAACCAATTTGTCAAGTCTCCATCCTCCTTAAAGTGAGAAGATGGCAATACAAGCAGAGGAACCTGGGGTTCTGTATCTATCTGGCTTTGAAGGCTTGGAAATTATAGAATCTCAGAGGCGAAAGAAACCATAAAAGTCAGCCACTCCAACCTCTAACTCGCTCTGGAAATTCCTTCTATAGTGTGCCCTAACACATGTGCATCTAGGGCCCTGCTCATTCAATGCTCATTACATCATTCAATTTTAGCTTTTAGACATTGCCTTAGGCAGCTTGGGCTGCCATAACAAAATAACATAGACTTGGTGGCTAAAACAGCAAAACTTATTTTCTCACAGTTCTGAAGGCTGGGAAGTCCAAGATGAAGACGCCAGCTGATTCAGTTCCCGGTGAGGGTCCTCTTCCTGGCTTGTAAATTCTCATCTCACTATGTCCTCACATGGACTTTTCTTGAGAGAGATGTTTTCCTTTTCTTATAAGGCCACCAATTCTATTTGATTATGATCCTACCCTTATGATCTCCTTTAACCTTAATTACCTTTAAAAAGCACTAGCTCCAAACATACTCACATCGAGAGTTAGAGCTTCATCATATAAATCTGGTTGAGTGGGAGTGAGGAGCTACAATTCAGTCCATAGCAGAAATTTTTAGTTTTTCTTAATTGAATTACGCCTCACTATTAGTTGCAGTTTTGTTACCAGGAGCAACAGAAATGAGACCTTCCAAGTGAACGAATTTGAAGAATTTAAAACACTTAAAATACTCTCCCTAGGTTTTACCTTCTGATGCATTGTCCCCATTTATTTAAATAATTTTTTATCTAGACTTCTCACCATCCAGTGAACACGATATCCTTTGTAAGTTCATATATTTAAAAAGAGTGTCCACAATTGAAAAGTTTCAAATGTGATCTCTGATCAATATAAAATGCCAGGGAATCAAGATCTTCCCTCTTCTTATACCTATTCTGGCTTTGCTGCAAGTTGAGATTGCCTTTATTGTATTAGTTGTTTGGTGACAGCTTATAGGAAGTAGCTTACTGCCTGCACATTAGGTACTCAGTAGACCCTGGCTGAATGAAACTGGAGCCCATTCTGATGGAATTTTTGTTGTCATTCTTACAGTAAGACATATTTTTCTGAATCATCTCCAGTCAAAAGAACTTATAGAAGATGTCAAGCTAGGCCATTTTAGAGTTCTCTTGAAATTTTTCATTTACATGAAAATGGTAGCAAGGGTCTGGACCAGGATGAAGAACAATTATAATGAACCAATATAGAGAATGCCTGCACTGAAGAAAAACTGAGAATATGTTTTTCATCTCTTTCTAGGACTGCATGGACATAGAGAAAGAGTGAACAAGGGGCAAGCTTCTGTTATGTGTCTTCAATAATTACTTGAACATGTGACTTGCTGTTTAAGGAATAAATGACATTTACTAAGGATTTAATATATGTCAGCTACTGTGCCAGGCACTTTCACATTATCTCATTAATCCTCTCAACAGCCCTGTGAGGTAGAGGTTATTAGATCCACTTTACAGGGAAGTTATGGGGCTTGCCTAATTTTGCATGCTAAAGGTAATTCTTGCTTTGGCTGCCAAACCCCAAGAGCTTTCCATAACACCCACACTAGTAAAACTGGAGCATACCAGGGGATACTGGAAAGCACAGACAGAAAATGGCACAACATCCTGGGATATTAATATTACTGATGGCAGGTGTATTGGTTTACTAAGACAGCCATAACAAATAACACAGATCAGGTGGCTTAAACAACAGGAATGTACTTCCTCACAGTCCTGGAGGCTAGAAGTTCAAGACCAAGATGTTGGAAGTGTTTTTTCTGCCTTTCCCTCCATTTGGTTTGTAAATGGCCATTATCTTCCAGTGTCTTCACATGGGCTTCCCTGTTTGTGTGTGTCTGTGTCCTAATCTCTTCTTCTTAGAAGGTCTCTAGTCTTATTTGATTAGGACTCACCCCCGATGACCTTATTTAACCTTAATTAGCTCTTTAAAAGCTTTTCTGCAAGTATAATCACATTCTGAGGTACTAGAGATTAGGACTTCTATATATGAATTTCAGGAGCACACAATCCAGCCCATAACGGCAGGTAATTCAAAACACTCTAGAAAGGAAGTAAAATATAATACATAATAACCTGGACTCTGGACTTTGATTGCTTTGGCTGAATCCTGATTCTTTCATTAACTAGGTGAGTAACCTTGAGCAACTCATTGAACCTATCTTCCCCTCAGTCTCCCAGTCTTTAAAATGGAGATAATCTTTTGTAGAATTGTGTGTGTGAGAAAATAAAACAAGTTAATACATATTAAGAACTCAGAAGAACCCCTGGAATGTAATAAGTACAGTATATGTAGTAGCTTTTATAGGATAGATGAAAATGAAAAATTCTTTAATTTTTATTGTGTATATTTTAGATGCACATGTTTTGTTATACATAGGCATAGTGAAATGACTACTACAGTCAAGCTACTTAACATACTCATCATCTCACATAGATACCTTTGCATGTGTGCATGTGGTAAAAGTACCTGGTGTCTATTCTATCAGTGAATTTGCAGTATACAATAAAATATTTTTAATTAGAGTCATGTGCCATGCATTAGGTTGCTAGACTTATTCATTCCACATAACTGCAACTTTATAACCTCTGAGCTACATCTCTCCATTACCCCCTTCCTTAACACCTCTGCCCTTGGTAGCCACCATTCTACTCTCTGTATAAGGGAAATCATACAGTATTTTTACTTCTGTGTCTGGCTTATTTCACTTTCACATAATATCCTTAGGTTTCATCCATGTTGTTGGATAAGGCAAGATCCCCTTCCTTTTGAAGGCTGAATAATATTCCAATGTATATATATTGATGTGTGTGTGTGTGTGTGTGTGTGTGTATCACAATTTCTTTATCCATTTATCTGTCAATGAATGTTTTGGCTGATTCCATATCTTGGCTACTGTGAATAACACTGCAGTGAACATGGGAGCACAGCTGTCTCTATGAGCTGCTCATCTCATACCCTTTGGATATATACTAAGAAGAGGGATTGCTGAGAACAGAATACAGACCCAGAAATAAATCCAAGCACATACAGTAAATTAATTTTTAACACGGGAACCAAGAAGACACATGGGTAAAGGGTGGCTTCTTCAATAATGGTGCTGGGAAAACTGGATATCCACATGTAAAAGAATGAAATTGGACCCTTATATTAGAACATACAAAAAGATCAACTAGAAATGAGTTAAAGACCTAAATGTAAGACCCAAAACTATAAAACTCCTAGAAGAAAACATAGAGAAAACATTGGCAATTATTTTTGGATATCCCACCAAAAAATCAGTTGAGAAAAAAAATAAACAAGTGGCACTACCACGAAATAAAAAGGTTCTACACAGAAAAGAAAACAATCAACAAAATAAAAAGGCAGCCTACAAATTGGGAAAAACATATTTGTAAGCCATGAATCTGAGAAGGGGCTAATATCCAAAATATATTAGGAGCTTACACAACTCGATAGCAAAAAATACAGTAAATTAAAATAATCTGATTTTAAAATGGGAAATCAATCTGAATAGACATTTCTCCAAAAAAGACATAAAAATAGCCAACAAATATAGGCAAAGGTGCTCAACTTCAGTAATTATCAGGGAAATACAAATTAAAAGTACAATGAGATATCACTTCACACCAACTAGGATGGTTATTATAAAAAATACAGGAAGAGTCAGGCATGGAGGCTCAAGCCTCTAATCCCAGCACTTTGAGAGGCCAAGATAGGTGGATCACCTGAGGTCAGGAGTCTGAGACCAGCCTGGCTAACATGGTGAAACCCCATCTCTACCAAAAATACAAAAAAAAATTAGCCATAGTGGTGGTACACGCCTGTAATTCCAGCTACTCAGGATACTGAGGCAGGAGTATTGCTTGAATCCAGAAGGTAGAAGTTGCAGTGAGCTGAGATCGCGCCATTGCACTCCAGATCGGGCGACAGAGTGAGACTCTGTCTCAAAAATAAATAAATAAATAAATAAATAAATAAATAAATAAATAAATAAATAACAAGTGTTGGCAAAGACGTGGAGTAAAGGAAACCTTTGCACACTGTTGGTGGGAAGGTAATCGAGTACAGCCATTATGGAAAACAATAAGGAGGTTCCTTAAAAGATTAAAAGTAGGATTGCCATATAACCCAGAAATCCTTCTTCTGGGTATATATGTGTGTGTGTGTGTGTGTGTGTGTGTGTGTGTGTGTGTATATATATATATATATATATTCTTTAATTTTTAAGTTAAAACATATCAAAGAATTTTCTTCATTTCAGAAAGCTGCCTCAATCATACATATCTGTTTATTCTCCTGTTTGTTATTGTTGTTTTTGATTGTTTGTTTTTTGAGGAGGAGTCTCGAGTCTTGCTTCTTCTCCCAGGCTGGAGTGCAACGGTGCGATCTCAGCTCACTGCAACCTTCACTTCCAAGGTTCAAGCAATTCTTCTGCCTCAGCCTCCCAAGTAGATGGTACTACAGGTACCCGCCACCACGCCCGGCTAATTTTTGTATTTTTAGTAGAGACAGGGTTCCACCATGTTGGCCAGGCTGGTCTCGAACTCCTGACCTCAAGTGATCCACTTGCCTCGGCCTCCCGAAGTGCTGGGAATACAGGCCCGAGCCACGGAGCCCGGCCTCATTCTCCTCTTCTAATGAGCTGTAGTAAAGGAAAAAGTCTAAGAAGTGCTTTCTGCTAGCACACATTTGCTCTTCATGCCAGGCCGACTTCTAAGGTGGCTTCCAATGATTCTACTTGATGGTATTCATGTCCCATGAAATCCACTTCCTGTGAATATAGGCTGAACCTAGTGACTCACTTCTAATGAGTAAAATATAACAAAAGTGGTGGAATAGCACTTCCAAAATTTGGTTATAAAAATTAGTGACTTCCATCTTGCTCTTGCTCTTTCTCTCCAGCTCTCTCTCTCGCTGTCACTCTCATTTTCTCTTCTGGCTCCTTTTTCTTGCTTGCTCTGATGAAGCAATTCATCATGTTTTGAGCTGCCCTATGAATATGTCTATGTTTTATGGAACTTGGGGTTGTTTCTGCCCAACAGCCCTCAAAGAACTGAAACCTCTCAATTCAATAGCCCGCAAGAAGCTGAATCTCGCCAACAACTACATGATTGAGTTTGAAAGTAGATTCTTCCCTAAGCAGATTTCCTTTCATGTCTTAGGGTGACTGCAGCCCCAGTTGGCCCCTTTATAGCAGACTGTGGGAGACACTGAAGCAGACGATTCCTGACCCACAGAGACTATGAGAAAATAAATGTTTAAGCCACTAAATTTTGGAGTAATTTGTTATGCAGCAATAGATAACTAATACAGCCTTCCGAAAAGTGGAGAATATTGTGGGAATAGATGGGGACCATCATGATTCAAGTGGACAATGAAATTTGTGTGAGCACAGCAGAAGGACCCAAAGAACAGAGGGCAAGAGAGGAGCTTGGAAGATCCCAACTATTTTCCAAGAATCACCCGCTCAAGCAGTTTTTCCTCATCAGCATGACTGGAAATAACTGTTAATTAGCTAGCTTGCAATACTCTTACTTTGCACTAGTTGCATTTCAAAGTATTTAAATTGTTCAACCTGCTCCAATACATTTACTCCTACTGTTTTCACCATTAATGAGGCATTCAGCTTTTAGAATCTGGGAGATGACCTAAAGATCAAAGTTAATTTAATTTAAAATCAATGTACCAGAAAAGAAAGACCCTGCCTCCAGTATTGACGTTAGGCTGTGGGCTTTTGTAAATGCAGAAGCAAAGGCACATAACAGCATATGCCATGCTATTATTTCTAACCAGGTGAGAATATATTCATGCAGTCACAAAGGTCTACTGAAAAAAGATCCTGATAATTGGTCTCCACCTGATTTAATACCACTTATTGGGCAGACTTTGTTTGATCAAGTGAATTGCAAACCACTTCCTGGATTCATTATTGAGTTTTAAATCCCACTGAGTAGCTAAGACCAATATCAATGAATCCTACCTTCCTGATATTTTAGAGAAAGTCATTCATAAGTGAGATAATCAAAGTGCTTAGATTTATGAGCAAAGTTTCTTATAAAAGACTTATGTTTTTAACTGAGTTCTATTGGCAAAGTTACTTACTCCTGCTGCAAGAAATAAGAAGACTTTGTAATGCAATGTCTGGAGGCATCTATTTCACTTATTATATTTTTAATCCTCAAAGTCTGTTTTCTGATTTGCAATGGTCTGCACTTACATGTTTTCACAGTTAATTATTTTCTATTCATTCACTCATGCGTTTTCTTATTCAACAAATGCTTGATATCTCCTCTGTGCCAAGTACCATGCTATGCCGTGGAGGTTCAAAGAAGTACAAAATAGTACGTCAGTCAAAATAAACTGGTTTTGCTAGTATAACTAACAATATTAAACTTACCTGAATGGCTTATCCCAACCAAGGTCTATTTCTTGCTCACACAGTCTGGGAGGTCCATATGATACCTCCATGCTGGCTTGGGCTTCTAAATTTGCTCAGACAGGGGAAGAACAGACTGGGAAGCATGCCAGTAATTAAATACCTCCATCAGAGAGAGAGACAAACTCTTCGGTTTGCTTGGCCATATCTGCCTCTAAGTAGAAGTGCATTCCCCGCAACAGTTTCTTTAGGGAAAGAAGCAGAAACAGAACACACTATTGTCTATCATATACAGACTACACCTTCTGCCCCTTCTTATTTTTTTAGCCTATGCAGTCTTGTCGTGGGCATTTATATGATTTCTATAAGACACTTAAAATGTTAAACATATGTTTGTGACTCCCATTATTGCTTTCATGGACAGTTAAGAGAACAGGGACTCCATTTTAGAAATGATCCCCCTGCCTTCTCTAAAGATACCATGGCCCTTACATCCCTCTCTTCTCCTCTGCCTCTGATAGGAAGGCCTGGTCACTCCTAGAGAGTGAAAAAACCAACAAAGGAGGACATGGCTAAGACCGAGTTAGACTCTGAGAATTACCGTGAAGTTTTTCATCATTTCTGTCATCATTAGACCATTTAGCCAGCAGGCCTTGAGCATTCCTACTATGTGATGTGTGCTAGAAATGAAATGTTGATTAAAATAGACATGGTTCAAACTGTATAATGAGGAAGATTGTCAAGTAAACGGACAATCGCAATGCAGTGCGGTAAAAGCTATGCTAGAGAGGCACAGGGAGCTCTGGGAGCACATGACTGGGGAGACCCCGTGGATAAGGGAAAGTCTCTGGAGAAAATGATGTCCAGGCAAAGGCCTCATGCCTGCGTAGGAATAAGCTAGGTAAAATAACTGGGGAAGGAGTGATCATTCTAGAAGAACAATGACTGGAGGAAGGAAAGACAGAGGAAGAGGGACACCAAGAAAGAGAAGAGAGAGCAGGTGGAGCTGTTGGCCTAATCAGGGAGCTGCAAGGAGCCAAAGCATAGATTCCAGGTGGGGGGATTTTAAGACATGAGATTAGAGAAATGAGGAGAATCCAAGTTTCAAAGGACCTTGTAAGCTATGAACACAGCTTTGGACTTTTTCCTAAGAGGAGAGGGAAGGCATTGAAAGGTTTCAAACAGGAAAGAGACTGATATGATAAATACTTCAGATTTGAGGTAAGAACTGCCCTTTACAAAAGCCTGGCAGTTATTATGCTGGTAAAGTAAACAACCCAATGCCTGTTTATAGCAGTCCTGGTCTTTGGCTGATTTCCCTAGTAGGATGATTTATGAGGAAGTAGATGGAGGATTTGTGTGTTTGGTATGATTCGGAATGCCAGGAGAGCCCTTAACACAAAACTATATATATTTTCTATTCCCTTCCATAAACACTGAAACCCCATTCTTTATTTCTTTTTTTTCATTTTTCTGGTCAAATATGCATTGAGCACCAGAAATGTAAATGGAATAAAGCTCATGCACTAAAGAAAATGAGATAAGGACAGGATTCTTGATTCCAAAAGGCTAAAAGATCTCGTAGCAGGGATAAGATGAGTTTAAAAGTGTGGTGTGTGGGAGGAGAGCAGAGCAATAGGGATCCAGAGGGAGAAACGAACCTTTCAGGCCTGGGAGCCCTGGGAAGGCTTTGTGGAGAAAATACCACTATGACTGGGCCTTAAAAGATGAATAAGATTTTCTCAGTGCTGAGCCGTGTTTTTATCAGAAGTCTTTCCGCTATCCACGAGAGAAATTTAACTCAAATGAGCTTAAACAAAAAGAGGGCAGTTATTGGTTCACACACAGAGACACAACCGACTTCAAGCCTAGCTGGATCCATGGCCCCAGTGTTATGATTCAAGCTTGCGCTTTCTCTCTCCATTCCTAGGACAGATCCTCCCTGGTGGACAAAATGGTGTGAAAGGAAAATAAATCCTGGGACCCCAAAATCACTAAGCCAAAGGGAAAAGTCAGGCTGGGAATTGTAGGGCAAGCCTGCCTCCCATTCTATTCCTAATTAAGATAGAGCAAAGATTAAAAAAAAAAAAAAGCTACCTCCCTCCCTCCCTCACAATTTGCTCATAAGGAAATCCCCTGTGGACAAAGGACAGATAGAACTCAAAGTCATCCCTTTGCCTCATGTGAGGCAAAAGCATATCTGAGTGCTTCCTTTCCCCTATTGTTTCACTAAGGCTGGCTAAGGTGTAAGTGACTATTCCTCTAGATTGTGTATTCAGTGAAAGGCTAATCAGAAACTCACAAGAATGCAACTGTTTGTCTCTTATCTATCTATGACCTAGAACACCTCCTCCCCACGTCAAGTTGTCCCAGCTTTCCAGACTGAACCAATGTACATTTTACACAAACTAATTGATGTCTTATATCTCCCTAAAATGTATAAAACCAAGCTGTGACCCTGCCACCTTGGGCACGTGTCATGAGGACCTCCTGAGGTGATGTCACAGGAATGTCCTTAATCTTGGCAAAATAAACTTTCTACATTTATTGAGACCTGTGTCAGATACTTTTTGGTTCACAATGGCTCTCAACAAACCCAGTGCATTAGTTTCTTAGGGCCACTATAACAAATCACCATGAGCAGAGTATAATAGCTTCAAACAACAGAAATGCATTTTCTCACAATTCAGGAGGCCAGAACTCAGACACTGGAAACCAAGGCATTGGCTGATTGGTTCCTTCTGTGGGTTCCTAGAAGGACTCCATTGCGTGCCTCTCTTCTAGCTTTTAGTGTTTGCCGGAAGTCCTTGGCACTTTTTTTTTTTAATGCATCCCTCCAATCCCTCCCTCCACCTTCGCATTGCCTTTTTTGTGTTTCTCTTCTGTGTCTCTCAGAAGATCTAAAATCTCCCTCTCTTTTATGTTTTGAGGATACCAGTCACTGGACTGAGGGTCCACCATAAATCTAAGATGATCTTTCTGGAGATCCTCAACTCAGTGACCTCTCTATGAATATTTTATTCCAAACAAGGTCAAATTCTGAGGTTCCGATTGTACTTCAATTTTCAGAGGGTACTCTTTAACCTACTACACTCAACAAAACCATTCCACTGTCTATAGCACTGGTACCCAATCTTTTTGGCACCAGGTATCGGTTTCATGGAAGATAATTTTTCCATGGACCGGGTACGGAGGAGGATGTTTTGGGATGATTCAAGCACATTACATTTATTGTGCACTTTATTTCTATTACTATTGCATTGTAATATTTAATAAAATAATTATACAACTCACCATAATGTAGTATCAGTGGGAGCCCTGAGCTTGTTTTCCTGCAACTAGACGGTTCCATCTGGGGGTGATGGGGACAGTGACAGATCATCAGGCATTAGGTTCTTGTAAGGAGTGCATAATCTGGATCCCTCGCATGTGCAGTTCACAAGAGGGCTCATGCTCCTGTAAGAATCTAGTGCCACCACTGATCTGACAGGAGATGGAGCTTAGGCAGCAATGCAAGCAATGGGGAGTGTAAATACAGATGAAGCTTCGCTTACTGGTCTGCCACTCACTTCCTGCTGTGTGGCTGGTTCCTAACAGGCCATGGACTGGTGGCCCAGTGGTTGGGGACCCCTGGTCTATAGCACAAAAATCCCACTACCATCAGCCCCTCACGGATCAAGGGTCAAAGCTTTGGTGGAGGTTGGGCTGTGGAGTTCAGCCTCATCAAAACTACATTGATTAGATTCTTAAGAAAAAAAGCCTTCTGATATCAGAACATAAGGCATGCTGCAGAAACGTCACTGATAGGATCTTAGAACAATCACTGGAAAAGCCTTCTGGGGGATATATGTATAGCAAGACATTTGGAATTATTATGCCTCCCAACCAAATAGATTCTAGAGGGAAGTTATTCTGTTGGTTTCCATTCTTTTTATAGATGAGGAGCCCAGAAGCACATGGAGAAAGTGATTGAGGGCCCCTGTATCCGACAGCCAGTGGAAGGCATTCTGATGGAGGACAGGTGCCACCTGGCCTACATATGGGGAGCAGGAGGCACCCAGAGAGCTGGGCAAACAGAAAGGGAGAGGAGCAATGCCAGGGACATGAACAGATCTTCAAAACACTTTCTGCATTTATTGCTACAGTTATCCTTGCCTTAGTTTACTTAAGCATTTTACCTATGCAGCTAAAAGTTAGACAATTGGTTAGTGATGGTTAATACTGAGGATCAACTTGATTGGATTGAAGGATGCAAAGTATTGTTCCCGGGTGTGTCTGTGGGAGTGTTGTCAAAGGAGATTAACATTCGAGTCAGTGGACTGGGAGAAGCAGACCCACCCTCAATCTGCGGGGGGGCACAATCTAATCAGCTGTCAATACTGCCAGAATAAACCAGACAGGAGAATATGGGCGGACTTGACTTGCTGAGTCTTCCTGGCTTCATCTTTCTCCTGTGCTGGATGCTTCCTGCCCTCAAACCTCCAACTTCAGGTTCTTCAGCTTTTAGACTCTTAGACTTACACCAGTAGTTTGCCAGGGGCTCTCAGGCCTTTGGCCACAGACTGAAGGCTGCTCTGTCGGCTTCTCTAGTTTTTGGGTATGGGAAGAGGGGTTCATAGGAGAAGGGCAATGGAGAAGGCTAGGGTGGGTGCGGTAATGTAGAGAATAGTGGTAGATGTTGAAGGTTTTAAGGGTTCTTTGGTGAAGAGCTTTATTGCATCAGCGAAGGGTTGTAGTAATCCGTAGGGACCTACAACATTGGGTCCTTTACGTAGTTGTATATAACCCAGTAATTTTCGTTCAACAAGTGTAAGGAATGCTAAGTTTTGTGACTGGGACTGGCTTCCCTGTTCCTCAGCTTGCAGAAGGCCTATTGTGAGATTTCACCTTGTGATCGTGTGAGTCAATACTCCTTAACAAACTCCCTTTCATCTATAAATCTATCCTATTAGTTCTATCCCTTTAGAGAACCCTGACTAACACAGGTTTTCAGAGGTTACTCTGAAGACCTGTGTGGGAGTCATGTTTGCATTCATCTTCAGTAATATGAGAAAAAGTAAAATAACATAGAACTTTTTAAAACATCAAATTAATTCAAGGTAAAGAAATGTGTTTTATTCCTAATTATATCCTTTCTACCTTTTTGGTATTTGTTAAGCTTTTATTGTATTTAATCATGGTCACACTAGAAGGTAATTTTGTCTTGTTTGATCTAGTTTTGTGGCCTATATTTAGCAAATGAAAATGATGATGACTCAATATTGGCTTTCCACAGTTTTGGGTGGAGAAAATATTTACTGACTCATGACATCCAAAGGCCTGGGATCCCTAATTTGACCAACTGCTATGTCTCATTAGGTAGCCCCCAAGCTGAGCAACCACAATGAGAAATCAAAGGGACTTCCCTAACCATTTATTTTCTTAAGAGGAGAGTGGCTTCGATTCTGAATGGACTTTTACTACATTTGGCATGTTTTAAGAAAGCTGTTTTGCTGAGGATGAGATGAAGTTTGTTAATTGCATTATGGGTTGCTAAGGGACGTGCCACTCTGAACTGCCGCATGCATGTGGCAACTCTTTAGCACCTGTGGCCTAGGGACCTTACCGCCATTATCCTGCATGTTCAAAAACACAAGACCCACTTATTAGTCAAAGCAGCTGACCTACGAATACCTTCTAAGTCAGTTGAAAAGCTTTGACAATTTTTCAAACAGGAAAATTAGCCGGGTATTGTTCAGAATGGTTGACCTGTGAATTTGATTTTTATTTGTTTACCTACACAGCCATGACACCAAATTAGCAATAAGCGGACTTCAGCCAGACGTCATGGCTGGTGACATCTGAGCTGCACATCATCTACCACATTCCAAGCATGTGTGACTTCCCCTCCCCACGATTCCTGCTATTCAGAATAAGTGGAGGCAGGGAGGTCATGGTGAAGGCTTATTAAAAAAAAACAGTCAGACATAAAACAATTGTTTCCTTGGACTTAGAAGGACAAATTTTCTTTGCCTAAGCAGGAAGCAAGGAAATATTCAGGAGAGGCTATTGGCCATTGATCATGTCCCTATGGAGACCTGAGTTTATGTGAGTGATACTATTGGATCTACTTTCTCCACCTCTCCCAGACTATTTAAGTTTTGGTCAATTGCAGCAGAATGAAAGGGAGAAGTGTTGAAACTCCAGCAAAGAAAATATATGAGGGTAAACTAGTAGATGAATGCCCTCACCCTCCAGGCCTTAGAACAGAGAAGACAGTAAACATCTCCTACTCTTCTCATTCGTTGATTGGTTCAGTCACTGATGGGCTGACCGCATCATTCATTGATCATTTGCAAATCAAAAATTTTAATAGTGACTGTTATATGCAAATTATTCTTAGGACCATGGGATGAAGAGGTAATAAAAATGAGTCCAAAAGGAAAATGCTTTTAGGAAACTTGTTTTAGGCTGGTGTTGAGAATGTTGGTTTCTTAAGAGCCCTTGGGTATCTTTTTGGCCTCAAAAGAGCTGAGTAGGTTGGAGGTTTCTATTTTGGAAGAGATGAAACAGTCCATCTGGCTGATGAGGGCTCACTCCAGTCTTCATATCTTAAGGGAGAAAAATAAATACATCATTCATGTTTCTTCCTCAGAGCCAGTCAGTTCCCCAGGGAAGAAAAACAGATAAATATTTAGGGCATAAGCTTATCTAGGAAGAGTGGGTATGTCCCCTGGAATTTAAACTCACTGGGAAAGAGAGAAAAAGACCAATCGCTAGCCACCCTGATTCATTATTAACAGAGTTATTGATATTAATAATTATTATTGCTTGTTGGATATTAACAATTTAAGCACATGTTTAGTGTCTACTCATCATCATCACTGGGCTGAAGATACAGAAAGTCAAAGCATAGCTCTTATCCTACCAAAAGTTGCTCATTATCTAGTCAGGGAGGAAGCTTGGTCAAGAAAAAGAAGGCAGAGTCCTGCTTTCAATTGAGCTTTATAAAACACATGAGATGATATAAAATCTTTTCATTCTTCTGGTATGTAATTGGAGGGCTGGTCTATCACAATGACGATTATAACTGCCATGTGTATTGCATACTTACTATTTGCCAGAGACTATTCTAACTACTTTGCATACATTATCCCATTTACAACCACGTGAAATAGGCAATGTTATTCTAGATTTGCAGATGAGGAAACTGAATCACAGCTAAATGATTTGCATGAGGTTATATGGCTAGTAAATAGTAGAGCTAACATTCATATTCATGTAGAGTGCACCAAAGTTTCCATGCATAACCAATGTGCTATATTGCTTTGCATCTGAGAGATTATTACATCAGAACTATGGCTTAGGAGGCACCAAAGACTGGGCAGAGCAAGCACTTCAGGACGGGTTCTATCAGCCATATCAGCCATAGATGGTTGTGGGCATCACATAATCCAAGAAATCAGCCATGTTGAGGGAGATGAGCCCTGGATACCAGACGAACAGAGATAAAAAATGGACTGAGGAGATGTGATGTGCCTTTGGAGGGAACAAATGTAGCCACATTGACAGATCACAGAAGAAGGAACTAGGTAGTCCTCTAAGCAGGTGAATAATAACAAAATTAACATATGGATGACTTGCAAATGGCTGTGCTCATCAAGTGTTTATTTGGCTCCAAACAAAATAAACTAAATATAAACCATCTCAAATAAACAAGGGCACCTATTAGATAATGAAACTGAAGTGTCTATGGATACGTTAGCTTCAGGAATAGCTCAATCCAGCTGTTCAAATCAAGAATCTGTTTCTTTACCTCTGAGACCTGCTTTTTTTGTTGGCTTTCTTCTCAGTTTTTCTTTATGTAGTAGTGTCTTGTTGCTTAGGAACCACAGAGGAAAAAAGTTTCTTTTTTCCAATAGTTTATTATTTAATTAGAGTGCTTCAGGAAAAGGGAAGAGCAAACAAACTTCTAGGATCTGTTTGGTTGGAGAACACAAGCATTAAATTCTGTGCTTTGTAAATAAAGATGTGCAACACTTGGACCATGCATTCAAGGAGTTAATAGTCAAATTGGGGTAATTGACAGGTTTAAAAATAGAAACAGTGTAAGTTGATTGACACTGTGTTTGTTTGTTTGTTTGTTTGTCAGGGTATCTCTGTTTCCTAGGCTGGAGTGTAGTAGTGCAATCACAGCTCACTGCAGCCTCGATCTCCCGGGCTCAAGCTATCCTCCCACCTCAGCCTCCCAAGTAACTGAGACTACGGGCATACCATTACACCCGGATAATTTTTTTCTAATTTATTTTTTGTAGAGACAGGGTCTCACTATGTTGCTCATGGCTGGTCTTTAATTCCTGGGCTCAAGCAATCCTCCTGCCTCAGCCTCCCAAAGTGTTGGGATTACATTGTGATGTACCTGATAATAAATTTTAGGGTACACTTGGTACTTAACAACATAAATCAGAGAAGGCCTCAGTTGGGAATCAAACCTTTTCTTCTGGGATAAAAAAATGTGGAGCTTTCGTCATCACACACAGTAAACAAAATTATGGTTGTGATTTCCGTAACAGGGTCTTTGGTAATTGTTTTGTTTTACTCACAATAAAACTTGTTGAGAATAGCAGGTTATATTTACATCTGCATATCTGCTCAATGATCTGTAGCATCACTCATTGATGTGGTGATGAATCTGAAATCCATCAAGAAAGAATGGAAGAATAAGATTTACTTCACAAAGGTTAACCTTAAAATCCAGCACTGTCTTGTTGCTGTGAATAAAGGAACACTTGCTAAGAATCCCCAACTAAAACCACCAACCAAGCTCACTGTCTCTTTCTGGCTTGCTCTCTTTCTCCCTTATGCACTAAAAAAAAAAAGGATTTATCTTTTAATTTAGCTTTAATTCACAATTTCACAATTAATTAAACATCAGCCTAATCATTATACCCACAAAGCATTTAAACTGATGTTAGGAGAATGATGGGGAAATGAATAATGCTTTGAAGGTCCATTTCAAATTAGTTATTTGATTAATGAATATTTCACAAGGGCATTTGGGAGATGACCTCTGTTGATGACTTAAAGAAAGACAAGTCTGTTTAGGTAATGAGACGACAAAGCGAGTTTGAGTTATCTCTGGGTGTACGTTGTGTAGAATTACAAGGATTAATCCATACAAAATGTATTACTTTTCCCGTGGCTCGTTGGAGATAACATAGAATTGTAAGATCAATAAATAAAGTTTGGCATTTTGAAGATGCTGCTTGATGATAAACTGCAATGTGCACCCCAGACCGCCAGCCATGAGCACAAGCCGCCCACCAGAGGCTTATGAAAGAAAGCTGGGCTTGTTCCTGATAAGGCCTGTGGTGGGGCGGGCTGTTTGCCTCATAAACTCTCCATAATCCCTCCTAGCACCTGACCTTTCGATTTCTTAGATGTAGAGGAAGAAAATTGGCTGTCACCAGCTTCCTATATATTCAAACAAATAAGAAACAGCTTACCTTGTTTTGTGGTTTAGAAGGAGCCTTTTCCCAGCAGTTTCATGATCAAAAGCACATATTGCAAGAGGGAATCAAATATAGGTCAAAGACGCTGACTGCAGCACACGATAAGAATAGGACAACGAGGAGGAGGTGGTGTAATCACAACCAGCCTGCCTTCTTTGGCAAGGAACACTTATGGCAATCTCGCTGTCCTCATCTTGGACAGTTAAGTCACTTTTCATTCTTAATTATGTTAAATCTTAGAACAGTCAAAGCTGAATCAAACATGGAGGTCATCAGGGTCCCAAAAGGATTGGAGTTATTTGAACATGAAGCAAATACTAGAAAGGGTTTAATTTTTATGGTAAGCAACATAGCACTGTTTTCCTCCTGAGTTTTTCTTTTTGTCTTGAAACTATGGAAGTGACTCTCCAAAGGCAGAGTTTCTGTTCATTCCACAAATAATAATCCAAAGCCTTCTAGTGCTAAATCACTTCCTCATAGCAAGTTGAGAACTTGAACTCTTATGGACCCTGGGGGACGCCTGGACACCCAGTACAGAGGGTGAAAGCAGAGCCTCTGGTTGCAACACACAGGGCAGGTGAGTGGGGCCAGGATCCAGTGCCCACCTTCGCCCGAAGTATAAAGGATGAGTTAACATCTTCTAAAACCATCTATTAAGCCATTCTAAATGACTCTAACTCTAAGGAAAGACAGACAAATACCCCTTTAGAAACAGGAGACTTTATGACATGGCTTGGAATTTAAGACTAGTTTGGGATAGTAGAAATTTTTGAAATTATAAGATTAACTGTTCAGCTTTAGGCAAGTCACTTAGTGTCTCTCCTCTAAAAATGCAAGCACTTTTGCAGCTTAGAATTTCCTTTGAGTTCAAAACCTCTCTTCTCCTAAGGTTTATTCCTCGACATGGGAGAAAAACAATTCAGGAATTATGGCATTAAAATTGTGTGTAGTCATTGCCATGTGACCATTAGGCAAACAGATTTTTAGCCTTTTGAGTGGTTGTTTCTTCGAATCTGAGTTCTCAATTTTTGATTTTCATATGTACTTTAACATAAATCATCCAACAGGAAGTTATTTGTTACAGCTTGCATTTATCTGCACTCACTTCCAAATATTATTTGAGATCCAAGTTTCTCATATCATTTCCAGCATTGCGTCATGATTTCAGTGCTTTTTGGCATATTTCGTTTTGGGCTTGAAATATTCTAGCTCATGCATTTCTAAGGTTATTGGCTAGGGAAAATCCTTGCTTTCATTTAGCCTTATAAAGAATCATCTCATGCTGAATATCTCCCAGATAACCTTCCTCCAGGAGATGATTTAAAAGTCAAATGACACGACAAGACTGGCTCTCATTTTCCCTTTTCAAGTCCAGAAAGGCTTTCTCGAAATATTTGGCATCCTACTCTCTGGCAAAGCAGCATCTGGGAATTGCTCAGGATGTCAAGCACTTCTTGGTTTCTTTTCTCTTGCTCTTTCTTCCCTCAAATGGAGACATCCTTGCCCTTGGAATTGATTCAGGCTTGGGACTAAGGGATTTGAGTAAGTCTAGTACCTCTCTCTGGACCTCATTGTGTCTTCCTCAACATGCCTTTAGTTTGGACTTTGTGTCCTGCTCTAATGGTTGATTATATACCATTGTCCTTTCACATTTGTGTCTTCCTGAGAGCGATGGTGTCCTGCTCCTTGAACTGATGGCTAATGACTAGAAATCTCATATTATGACCTGAAACTTTCCTGATGGCAGCCACTTGCCTGGCTTTGTATTAAAAAAAAAAAAAAAAAAAAAAAAAAAAGATCTTGTTCTGGTTCAGAAGCAGGTTAGATCTCTTCAAGAGTGCCCTCAGGGATGGCAGGTCACCAAGACTCCAGAGATCTGATCACTTCCTCATTTGTAGCTGACTTTACGCTTCTAACTTTGGCTGCCCCTGGAATTCATTTCTTGACACTAGTCCAAATCAGAATTGGTGCCTGGCTTTAACATCCTAGTTGATTCCATCCTCACCATCATGCATTACAATTTCAACAAAGGGCACCACTCTCTTATACAAATAGCGTAAGTATTTTCCTTGTTATAAATTGATCAACATGTAAATTCTTTTAGTTTTACTGTTTGTTGATACCTACACCACCTTTGAGGGTCTGTATGGGGACCGAGATTTAACATCACAGATATAATTGGACAGTGACAATCTCAGGTTACGTTCTTATAAATACAGCTGTTGTGCTGCCAGATTAGCCATCATCATATCTGGATGCTTCCACTTCTTGCTGAAAAGAACTACTCCCTCTATCAGCAAGCTCACTGTTAGGAATGTCTGGTTTCTTGTTTTAGGGCCTCTCTTTCTGGCCCCAGTCCAACCAGCTACACCCTACTTGTCCACATGCAAATAATGCCAAGGAACCTGATGGAAAAACAGATTGACATAGGACAGCTTTGCTAGCAAGAAATGTCCTATTGCTCAAAAATTTGAATGCTGCCAGAATCATTCCCCTTCCCCACTTATGCCCATTCTATACCATATTTTCCTTTCATATCTGGTGCTACCTTCTCATTAGTATCCCAGTAGGAAAGAGCCTTCATGGAGAAAGGATGCCGACCGAAGTTGTCCTTGTAGAAACCTCTTCCCCTACTTGCATTTTCATGACTGAAACCTGTGGTTATATTTGCTACCTACCTTTATCACCTGGGCTTTCATGAGAAAGATGCATTTGAGAAGCAAATAAGATTGGAATCTAAAAAGACCAGAAAGTGTACTTCAGGACTGAATCTCCAGCAGAGAGAAGGTGTTTGGGAGAGTAGTTGCAATCTTTATTCAGAAATGGACCCAATTCAGAGGGCTTTTAGTGCAGTAAATCACACACTTGATAATCATCAGACATGATTTTTGCAGTGAACTATCATTGTGAAGTCCTATTTTAAGACACTAAACTTATTGTCCCCACTCTGTAAAAGTTCAAAATCAGGGCTATTGTGAGTTTATCATACCTTTAAAATTGGTGAGTCCTCCCCGCCTCTCCTATGCCCAGTCCCTAAAACAAAACACATTTTTGCACATACAGATAGAATACACATAAAGAATCCTTAAGATTTTGGCATATGGCAAATGTTAAATTTGGCCTGTGGAGTAACACCTCCTAAGGAAGAGAGAAGTGAGGAAGCTTTGCTGCATAGTCTTCAGTGCAAACCTGCAAAAGTCCTGGGGTCGTGGGTGATTGTGTGAAGTAATCTGAGCTTGTCTAGCTTCAGATCTATTTTTCTTGGACTATCCAAAGTCAGGTACTTATTGGGGTTTAGATGTAAAGAAAGACAGTCTGTAGCATCCCTGGGATCCTTAGCTGTGAGTATTGTGATTTTGGATGAAGAAACTAATCTATTTCTAGCAATTCTTTTTCTTCTTGGACAGGTTCTTAGGATTTGGGTGCAAAAATGAAAGTGGAAGTAGGGGGAGGGTACAATACAGTGATTTATACCTTATGTTTGTGGGTTATCTTCAAGCCATTATTTTTGCTCCTTTTTAAGTAACTGAGATCCTCCCGGAGAAGAAAGAATATAGATAACCTCTTACATTATGGTGCCACTGAAAGAACTTGTTTAAGCACATTTCATTGCAAAGCAGAAAAACCTTCCTAATTAAAAACACAGAAGGGGTCCTAGGACCTACTTCTGTGTAGGAAGTTCAACTATGCTTTATACTTGCTGGCTCTGGGAACATAAAAAGTCAAGATGTTCTTTCTGCAAACTATCTTTCTCTACTTGCCCATGGTCCAACAAGATTTTAATCTTCCCATATTCCTATTACAGTTTGCTTGGCTCAAATTTAGAAGTGTTTCCAGTATCAACGAGGTCTGGCCAGGAGGGACAGATTCTTGTATGCCCAAACCCTAGCACAATGCTGAGCACACAGTGAGTATGCCATATACTTATATCAAATGAATTAATGAATCAAATGATCTTTAAATAAATTAGAGAGATAGCCCTGCAAAATCTCTTCACTCAAAATATCAAGAAAGCAATGATCTCAAGGAAAATAAAAACAGACTTAAATGAGGAACAGGCACAAAAGTTCACTAATGCGAAGACCTCTGACATACTCAGGATGGTGCTACAGAGGGAGGCAGAACAGAAATAGACCAAAAGATGCTGGATGTAAAGTTATTCCTCAGAGAGGAATATGATATTGCAAGAGACCCCCAAAAGCCGTCTAACATACTGGCTTCATGTTTTAGTCAGAAGTATCATGTCTTAAAAGAAGATACTCAAAAGAGGACTACAAAAGATAACATAAAGCTTGATTAGTGTAGAAAACATTTTTGCAGTTAGACTTCCAAACATACTCCATGGAGATGTCCCCAAATAAAGACTCCCTGTTTGGCCAAGTTTAGTCAGATTCCTCTGAGTCCTCTTCTTGAGTAAGCTTCAATTTTTAGCAAGAATCCTGCTAAGTCATGTTAGCTATAATCTCTAGCCTTTGATATCAAATTCCTCACCCACTCCTCTTGATACCTAAGCTATTGGCCCACCTTTAGCAAGCATACTGTTAGGCCAGTTTAGCAATAATCCATCCTGCCATCCTTGATGTCTTGTCTTCGTAATTTTCCATCTACTGATCCCCTCACTCTGGCTATCAATCCTCAGGTGTCTTTGCTGTATTTGGCATTGAGTTCAATCCCTTTATCTTACTGCAATATTTTTCCCCCCATTATGATAGCCTTAAATAAAATCTTTCTCATCTTCTTCTTTTTTTTAAGTGTCAGAACAACTTTTTCTTTGACATCCCCTCTTTACTTACTAGCCATTCTTCCTCCCAGGCTACCTTTTCTGACCTCTGAAAAAAGAGGGACAATGACTGCTTCTTCCTGTAGCAACATCCAGAATATTATACAGAGGTTCTCAAACTAGTGAGTTTTCTGGCTACTCCTCATTCAAGGGAGACTTGGTTTTCTTGGAGACCATGGCTTCCCTGATATTTTGTGAAATGATATTTTGTGATATTTTTCTAATTCATTTATAGATTATTTGACTCATTTATTCATTCATGTGACAAAAATAACTTGAGTGCCTAGTATTTTCTCATCATCATGCTAGAAATTGGCATACAAAAATTTGTAAAACTCATAGTCATGTATTTTTTAGGTTAATTTTAAATTAACTTTTAAATTGTTTAAAATAATTTAAGCAATATATTAGTAAAAATCTAATACCCTCATGAACACCCCTGCTCTCTCACCTCTAATCTCCCTCCCTGGAGAGATTCTTGTGATTTTTCTCCAAATTCAAACATAAGGGAACAGGTTCAGGAGGGTCAACCAGATTTTCTCTCCTGCAATTTGAAATTGAGACCTCATGGCTATTTCATCTTCATGTCTTTCACTGAAAGTTTTAACCTAATCCTGATGTCTGTGAAAGGAAAATAAAAACTCAGGACTCCAATTCACTATGCCAAAAGAAAAAATTGGGTTGAAAATGGAGTCAGGCAAGAAGCTACCTTGCCTTTTGTTCCTTAGCAGACAATTACAGATAAGAGGTTAAATACCTCCCACAAGTAGTATTCTTGTGTTCCCCTTATCTTACATGAAGTACTGGTTTACTGAGCATTAGATGAATACACAATTAACTATTCCCTTTCTCCCTCCTTTTCTCTTGCAACATGTGGATTACCACACCATCCTTCTTTTCCCTCCAGCCCATTTCCCCTCTAAATATTGAAGCCCTCAAAATCATCTCTGAAGAAACAGATCCCAGACTATTTCTGTGATTCTATGTTTATTTCTTCCTTAAACTTGGCAAAATAAACTTCTAAATTAATTGACACTTGTCTCAGACAGTTTTTGGTTTACATGCCAAAGGAGTCAACCTTTACATACAGTGTCTAGTATGCTGTAGGTGCTCCATAAACATTTGTTGAGTGAGTCATCCTCCATATAGACACCTTGGCTAATCCAAGAGCACCTGCTACTCACATAGAACCTTCTATATCTACTTTGCTATAAATGACAGTTCTCTCATCTGACTGACTCTCGTATAATAAATATACCCTTGTCTGTATATTTTCCATATTATTTTGTTAATCTTGTCTTATATGTATACCATGTCTTTCAACTAGAATAAAACCTTCTTGAGTGTTCAAGGGTGCACCTCACATTGACAATGTGCCAGACTTTGGACCAGGTCCTGGGGAAGTGATAATAGTCACTAATACTTATGAGTACACATACTTCATTGAGAACTTCAAGTGAACTAACTTATTTAATTATCATTACAACTCTCTAAGGCAGGTACTATTATTAGCAACATTTTGCTGCAAGAAAACTGAGACACATCGAGGTAACTTGCCTAACCCTATCCAGCCAGTAAGTGGTGACACACAAAGTAACTTGCCTAAGCCTATCCTGCCAGTAAGTGGTGCAGCCAGGTTTCAAACCCATAGGGTTCAACTTCAGATTCCATGCTACTGGTGAGGTCTCTGTTTTAAAGTCTGACTCATGGTAAGTAATAAACACTTTCTGGTAAATTAATTAGAATATATGGAAAGATCACATTTTCCCACCATTCACTCAATCTGAAAAGAACTGTGTTGGAGAACATAGGTTGGCAAGTTTGACATCTTTTTAGCTGGTTTGCTTGAAGAGACGCCTGCTGTTCTGGAAATAACTTCAGCATGACATTGTGTTTTGCCAGCCTCCCAGCTAATTTAAACCGTGTGGGTCACAACTATAAATGCTCTGTCCTTTTTCTTGTTGGGATTCTGAATTTGCAGGGCTTACATAAGTAGATGTTGTTAAGGCAAGGATGAGAGATGATTTGATTCGGATATATTTGCTCAGGAAGGGAGTGCAATAGAGAATTAGCCCTGAGAGGAAGGACATCGGATATCAGTTTTTCATTTTCCAGAGAATTCACTGTGCCTCTAAGCAAGTCATTTTACTTCTGTCGGCCTATGCGCCCTTCTCTAAAATGTGTGAGATAATTCCTATGCCTCCCGGAAGCAGATCAAGAGGCTAGATTATTTAAATACCAGAAAAAATAGGATAAAAAATTCTATTGTTACATGCTCTTATGACACTACACAACAGCCGATTTACAAGAAGTTTGAAAGACTCAATACCTTGAAGCAGCAGGTGGCACATCCACAAGATTAAGCTCTGTTAAGGCACCATTGGATAAGAGGGGCTGCTTACCTACTTACAGGCACCCACTCTGGATCCCTGAAGTTCAGCTGAAATAGGCTTTGAGAGTCTCTTCTAGAGGTACCAATATAAAGTATTAGGAGGAGCTTTATTTCAGAATCTCATGAATACAAAAGAAATTGTTTAGAACGACATGAATACACATTACAAACAGGCTAGAATGTTATTACATATACATAAAAATGACAAATTCAGCCAGGCGCGGTGGCTCACGCCTGTAATCCCAGCCCTTTGGGAGGCCAAGGCGGGCAGATCACGAGGTCAGGAGACTGAGACCATCCTGGCCAACATGGTGAAACCCCATCTCTACTAAAACTACAAAAGTTAGCTGGGTGTGGTGGCGCGTGCCTGTAATCCCAGCTACTCAGGAGGCTGAGGCAGGAGAATCACTTGAACCAGGGAGTCAGAGGTTGCAGTGAGCCGAGATCGTGCCACAGCACTCCAGCCTGGTGACAGAGCCAGGTTCCGTCTCAAAAAAAAAAAAAAAAAAAAAAAAAAAAAAGTTAAAGTCTATGCACATGAGGTTCTAAAAAACCTCAAGAAATAAACTACCAATTTTTCCTCAGTTAGAAACTGATGACAATGCTTAACTAAAGGGGTAAAAAAAAGAGGCTCTGTTCTCATTTATTATGGATTTGTTTTTTCTTTCTTTTTTTTTTTTTTTTTTTTCAGAGTCTCAAAGACTGGTGTCTCCAGGCTGAAATGCAGTGGTGAGATCTTGGCTCACTGCAACCTCTGCCTCCTGGGTTCAAGCAATTCTCCTGCCTCAGCCTCCTGAGTAGCTGGGATTACAGGCATGCGCCACCATACTTGGTTAATTTTTTATGTTTTTATTAGAGACGAGGGTTCACCATGTCGGCCAGGCTGGTCTCGAACTCCTGGCCTCAAGTGATCCGCCTGCCTAGACCTCCCAAAGTGCTGGAATTATAGGCGTAAGTGACCACAGCTGGCCTTTTATGGTATGGATTCTTTATTGAGATTCTCCTGGTTGTGTATGTGTGTTTCTCATAACCTGTGCTGAGGTTGGTAGTTTCTTAGTTTCTTTGCATTATTCCTTAATACTTTTTGTAGATGGTTTTTGGTCTCTGCTGATGTGTTGGTAGAAAGTTCATTCTAAGTGACATGTATCCGTTGATAGGGAATTCAATGCCCTCCAACAGGCTCCCCAAGAAGCCTGTAGTCATAATGTTCTACTCCCAGACTCCTACGTCTATTCCCCTCTCTTTGCTCTCTATTGTGCAGTGTCATAGGGAGACATATTTACTCGCCTAGTTGGGGGCCAAGTTGAAGACAAAGCCTCATCATTCAGGACCTTCAAAATGCCATTATTCAACATAGCCCTGAAGTTGGAAACAAAAGCAAAACCAAACATCTTTATGACTAATATTATCATACCTTTTATCATTTTCTTTATTGCCTTAATATCAATATGCCTAGGGGATCTTGACTTTCATCTGGATAATGAAATATAAAACCTGTTGCAAGTGTAAGAAAGTGATGAAGTAGAGGGAGGAATGGAGAGACAACTTCAGGAAGTGAAGGAGAACAAACTATGAGTTGAATATCATATCTGGTTTTGCATTAGGATTGTGGCTGTTTTCTTTTCTTCTTTTTTCTTTTCTTTTCGTGTGTGTGTGTGTGTGTGTGTGTGTGTGTGTGTGTGTGTGTGTGTGTTGAGAGGGAGTCTTGCTCTGTCGCCCAGGCCTGTCACGCCATCTGGCTCACTGCAACTTCCATCACCTGGGTTCAAGCGGTTCTCCTGCCTCAGCCTCCTGAGTAGCTGGGATTATAGGCACCCAAATTGTGTGCTGTTTTCCAGTTTCCTTCCATCTGAGGAAACAGATACATGTGATGTACCTTTGATGCAGGGAATTATTTTTGTTTACTTCTATCCCATTCCAATGATTCAACATTTTTCACAATCATCAGGAGTTATTTGGAATGTGAGAAAAAAGAATAATTTCACACTTGAAATTCTGTGGAATAAGAGGGATGGATTAGGTAAGGGAGAGACCCAAATACACTCACCACATAGCTTTCAGACTGGGCTGTTATATTTCAAAGTATACACAGGTATGCTAGTATATGTTATAAATGATGAAGGTTGTCTCAATGCAAGGTAGCTCTTTTGATGTAAGAAGAAGCTGGATCTTGGCATACCCTTTGGCATTTGGATACATTAGCAGTGGACAATGAAACTTAGAAATATAGGCATGGAGCAAAATGAGTCTTCTCCTAGTCAATACGCAATACAAGCCTATTTTACATTTGATTTGGATCAGTGCCTCTAATTTACGTGTTAGTCGGGATCAGGATGGTTTGCCCAGCAGCATTTCCATGACATCACACCTGAGAAAATGGACTTGATGAACTGTTATCTGTGTACATGATGATGGTACTTGTGTGCAGAGGTGAGAAAATTAGTTTTATGCTGTTTGTGGAGTGGTGAGGACAAGACAGTCCTGAAATGCAGTGAACTCGTCTGTGCCACTATTGTTTCATTCTTCCCACAGGTGGGAGGCCAAAATGTCTTGGGAAAGGGTGGGTTCCTAATCCCAGCTTAGTTGACAATATTCCACAGAGCAGTGATGGGTCCTACAGAGTTTGTTGGCCGGGCTGAAACTGGAGTTTTCCATCTGTTTGGGTATAGCATTAGCCGTAGCAGGATTCCTTCTTTTTATGCAACTGTTGGGTATGAATGGAGCAAGAATCTGCCTCAGTGCCAGGTGGTGTGGACAGGCCATTGGAGGGGAGAAACAAAGTTGTCTTCAGAGTTGAATTTTGACTCCTCTGCTTCCCAGCTATGTGAAGAACAGGTCACTTAAATTCCCATAACTTTAGTCTTCTTGTCTCCCAAACACCAATAATAACGCTCACTTTATAAGACTGTTTTGAGGATTTTTATGAGATAAAATCAGCATAGAGGGTGTTTAGGAATTGCAAATTTCCTTCCAAATACTATACTCAAATAATGTTTATTCACTCCAATAGCACACAACTATATATGTGTGTGTATATATGAGGGTACATATACATACATATATGTACATTGATATATATGTATGCATTTGTTTTCCCTTAGAATATGTGTGTGTGTGTATATATATATACATACACACGCTCACAAGACACTAGTGCATTGTCAACAAAGAAGGGGAAGGGGAAGGAAATTTGCCATTCCTAAACACAATTCCTAAACACATATATACACACACTTATATATAGTTGTGTGCTACTCAAGTGAATAAACATTATTTCAGTATAGTATCTGGTGCCATCCCTTGGATCTAATTTTTTGCTTACCAAAAGCAGACAGTTTTTATCCAGTCTGGCTGCAGAATTAAGTATCACATATGTTAAAATAAGAAAACAATTAAGGAACATCCATTTATCCTAATTATTATAATAAAACTTTTGTTTTAAAGCAGTTAGTGAAATTTTAAGCATATAAATGTCTTACACACAATAAAAATAGGTTAGGCTTGCTACCAATAATTTCAACCTGAAAACCAAACATTTCACTTAGCCCTCATTGTACAGTATGTTCATTTAGTGAGGCTGCTTGAAAGTTATTTTTAAACTCAGCCATTTAAATCATCATGTCTAGCATACTGTCTAGAAGACGCAATGTTTCATTATCAAACAGAAACATTATGTACTGTGGCATATGAGTCATTAAAGGAACAGCAGATATGTTGTCACTTCCAAATAATAAGGCTTGTTACCATTATTGATTATATGTCTTTATAGAACCTCTTATCTGAGAATCTCAAATAACATTATAATTGAACTATATAAAATTCCAATAATGCAGGGATTCTAAAGGATTTTTGTATTCACAGTTCATGCTTTTATTTACTTAACAAAAATGTACTGAGCATCTACTATGTGCTAGATAGAGTCCTCAGCCCTGGGAACTCAAATAAAGAAGACCAAGACAAAGCCTTATGCAAATCAACTAGTATTTACACAAATCTAATTAGACACTGTTTTACTGTCTGGTTTACTTTAACCTCTGGAGTAATCTCTGTACACTAAAAACCCTCCCTCTCTTGTAGAATTAAAAATAGAAGCTGTTGGGATGCAGATTTCAAAATAAAAAAGCAAAGATGATTTCTGAAAACTATGTCATTTGGAAGAAACCAAGAGACCATTCAAAATCTTGCTATATTCTACTTAAATATATTTTTGGTTTAAGGTAAAAATGGGAGAAAGTTGGAGAAAATCCAAATTGGATTTTCGGGGAAGGGTTCTCCTAAAAAGCTGTCAAGAATATTATGCTAAAAAAAACAAAGACCAACATGAGGTTTATATTTGGACTAGTGATTTAAACCATATATGTTGTCGTTTATTTCAGCTCAGAGGAAAGGGAACATAGTCGAAAGACTATTAAAACATGTAATCTTTTTTTCTGATAAATATATAAGTAATTAGGTTTCTACTGCCAGACAGAGAGAGAAACTCTTTAAAAGTTTTTACTCCCATAAAGCTCTGAGACCCCAAAGTACTAGAAACACATGTACATACATACATACATACATACATATCAGGGGGTATGCATGTAACTGTGTGTGTATAGGTATTGTGTGTGTGTGTGTGTGTGTGTGTGCGTGTGTACTTCCTCAAGACTTTTGGACTTTTATCATTAATTCACAGCACTGTGAAAAGGTTGCTCTCTATGACTCAGTAGGCCTAAATTAAATTAAGAAAATGTTGAAACAATGATCAATAAATAAAAACCTATTTTTAATAGATTTTGTATTGTTTTACATTTCTATTTTTAAAACGTTTCTCTGAAATGTCTATAACAATTCAAAATGGTAATTTATTTTAAATTAATATATCTTGTTCATAGATACTGTATTATAGGTCTAATAGGCAATAATGAAAAGATGAAAAACGAATAGAAAATTATAATGTCTAATGTGTCTTCATCACTAATCACACCTTCAGAATAGCTAGCAATAAAGATCACGACAACAAAGTTGAGACTCTATTGTTTTTAACGGACGCTTTATCAAAATTTAGTTCTAGTACTAGGGAGAAAATGAGCATTCTTACAGTCATCTTGATGAATAGAAGCATTTTATATATTCACTTAGGAAACATCTATTGAAAGCCCATATTATGCAGGCCCTGTTCCAAGGGATGGAAGTATCACAGCAACTAAGACATGACACACTGCCCTTTTGGGTACACTGTCCAGGAAGACACTCAAAAGCACAGTATGATCAAAACCAATGGAGCATTTACAGCTCCATGAGACTTTGTACCAACTCTTACCTATCCGTTTAGGGAGCGCCAGAACATTCTCTCCCTGGAGTGCCTGTTCCCTTGTTTTCTGAACCAGCATTAATCCTGCTTTCAATCTCAGTTTAAACAATACTTTTCTTTTTTTTTTTTTTTTTTTTTTTTTTTTTTTGAGACGGAGTCTCGCTCTGTCGCCCAGGCTGGAGTGCAGTGGCGCGCTCTTGGCTCACTGCAAACTCTGCCTCCCAGGTTCACGCTATTCTCCTGCCTCAGCCTCCCGAGTAGCTGGGACTACAGGCGCCCGCCACCATGCCCGGCTAATTTTTTTTCTTTTATATATATATATTTTTTTTTTTAGTAGAAATGGGGTTTCTCCGTGTTAGCCAGGATGAACAATACTTTTCTTAAGACACTTTCTGTAACCCTGCAGCCAATTCTAGGTCTACCCGTTTGGTGTCCATAGCCCCCCTACTTTCTGTTTTTTTTTAAATCACAGTGCCTTAGATTTTTTTTTTTTTTTTCCTGCTTGTGCAGAAATACCACAAAGGCAGAGTCTGTGTGTCTTCCATTTCATGCTGTACCCGACATCGACAGCAGGAGATTCCCATAGCTGTAGGCCCTGGGAGGAGAGCATTAGAAGAAATCTGCGCAATTGGGAACTTCCTGTTTCCTATGAACTTACTCATTTTTATTGGATTCCGGACTTCGCCCAGAGCCTGCTCAGCTCCCTGTCTACTCATCTCTTCTTATCTAGAAACCGGTCCCAAACTGCTAGCCTGTGGGGTGCGCACGAATTCGTTCTCTTGACCTCAGAGGGGCACTTGGAGTCTAAACGAATCTTCTCAATTTGGAACGCAGACTCTATTTCCAATGGTCTCCCAGTTATTCCCCCATGTGTGTATCACACTATCCCCCAGAGTCCTATGTTGAATTTTAGTTGAAGGCTTTCTGGTCAGAATTGATGGTTTTGTCAAGTTACAGCGCTGACAGCAGGCCTGGCAAGCACAGATCTACAAAGAGACACCCCACATCAAAGGCTTTGTGTTTGGAATTTTGTTTCTTTTAATATTTAGGTTTAAATATTGATGAAATTTGTATCTGTACAAATTAGATGAGAAAACAAGGAGAGAAAAGGGCTTCCTACATCCCATGAGAAAAATCAAGTAAGAGAGTGTGTTTGCTTCCACAACAGGACACATTTTGCATTTCTGCCCTCATAAATATTAAAATTTGCAATCTAGCAGCAGTTATTTCTGAACAAGAATAACCAGATTTTTATAATGGGGTAAAAAGACTACATTGGCAATGCAACCAGATTTCTTGGTCTACTGGAAAAATACCAAAAATATGATAATTTCACCAAAATGAAAAAACCAGGACAATGCTTTTAGGAAGTACACACACTAGCTCTCTAACACTATGTTTGTACACAGAGGTATAGCAAACACAATTTATAATATAAGTTCCTTTTACTTGCTATCGATAATTTTTCAAAGTATCTATGAAGTGCACATTTCAAGGTATATATTATAATTCCAGTTCTCAAAGGGTTCAAGGGGTTCTTCCCTGAAGAAGGGACTTTTCTACCCAGTCTTCCCTTACAGCTAGGTTTGGGCCAATGTTGCGCAAAGAACAAAATTAATGAATGTGGAAAGTTAGACCACAGCTTAAATTATTTCTTCTTCGAGTCCTTGAGAGTTACATGAGATTAAAGAGATAATTTGATATCTGAAATAAGTTAATTTGCTGACTCTTACAGTTATTTAAAATAAGTTATCTTGTTACCTTTCTTTGAATCAATTAGTAAATATTAAAGAAGAAACACGATATAATTGTCTTCAAATATCTAATGAGAACACAACCAGCTGTTTTTATCTCAACGCCATAGAAAACAAATAAGACAATGCATACTTACCCTGAGATAAGACAGTGAAAAAGAAAAGATCTCAGGAGTGATTGAAATACTAGCAACAAGCACTTTGGGAGGCCAAGGTGGGCGGATCATGAGGTCAGGAGATCAAGACCACGGTGAAACCCTGTCTCTACTAAAAATACAAAAAATTGGCTGAGCATGGTGGCGGGCGCCTGTAGTCCCAGCTAATTGGAGAGGCTGAGGCAGGAGAATGGCGTGAACCCAGGAGGCAGAGCTTGCAGTGCGCCAAGATAGCGCCACTGTGCTCCAGCCTGGGCAACACAGCGAGACTCCGTCTCAAAAAATAATAATAATAATAGGAACAGTAATAATAATAATAAGCTAGAAATCATTTTTGTTGTTTTTATTATCATTATATACTTTTTTCAGATCACAGATGCTGCATAGTTTTATAAAATTACACATTGCAGAACTAATACCATGAAAAGTGAATGTAACTCCAAAAGATAACTACTCTCAAAGCCTGGGTAGTTCTGCAACTTAATTTTATATATATTAATTATCTTAAATGTCTTTTTATACTGATAATATTTCTTTTTTCTCCATTTTCATTTCTCAATTTTTCCTTTTTTTAATTGCTGTATATTAGTAGTCCATTATAATAGTGTTCTTATATTTTTTAAAACATTTTCCTAGTGATTTTTTTTATTATTTCCATTTATGTTAATACAAGCAATACTGCAATGGATATTTTTGTATGCATTTATATGTATAAATTCTGGGAGTATTTCTGTAGAAAAAAGTTTCTTAAATGCTTGATCTCTTTAAAAAATTATCAGTTACTCTACTACTGCTTTCTGAAATTATATGCCCATTTCCACACACCCTTGCAAGTATGGTATTGTCAATTTTTATAAAAATTCTACTATTTATAAGAATGAAACATCTTGTTTTTGGCTTCCTTTTTTATTTCTTTGCTTATTAGAGATGTTGAGTAATTTGCAAATAATTTTTTCTTTTTTACCAAAAACACTTGTCCTTTTTCTGTCTTTTCTCTCTTTTTTTTTTTTTTTTTTTTTTTTTGGTTTGTTCATGTTTTCTCCTATTGATTTATAGAAGTCCTTTACATAGCTAGTCAAAACCCTCTCCCATTAAATATTTTGTAATGTTTTCTAACAGTATCACATGTATTTTAACTTCAACCAATTATGCTACTTAAAGTTTGCTTGCTCAAAGTCAATGGAACACCAAAGCATGTATTCAGACTTCTTTTT